>NC_136070.1:138536451-139203951 GCF_964261635.1 Lissotriton helveticus
TTCAAAAAGATCTTGAACGACCGGGCCCAGACTCCAAGACTGGGCTTGGAGAGTTTGGTATCCTGAGCTGTTGAACATGGCCATCGGTCCTCCAGTCAGGCTGCCCCCTTTGGAGGATCTTCTGTCACAGAAGTTCTCCACCTGAACCTGTCCACACTCCGTCTTCATGCGTAGAGATGGAACAGCAACAGTTGACAGCTTTTGACCTTTTGCCTGAAGTCTGCAATGTTATCTTGGCAGCCTAGTATCCCTCCACCAAGATGGTATACGTCGGCAATTGAACACGTTTGTGGCATGGTGTTCAGCCAAACAGGTTGACCCTTTATCTGCACCCCTTCCCCAAGTTCTTCTGTTATCCTTGCCCTGGCCCAGCAGGGCTCTGCATTGGGCAGATTAAAAGGTTATTTGTCTTCCATTTACACTTTCCTGCTGCTGCTAGATCAGCGTTCCTTCTTCAAGTCCCATATTGTAAATAAGTTCCATAAAGGTTAACAATAATTTCCTCCTGCTCCCTTCATTATGCCTAAATGGGACCTTAACATGGTTCTTTCCTTTCTAGTTGAGCTGCTTCATACATGCCCTCATATGATTCTCCCCAGCAAGATTGCCATTCTTGTGGTATTTACATCTGCCCGGAGGGTCAGTAAACTACAGGTGTTGACATCTCAGCCTCCATACGTCTCCTTCTTCCCAGGCAAACTGGTCATTTGGACCCAAGCAGCTTTCTTGCTGAAGGTGGTAACCCCATTCCATGTAGGCCAATCCATCACCTTGTCTACTTTTTATGCTCTGCCTCATCCCTCTAAGAGAGAGGAGAGACAGCACCGGCTGGACCCTAAAAGAGCATTGTCATTCAACCATGACCACACAAAACCGTTCCAGGAGGAAGATCAACTCTTCACGGAATATGTCAGAGCTAAGAAAGTGAAGGCCATACAGAAGGGAACCATCTCCCAATTGATCGTGCTCCGCATTAAGATCTGCTACACATTGGCCAAAAATAAATCCCTGGAGGGCTTACGTGCTCATTCCACCAGAGCAAAGGCTGCGACTACTGTGTTAGGCCAGGCAGCAATGTGGGAATTGCTGCTTACGTTCACCAAGCGCTGCAGCCTGGACAGTCAGATCCTTCAGGATGGGAATTCTACCATTTAGCCCTGCAGGACTTCCTAGTATGAATCAGGTTTGCAGACCCACTTCCGAGGAGATATTGCTTGGTATCTATTCTATGGTAAGGAATATGTGGGTAGAAGTTATTATCAGATGAACAAGTTGCTTAACCTTCCATAATGCGTTATCTGGTAGAGACTCTATCTAGCCACAGATTCCATACCACTCCCTACCCCCGCTCTGTGGACTGATTTATAGGAGTAGGACTGCTACCTCTTCAGGGTCCAAGTTTGACACACCAGTGGTCAGTGTTCCTCGTGTCTCCGTGCTTCTGGTGTGGAAATTTGCAAAAGGAAATTGATGTTAGCAGATAGACACCACACATGTCACTTCCAACTTAGAGGATGCTGATGATGTCACATGGAGTCGAAGAGCGCCACCTAGCAGCGCACAGGTGTCCAGCTCAAAAAAAGGTTTTTGGATCCAGTCTGTTGCCTGGGGATAATTCTAAGGTAAGGAATCTGCGGCTTAATACAGTTCCAGATAAGCTGTTGCCAAAGGTAAGTAGCTTGTTCTTTTGGGAAGGAAAGGGAAGGCAAGGCGTACTTCACCCCAAGTTCCTAATTCGGCAGAGTTGCAAAGAGAATTGGGTTCTCAATTTGGGTGCTGCACTTCCATTCATCATGATGGGCTACTTTAAACTGAAGCACATAGAGTAAAATAACATGCGCTAGCAAAGCCTGTAGGTCTGGCTAATAACCAAAAATGTTAGTCAGACCAATTGGTTTTGTAAGTGTTTATTACTACTGGTAAGAGAGATGTTTGGTCAGCACAGTCAGAAATTCCGCTGTACATTCTAAAATGTATAATGGACAATCATATTTAAAAAATGACATGCAGTCCTCTTCGAAGTTTTCACTGATGCAGGATTGCACCAACTCTAAAGGCTAACCGAATAATAACTATGTCGATATTTAAAGTTGGTATCACCCAGCTTCCCTTTAATTTTGAGGCCGCTTTGGCCTTGCTTAGCCCCTGAAAGCAAGGCCTTTCTAAAAAGGCAAGTTATGCTAGTGAGATGTGAAGAGGCCTATTCTTAGCATTAATTGGCTTTATATGAATGTTTGCGTTCACAGATCAAGGAGAAACTTTTGGAACAATCAGAATTTATGAGAAAAGTTGCAGATTGCTGGGAAGTAAGGAAAGAACTGTATGAAGAGAATTTGGAAATCCAGTTGCTTCGGCGTGAACTGGAGCAGGCGGAGAGCTGGCTGAACGCTAAGGAGGGATTTCTCCTGGATCCAAACTATGGGGTAAGAGTTCAGTGGCAACTGTCAAAAGACATGGCCCTTAAGAAGTACAACACGCAGCTGCAAATATTAATGAGAAACCAGGCCTGCTCATTGGAACAGGCAGAATGTGTAGCAGCTTGGGGTGGATGAATGAGAATGGCAGTTTGGCATTATGAACCAGGTAGCAGTGAGCGTCCCTCCA
The DNA here is from genome assembly GCF_964261635.1 of Lissotriton helveticus. Classification (NCBI taxonomy): domain Eukaryota; kingdom Metazoa; phylum Chordata; class Amphibia; order Caudata; family Salamandridae; genus Lissotriton; species Lissotriton helveticus. The sequence goes on from NC_136070.1 coordinate 138,539,056, forward strand.
GAGACGGCAGACAAATATTTTCTTAGGATCCTCCCACTGATGTTGCTGAAGCCCTCCTCTAGCCAATTGTTTACACCACCCTACTTTTCCTGTCCCTTTATCTCACTTCTCCTTCCTTTTGCCCTTTAGGTATGTTTTCCTATGTTTCTGTCCCTCCTTCTTTCTCCCTTTCTCGCTCTTGCTCTGAATCTGAGAATAAAATGTGAGTCCCAGTCATCAAAAGGAGTGCTGGTGCCGACCTTGGGCAACCACTTGCAAACATCACACCCTACGACCTTTACAAAAACATCACGTGTGTCAAGGTGATAAACATTATTGATTCAGCCCTCTTTGATACCAGAGATTGCTAACTAACCACTCAGTTTCGATCGATAACTGGGGTTTTTGCTTAGGCAAAAACAAATCAATTATTTTGCAAATTTAAATTTACATTGAAAATATTGAATATAACCCCAATTTTACCATCCAAATATGATTAGTATGGATACTTATGCATTGGATGATCATCACAAATCTTGATACAAATCAACCCTATAGGATAGGTGAGGGTGTGAATTCATGTGGTGGTAGCTTCGGTAGGATGTAGGGTCAGTCCTCTGCTTGGTGCACATTTGTGGCTGACTACAGAAGGGGTGCTTGTGCTCAATAAGGACTCTCATCTTTGGGATATGTTTGTCAGTGGTAGGCCCTGCCAAGCCCCCCTTGGTGATGGGCTGCAGTAGCGTTCTGTACCTCCTGTATGGCCACCATTTTATAATTCCATGTCATCATTACAGGTCAGTTGCTGATGGAAACACTAAGCAGAAGGCTAGATCAGCATTTTTCTAGTCTACTTATAACCGTTGTGTTCATTCTCCAAAAGCTGCTATCCGAGCGACGCAGTGTCAGAGTCACCGTCCTCTGACTGGGAGTGGGCCTCAAATGACGGGCACTGAGGACCCCTTCTGCTGAATGGCATTATTTTCATTCATTGCTCTTCGTTCGACTTCGGATTCGTATTAAGGCCCCTGTTTAGGTTTCCGGGACTCCAGTGCTTATAATAAGGGGGTTCCAGATTGCCTATCAGTAGTCCCTTAAAAATGACTTTCTGTCTTTTACATGGGTCGTCTGAAAGGGGAGATCCTTGTACAGACAACTTTAGTATCCTAGTATAGGTTTTTAGTTTTCAACTTATAGTTTCACAGTTTTGCATACTGTTGGCTCTTCCAATCCGCACATAGCTCAGCTTCATTGTGGTAATGCATTTTGATAATTCGGGGACATGGTTGCTTTCAAGGCTCATCATCTGGGGGTTAGCGGCGAGGTGGCAGAGGCCAGTCATGGCCAAGTTGTTATTCCCTGAACAATTTTATTTCTGTTGGTGAGTTTTTCACACCTGCATCATATCCTGACTTCTTCCCCTCATCTACTCTTTTTGAAGGGGTTGTTGGCATGTGTATGTGTGCAATTTCTTTCTTTTCCCATTAGGGCTGACATTTTTAAACATACTTACACCCTTTAGTTAGAAGGCATTTTCAAGGGGACGTAATCACTAGTTCTAATGTCTGGACACTTCAGACTATGGTGTCTGGCCTGTGTTTGAAAGGCCGTGTTGACCGCCATTCATCCAACCAGTGCACTGGCGTTGTCACCTACTTATCCAACATGATGTATGATGCATACGTTAATTCTCTCCCAGAGGAGAAAGCAAATGTTCTAGGGCTGGAATGCCCTGAAAATTTTGGGGGCACATTCATACTCACGAGTTTGTAGATATTTACAGTCTTCTCAAGAACTCTTTTGTGGAGGTTTACTTCTTTAAGGCAGGTGTAAATTGGTTTCTAGGGTAGGAATGGGAAAGGAACAACTACAGAATTATAGGGTAAGGATAAAAACGAACCCTCTGGAGGAAAATAAAATAAATTTCTCTCAAACAAAGGCATTTTCGCATGAACAGTGTATGTTTTTATGAATGTGGTATTTCTATAGCGCAAACCTAGCTAAAAGGCAGTGGAACACATCTGTAAACTTTGTACCATTACACATGTGAAATTGCCTATTTGTGTGTTTAATTGTGTGGGTGCGTATGGGTGTGTATATATATTTATAGAAAGATAGATAGATAGATAGATAGATAGATAGATGGATAGATACATACATACATACATACATACATACATACATACATACATACAAGGGAATTGATAATGCTAGGGAATTGATAATGCTCTTCTCTGAGTACTGTTGGAAACCTACGACTGCCACAACTGTCTATGAGTATACTTTGCAAATTCCCTTTCACATACATCTGAACCTTTCAGCAGAAGTTAACCTACTGTTGTAGAGTTACAAATCTGTTTTTTTTTTTTTACAAAAGGGCCAATTACGGGGTGGGGGGAGAAGGAATATCGGACTGTGTACAAATTTCAGACTACTTTCTTTTTGCAGACTCTCTTTTTTGGTTTTGTTTAGGACTCTGTGTCAAATGTAGAGAATCTTCTAAAGAAACAAGAAGACTTTGAGAAGATGCTCTTAGCCCAGGAGGACAAGTTTGCCCAGTTAGACAGGAAAACAAAGGTAGGTGTTGGAAAAACAATATAACTGGGTGTAAATTGTGTACAAATTCTCACAGCCATAAATTAAACTACCTTTGTCTTAGAGCACAGAGGTAGAAATCACTGCTACCCTGTCGGGTCAATAGTGAAACTGAACGTGTTGTGATGATTGCGTTACCACCTCATCTAAATGTATTAACTAAAGCTATCAAAGCTGCCTCAGCTGCATAGATTTCTTCAGTGTAGGCTTACTAGTGGGTCCTTACTCTGAATGAGTAAAACACAATCACGCTCTGCTTACTCTAGACCCCTCACTATGTTCTGCATTTGACTGGCAATGCTGGAAGTAAAATATTCAAATAGGGCTCACAAGGATATGTGGTTTGAGATACATGCTGCATCCTGTGGGTATCCCTTTTTTTTTTAAACATATTTTATTAAGTTTTTTTGATTTATGCCATACATCATTGCAAAGTGTAATCTACATATCTCTTCTGTCTCCTACAACATTAGTACATCAAAATAGCTTTATGCATCCATTACGGTAATGTTAATTCTAACGATCTCCGTTCGCGGCAACATTATTTATCAACGTATATTTTGCCTGCGTTTGGACAGTACATGGAATATTAATACTTATTGATTTCTAACTATCCCCAGAACTCCCCCCACCCGATCAACCCCGGTCGCAGTACCTTAGTAACAGTGTTTTGTGAACCATTGTTGTTATAACATGTTCTTGAATTATGTATGCTTAGGCGTACAGCTTCTCTTTAGTACACAGTTGGTCGAGGCATGGGCACCACATATTACCATTTTACATAAAACATTTAACCATCGTGGTCTATAACAGTTAATTTCAACTCTTTCAACATAGTCTCCCATTCTAGAGCTATTGGTGTCTTCCGTAGTCCTGGTATTTCTTCCCTGCGCAATGCTGCACCCACCGCACAACTCCAATGTATTATTTCCGTGCGCCAGCTGGGGGTTTACTCGATTTCCAGCGTATAGTAAGGGTTCTAATAGCCAGTATTAATGCAAGGTCTATGAATCGGTATTGTACCTTGTGTTTGGACAAATATTTGTGCAGACCAAAAATGCATTTTTATCCAGTATTATGGGTATATTTCATAGATTCACATGCCTGAATCATTCCCCATCGTCGGGGTGGGAGTCCCCGGTACATAAATAAAGTAATGTCATATAGACATATATACTTAGTAATGGGCCAGAGGCCTCTCATTAGTAACATATCCATGACTTTGGCCAAGAGCCAATCAGCTATCACCACCCTCTAGAACCTTCCTGGAAGGAGCTCTGGTCCCTCAGATTTTCTACTGCACGTCGTGCTAAGGGAGTCTCCACTGAGCTCTGCTCAGTTTTCCTTACTTCTCTGGAAAGGTCTTCCTTTCGTGGCAAAGGAGGAAAAACGTACACAGCCAGAAGACAATGACTTCTCCCTGTCACAGGTCTCCACTTCTTCTCTACCTTACAAGATTGGAGGAAGAATCTCATCTTTCCTAAAAAATTGGAAACAGATTATTACGGATCGATGGGTCCTTCAACTAGTTCAATTCGGACACTCTCTGGAGTTCATAGAAACCCCGCCTCAAACTCCTCCTCGGCAAATGCTCCACAAGAATTTACATCGGCTGCAATTGGAGCTATCACTTATGCTCCAAAAAGGTGCTATAGAAAGAGTCCCTCGCGATCAGAGAGGCAAGGGATTCTACTTCCGATTCTTCTTAATTCGGAAAAAAGAGAAAAAATGGAGACCTATATTGGACTTAAGAAACCTAAACAAGTATCTCAAGAAACAGTAATTCCGTATGGTGTCCATTCAGGAGGTGCTTCAACTCCTCAATGCGAATGACTTCATGGTGTCTCTAGACCTTCAAGACGCTTATTTTCACGTGCCTATCCATAGAAATCACAAGCAATACCTCAGGTTCGCTATGGCAGGCAAGCACTACCAGTTTCGGGTGTTGCACTTCGGCCTGAAGTCGGCACCACGCATTTTTACAAAATGCCTGTCTCCAGTAGCAGCGTACCTCTGGCAACAACATCACCAAGTCTTCCCATACTTGGACGACTGGCTAGTCAAGGCTCCTTCTTTTGCAGGCGTGACCAAGTCCTCCAACGCCTGTCTTCAACTTTTCAACGACTTGGGCCTTACTCTCAATCGAGACAAATCCGTCCTTCAGCCTTCCCAGTGTCTCACTTTCCTAGGCACTGTCCTAGATACGGCTCAGAAGAAAGCATTCACTTCACAGGAGCGTCTATCCAAGCTGGCATCCTTGGCGGCCCGTGTACAAACCAGAAGAGCACTCACATTTACAAGTCCCTGCTAGGGATGATGTCTTCTTGCATCCTGTTAGTTCCCACTGCCGTCTTAATATGCATCCTCTTCAGGAAGCGCTATCCAGTCAATGGATCCAGTGTACAGGATCATTCGAAGATGTCATCCGAGTGACGCCTCCCATGGTAAAAGCTCTACAGTGGTGCATTCATCCACAGAACCTTACACGAGATATGCCGTTCCTGCTTCCAGTCTCGCCGCATATTATAACAACAGATGTGTCCCTGGAAGGTTGGGGGCGTTCCTCCAAGAACTCAGAATCAACGGACAGTGGTCCCCTGCCGACAACCAACTGCACATAAACCTTCTCGAGTTAAGAGCGGTTTACCTGGCGCTTCGAGCGTTCCTGCCTCGGATCAAAAACTCCCCAGTGCTTTTGAGGACAGACACCACCACAATGCACTATATCCAAAAACAAGGGGGGACTCGGTCTCTGACGTTGTCTCGCGAATCTCAAAAGATCTGGAACTGGCTACAACTTCACAACATTTCCCTTCGGGCAGAATACGTCCCTGGAACGGACAATGTCCTTGCAGACTCACTGAGCAGACAGCGCTCGGTGTGCCACGAATGGGAGCTGGACCACCAAATTCTCAGTCACATCTTCTCTCGATGGGGCAAGCCTCACCTGGATCTGTTCGCAACCAGACACAACGCCAAATGCCAACATTACGCAAGCTGGCGTCCCCAGAAGGGGTCTCTAGGGAATGCATTTTCGATCGCATGGTTCAACGTCTTTGCGTGCGCATTTCCTCCATTCCCTCCTGATTCCCAGGGTCCTCAGGAAGCTGAAGGCGAAACATTGTACCCTGATCTTGATAGCTCCAGCGTGGACGTGCCAACACTGGTTCACGGAGCTTCATCTCCTATCGCTGGAACCGCCAATCCCATTGAAGCCGTGCCCCAATCTCCTCACAATGAACCACGGACAAGTCCAATATCCGGATCCAGCATCTCTCAGATTATCGGCATGGCTCCTGAGTTCAGAGAATTCCAGAACTTAAACATCCCGCCAGACTGCAGAGCTGTTCTAGCCCGGGCTCGGGCCGACAGTACCAACAAGACGTATTGCCTAAAATGGAAAAGGTTCTGCATGTGGTGTAAATCGGTGAAAATACATCCCTTTTCTTCATCACCGGCAGAGATCTTACCCTACCTTCTTCATTTGGCAAACTCAGGTCTGGCTCATGCTTCAATAAAAGTTCACCTGGCTGCCATATCTTGTTTCAGACGTTCCACAGCTGGTACTTACCTCTGGTCCAGCAGACTCATAAAACAATTCCTTAAAGGTTTGTTCAGGACATTTCCTCCGGTGAAGTCTTTACTGCCTGCCTGGCAGCTGAACGTTGTGCTTGCTCAATTAATGATTCAAAAAGGGAGAGTATGGCCCATACGAACAGAAGTGGGGTAAGGGCCCAATAACTTTACACGAAAGACAAGAACCCACACTTCCATGAATTTCACACCATATAGTTTAGGGATGAAAAAAGATAAACACTATTTAATGCGTTTACCTTGGCGATTAGTTGCGCCAGTTTTATTCATCAATTTTCACGAAAAGAGAAAATGTCACTATAGCCAAGAGAAATATCAAAGCCTTAAACGTAATGACCACGACAGTTTTAGTGTCCAATATTTACAATGAAAAATTCAATATTTACAATGCAGAAATGTGATTTAAACAACGAATTGACAAAACATACATAAATTGTGAAACTGTGCAAAAATAGTACACAAACGTCATTATGTGATATCATTTCACAAGTAAAATGAGGGGAAGAATTATCCACATGTTTTTTTTCCTAACATTTTTTGTGAACCAACAGTTTTTTAAAGACTGAAATATAGTATTTGGCAAAAATGGAGATTTTTAGTAGGTCTCCAAAAACAACACGATAACCTCTCGGTAGAAATGTTGATAGGCTTTTAAATCATTACGCGTTTCGAGTTTGTGAGGGTTCTTCTCAAACTCTCTTCAGGGCCAAATGAATTCCATTCCCCATTTGTTAAACCTCTAGGGACTCGAGGTAGGTTAGTTCATCCAAATAACTTGTGGAATTTTGAAGGATTTTGAAGGATTTGTGCGTGTTTCTGGCTGTAGTTGAGAAGGCCAATTGGTCGTACTGCTATTTTTCAGTTTCCTTCAACGGTATCTCAATGAGCTTGACACTCACGGTCTATGTGAAGGAATGAGGAAGTGATGCACGCTCCTGAACTGAAAGAGCCGAGGTGCCAGAGGAAGATTCCGGCGGTGACACCGTGAGTGTCAAGCTCATTGAGATACCGTTGGTAATTAATACACCAGACGGTTCAACATAATCAAACGCTTTGTTTTCCAAATGAAGGAAACTGAAAAATAGCAGTACGACCAATTGGCCTTCTCAACTACAGCCAGAAACACGCACAAATCCTTCAAAATCCTTCAAAATTCCACAAGTTATTTGGATGAACTAACCTACCTCGAGTCCCTAGAGGTTTAACAAATGGGGAATGGAATTCATTTGGCCCTGAAGAGAGTTTGAGAAGAACCCTCACAAACTCGAAACGCGTAATGATTTAAAAGCCTATCAACATTTCTACCGAGAGGTTATCGTGTTGTTTTTGGAGACCTACTAAAAATCTCCATTTTTGCCAAATACTATATTTCAGTCTTTAAAAAACTGTTGGTTCACAAAAAATGTTAGGAAAAAAACATGTGGATAATTCTTCCCCTCATTTTACTTGTGAAATGATATCACATAATGACGTTTGTGTACTATTTTTGCACAGTTTCACAATTTATGTATGTTTTGTCAATTCGTTGTTTAAATCACATTTCTGCATTGTAAATATTGAATTTTTCATTGTAAATATTGGACACTAAAACTGTCGTGGTCATTACGTTTAAGGCTTTGATATTTCTCTTGGCTATAGTGACATGTTCTCTTTTCGTGAAAATTGATGAATAAAACTGGCGCAACTAATCGCCAAGGTAAACGCATTAAATAGTGTTTATCTTTTTTCATCCCTAAACTATATGGTGTGAAATTCATGGAAGTGTGGGTTCTTGTCTTTCGTGTAATGCTCAATTAATGAAGCATCCCTTTGAGCCAATACACAAAGCTGATATCAAATATCTTTCCTGGAAAACGGCTCTTCTATTGGCGCTTACCTCAGCGAGAAGAGTAAGCGAACTCCAAGCCTTTTCAATTCAAGACCCTTTCCTCCAATTCAGGCAGGACAGCGTGATTCTGAGGACTAATCCTAAATTCATTACAAAAGTCCCATCTGACTTTCACCTTAATGAGCCTATTGTACTACGGTCTTTCTTCCCGAATCCACATTCCGCAGCAGAGAGGTCTCTCCACTCTCTGTATCTCAAACGCTGCCTGAAGTTCTACATACACAGAACAGAGACATTTGAAAAATCTAACCAACTTTTCGTGGCCTTTAGCAGAACTAGGAAAGGTCTTCCATTTACTAAGCAGAGCATTTCACGTTGGATCTCTGCAGCTATTGCTTTCTGTCATCAGCAAGCAGGACATCCTCTGCATTCCAAGGTTCGTGCTCATTCCACTAGAGCAGTCTCAACCTCCATGGCGCTCTTTGCGGGAGTGCCCATCATTGACATCTGCAGAGCGGTGACATGGAAGATGCCTCATACGTTCACCAGGCACTACTGTTTGGATACTGAACTTATGAAAGATGCAGCAGTGGGACAAGCTGTGCTCTGTCATCTATTTCACTAGAGATGAGCCTTCTCTTTCATCCCACCTTCCTACTGTCTACTTGCACATTTCTCTCTACTATTGCATGTTGGTACCTTTTGCATTTCACAATTGATATGTTATTATCTAGTGAGATTTACTGTTGTACCATTCAAAATGTGCTTGTTATTGCTCGCTACTCTGATTCAGGCATGTGAATCTATGAAAGATATCCATAATACTGGATAAGGAATGCGTTACTTACCTGTAACTGCAGTTATCCAGTATTGGTATCTTTCATAGATTCACATGCAACCCACCCACCTCCCCTGGTAGGGCTCACTTTGGTTCTCTCAGTAATATGCTACTTAGCACTGTGCGTACGAAAATCTGAGGGACCGGAGCTCCTTCCAGGAAGGTTCTAGAGGGTGGTGATAGCTGATTGGCTCTTGGCCAAAGTTTAGTCCTTTTTACAAAAGGACATGGATATGTTACTAATGAGAGGCCTCTGGCCCATTACTAGGTATATATGTCTATATGACATTACTTTATTTATGTACCGGGGACTCCCACCCCGACGACGGGGAATGGTTCAGGCATGTGAAAGTTGAAAGATACCAATACTGGATAACTGCAGTTACAGGTAAGTAACGCATTCCTTCCACTGTGTCATGAATCCTGTGATGCGCTGCTGTCCCGGTTATTCGTCTAGTCGTGTACCAGTGTCCCCTGATTGTTGGGCACGCCCACAGCATGTGCGTGTGTAGCAGGTCCGCCCCTTCTGCCCTGCACCTCGGGCATGAGTGTTGTGTTTGTGGGAACATTCTATCCAACCTCCACGGGGTCAAATAAGCATGATGCAATACCATAGTTTAGATACATTTGAATTTTGAATTTCTCGTTGCTTTTCTGGGATGCTCAATTACTGCTGTCCATTCCTTATATGTCAGGTCTCTACCTATATCCCCCGTCCACACAATCTACAGTGCATCTAGAGAGACCCGTGTATGGGCGCTGATACCAGTGTATAGCCAGCGAATCAAGTGTCTACCTCTGCCCATATAGTGTACCATCTTGACCAGCTCGTTGCTGGGGGGTTCCCTCCTCTGCGATGCCCAATGGTTTTTTATGTATTGAAGCAGTGCACCGTGCATTAAGTACAGGTGCACTGGGGCTCCCGTCTCATTAACGAAGGTGTTGCCAAATAGGTCTGCTACTGTGTTAATACCTGCTTTGGACCAGGGTGCTAATTTGCGATTGGTGAGTTTGCCACTTGCTAATGGGATACCTAACAGCGGAATGTTGCCTGCGTATGCAGGGGGTGCATTCGTATACCGCAGTGCTGCTTTCAAGCACTTAAGCGCAGTGTCCAACAAGGGGGTTAGGTCTCTCGGAGGTCTATGTTCAGGCAACAACAAGACGTGTAGTGCTCCATTATCAGTGTCCGTGTACCCTATTTCCTGCAAGTTACGTCCCGCCGTCCAGTATGATAACCATTGTAATTGGCAGGCATAATAATAGGCGCGGAAGTCTGGAACTCCCAGCCCCCCATACGAGTTCCCACTTGCAGTTTCTTCAAGCTTATACGTCTTCTACCCTTTCCCCATATAAGATCTATTATCAGAGTATTCAGTATTTTGAAGGTAGATTGCGGCACTATTAATGGTAAATTTGTAAAATAATACAATAATCGCGGCAGAACAACCATTTTCACAATTTCTGCTCTCCCCATAACGGACAGTAGCAGCTCAGTCCAAAAGGTGACGCTGGGCCGTAAGGCTCTGATTGCTCTGTTAAGGTTGCCATCTAACATATCTGCATGTGTCCTGTATATCTGCATGCCCAGATACTTAAACGTGGTCGGTGCTATCTGGAGTTTGGTATCTCCGAAGTCTATGCCCATGTCATTTGCATGTTCCGTGAAGAAAAATGCATGTGATTTTGTAGCGTTTGAGGCCAGACCCAACAAACATTCGAATTGTCTTTACATCTCAAACCTTGGGGCTAGGGGCAAACGGAGATCTCTTATGTACATAATAATATCGTCGGCATAGGCCGAAAAGAGATGTATTGTGTTCCCTATCGGTATTCCCCAGCCCAGGAAGTTCTGTCTCAGTTTTATTGCTAAGGGTTCCAGTGCCAAAATAAAGATGAGATGTGACAACGGACAACCCTGTCTGGTCCCTTTATGTATCCTATATTCATCTGATATGTGTCCACCCGTTCTGGTGCATGCTGTCGGGGCCTTGTAGAGTAGGCGCAGCCATGCTATGTACCCCTCCGGTGTCCCAAATTTCAGTAGTGTCTGAAACATGTATTCCCAATTTATTGAGTCAAACGCTTGTCTGAGATCCAACGTGATACAGCCCGCATGGGGGAACCGTTTCGGCGCTTCTGTCATCAAATAATGTAATTTCCTAATATGCAGTGATGTGCTCCACGCTGGCAAGAACCCGGATTGGTCTATGTGGACCAATTTTGACAGATATGGCAATAACCTGTTGGCCAGCACTTTACTCAGTATTTTGTATTCGGTGGGCAATAACGATAGCGGGCGATAGTTAGCCATGTCCGTGTGGTCTCTCCCGGGCTTTGGTAGTGATATTACAAGTGCCTGCGCTGTGGTGAGAGGTAAGGAACCTTCTTCCCAAACTGCTTTAAGCAGTTCCATTAGTTGGGGTACTAGGGTCTCTGCATATGTGGTGTAGAATTCAATGGGGAGCCCATCCATACCAGGGGTCTTATTACGTGGAAGACCCTTGATAGCGACTTTGATCTCTTGTGGCATAATGGGCCCCGCGAGGTCTTTTTGTGCCGAGGTCAGGAGCACTGGAAATGTTAAAGAGGATAGGAAAGCCTCCATTTGCTCCCTGGTAGCAGTTCCTGTCGCACCATATAGTGTAGCGTAATATTTCCTGAAAGGAGGGGTATCTCGGATCAGCCTAGCTAGCAGAGTTTCTGCCTTATCTGCTTCTGCGTGGGCACGTCTGGTATATGCCTGATAGTCTATGACCCTAAGTGATTCCAAGAGTTCAGCGTGTTTAATTCACGCCTCTTGTAACAGGCCTTTGCTCTAATCTGCCCATTCTTTCCTCTACCTCTACCAGGGATCTATGGAGTTCCTGTCTGGCACCCACTGTCACACTGATCGCCTTACCCCTTATAAATGCCTTAAAGGCATCCCACTCCACCAGCCTACTCGTTGCTGTATTAGTATTTTCTGCAAAGTAACAGTCTATAGTGTGTGAGAGATCATTTAGGAATACTGGGTCTTCCAACAACTGTGCCCACAACCGCCATGTAGGGACTGGGGTGGGTATTTTCCCCCATGTAATAACTATCTGTGGGTATAATGTATAAGGTATAGTGTAATAACCCTGTGGGTTATGATCCGAGAAAGTCTTGGGCAGGTATGTGGAGTGAAGCACTTGCATGGGTATTCTATTAGAGCAAAATATTCTGTCGATCCTAGTGTGTAGATCATGTACTGTGAAGTAGAAGGAATATTCCCTTTGTACAGGATGTCGCATCCTCCACACATCACATAGCTCCCATCCTCCTGCCCACCTAACCAATGCTTCGGTCTGTTTAAAGACCCCAGCTCTGCATAATGGCGCGTGTGACGTGTCCAATGGCACGTCCTTGACTGTGTTACAGTCACCTCCCACTATCCATGGGCATGTGTCCCATCCCGCCAGCGCCCCCCTCACTGTGTCCCAGTACTTATCTTGGTAAAAGTTAGGGGCGTATACTGTGCCCAGCACCACTAGTTGTCCGTCTAGTGCACCCTTCACAATCACATATCTACCCAATTTGTCAATCCTCTGTTCGTGTGCTACAAACGGTACACCATGCCATATCCAGTTTGTGGCCCCCCTTGCAAAGTTAGAGTAAGAGGTTGAGAAAATTTGCCCCGCCATTTATTTCTAAGTTTCACCACCTCACTTTCCACCAGATGAGACTCTTGTAGGTAGCCTATCTGTGCTTTACGGCGTTGTAGGTGCGCATGGATCCTATGTCGCATGTGTATTGTGCCCATACCTCGTATGTTCCATGTTATAATGGCGTATTTACCCAGCGTATGCATTGTACCAGGTGTTGTATCAAAGTATATGGTATCATGGTTCCCAAGTAATCCAGTGTATCTACATATATATGTACGCTGCGACCGTCCCACCCCCAACATTCCCAATACTCAGTCTGGTCTTCAAACTATACCAGACCATAAAACAGAACTGAACCAATACGAACATAATGGTCATGAAGAGAGCCTTCGCCGTATGGGGGGCTGCGCCTGCGCTCTGCATGCGGTTTTATGCAACTTCAATCTACTATTTTTAAGCATCTGTGGTACCCGGGCCCTAATAATGACTTGCCTTCTGCAATAAATCTGACAGTATCGTAAGGGAGGCAAACATGGTTACATATTACAGTTACACAAGAAATATCAGTACTTGCATGAGTCCATCAACCAAACAGGTGTGTAATCAGCTGTGGGGTGGCTGGAGGGAACAGGGCCACACTGCCTTCGGAGTCCGATCCATGCGTCACTTCATCTTCTGAGGAGGACTTAGTGTCCATTCGTGGGGCATTCGTGAAAGTAGCTGTTGTGATGATCGCTTGCGTCTTGTTCTGTCGTATCTGTTGCAAGGTGACATATGCACGTGCAATGGTTCGACACGATCTTCCGCCTCTACGACCCGTTGAGTTGTCAGCGAAGGATCAGTTCCTATCTTCAATTTGTGTGGCGATCTCCGCAGCATTAGTTAGTTCCATCACTTCTAGCCAGTCCTCAAAGTCCCCAGGGATTTCAAAAAAGTAAGCTTTCTGTTCGTGCATTATATTTATTCTTGCCGGGAAGACCAGTGCATACTTTAAATTCAGATCCCTGAGGCACCGTTTTACCGCCATAAAAGAAGACCGTTGTCTCTGAACCATCATCAAGTAATCCGGATATAATGAGATTCTCGCATTTTCAAAGTTTATCGGTGCTGCTTCCCTGGCTTTTTGCAGCAGGGTATCTCGATCTCGTAAATTCAGTAACTTGACTATGAGGGGCCGCGGTGGGGCTCTCGGCTTCTGTCTTCCCACAGGTATTCTCTGCGCGCTCTCTATACAGTATTGTGTGGAGAGTCCCTCCATCGTAATGTGATCTCTAAACCACTGTTCCATACATCCTGCTGCATCGGATCCTTCACTCTTCTCCAGCATTCCAATCACTCGGATGTTGTTCCTTCTTGCTCTCCCTTCTGCATCCTCCACTCGGTCAAGTAAGGTGGCAACCTGTGTCTGCAGATGCTTCACGTCGGTTTTGGTCTGTTTTTGTCTTGGCACCACCTCAGCTAGCGCCGCTGCATTTTCTTTCACCTTATATGCCGTCTTTGTGTGGTCCGCCCTAAGCAAATTCAGGCCAGTGGTCAGGGTCCCTTTCTGGAGTTCAATTGCTTTTCTAGAGTCTTGCACTTCCTGTAATATAAGATCCAATTTATCCTCCGGGGCATTCCCCGTAGTGGGAGGGATGCAACCAGAAGCAAGCATGCTGTCCACGCTGTTCGTTACGTTCGGGACAAGGTCTGTGCAGCTTTGGTCCTGTTGTTTCGCCCTGTTCCGCCCCATTGCTCTGTACTATTATGGTCTCCGTTAGCGACGTCCGTATCCATCAGGACAGATGATCTGTTCTGCACCCCGCCGTGACACTGCAGATACTCCGACGTCTTTCTCTGTCGGACAGTTACATTCTACATGTTGTTTACAGCACTTTACCTCTGGCTGAAGTTCTTATGCGGGTCCCATGATCGTTGCCATCATCATATCCTTGTATGCTGTACACATTAATACCTCTCCAGCGCCAGCGCCTTCAATGGTATGACTATGCGCAGGGCGAGTTCATCACACGTCAGCAGCTAGGGGTTCGCGCGTGGAGAAGCATCTTATCCAGACTTCTTTGTCTATCCCGCTGTAGGACCATCTCTCCAGTAGTGTCAGTGTCCTCCAATGTAGCCGCTGTATCAACCTCGGTTCTGGCTGTGGGAGCCCAGCCTCGCACAGTGGTCTTCCGGATCATAGAACCCCAGGCAATCCTCACAGTTATCAATCAATCAATCAATGATACTTATAAAGCGCGCTACATACCCGTAGGGTCTCAAGGCGCTGGGGGGGGGGGGGGGGGTTGCCGCTACTGCTCGAACAGCCAGGTCTTCAGCTTCTTCCTGAAGGAGAGGTGGTCTTGGGTCAGGCGCAGGTCGGTCGGGAGGGAGTTCCAGGTCTTGGCGGCCAGGTAGGAGAAGGACCTTCCTCCTGTAGTTGCTCTTCGGATGCGGGGGACGGCGGCGAGGGCGTGGTTGGCTGATCGGAGGTGGCGTTTGGGAGCGTAGAAGTTGACTCGGCTGTTGAGGTAGCTCGGGCCTTGGTCGTGTAGGGCTTTGTGTGCGTGGGTGAGGAGGCGGAAGGTGATTCTTTTGTTGACGGGGAGCCAGTGAAGGTCTTTCAGATGTCCGGAGATGTGACTGGTTCGTGGGATGTCGAGGATGAGTCTGGCTGAGGCGTTCTGGATCCGCTGGAGTCTCTTCTGGAGCTTGGCGGTGGTACCGGCGTAGAGGGCGTTGCCGTAGTCCAGTCGGCTGGTGACGAGGGCCTGGGTGACGGTCTTCCTGGTCTCGGTGGGGATCCACCAGAAGATCTTCCGTAGCATGCGTAGGATGTTGAAGCACGCCGAGGAGACGTTGTTGACTTGCCTGGTCATGGAGAGGGAGGAGTCCAGGATGACGCCCAGGTTTCGTGCATGGTCAGTCGGTTTGGGTGCGGTGCCCAGGGCGGGGGGCCACCAGGAGTCGTCCCAGGCGGAGGGTGAGGAGCCCAGGATGAGGACCTCTGTCTTGTCCGAGTTCAGTTTCAGGCGGCTGGTCGTCATCCACTCGGCTACCTCTTTCATCCCTTCGTGCAGGTTGGCTCTGGCGGCGGCGGGGTCGTTGGTCAGGGAGAGGATCAGCTGGGTGTCGTCGGCGTAGGAGATTATGCTGAGGTTGTGTTTGCGTACGATGGCCGCAAGGGGGCTCATGTAGACGTTGAAGAGGGTGGGGCTCAGAGATGATCCTTGGGGGACGCCGCAGATGACTTCGGAGGCCTCTGACTTGTACGGTGGTAGGCGGACTCTCTGTGTTCTTCCGTCGAGGAAGGAGATGATCCATTCCAGCGCCTTGTCCTGGATGCCGATGTTGCTGAGGCGCCGTACTAGGGTGCGGTGGCAGACCGTGTCGAATGCCGCGGAGAGGTCTAGGAGGATGAGGGCCGCTGTTTCTCCATTGTCCATCAGGGCTCGGATGTCATCGGTGGCGGCGATGAGGGCGGTCTCGGTGCTGTGGTTGGCTCTGAAGCCGGACTGTGAGGGGTCGAGGGATCCGTTCGTCTCGAGGAAGGCGGCCATCTGCTTGTTGACGGTCTTCTCGATGACTTTGGCTGGAAACGGGAGGAGCGAGATGGGGCGGTAATTCTTGAGTTCGGTGGGGTCCGCTGTGGGTTTCTTGAGAAGAGCGCTGAGTTCGGCGTGCTTCCAGCTCTCGGGGAAGGTGGCGGTGTCGAAGGATGTGTTGATGATGTCTCGCAGGTGGGGTGCGATGACAGCGTCGGCCTTGTTGAAGACGTGGTGAGGGCAGGGGTCGGTCGGTGATCCGGAGTGGATGGAGTTCATCGTGCGGATGGTGTCTTCGGTGCTGATCGGGGTCCAGGCGTGGAGGGTGGTGGTGGGGGGTGGTTGTTCGGTCATAGTGTGCGTTGGTTGGTTGTTGAAGCTGTTGTGTATGTCGGCGATCTTGTTGTGGAAGTATGAAGCGAGGGAGTTGCAGAGGTCTTGCGATGGGGTGATGTCGTTGTTTCCTGCGCTGGGGTTGGAAAGCTCTTTCACGATGTTGAAGAGTTCCTTGCAGTTGTGTGCGTTGTTGTCCAACCGGTCCTTGAAAGCTGTTTTCTTGGCGGCGCGGATCAGCTGGTGGTGTTTCCGGGTGGCAAGTTTGAAGGAGGTCCTGTTGTCCGGTGTCGGTTCCCTTTTCCAGACTTTCTCGAGGGCTCGGCAGTTCTTCTTGGAGCTCTTGAGTTCGTCGGTGAACCATGGGGCCTTCTTGCTGCCGGGTCTGCTGGGCGGGGTCCTCAGTGGGGCGAGTTCATCCGCGCAGTTGTTGATCCACTTCGTGAGGTTGTCTGCGGCCTGGCTGGGGTTCGCTGAGCTGGCAGGTGGGTGCTGGCTCAGGGAGGTGGTGAGCTGGTCTGCTGTGATCTTGTTCCAGCATCTGCGGGCGGCCTGTTTCTGGTGGTGGTGGGACGTCGTTCTCTTGAAGGTGAAGTGGACGCAGCTGTGGTCCGTCCATTGAAGCTCTGTGGCGTGGCTGAAGTTGATGTCTGTGCTGGAGGAGAAGACTGCGTCGAGTGTGTGTCCGGCGAGGTGGGTGGGGGTGGACACCAGTTGCTTGAGTCCCAGGTTGGCGAGGTTGTCGAGCAGGGTGATGGTGTTGCGGTCGTTGTTGTTCTCCAGATGGAAGTTGAGGTCTCCCAGGAGGATGTAGTCGGCGGAGGGGAGGGCATGCGGGCTGACGAAGTCGGCGATGTCCTCGCTGAATTGCGTGCGTGGTCCAGGGGGTCGGTAGATCAGGGTGCCTCTGAGGGTGGTGTTCGGGTTGGTGTGGATCTGGAAGTGCAGGTGTTCGGCGCTGGTCAGGGTGTTGTCGGTGCTGGTCGTGAGACGGATGGTGCTCCTGTGGATGATGGCGATGCCTCCTCCCATCTGGTTGGCGTTTCGGTCCCTCCGGACGATCTTGTAGCCCTCTGGGATAGCAATGGCGATGTCGGGAGCTGAAGAGGCGTTCATCCAGGTCTCCGTGAGGAAGGCGACGTCAGGGGCTGTGGCGTCTAGGAGGTTCCAGAGTTCGATGGCGTGTCTGTGGACGGAGCGGGTGTTGAGCAGGATGCACTTGAGGTGGGTGCTGCTGGTGTTCGTCTTGGCGGGTGCTGGTGCGAGGCTGGTCCGGATGCAGGAGAACTTGCAGGCGTGGCAGCTGAAAGGTCCGTGGGTACCTCGTGGAGCGGCAAGGTGGCAATCTGGGAGTCGGCCGGTGTTGAGTGCGGTGAGGGTGGCGGCGGAGTACGTCAGGCGGGTCGGTCGGGCTCTTCGGGGGCCAGGGGTCCTGGCGCTGGTCGCGATCCGGTCGCGGACGGGCGCAGACGGGCTTACCTTTGGCGCGCCTTCGGCGCACAATCGGCGCGCCCGCTGCGCGTGACCGCTGCGCGTTCGCACGGTCGCCATTTAAGGCGAAGTGCGCGGGTGGGCGGAGCAGCTGGGAGGCGGGAGCGGGGAGGGTACAGAAGAAAAAGGGGCGGGGCTAATGGCGGTGGCGGGAAGCGGGAGCGGGGAGGGAGAGCGGAGGGCGGCGAGGTAGGCGGGCAAGCAGGAAGGAGGCAGGCACAATGGGGGTCAAAAACACGAAGAGAAATTGGAACAGAAACAGGCTAAATACAGGTCAAAACACGGAGAGAAAACGGCACAGAGAAAACAAGCAACAATTCAGGTCAAAACGGGGGAAAAAACAGTAGGAAAACGATGTTAGCCACAGAAAGAAAACAAGCACAAATTTTAGACAAAAACGGGCTGAAACCAAAGGGCAGCGCTCAAGGCGGCAGCGAGGTCGGCGCTGAGGCAGAGGCAGGCACTGGGAGCACACGCAGCAGCTGGTGGCCGTGCGGCGCGGGGGTGTCCCACAAGTGGGTCACACTCACCTGCGTCGCACGGTCGCCATTTAAGGCCAAGTGCGCGGGTGGGCGGAGCAGCTGGGAGGCGGGAGCGGGGAGGGTACAGAAGAAAAAGGGGCGGGGCTAATGGCGGTGGCGGGAAGCGGGAGCGGGGAGGGAGAGCGGAGGGCGGCGAGGTAGGCGGGCAAGCAGGAAGGAGGCAGGCACAATGGGGGTCAAAAACACGAAGAGAAATTGGAACAGAAACAGGCTAAATACAGGTCAAAACACGGAGAGAAAACGGCACAGAGAAAACAAGCAACAATTCAGGTCAAAACGGGGGAAAAAACAGTAGGAAAACGATGTTAGCCACAGAAAGAAAACAAGCACAAATTTTAGACAAAAACGGGCTGAAACCAAAGGGCAGCGCTCAAGGCGGCAGCGAGGTCGGCGCTGAGGCAGAGGCAGGCACTGGGAGCACACGCAGCAGCTGGTGGCCGTGCGGCGCGGGGGTGTCCCACAAGTGGGTCACACTCACCTGCGTCGCACGGTCGCCATTTAAGGCCAAGTGCGCGGGTGGGCGGAGCAGCTGGGAGGCGGGAGCGGGGAGGGTACAGAAGAAAAAGGGGCGGGGCTAATGGCGGTGGCGGGAAGCGGGAGCGGGGAGGGAGAGCGGAGGGCGGCGAGGTAGGCGGGCAAGCAGGAAGGAGGCAGGCACAATGGGGGTCAAAAACACGAAGAGAAATTGGAACAGAAACAGGCTAAATACAGGTCAAAACATGGAGAGAAAACGGCACAGAGAAAACAAGCAACAATTCAGGTCAAAACGGGGGAAAAAACAGTAGGAAAACGATGTTAGCCACAGAAAGAAAACAAGCACAAATTTTAGACAAAAACGGGCTGAAACCAAAGGGCAGCGCTCAAGGCGGCAGCGAGGTCGGCGCTGAGGCAGAGGCAGGCACTGGGAGCACACGCAGCAGCTGGTGGCCGTGCGGCGCGGGGGTGTCCCACAAGTTATCTGTACTATAGCAGGCCTCTCGCCGTCTTTCGCGGCCTACCTCTCACCATCTTTGCTCCATCTCCCCGCTTGCCTGCAAGTGATGTCCTCGCCTCGCCGCGCCGTACTTTATCGTCCTCACATTCGTGGTATTTACTGTACCCAGCCGCTATCCCACACTGTGCTCCACGGGTACTATCGTACCCGATGTATCATCTTGGGGGACCTGTAGATGGGCCCTGTGGATGCCTCCCTTAATATCCCTTTTGGGGCAGTCCCGTTATGGTGCGTGAGTTTGTCTCCTTTATCCCGACCGCCACTGTCGTCCGAGGGGCGGCCGCGTGCCTGTGGGGATGTATTGTCGACCCAAACCGGATAGATCCGCGCCGTCGCAGGGGTACGTATCCCCCACTGCCGCAGGTCAGGTCGCGGCCGCAGGTGCAGGGGGAGCGCCGGCGGTAGTGCCGGCTGCGCAGTCTGAGGCCTGGCCGCAGTGAGGGAGCCATGGTCCCTCCGCCTCTGTAGTTTTCACCGTGCCAACCAAAGAGGGAGGGCGCTCAGCAGGCACCGCCGCTGTCCTGTGCCCTCGCCTGCTATAACTCTGCGAGTGCGGGGGGTGAGTGGGGGCCGGGAAGGAAGGCCGTCTCACAGCCCCGATCTTACCGGCACACCGCGTCCTCCGCACCGGCCCATCTTCCGCACTTCATACCGGTCACAAGTCCGGCTGACCCTCCGCTACTGGGTTCCAGCGCTGGCCGTATACGCTCCCTCACTCCGCAGCAGCCCGTATCGGCCTCAGCACTTCAGCGGACCGCGGCGGCGATCCTCCAGTCTCCTCGCCGCGGATTCAAGATGGTGCCCTCCGACCTCCGCAGCGGCAGGCCCACACATTGGAATGCCGAATCTCAGCGATCTACAGGTCCGTCAGTGACATCGCCTGATTACACCACTCTTCCGGCAGCATTATCTGGTCGCTTGACTTCCCACATGCAGGTATGGGAATATATGGTAGGATGTTGGTGGCCCAGGTTCGGAGCTTGTCTAGCAGATGACCGCTATGCTCAGCGCCTAGCCACGCCCCCATCCTGTGGGTATCCCTTAAAATACCTTGAAGGTATAGTCTTCACAAGCAGTCTCTCCGTTGGTAGCCCGCAGGTACCCTTAAGTTACAGTTTCCAAAAAAATTGTTGGCTGGGGACAAATGGCAGTCAAGGCAGATCCATGTGCTATAATTTGAGTGTTAAGGTTTTGTTCTATTTCTTCTGCATTGCCCAACTGAACATAAGATTCTTGATGTTGGACTTTTAGCTGTAGAAACCCTCAACCTAAAATGACAGAGGCCAGCATAAGTAAAATTTCACATTGCAGGAGAGAGCAATTTGCATTTAATCGGGGAGGTGAAGAAAAAATTGCGGGGAATCCCTTTAGGTACTCCAGCAGGTTGCAACTGGGAGCCCTTCTTTTGGGTTCTGGTCACAGGAAAGGACTGACCCAGCATATAAGAAATCTCAAAAAGTTTAAAGGTGACTAGAAAAACACGATTAGACACTCCCCTTGTCCACCCAACGCAGCTGGTTGTCCCATAAGTCTTCCATGCATCTCTTTGTTCTAATCTAAACCACTTCCGGAATTTTGGCAATAGACATTGCTATTTCATTTCATGTCTCCAGTAGATTTTCTTAGAGTTTGATCAAATATTTGCCTTTTGCTTTGTCCAAGAAGTGTTTCCTTTTGGAGCAGAAGTAAAGACGGTCATTGTGAGAAACCATTCAGTTGTCTAACCTAGATGAAAGTCTTCTGTTTACTCCAGTATTGGAGCTTTCATAGTTTCACATACCTGAATAATTTCCCCGTCATCGAGACGGGGGTCTCCGGTACATAAGAAAGCAATGGTTAGCAGTATAGCTAACTGAAAAAGGCCTAGGCCCATTTCCCTTTTGCAACCCATAACCTTTGTTATGTAAAAAAAGGACCAAACTTTTCTCTTAGCCAATCAGAGCCACTCACCCTCAAGAACCCTCCTGAGAGAACCTTTTGCTCCTCAGATTTTCTACCGGCACGTTGTGCTAGGGAGTCTCCTTTGAGCTCTACTCAAACTCTGGATTTCCAACTGGATAGAAGCTTCTTTATTAGTTTATTTCTTGTGAATTTGAGAAGTGTGTAATCTATTTCTCATCTACATCCTTGAAAATGGCTGGAAAGGAGAAAAAGGGTCTTTTTAGAGCCTGTGCCACCTGCTCTAAAAAGAGACTCTGCACCGATGACCCACCTGAAGACTGTATATATTGTCTTTACCCAGACCACCAAGCAAAGGATTGCAAGATATGTCACACTTTCTCTAGTAAGACCCTTAGAGATCGTGAGGGACGCCTTTTAATTTGGCTTCAGACAAGGCCAGAAAGGAGGTGGTTTCTAGTGATAGTGACCAGGAATCCTACTCTTCATCCAGGAGATCTCAAATAATATCAAGATCTACTCAGGCTCATTCCTCAGGGGACCGTCCTGAGAAGGCCCTAAAAAAGACCACCCAAGGGTCTTCAGGGCGTAGTCCTTCAAAATGTCCTCAGAAAAATCCAAAGGAGAGCAAAGGACTCACTTTGAAAGAAAAAGAATCCAAAAGAGCCTCTTCTGAGCCTTCAAAGACACCACCGTTGGCTCCTGCATCATTCAAGAAGCCATCCTCTAGTATTCCTGAGGAGAAGGTGAAAAAATCGACATAGTCGACGGACCCGTCGACGAAGAAATCATCGTCTATGGCCACGACCAAGGTACAAGAGCTACCATTAATTGTATTGGAGCCAGCATCGACGGGAGCGTCGACGACGAGAGTGTCGAAGACGGGAGCATCGACGACAACAGCGTTGACGCCGGTAACATAGATGACATCGTCGACGACGGTGAGAATGACGACGGCAGTGTCGACGACGGGATTGTCATCAACAGTGATGACAATGAGGTCGTAGACGGGAACGTCGACGACGATTACTATGTCGTCGGCGAGGATTGGATCTACTGCACTGACAACAGCTTCGTTGACGGTGGTATCGACGACGATCTCGTCGAAGGGCTAGTCGACGAGACAAACTCCGGACAAGAGCAGAAAGAAGATCAAGCCACCAGTGACCTTTCCAAGCAAAATTACTCCATTGGTCCCGTCGCACCTTTTGGAGGAGGAAGAGTCAGATGACGAGGATGATGGGCCCTTTGGGTATGCCACAAGCCCATCAGAGCTCCATGTAAAATGTCAAGAAGATGATGATGAAGAAGGGTATGCAGAAAATCACAGCATCTCATACCACCGCTACCAACAAGAGCCTCAGGAAGAGATGGTAGCAATGCCATCATCCATGTTGATGGATTTGCAATCCATGTTGGCGGATTATAAAAGGTTTCCTCCATCAGGGGTTCCTCAGGACGTTCCACCTTCACGTCCTCGTTCAATTCCGGCCACTCCAGTCCGCAGTAGGGAATGTCTGCTAGACACTGCTCCGCTGACACCTCAGGTCCAACAGCAACAGGATCCTGTGACCACAGATGATGACGACCGCGAGGAAGGGGAGCTAACGGAGCCCCACAGAGAATGGGATGATAACCTGATTCCTAACGGCTAGGGCGCTCGACCTCGGACCTGGGGATCTGGGTTCGAGTCTCGGTAACGACGCCAAAACCTCCTGTGATTCTGGGCAAATCACTTAATCTCCCCGTGCCTAAAATGAAAGTGTGTCCTCATGTAACGTAACTGGAAAATATGTAAAGCGCTCTGATACCTCATTCGGTTCGGGTCTTGTTCGCGCTATATAAAACTCTGCAAAAAAAAAAAAAAGTACCGGGAGATTCTCCACCAGTGGATATTGGTGGATTTCACAACTTAATGGAGAGAGCAGCAAACAAATTTCAGCTGCCAATGAAATCACTCAAGCAGAGTGTTTTCTGTATGACTATAAAGAGCCTTATCAAAAATCAATCAGGTCTATACCAATTATTGACCACATATGGAAAGAAGGATTACAGGTCATGACAACTCCAGCAACGGTTACATAGGTACTGGCGAGGCTGGAAAAAAGTATAAGGCGCCAGAGGATGCCCCGGTGTGTTTACTGGATCATCCTAAACCAGACTCAATCATCTCGCAGGCAGCGCAACAAAAGACAAAGAACCCAGCAGCACCTATTTCAGCACCTCCGGACAGGGAGGGACGGCATTTAGATAACGCAGGTAAACGATTCGCCTCCATGTCAGTGCTCCTGATCAGAGCTGCTAATGCCCTTGCCATCCTGGGCAGATATGACAGACAAATGTTGTGCGATATAGCACCCTTTGTCGACTTTCTCCCGGAAGACTCTAAGCAGGAGGTGAAGAAAGTTCTGCAGGAATGGGAGAGAACTTCGGCTGAAGTTATTGATTGCACTATGGACATAGCTACCACGGCCTTTCGTTCCCTCGGAGGAGCATCAGTTTTGAGGCGCCAGGGTTGGCTGAGGGCCACTGCCTTTAGGCCAGAGGTCCAAAATAACATTCTGGACCTACCCTTTGATAGGGAGGATCTTTTTGGGTGCCTGGTGGATGAGACCCTTCAAAGTATTAAAAAAGACACAGATACAGCGAAATCCTTGGGTGTGTTGAAGTACCAGAAGGTGCCTTTTCGAGGCGCCCGTGGAAGAGGACAACCCTCGTATAGAGGTGGCTACCAGCAGGGAAGATACACATCCTACTCTTCCTCTTCGCAGCCCTATCGGCAGCAATATGGACAGAAACATTCTGGGGGCTACTCTAAGTCCACTCCCAGAGGACGAGGAGGTCGTTCTAGAAAAGATAATAATAAAAGACAATGACAGCCTACAGACTAAAGGTCCTTCTCCTCCTATCCTGTTAAATGTTCCCCTGGGTGGAAGAGTGACTTATTATTTACAAGAGGGGCAGAAGATAACATCGGACAAATGGGTCCTCCATATAATACAATACGGACATACATTGGAATTCCTCCACTTCCCTCCTCCCACGCCACCTACATATCAAGAAGCAAATCACCTGTCTCAGATGCGTCTGGATATTCGGGCAATGCTCCAAAAGGGAGCAATAGAACTGGTGCCGAACTCCCAAAGAGGACAAGGATTTTATTCCCGTTTCTTCTTGATCAGAAAAGATGCTCTCAGGTGGCGTCCAATCTTGAACCTAAGGTCCCTAAATACCTATCTCAAGAAACAGTCATTAAGAAGGGTGACCCTGCAAGATATTCTGCTGCTCTTAAACCCAGGAGATCAGATGACCTCCCTAGATTTACAGAATGCATATTTTCATATCCCCATCCATCCGTCACACAGAAAGTTCCTTCGTTTTACAGTGGCCAGAGACCATTACCAATTCAGGGTGCTACCATTCGGCCTAAAGTCTGCACCGAGAATATTTACAAAATGTCTGGCGCCAGTAGCGGCCTATCTAAGACAAAAACACCAAATATTTCAATACCTGGACGACTGGTTGGTAAAGGCACCATCGCAGGAGGCAGCTCACGCTTCAACTGCGGCATACATGGAGTTGTTTGCAGATCTGGGCCTGACCTTAAATTTGGAAAAATCATCTCTACAGCCATCCAGGACGATCAAGTTTCTAGGTGCAATCCTGGATACATCACAAAACAAGGCATTCCCGTCCATAGAGAGACAATTGGGACTCGTATCTCTAGACAAGGAATTCAGCAAAAGAAAGTCTCTTTCAGTCCGAAGATACAAATCGCTTCTGGGAACAATGTCCTCATGCATACCACTCATTCCCCTATGTCGCTTACGAATGCGACCGTTACAAGAAGAGCTAGACCTTCAGTGGTGCCAATCAAAGGGATCCTTCGAGGACAAGATAAAAATCACGCATCCAATGTTGCAGGCAGCAAAGTGGTGGACTCTCAGGAACAACATCTCGGTGGGTCTCTCCTACCTGACCAAACTAGCTTCGTTAGTAGTTACCACGGATGCCTCTCTCAAAGGATGGGGAGAAGTCCTACAGGAGTTACAGGTCAGCGGCCGATAGAACAAACAGGAACAACACCTTCACATAAACCTATTGGAAATAAAGACAATACGATTAGCATTGTTGGCCTTCCTGCCAAGAATAGAAGGGAGATCAGTGTTAGTGCAGACAGACAACACAACTGCAATGCACTACATAAACAAACAGGGAGGCACAAGATCTCTCTCTCTGTCAAGAGAAGCTCAGAAAATATGGAAATGGGCGATAGATCACGAAGTGACTCTTAAGGCCATACATCTTCCAGGGGATCAGAAAACAACAGCGGACACCCTCAGCAGGCAGAAGACAACCTGTCACGAGTGGGAGCTAGATCAGGACACGCTGATGACCATCTTTGCCAAATAGGGAATACCAACGGTGGATCTGTTTGCCACAGCCCAGAACAAGAAATGCCGATTCTTTGTGAGCTGGCGTCACCAAAGGGGATCATGGGGGAATGCGTTTTCGATCGCATGGTCAGGCGTCTTTGCCTACGCATTTCCGCCGATTCCCCTCCTGCCACGAGTACTCACGAAAATGAAGAAAGAACAGTGCAGGATAATACTGATAGCCCCTTGGTGGCCCAGGCAGCATTGGTTCACAGAGCTGCTCCTTTTATCAGAGACCGAGCCAATACGCCTTCGGCCAATACCAGCACTACTGACTATGGAGAAGGGACAAGTGCGGCATCCAGACCCGACATCATTGCAATTAGCGGCCTGGCTCCTGACTACGGAGAATTTCATCACTTGAATATTCCAGCAGAATGGAGAGAAATCCTGGCAAAGGCAAGAGCGGAAAGCACTGATAGGACATACAGGATGAAATGGAAAAGATTCTGCTTCTGGTGTCAGGAGAATGAATTGCATCCTCTGCGGGCAGAGGCTCATCAGATTATCCCATATTTACTAAGGCTGGCAAAATCTGGATTAGCCCATGCTTCTATTAAAGTGCATTTGGTGGCAATTTCAAGATACTGGAGAAACTCAGCACGTCCTTCTCTGTGGTTGGAAAGAATTGTGAAACAATTCATGAAGGGGTTGTTTCGAGTTTACCCACCCATCAAGCCTCCACCACCTTCATGGCAACTGGAACATTGTCTTATCACAATTTATGAAACCACCATTTGAGCCAATACACAAAGCTGATCTGAAATTTCTATCCTGGAAAGAGGCCCTATTATTATCTCTAACATCAGCCAGAAGGGTGGGAGAAATACAAGCCCTTACGATGCAAGAGCCATTTCTCCAATTCAGAGAAGACAGATTAGTTATCAGAACGAATCCAAGATTTATCCCGAAAGTACCAACGGAT
Organism: Lissotriton helveticus; assembly: GCF_964261635.1. Classification (NCBI taxonomy): domain Eukaryota; kingdom Metazoa; phylum Chordata; class Amphibia; order Caudata; family Salamandridae; genus Lissotriton; species Lissotriton helveticus. The sequence goes on from NC_136070.1 coordinate 138,565,663, forward strand.
TTCCATTTAAATGAGCCCTTAATCTTGAAAATATTCTTTCCTCAACATCGACGGCGGCGGAAAGGACTCTCCGCACTCTGGATGTCCAGCATTGCCTGAAGTTTTATTTGCAAAGGACAAGACCTTTTAGAAAATCTACACAATTGTTTGTGGCTTTTAGTGCCCCCAGGAAGGGTTTCCCGTTATCAAAACGGGGGATCGCACGCTGGATCTCAAGTGCCATTCAGTCCTGTCATCAAGCAGCGGGAAAGCCATTGACACACCTGTTTGTGTGCATTCCACAAGAGCGGTTTCAACCTCAACTGCTCTATTTTCAGGCGTCTCCATTCAGGACATCTGCAGAGCAGACACCTGGAGGAGTACGCATACCTTCACCAGGCATTACTGCCTAGATGCTCATGCAAGAAGTGATGTAGCAGTGGGACAAGCAGTACTGCGGAACCTTTTCCAATAATGGTGAGCCTCTTTCTCATCCCTCCTTCCTTTCTTTGGTAATAAAAGCACATTTTATTGTTGATTGATATTGGATATGTCATTGAGGAGCAATGTCTATGTATATATTGATACGGTTACTCCTATGTGCAAGTATCATGTGTTCATGTGTTGCCTATTGATAAAAAGGTGGTGACAAAAACAAAATGTGCTATAATTTACTGCTCGCTATTCTGATTTAGGTATGTGAATCTATGAAAGCTCCAATACTGGAGTAGGAAAACAAGTTACTTACCTGTAACTCAGTGGCGGTTTCTCTATTGGGGCGTTGGGGCTCTGCCCCAGCTACATTTTTTAAATTTCGGAAGGGAGAGATTAGATAACATTTATTTTATTATAGAAGCATCAAATAATATAATATTCCCCAAAAACGAACACTGGGCACTGCCTGGGTCAGCAGCAGTCTACCCCCACTCTCACCAACCATTACCGCAGCACTCCGGTCCGCTGTCACGTCACGTGACTAATTGCTCCTTTTCTCCCTGTCGGCTGGGCCCAAAAAAGCCTGCTATGTGTTTGCCGGGCCGACAACCTCACAGCCCTGAAGGCTGTGACGTCATCGGTTTGGCAAAGACATAGCTGGAAGGCCCAATCTCCACCCCCTGATGGCGTGGAGGTTAAGTTAGCCCCGGGCGTTTAAAATGCAAGCCCGGGATCACTAACTCTCCACGTCCATCAAAGAGTGGAGCAGAGCTTGTCACAGTGTCACCACACCCCTTTCCACTCCTCACAGGGCGTGGTGGGAGGGACCCACCCTGTGACGAGTGGGAAAGGGTGTGTCAGCGAAGGGGAGTCTAGTTGTGACCGTCTGCGCAGGCTCGATGACGCAGATGTGACTGCTTCCCGCGCGCGTGTATCAGCATTTGGTGAGGCAGCCATTTTACACTCCAGAGTCCAGGCAGACTGCATTAGCGTGACAGTGAGCTGAGGAGGCCGAGGCAGGTCGACTGTTGACTGTCCCGATAGAAGGAGGAAGGACTGTGAACTCGGTCAGTTCATGTAAGGCCCAGGCGGGCACTTTTTCACTTCATTTTATTTCATTTATGGTCCCGCTGCGAGTTGGCTAGCTAAGCTTCGCTTCAACATACAGCACTTCTAGTGTTTTTGTCAAGCCCCAAAGAGTGAAGTCGCCGCCGCCGGCCGGCCTTTGATAAGGATGCCCGTACCTGGTGCTCGGATCTGCCAGCAGCGGGCACTGGCGCCTGGTGCCAGCTCAGGTCGTCGTGCCCGGAAGGCTCCGGAGACTGATGTATGGCGCATAGAATGGCCCCCCAATGCAGCGGCCCAGGTGGGCCCCGCACCTTTGTTTGCACAGTTGCAGAGCTCTCAAGAATCCCTCTCACACACTGCTGAGTCTAGCGCTGGGGCTGGGACTTGAACCTGGCTCCCGAGTCCCCACATTGCATTCCTTCTTTGCTTTGTGGCCTAAAGAGTCCTCAGTGAATTTACCCCTTGTGCATGAGAGTGAACCATTGTTTGTTTTCCCTGGGATATCAAGTGACAGTCATCCCACTATAAATAAGGACGGGCCGATAATCACTGTGACTTGGTAGGCCATTAGCGGATGGAACGTCATGTTAAGAGTTTCCACCGGCCAGGAAGCTTTTCTCTTGAAAACCCTGCAACTCCTTTTCTTCTATATGGTGAAAGTTGGCACAGATGAGATTTTGTATTTTTTTACATGTTGTTTCCCGGATCCACCACCCTTTCAATGAGGCCTTCAGACATTAAAAAACTCCGGGTTTAAATCCATTATTCCCAAGTTAGTCTAACGGTGTGATCTTTGGCAAATCACTTTATGGATCTGTGGAATAGTTTGCTGTACAGTGTGTGCGGTGCACGTAAATGAATTCATTCACATTAGAGAAAGAAGGAGCTCCTAACTGACCCTGCCCTGATCCTTCTCTGACAGTGACTCCCTAGCTGCCAGTCTGACAACTCAACAAACCGTGAGTTACATTAAATACAGTAGCCAGGAGTGAAACCAGTATGCACTGAGAGCCAGACATGTGCCTAAACTCAATGCATGTGTTGAAGTATCTTACTGGCACCATCTCATAAACATGATAACTACCTCCTGCTGGGAACTAAAAGGGGAGTTCAAGGAAACTCTTCTCTTCACCCACCCACATTCTCTCTAAATGAGCAAAACCGCAAAAATGTCAAAGCAGCATTATCTGTCCCAGGTGAGACAGAAAGGATGGAGAAAAGAGCTATATTGATGTGTAAAAGAGGCGAGGGAAGGAAAAGGGAAAGAGGAAAATGTGGCCGGTTAGACAGGGCAGGTGATGCATACCTGCCGAGTCTGTCTTTGCAACTCCAAGAAGCTGTCTCTGATGAGCAGAGCTCTCAAGAATCCCCCTCACACAATGTTGAGTCTAGCGCTGGGACTTGAACCTGGCTCCCGAGTCCCCACATTGCAAGTGCAACTGCTCGAGCCGCTAGGCCATATCTTCTCTATAATTCCTTCTTTGCTTCCTGGCCTAAAGAGTGCTCAGTTAAGACCTTTGCCTGCCTGCTGCCTGCTCATAATAACCCATCCATCCCAGTGTTCAGACCGAGACCTGCGGATTTGAATGATTTCCTGGCCAAGTCGCTGCTGCCCTGTGCGACCTATGGGATAAACACATGCTCAGGGTAGGTTGTTAAAGTGTCCTAAAGGAAAGACTTTACGACAAAAGGCAAGAATTCTGAAAATCTAAGTTCGCACAATCCTTGCCATGCCTTCCTGGTATTCATGACTCTGCGCTATTGCAGCACTGGGGCACGTGCGGTATGTATTTATTTATTTATGCGTTTTTATATAGGGCAGACTTTACCCGAAGGCGTAAGAGCGTTTCACAATAAGAAGGAACAACAGTAATGATACATGAAGAGAGAATTACAAGTGAACAAATTACAAAAGCAGACGTTAAGTTACATGAGGTAAAAGTGACAATTGTGAGCAAACAAAATACATGAGGTAGCAAACAGCGCATTACAGGAGGAAAAAGTGACAAGTGTGCAGGCTGCAAAAGAAAACAAAGTACAATTAGAGGTATAATACTGCGATATATGCTAGACACTCAGGCCCAAGAACAAACATCACGTAGGCAATGGTGGCACTTGTGGTAGCAAACAGTGTGTTACAAGAGAAACGTGGTGTGCATGTTACAAAAGAGTACCAAACACAGGTACAAGGATAATACTGCAATAAATGGCAAACACTCCAACCACAAGAACACACTGGGAAGGCACTTCCATAGTCATGGAGAATAGGATTTTCAATAATGGGAGGTCTTCCTTCAGATAATAGAGAGGGCGTGAATTCATTTTGGAGGTGTCTTTGGAGGAGGAGAACTTTGAGGTCCGTTTTGAAGGCCTAGGAGGAGGTGGTGGTGGTCCGGAGCTGAGGCGGAAGGGAGTTCCAGATTCTCACTGCGTTGCCTGAAAAGGATTGGGCCATCGATCTTTCCTTCTTGAAAGTGGGAGGTTCAAGCAGTAGATTTTCCGCATTTCGTGATGGTCTAGAGCCTCCAGAGAGTTTCAGTTTATTCGCCAGGTAGGGAGGAGAGGAGGAGTGCAAGGCTTTGTGGGTGATACAGGCAGTCTTGTAGATAGCTCTAGCCTCGATGGGAAGCCAGCGGAGGGTGGATAACATTGGTGTGATGTGGTCGCTTCTTTTGGCCCCATAAATGAAACGAGCTGCGTTTGGGGCAGCCAGTCAGTCTGCAAATGTCCTGATAATTTGATAAAGATGCAAATCTGCTGACTGGGGAGCACCGCTACTCGGGGCTGCGGAGCCTCGAGCTTTCCGTGAGAACCTCAAGATGGGGGGACTGCATTGGGTGGGATGCAGGGAATGGTCGGATTAAGCGCTGTAATGCCAGGCCATTAGCTTTTGATTCCAATTATAAACGATCATTACGAGAGCAGGTCGCTGGCCCTCCAAATTAATTTTAAATTAATGGTTGCAAATGTTTGCATCGGAGGGGGGGAGACTCTCCTGGTATTGTCGAGAGTCCCCCGCTCTGAATCAGGTTTCACAGCCAGCCACCTCTTCCCTTTCATGGGGTTGGGTGGTCCTCTTCCTCTCCCAGACTGAGAGAAGGCACCGGCATGACTGTGCCATTACTGCCTCCCCGTGAATCTCTCTTGCAGGAGTGCTACTGTACCAACAGTCACACCCTTCATCTCTTTCCCTCAGCCTGCCCATGACTGCTGTCACGCACAACTTCCCGAAAAGACTGAACATTTCTACCCTTTTATAAAACACGGGGTGGGCAGCATCATCGGCACGTTGGTGAAGTGAGCATGTTTGTATACCCTTTCTCCCTCCCTTTCAAATTCTCCAACTTGCTGAGGGCTGGCGGCCAAGGGATGTAGCCTCCTGTGTCTTTTAGTGTATTTGTGCTGTAAAGGTTATGTGTTATGTTAAATGAAATACCCGGTTTCTGCCAGTTTCGGTTCTCTGCTGGTGTACTACCCACATCTCTCTCTGTAGTTCTCGAGTTGAAGCGTAGCCACTGGGTGGGTACATACTGCTAGTGGCTCCTTGAGTGGTGTTGGTGACTAGAGGAGGCAAGTTTCTCACAAAGGTTTGCTGGGAGGTTGTAAGTGATACAGATTGTCTTGAAGATGACATGTGCCTTAGGCGGGAACCACAGAACCTCCTTCGATTTCAGGGAGATGTTGTTGAGACTTGAGAGATGTGAAAGACAGGAGGTGATTGCACTAGTGACTAGACCCTGTTAGCTTCCTTAAAAACGTGTTCACCTCACTGCAAAATATGTTGCTCTGTCTGTTGTTGTGGAGCAGCATGTCTTAATGATGCAGTGTCTGTTAGTGTGTTACTTTTATTTATTCTCTGATGTGGTGGATAACCCTGTGTACTTCGGAGGCATAATTCACCTTGCAGTAAAATATTTTTATTAGCGTCGATCAGCTTGTGAGGTTTGATGTAACACTCCAGTGCAAAGGTTAGAAGTTATTGTTGTGACGTATAAAGCATACTTTATTCATAGGATGCAAACGTTCTAAATCAGTTTTACATTGATTCTGTTCTACTGCCTTCTTTTGAAAGATTCCACCACATTTGACTGCGTAGAACATTTGTACCTTTAATTATTTATTTATCTAGTTGTAACTTTTGTGTAGTGCTACACGTTGCCTTATGAATACTTGGGAGCTAAGTTGCATTTAAAAGTTTATTTTCAAATCAAAATTACGAAGAACTTGACAAATCAGTCCACATTAAAGATGCAGAGACGTGGGCATGTAATGTTTAACACAGAAATGTGTTTTAAAATAGACTATCTTTTGAAATTAAGTGATGTTCCATCTTACGCATGTTGCACTCGAGCGTGGTGTGGTTGGCTCCTCTGCTAAATGCCTGGCGGGAAAAAATGTTCTTTTATCCTCCTGCGTACACTGTGAGCGACCTGTCATTCATAAATATAGAAGTGCTCACATTTGAGATGCAAACAAGAATAAGGGAATAGAGAAAAGGAATTTGATTTGGCTGTGCAATACAAGAGGGTGGTTAATAGTTACCCCATTTTCTGATTGAAGTTTTATTTCAGGCACACCCTTCCCTTTGTCTGCAAAAACTCCTCCAATACCTCCACTTGTCAGTGGCATACCTCCTCCATCCAGTGCTTACTTGAAGTGTAATTCACAATTGAGAGCAGCTAAAAGGACACTAAGGAATGGGGCAATGATCACTTACCTTCAGCTTTTGAAGTTATCTTGTATGGTGGAATGTTTGCCTCTTTACAAGTGGGACCTGTTGGCCTAATTATTTTTTTACTACCCAGTCATGCATGCAAAAGTGTAATTAGGTAGGATGTACATTCTGGCCCAGACATTTCCTTTAGCAGTGTAGTAGTAAAGCTCATGTAACCTAATCATTATTCATTAGGCCTTGGAACTGATGATAGTTTTAGGGAAGGCAGTGGCCTGTTTCTGTTAAGCACAATGGCTTCTGAAAGTCTTGAAAATCCACCATTTGCCTGCTAATTTTTCAAAATTTTCTCGGGGGGAGAACCCCCCGAACCCTCCTTAGGTGGTTCGGGCTCGCTCGCTGTGCTCGCGCAGTGTGCTGCACCTATAATTTTCCGCCTCACCATTTTCAAATGTCACCAGCCGCCACTGCTGTAACTCTAGTTCTCCAGTATTGGAAGCTTTCATAGGTTCACATACGCCCACCCTCCTCCCCTGAGAGGCTCACCTCGGATTTGGCACGAAAAGTATTATAGCACAAATGCCCGAAAATCTGAGGGACAAAAGGTTCTCTCAGAAGGGTTCTAGAGGGTGAGTGGCTCTGATTAGCTAAGAGAAAAGTTTGGTCCTTTTTTACACAACAAAGGTAATGGGTTGCAAAAGGGAAATGGGCCTAGGCCTTTTTCAGTTAGCTATACTGCTAACCATTGCTTTTTTTATGTACCGGAGACCCCCGTTTCGACGACGGGGAAATGATTCAGGTATGTGAATCTATGAAAGCTTCCAATACTGGAGAACTACAGTTACAGGTAAGTAACTTGTTTTCATAAAGTGGTATCCGACTTTTCACTACAATCACTCTGCATTTAAGACAGTTTACATCCATGTTGTTGTTTTTTCTTTGTTATAGAGAGAGCAGACGTTGCTGAAGCGGATGGAGACTGACGAGGAGGGACAAAAGGGAAGCTCAAGTGTCATCAAGATTCCTTCCCTAAAAAGGAAGCCCTCAGGCCAGAAAACAAACCCTTCAAAAATACAAGATCGGGGTGCCCTTAGGAAATTCACACCACCCAGCCTCACTTTGAAGGATCCCATTGATGCGGTTTCCACAACCGAAAGTGCTGTAGATGGGTCTGAAGCATTTAGTGTGTGGAGCGATTCGAAGACTGGTCCCCTCGACAGCCCAGGCATGGGATCTCCTGGCACATTGATGCAGTCACCTATTGTACCAAAATTAATGGGTCTACAGGCTACATCACTTGAAAACAGGGCACCATTGTCCTCTCCTTTCTCTTCCAGGCTAACAACTCAGCAGTCCTTTAACAACATAGTGGAGCCAGACTCCACAGTTTCACCTTTATCCCCTGAGAAGAAGCTTCATGGATGCCAAAATGCTGATATGAAGGAGCCCACATCAAACACCCCGTTAGACACAGATCAGCATATGTTTGACTTTCCTATAAAGGAACTCCGTCAACGTTCTTTATCCTCAGAGCAAGCAGTTAACACAGGTTTGGTAAGTATTGAGTATTTCCGGGCATGCATTTCAAAGTGCTCAGTAAGAAGATGGTAGGAAGTAATACTTGCTACCCTTCTCCTAAAAGGTGCTTGTATTGCTCCTGCTCTTTTCTGTTTGTTTAGCAAATAAAAAAGTAAAATGTTATGGTACGAAAAGACCCTTGCCTAAATAGTTGACTCTCCGGATATCCCCTCCATCTTTCATTGACACCTCTGTAAATCAAGTATTCACCTCTACGTGTGTGCTTTGAATTTTTAATAGCCAAAGGTATTTTGTATCCTGTGGTAGTTAATCACAAATACAGTGCTCATGGGAGTTGTAACAGAAACAGTTCAGCAGACCACACAAAATGTATTTTGTCAGATAGTTGATTACAGTGAGATAGGTCAGGTCCTGCGGCTAGCCTCTACACCAGCAGTGGGTCTACATCTCTTTGCAAATCTCCTTTATAAGCTGACTTGAAGAATTCTCTACGAGCTACCCTTCATAACATACTGGGGGCAATTCACCAAGTCACATTTGGCCCTAAATGTACGTTATGGCTGAAAATGCCTAATGTTCAACTGCCTAATGTTCAACTGCCAACAATTCACAAAGAGCTCATAAGAATTCATAAAGAGTATCCTGGCAGGAAAAAACAGGTTTACTCCTGCAGATGTCTGCACTATGGCTGGAGACAAATGTGCAGTAGTAGCTCCCACGCAAAGGTTGGGAAGTGGTCGAAATAAGAATGTTAGTAGTGTTGTAAATTTGTGAATACCTACCAGATTGTTGTACATTTATGGGGATTAACAACTTTAAATCCGACCCTATCCCACTTTGGAAATGGCCAGAGATCTACTGACTTTAAATGCTTTATAATATTTCTCATGGTAAATTATCAAAGTAACAGTTCCAGCAAAGAAGAAACCTATTTGTCAAGAACATTAGCATTGAAGGCACAGCCCTGTGAAGCGTTTCTGTGCTGTTTTGTCTGAGTGCCACCACGATCTATTTTGATGTCTTTGACAATCTGCTTGCCCCCATTGGAGTTCTGCGAGAGTAAGTCACACCTGCTCTTAAACTAGTCTTTATGCAACAGTCCCGTGCAGTGGCATGCATATAGGCTTATAGAGGATATGCAACGGGTAACAATGTAATATGGTACAATATTATCATGGAGGTGTTCTGGTGACATTATAAACGACGAAGGTCGAGTGGTTTGTAAACATCATCAGTACCTCAGTTGACAACATAAGACCATAGTACACGTTACGAGTTACGCTTTTTTTTAATTCTATGTATATTTTGGGTAGTCAGTTTGAGAGAGGGATTTTCTACGAATTGTGACTAACAATGGGGATTAACTGAAATTAGAATATTTATGTTTTGTTTACCGTTAATGGATATATTTTTTTATAAAACAATGATGAGGGCCAGTAGATGTATGTAATTTTGTAGCTCTGGCATTTATTGCATGATTATGGATTTACTAAATTTGCCACATAATTTGCCTATATTGCATTTTCCACGAAAATTGATGTTTCATGCTCATATGGATAAAATACTGTCTGAAACTGTACTGCATGATGTGCATTTTTTTGCTTTATAGAAAACACCTTGCTGCCTAATTTGACACTATGCGTCCTAATCCTAGTAGCCCTGTCAATAGTATAACTCTTTAGAGCGGTTTCGGGCCTATCATTGGGATGATAAAACTCATATTTCTTAGGGAACCATTAAATATTTTCCATATTTAACTGTTCCCTGTGCAGTATGGGCTTTATACCAGAAATGAAGACTTGCATTTTACATACTGTTGCATTTTTATTAGCCTGGCAGAAAATCAGAAAAGCACAAATATATTTTAAAGATATTATTCATATTGGGATCAAGTACACAATTTAGCTGTATTTACTGTTATATTATGTCATTATGCTGTAATCACTTATACAGCAATATAATCAGGTGATGTGTGGATGTATACAGCGAAATATAGGAGGACTGGTACTGTAGATTGTCCAAGCAGAAAGATTTTCCCCTGTTTTTGCATGTGATAGGGACAGGTTTTGGAAACTGCAAGAAGGATGTTCCGAGTCCCAAATTAGGTGATTTAACAAATTTGCATGTGGACCTGCATGCAAAGCGGCTTGAAGCTACGTTAATTTAGCTCCATAGCACAATGGAGCAGCATTCTTTGGGATTTTAAATGTTATAAAGTTCCCTTACTTTTCAGACCACAACAAAAGCGCCCATCATTACTGGATATCTTGAGGCACAGCACAGACTGCTCTCAGGTGGAAAGACGGTCAGTAAATACATTCACTCCTTTTACATTTATTGGTATTTTTAATGCAGTGTGACTAAATTGAATCTTGTGTTTTTAGACAAGCTCCACCTCTTGGGATGACTATTACGTGACTCTTAGCAATCAGACCCTCATCTTCTACAAAACCAAGAAGAACGCCGACCAGGTACTGGAATTTATGAAGTTAGAGGGAAAATGTAACTCGCAGCACAAAACCCTTATGCATGTCTGACATCTGCTTATTACAACTACAGGTCATCATTGACCTTTTCTGCCTGGTACTGTGCATTGCTTCCCAAGACATTTACAACCCTCTTCACAACACTGAAAGCCATACAGAGCTGCCAAATCTAGAGCCAAATAAGTTGGTTACATATTTCTGTTTGTATTTTGTATTTGTGAAGTGCAACTGTCACTGCAGAGGCAGTCTCTTGGTGCTGAATCCAGTCAAAGGGCACTTAAAATGAAGGAAACAGTATTGCTAGTAGCTAATTAACTAATTGTACAGCTGAACAGATAGTTTTTGAAAGCGCGTCTAAAATCAGGAGGGTTTTCAAATGCTGTGATCTCCACCAGGAGTGCGTTCCTTCCTAAATATGCTCTGTTTACCTTTGTGGCAGCTGGCACGGATCAGGGGTGGCAGGGCAGAGGGTGGGGGGATGGAGGGGAAATGGGGTAAAGTGGTAAAGAAAAAAAGAAAACTTTACCTCCTCACCGTGTCTCTTCTCATTGTCCCTCGTCATCGTTCCTCGGCTCTGGTCGGAACAGGAAGCACCCAGGCCCCCCTAAGCCAATCACAATGCTGCAATGCAGCATTGTGATTGGTCTGAATCCCGTGGTTCGGCGGTCAGCCAGAGAATGGGAGCCAGGGCATGTTCTCCACCCAGGCTGTAGTGCAGCCTGGGTGGAGAACATGCAAAGTGCACATGACTGTTTGGCCAACCCGAGACAGTCGGCCAAATATTCATGCACACTTTAGAGAGTGCCCACCACTCCTTCCCCTGCTCTGAGATCAAAGCAGCCCGTCCCAACAAGCTGCAGCAGCAGGATTCCACCACCTCACAGAAAAAAGGTTAAAAAAAATGGAGAGGTTGTACCAGGGAACACCGGAGGTGCATAGAAAAGCCATGAAAATGACTCACCACGAGTCTTCAAAATGCACATCTCACAGAGAGAAAAAGCAAAAAAAACAGAGGCCACAAGATCAGAGCCTACAACTCCGTCTTCAGCCCTTGCATTACATCCTGGAAAATCATCCTCAGAGCCATCCATGGTAAAATCTAAACTGATGATGAAGGTCTCATCGATCACAACATCGCTGTCAAAAACAACATCTGATAGAGACATCTAGCTGCAGATTCCTTAACTTTTGAATTCTCCCCAGGTGCCAGTCTGGATCCGAACATTTTTCAGCAGTACCTCTAAGTGCCGGGGGACGGCGTTGTACGGCTCCATGATGATGATGACTCCGGCCATGAAGTTAGTGGAGCCATAGAATTCCCCTTTGGCGCGCAGACGTCAGTTTCTTCCTTTCCACGATGCAATGTGGATCCAGAAAAGTGGTTCCTGAGGCCGTTTGTATTCTTTGCCTACTTCGACGCCTTTTTGCATCAGGGAACAGTTCGCCTATGCCTTCAGGTTTTACTTCCTGCAAGACCTGTACTCGACAGATGTAGGCTACGGATCCCCATCCCATCTGCATGTGGCGCTTGGGAGAGCACCACGACTCAGAGGAGTGCGACACCTGTAAACGGCTGATGCCTAAGGCCTGGCGGTAAAGGTGGATTAAGCTGTTGACAGCACAGCTCTCCCGGTCGGAGACCAGGTGACATCGGTCTCCTTCCTGCTCTGAGGTTCCTGCCAGGGGACGTTCCAGGAGCTGTTCCCATGGGCACCGCTCACCCAAGTCGCAGAATTTCCATCGTAGGGGATCAAGGTCACGGCGGTCTTCGGCCTCACTGTGTCGTGACGTGGCTACTGACTTCCTTCTGTTCCTTGCCGGAGGACGTCGCACAAGAGTCGACTTTGAGCCTCCCTCCTTATCCTGGAGCCAGGGCGACTATGACCCAGATGCAGGCATACTATCATGCCCTGCATGCCTTTTTTGGGTCCAATCAATCAATCAAATCATTTGTAAAGCGCACTACTTACCCTTGAGGGTTTCAAGGTGCTGAGGGGTGTGGGGCGGGGGTTACTGCTGCTACTGGTCGAAGAGCCAGGTCTTGAGTCGTCTCCTGAAGGTCAGCAGGTCTTCGGTTTGCTGTAGGTTGAGGGGGAGGGTGTTCCAGGTCTTGGCGGCGCGCTGGGAGAAGGACCTGCCTCCGGAAGGGGTTTTATGGATGCGCGGGACCGTGGCCAGGGCGTGGTCAGCGGAGCGGAGTTTCCTGTTGGGTACGTAGAAGAAGAGTCAACTGGTGAGATAGGCTGGGCCGGTTTTGTGGAGTGCCTTGTGCGCGTGGACCAGGAGCTTGAAGGAGATTCTTCTGTCGACGGGGAGCCAGTGCAGGTTCCTCAGGTGGGGGGTGATGTGATCGCGGCGCGGGACGTCGAGGATTAGGCGTGCAGAGGCGTTCTGGATTCTTTGCAGTCTGTTGATGAGCTTGGACGAGGCTCCGGCGTAGAGGGCATTTCCGTAGTCGAGTCTGCTGCTGACTAGGGCTTGGGTGACTGTTTTCCTCATGTTAGTTGGGATCCATCTGTAGATCTTGCGGAGCATACAGTGGGTGTTGAAGCAGGTGGAGGAGACTGCATTGACTTGTTTGGTCATGGTGAGTTTTGATTTGAGGATGACTCCTAGGTTGCGTGCGTAGTTGGTAGGAGCCGGGGTTGTCCCCAGTGATGCGGGCCACCAGGAGTTGACCCATGCTGAGGGGTTGGGCCAGAGGATGAGGATCTCCGTCTTGTCTGAGTTCAGCTTAAGTCGGCTTTCCTTCATCCAGTCGGCTCCTCCTGGAGTGCCTTCGGGCCCCAAGGAGGTAGGGGGTACTCCAACTGGAGACACGCCAGCGGGTTTGCCCTCGGCGCCAGTCGAAGACTTCGACTCTGTGCCTGGAGTCATTACGGCATCGGTACACAGCCCGGCGCAGCTTCCAGTTGTGACACCAGTGGCGACATATGAGGTTGTACTGAGGTGGATATGACGCCGCCTCAGCATTAGTTGACGGCGAAGGTGCAGTTCTTGGTGCATGACGATACAACGCCGTCCCGATGTCGATCAGCACTCATAGCCACTGCGGTTCCTGTATCTTCTCCTTTGTATTCCGAGGACGAATCTGGCTCTGTTGCTGTTTCTCCAACATTGCAAGGTGGTTTAGGTGATGCCGGTATCGACTGCTTAGGTGGTCTTTTTCAGCCTCTTGTAGGAGGTTCTTGGGCTGCATTGGGAGAGGATAGTAGTCTGCAACCCTCTCCTATTTCTGATATGCTTTCTCCGCCATGAATGGCGACGGAGGCTAGTGCAGCTTTTGCTGAGGTTATAAAGAGAGCTGCTGACATCTTGAAATTTCAGCTTTCTTCGGTGACTTTGTCATCTGATCCCTCATTGGATCTGCTTCACTGTGATGTATTCCTATAGGTACTGTATCGATCCCCCCATTTCTGACCCTGGTCTGGTTAATAATTAACTAGCAGCCACCCAACGGCGCTGAAACCCGTTATCTGATTATCCACACCACGGCACAGAAGCGCGTTATCTGATTAGGTCATAGCGCACGCCACCTCATTAGGCACGCACTATTTCTCCAGCCCCTTAATAGGCATACGGAGTTCTCAAAACAAATCAAACCTATGACAACCTGGGAAAATCCCTGCAGCCATTGTTTTGATTTCACCGAGAACTTCAGTAAAGAATGTGCTAACGACCAGTCCGTATGACATCCTTATTGACGTATTTATGTCCATCCTTACGTCAATCTCGGCACCTTTCAGGTATAAATATTACCGACATTGCTTTAAGCAAACACACGCGGTGGTGACGAGATCGGAGCAGCGAGACATATCGAGGAGCCCAGCTGAGAGCGAAGCCCACAGACGCTGCCCCGCCTTTCTGACGCGCTGAGAACGAGACGCTGACTTTTCTCCTGCCGAGAAATCCAGCTCCGGCGCTTCCAAGCCGCCCTCGCAGGCAGCTGGAATATCAAGACCTGGGATAAGAGATACCAACCCTCCAACCTTCTAGATCCCAGGTACAGAACTGAATAACCCCTTGCAGAGAATTCTTGAGTCAGTCCCTTGGCAAAACAACCTTAACTTAAACTGCTACTTATCTACTCCCGCCCACGTATTAGGCTTAGGTCAGGTACACTGGGGTAGGCGTGGTTAGAAGCACCAGTTGAGTACGATTAGTCAAATGTATATATGTATGTATCTATTTTATCCATTTTAAACATCATATGGCTTAGAAACCATATCAATGCTTTTACAGTATTATTTTATAATTCTGCTTTTACTGTATGCACTTTACTTAACCATAAGTATTGCAATAATAGCGATTCATTTCTCTTGTACGAGAAAAGAGACTGATCAATAAATAACATCTTTTATTGAACACGCCCGTCTCTTCCTTTTCTCGACAATCTGGTGAAACTAAGAATGCACTGAACTGACTGAGTAAAATAAGTTGTCTTTTGTTTTCACACGACTCTAGAGATACACTCTTGATTAGGGGAGAGCAAAGTTGTCATGTTCTATGGTTGTCAGAAACTAAATCCCTTCTTGTCTATCCAGAGAGGTTAAACTCCTCCCTGCCTATTCGAGAAAGTTTCTAGTGAACTCTGAGCTAGCTGGCAAACACAAAACTTTAAGTCTAATATCGTCAGTAGAAGACCTAGTTAACCTCTGCTCTAGGTCTATACTATTGAAGGTATTATTCCAATGCGCAGAGCCTATTGGGATAATAGGAACTACACTACATGGCGCCCAACGTTTGGATAGGCGATAAAACTAACGCAAGACATTAGAGTAACTCAGTCGTGCTTTTTCACACAGAGCCCTTTTTTCCCATAATACTCCAAAGACGTCTGGAGTGGGTGAAAGGTTATATCCGCCAAACTTCATAGAGAGGAGACTCCTATGTATGGTTCTTGGTTTATTCAACGTTGAAGGATACACTGTTCCAAAATATTGTGCATCTAATCTTTGTTTCCGTGGAAACCTGATCTGCAAATAAACAAAATCCTCTTGTCAGCAAAATGACAGAGAGTGAAGAAGAAAGGGAGACAGTTAGAGTAGCAGCTGAACTCATAGTGGCTGATAATACTCTGCTGGAAAATGACCCGGATATAATACTCATCCCGGTCAACATAAGAAAATCTATAACTTTAAAACTTATAGAAAATGGACTGACACCAAGAGGTGGTACAGTCATATTCGTAATTGAGGCACACGAATATCGGCAGACAGAGGTATTCTATTCACGGATAAACTTTCCAGCAGCAAACGCTGTAACAAAGGACTTCCACTATTACAAAACAGAGGAACCTCCTAATGAGTATACTCCTTTCGAGGAGGTGGAAGTACCACTAAAATTCCAAGAGCACCTGCTCTTGTTTAATGGCGCCCTAAAACATAATAATCACATCACCAGGCTCGGTCCACTAGGTAGACCAGGAGCGACGTGGCCGGTCCTAGCCGGATACACATCACATCCAGACATTGAAGAAATGCCTGCAGCAGAACTTTTAGTACAACTAAAACAATTAATTAAAATACATAGACAATTAGTCCAATATGTAATGCGGACTTCAACTGTCCAACCAGTAATTAAAATCCCACAGCTGACCCCTCTTCAGGGGAACACAAATAAAATTACACCACAGAACATACAGTCCTGTCTGGGTAAAGTACCAGCTAAACGGGAACAAATTCCATTCTGGTTAGCACAGAAAATCACTCAAATAGAGGCGGTATTTCCAGATACCACTACTCTTGAGAAACACAGGATTCTGACTATCTGTCTTCCAATGGGAATCGCACCACACGTGGAGGACTGTGACACTTGGGGAACAGTCTTTGCTTCCATTTACACAAAAACACATGGTGTTCCATCCATGTCAGTAATACCAGATGTGCTAAAACAAATTCAAGATGAATACGGTCCAGAACCCGCTTTAACTCTCGGTATGAAATTACTGAAAGACTTCAAGCAGGTCTCGGCAATATTACTAGCCAACATAAAGGGAGAAGCAGCGAATGTGGCGATCCGCCAGAGGTTAAAAGAGACAAATATAGCAGACCAACCATCTGAAATTGCCAGAATTGTAGAAAAATCCTATGAAGAACTAGGTAGAGATAGTTTGGGTGGAATACCAGTGAAGCCCCAACTAATTGAAAGTCCTGAAAAGGTATTTATTAAAAATACTTTAAACACTCAAAAAAGAGCTGGGATGGAAATAAACAATCCACTCCCAAAGAAAAAAGATTCCAGTCCAGAGGTAGGTCTCCTCGGTGGAGAGACAGATCTCCTGACCAAGGACGCAAGTCTCCCCAACGGGAGCCCTCTGTGAAAAAATACAACCCTAGAAATAGGGATACTATAAAGAAACACAGGGAAGAGCACGTCAAGTCCAAAGACAAGGAACCTGCTCATCCAAATAAAAAATTACAGTTTCCAAAAAAGAAGGTAGCCAGCATTAAAATAATCAACGATGCCGAGAATTCTGAGGACACAGCTGAAAAACGGAGAATGGGCTCAGACAATGCTAGACAGCGCAGCAGAAGTGAGCATAGCTCGCAAGATCCTTATGAATCATCTGGAGACAGTGGACACGAATGAATACATTCAAGTGGAAACTGCAGATACCAGAGTTAGCAAACCTCATAAAATATATGAAATAACATTGCGTATAGAGGGGGATAAGACTAGGAAAATAAGGGGTCTATTTTGGGATAATCTCTCCAAGGGCTATGACATCCTTCTAGCTGAAAGAGACTGGCCACCAGAGTTTGTCAGGGAGTGCCCTCATGGCGAAGAAATAATTATGCCTGCCTTCTCAAATTATATTCCAATTCATAAAAAATATACACTTGCAAGAAAGTGGGCAGTAGCTCAAGCCCCTGCTTTATATAAAAATCATGTGGGATGGGATGAGGACTCTCCTCCTCACAAAATCCAGTTAAAATCACAACCTACTGCACAGAGGCAGTACCCAATTAAGCAAGAAGCTAAAAAACAGGTAAAAGAGATCCTAGATCAACTTGAATACCAGGGGGTGATTGAAACTTGCACCTCACAAATGAACAACCCTTTGTTTCCTGTCTCCAAGCCAGACAATACATATCGTCTTGTTTTGGACTACAGACACCTTAACTCATGTTGCAAAACCTTTGCAGTGCAAAACTCGCATAGTGCTGCACTAATGAATAACATAGTACGCAAAAAATACAAAACAACATTAGACATTTCTAATGGATTCTTTTGTCAAAATATAGCACCAGAGAGCAGATATTTGACCGCGTTCTCAATAAATGGCGCGCAGAAAAATTTCTGTCGTTTGCCCCAGGGGTTCAAGAACAGCCCAGGGTTATTCTCAGCAAGAGTAACAGAATTACTACAAACATATGATGACGAGGCATTATCCTATGTCGACGACATCTACTTAACAGATGATGACTTGGATACTCACTTGAAGAGAGTGAACACCATAATACTTGGGTTCGCAGCAGAGGGTTACAAATTCAACTTTAAAAAGTCTAGAATTGCCCATCTAACAGTCCTGTTTTTAGGTTATGAACTATCAAGTGAAGGCAAAAGCCTGGCTGACAATTTCCTAGAGAAATGTGCTGAAATCCAAGCACCTAAAACACTAAAAAACTTACAATCAATTCTAGGCTTCCTAAATTTCGGAAGAACTTACATTATAAATTACGCAGAAAGGGTCAAACCCCTTTATGATCTAATTAAACCAGATTTTAAAAGAATCAATTGGACTCAAAAACACACAGAAATTTTGAGATCCTTACAAACAGACATGTTAATGAAAACAAAATTACAAACACGTGATAACACACGCAATCTTGTGATTAGAGTCATCCCAGGAAGATGCGGATTCACATACCTGACCTCTAATGAGGGAGAAAAGGTACCAATTGCATACAAATCACACTTATACACAAAAGCTGAAATGAAATTTAGCCCTACGGAGAAAATTCTAACCGCGGTACAGACTGCTGTAGCAAAAGAACGAGCCCTAGCACAAGGTAAACGAATAATCATCGTGACACCGATACCAGCCCTGGAGGCGGTAACAAAGGCAAGCATTCCGAATGCTAAAGCACTCCATCCAAGGTGGATACAGTGGGCTAACTCTCTTGCTGCAACAGACGTGGTATACGAATTTGATCCCAACTTAAAAACACAAGAATTTCTCCAATATGAATTTGAATGTCCTCCGCCAACCGAAATTCTGCCTCTAGAACATTACGGCTGTATAATATATACAGACGGATCAGCACAACCCGCAGTGGGGGGTAAACAAGCTTACAGTGCTGCGTGCGCGATTGTTAAAGGTCGCTGGCACGAAGGAAAATTTAAACCACTGGTCACTAAAACGCAATCTCTAGGAGATTGTACAGCTCAGCGAGCAGAACTACTGGTATTCAAGATGGCGTTTGAAAATACCGATCGAGAATTCCCCACACTCATAGTGTGCGATTCGTACTATTGCGTTCAATCTTACAATGAATACTTGCAGATCTGGGTTCAGAACGGTTTTAAAGATGCAAAAGGTGGCACAATCAAGCATAAAATGCTTTGGGAACAAGTAGTTCTTTTACAAAAAGAACTACAAAAGACTCACGTGATACATACACTGAGTCATCAGCGTGATGGCGTTCACGTTGCAGGGAATTCATTGGCTGAGACAGCCACAGCGGTAGCAACTGAATCGGCTTCCGTAGCCAGAAAAAAGCGTGCAGTAAAATACATTGACGGTGAAACAGTGCTGGCGGTGAAAACGTCATCAAAAGGCGACTGCTCAGCGCTACCGATCAACTATCCACTCAATTATAGATACAGAATCGATGCAAACTCCGTCCCGTTTGCTCGAATCCCTGGAGTGGGGAATAGAGTAATTCCAAACACAGACAGGAGATGCTTGTTAATAGCAGACGCACATATGGGTGAGGGTCTCAGACACCTCAAACTAAAAGATTCCCTGGAAGAATTGCAATCAGTTTACTGGTGGCCAGGCATGAGCCTGCATCTTCACATTTTTGTAAAAAACTGCTCAGACTGCAACAGAGATCGCAGTGGCGAAAGAAACGGCATTTTACCATGGCGTTTCACTCCAGAATGGATCGACAATAAAAAATAATGCCTGTATAAATAATGCGTCAAATTAACATATAAAGACTAGTTCTCACTTATAATGTAGACCCCAACTTTCGGCTGACGCCAGAACTGTTATATAAAGATTTGCAAGTCTATAATGGCATATACGCTAGGAGCATGCTACGTTTTGACTAATATTTTCCCTTTAGTCCTCGAGCTTAATTGGGGAAGCTTGGTCAAATGAGCATAGCATAGCGGGACTCTTCTCACTTCCTTCCTGAGGGATACGGGATGGTGTAAAGAAAAAACCAAAGGCAGGGAGCAATCTATAACAGCGAAGGTATTAGGTTCGGGAGCTGGGTGGGTCAAACATCTAATAAGTGTCCAACGTAGTCTAAATAACCTGCCGAGAAATTCTCTGAAAGGACTCAGTCCGTACGAACTATTGTTCGGGACTAGAATGATGATTCGAGATCTTGATAGTCAGACTTCAGTGGTTAAAGATAAAAGCTTTGATAACAAAGATCGCTTGGCTATTTTACAGGACTTAAACGAAACAAGGAAAGACCTGAGCAACATAAAGTTGAAACAACAGCCAACAACCACTGAAGAGAAACCGCCTGTCCCAGCAAGGCCTGTCTGGATTCCAAAAGTCGGGGATCTAGTCAGAGAGAAGATCGCGGTAAAGAAGGAATTTGGGCCTTCGTACAGAAAAGCAGTTCCTGTCTTGTCTATCAACGGGACAAGATCAGTAGTACTACCGCCCCTTGCTGGTAAAAAGGAGAACAGAGTTGTATCCATCGACCTGGTAAAACCACAATCATGTGGCCGATAACAAACAGTAGGCCAAGTGGACTCCCAATAAGTAGTAGAACACCAAGGTTTGCTACAAATACAGAGGTTCAAACTAAGAGGCTGATCACATTCGAAATGCCTACGGAACATCAACAAGGACTATGCAACAAAGCAATGGAACTTAAACCTCTAAAAACCCAAATAAAAACATTTAGTCGAGACACACCAACCTACAATGAAGTAACATATGACTAGGCTGATGAAACAAAGGAAACTTCTAGAACTAAAGGTAATCCAGAAGCAATTGGAACAATAGACAGAACAGCATCCGGCTACTTCATCAACTTCGATGATTCATCTGAAGATCTGAGTGAATCTAAGAAACAGCCATCAACAAAAACCTTTAAAGATAAAGCAAGGGAACTTTTTCAACAATTGAAAGCAACTTATCTGATTTCTCCATGGATTGAAATTTGGGTGGCATTAGGTGCATTTGTCCTCATACTTTGGCTCATCATGGTACTATGCTTGGGACATTTCATTGAGGGAAGATATGCTAAAATGGACACAGCAAGCCAGAAAATCAACTTGGTCCTTAAACCACACACATCTTCACACGTCGAGAAAAGAGAACTTTCTTCAGTCAACTTCACAGCCAATCCTATACCCGGCGGGGTAGCATGGGACAATACTGATTATGAAATCTACGGTCCGGTTGAAATCCTGAAATATCCACACCAATTCAAGATCTCAATAAGTGACTTTGTAAAACCAAGCACATTTGCTGATGATTGGGACTTTGAAAGTATTAATGATATGATGTCTGACTTAGTGATGTCTGCTAAATTTACAGAACATGATTATTTGCAGGGTTCGTCTAATTATGATCAAATGTTCTGCTACAACCACTATGGTAACCATTACCTACATAAATCTGCAAATCCTAGAAATATTTTAAATTATAACCAATGGGAACATTGTGCTACTCCTCCAAAAGGTAGCTCGAAATCATTTTATGATAAATATTCATACTTTTCAGGGTTTAACACAAGTAATGCAGAAACATTTTATTTTAAGTTGTCAAATAAGACAGGTATGAAGACCATGCTTACAAACGCAAAATTGATATATTGAGATTCATTTTTTGAGCAAATGAATACATTTGGTTTTGAATTCTGGAACAATAACATTGAAGCAAAAACTGTTTGGGGTACAAGAGATTGGCAAGTACAAGGTATAGAATCATTGTTTAGAGCCTGCATGATCCCAGAACAAATTATATTTTTGAATGACACTATTCAACAAACTACCTGTCTTGGCTTAGCCAAAATCAAAGATTTAAACAAACCGTCTATTCCAAAGCCAACAGTGAACAGTAATAGCTCTATAGATGTTGAGATAGACGTAAACCATATATTAAACCAAAACAGAACACATCCTGATTGGAAACAATGGTTGATCTGGCCCACAGATACAAATAACTGTCAAGACAGATTCCTGAACAAAACACAGGGGTTCACATTGACCAGGCCAGACCCTAGATATTCCCAAAGACAACATCCAGGGATAATTACCACGTACAGTGTGGGCAAGCTCTGCCTTCAATGGCTACAAACATCCACACTGGCAGAAATTAAGCAACACCTAACTTTACTTCAAGAAGGTGCTGACTTGCGTGATTTCATCATGGGACCACGCAAACAGCGTCAAAAACGTTTCGTAGCGGCCTCTATATATGCAGCTTATAACGAAGCCTGGAAAGTAGCTCAAATTGAGACAGCAGAAAAAATACGGGAAATTGACCGTATTAATTTGGAAAAATCACTTTCTGTGGTGGACAATGGGTTAATGACTCTGTCCTCCAGAATATACTCTCTGGATAGCATTGTGTCTTCAGCAATCGACATAATATCGCAAGACTTACTGTTGTTACAACACGGTCAGTTCCTATTGCGTTCTATTGTACAACTTGGCTGGACGTTACAAAATCTACGTTCAGGCTATGTGCCTTGGCGTTTAATCAACACAACGTCACTATTTAATATCTTTAACCTTACTGATAAACAAATCAGTATGGCACAGAAGGGTGCTGATTATACAATTCTGAGCATTGAGAAACTCGAGAGATTACCATTGACAATGTCAGAACGACCTGTCATTGAATGGATAATACATGGGATAATTAATATTCCTATATCTACTTTCAGGTTTCAATACTGCCAAAAATATATACAGGCAGGCCAGTATGAAAGGTTGGGTAAAGGGTACATTAAGTCAACATGGAACTTGCCCTATACACACTCATGTGTCAGTAATAAAGGCCAGAAAGTGCTTCTTAGTGGCAATAATTGTGCGAGGTCACTAAGCGGTACACTTCTGTGTCAAGGTATTAGTTTGCATGGAGCCTGTGAAGGGACTTCAAATAACCTTTCATGTCACCAGCTAGGCACACCTGCAACACAAATAGAACCATTCTTTAGGAGACTATCGAACGGGAGTTACATTCTAATAGTAGATCACAGATGTTGTAGTTTGCTGCCCGGAAAAACTTATCTCATAACTGTGACTGCGAAGGTCATGTGCTGTGAACGAGTATTGTTCCCCAGCGCTTCACCAGACAGGGAGGCAAGGTTATGGCCCAACTTGAAAATTGCTTCTATTCGAATTGATACTTTAAGCAGAATGAAGACAGTGCTCCTACAGACGCCGACCAGGCTAACGTCATCAAAAGAAACGTATGATCTCCAAGTTGCAAGGACAACGGCGGAGATTCATTCATTGTTATCAACTAATTCCCCCATACATTTCGCAGAAATACTGAACGAAATCTTAAATATTTCTGATACCACTGGTGTCTCCAGTGTATTTAAAGCAGTGTTTTCGGGTGCTTTAACTCCATTCAAAGCCATCCTGGGTATTTTTCCTGATTTTGTCCATTCCATTTTTGGCGGACTTCCCCTCCTTTTGGGACTAGTGGCAGGTATCCTATTTTTGATCCTGTTATTTCGCTATGGCAAACCGTGTCACAGACGAAACACCTGCGACAAGGGAAGAAACAATCCTAGCCATTGGCTACCGGGACCGGATAACTAAAGTCCTTGGACTAGCCCGGCTTAGAGACCTGAACATGACTTGGTTTCTTTCATTTAGACCGATGTGGCAACGTTGTGTTTTGCCTTTATTAAGGTGCTTGCTATGCGGCGAAGAATGCGTGTTGGACACCTGTCTAACACTACAATCAGATGTGCCAATGGACGCAGAAACCTTGTTGGGTCCGGTAATGGCTCATGCATTGTGCTGTCCCCAGCGGCTACCAATCCTGATGACAGCATTCGTGGAGACTTCACCACTACGATTGAGGGGAAGTGAAGTACGAGATGAAAGCAGCATCGATCAGGTACGACCTTCTGTCAGCTATGCTGAACAAAACATCAATGAAGGCAATCATGCTCATGAATGCATGGTAACAACTTTTTCCGAGTTAGTGGAACTTTCACAGGAAGCTGTTGACAGCTTTTTCGACAGTCTAAATGGTATGATGTTCTCTCCAGAGCAGAAATAATGACTTTGAGCAAGCTAGCACACGGCGTTCCCAACACCCTGAATTTGGCCTTCAACTTTGATAATAAAGTAATATGAACACTTTTTCTCCAGTTTACGGACAGCGGGACATAATTTTTTTCTCTCAAACAGCCCCAAAATATTTGTAATATTATCGGGACACTTATCTTCTGCTTAAAGTAGAAATTATTCTTAGAGAACTAAATTTCTATTTTAGGTACTTTAGAGACATTAGCTGCCCCCTGGCATGTTCATGAGTATTTTATTTTGTGATGAAATGGTCTCGCACTTTTCTTCTGTATTAAGAGCCATTTCATGTGTTATTTTCGCATTTTATATTCATGCTGATTTAAAAAATATGCGTAATAGATTTAGCATTATTATACTGCTTGAGTGCATGTAGTGCAATACTTATCTTTCGTATATTTCATGTTTCCGGTTTTCAAGATGCATATGAATGTATTTTTGGGTAGTACGGTATACACATGCACTACTAGCTTTGTTTACTATGCCTAGATTTGTAAATATGGACATAGTCTACGTGGAGTGGGTGTGATGTATTCCTATAGGTACTGTATCGATCCCCCCATTTCTGACCCTGGTCTGGTTAATAATTAACTAGCAGCCACCCAACGGCGCTGAAACCCGTTATCTGATTATCCACACCACGGCACAGAAGCGCGTTATCTGATTAGGTCATAGCGCACGCCACCTCATTAGGCACGCACTATTTCTCCAGCCCCTTAATAGGCATACGGAGTTCTCGAAACAAATCAAACCTATGACAACCTGGGAAAATCCCTGCAGCCATTGTTTTGATTTCACCGAGAACTTCAGTAAAGAATGTGCTAACGACCAGTCCGTATGACATCCTTATTGACGTATTTATGTCCATCCTTACGTCAATCTCGGCACCTTTCAGGTATAAATATTACCGACATTGCCTTAAGCAAACACACGCGGTGGTGACGAGATCGGAGCAGCGAGACATATCGAGGAGCCCAGCTGAGAGCGAAGCCCACAGACGCTGCCCCGCCTTTCTGACGCGCTGAGAACGAGACGCTGACTTTTCTCCTGCCGAGAAATCCAGCTCCGGCGCTTCCTAGCCGCCCTCGCAGGCAGCTGGAATATCAAGACCTGGGATAAGAGATACCAACCCTCCAACCTTCTAGATCCCAGGTACAGAGCTGAATAACCCCTTGCAGAGAATTCTTGAGTCAGTCCCTTGGCAAAACAACCTTAACTTAAACTGCTACTTATCTACTCCCGCCCACATATTAGGCTTAGGTCAGGTACACTGGGGTAGGCGTGGTTAGAAGCACCAGTTGAGTACGATTAGTCAAATGTATATATGTATGTATCTATTTTATCCATTTTAAACATCATATGGCTTAGAAACCATATCAATGCTTTTACAGTATTATTTTATAATTCTGCTTTTACTGTATGCACTTTACTTAACCATAAGTATTGCAATAATAGCGATTCATTTCTCTTGTACGAGAAAAGAGACTGATCAATAAATAACATCTTTTATTGAACACGCCCGTCTCTTCCTTTTCTCGACAATCTGGTGAAACTAAGAATGCACTGAACTGACTGAGTAAAATAAGTTGTCTTTTGTTTTCACACGACTCTAGAGATACACTCTTGATTAGGGGAGAGCAAAGTTGTCATGTTCTATGGTTGTCAGAAACTAAATCCCTTCTTGTCTATCCAGAGAGGTTAAACTCCTCCCTGCCTATTCGAGAAAGTTTCTAGTGAACTCTGAGCTAGCTGGCAAACACAAAACTTTAAGTCTAATATCGTCAGTAGAAGACCTAGTTAACCTCTGCTCTAGGTCTATGCTATTGAAGGTATTATTCCAATGCACAGAGCCTATTGGGATAATAGGAACTACACTACATCACCAGGATGTCACAGGTGTTGAACCCTTACTGCCTTATGGAGAGTCTCTGTATGATATTCTCCTGGGAACTTCGGCGAGGCCAGTGACCGGTGACTCTGTTCATCATGTCATTTCCCTTCGCCATCGTCTTGCTCCGGACAACCCTGCTTGTCTTTCTCAACATCCTTCTACTAAAGGGTTCGTCGTGCAAGGTGTTACGACTTCACTGAATCTAGATGTTTCTCCTTACTTCCACAAGGTAGAGCATCTAGGTGATTAGATCTGTGTGCCCGAAATATCTTTGCTTCGACAGTTCCGCCTTGAGGTCGCTAAACACCTCTTGTGTCTAAGGCAGGGCTTCATGTGCTGTATGGGACTGTCACCCATCCGCTTCCTTACCTTCCTGAAGGGGGTCAGGGCTGAACTCTTTCAGCTTGCGCAAGATGGCCGTGAGACGGCAAAGTTTAATATCAAGTTGGCAATGGACACCACCGATTCTATTGGAAGAACTCTGGCTTGATCTGTCACCCTTCATAGTGCTTGCTGCATGACTTAAAATTCCCAATAATGTTCAGGAGAGCTTGAAAGATATGACCTTTGACTGTGTTTTACTATTTTCACAGCCATGCAGATGCAGCGATACACTGCCTCATGGCTGGTCACTTGTAGTTTGGCCTCATCAGGTCTTTTGCTTATCTTTTATATAGCCTCGGTCGTGGATCTTTAGGATTGAGAATGTAAATCCTGCCTCTGCTATTGTTGAACTTATGCTGTTGAAGTGTTAAGCACTACTTATTGCTTACTGCAAGAGGTTTTGGCTCCAGATTTGACTATTCTAATCTCCGGATCATCTTTGCAGCTGTGTAGCTGGTTTGTTCTTTTATGTTACTCTGATGAGGAGCTTAGTCTCAAGGGTTCATACCCTTTGTTGGGGTTATGTCTTATTCTACTTAGAGTATTAGTTGACTATTGTATAGCTTTTTAGGTGTACTAATTACGTGGTCCTAGTCCTTTTTGGACTTCGTTATATACGGGCTTTCAAGGGCTACCGTTGTGAGCTAATAGCCATTCTTTTTCTCTTGTTATACCCTTTTTTGAGCTTCTGATACATTACATGCCCCTCTGGTTTTTCTTAGCCAAGCTAATCAGTGCAGTTCGCTTACTCTTCTTGAGCGGACTGCATATTTATTTTAAGTGCTTCAATTTTTGAAGAGTTGTGTTGGTAAATTCAGAGTATATGGTGTATTCTTTGGAATACACAAGTTAGTGGCCTTCTCCTTTGTGGGTGGATATAGGTGATTCCTTTGTTCTATTTTGGAACATGGTAGTGTGCACTCTGTGACGTAAGCTGTCTGATAGGCAGTGTCTGAAACAGTTATGGCTATTTTCGGTCATACATTTCATGGTAGGAGTTTTTAGGCTTCATAGAAAGCTCTTCTTTTTATTCTCCTTCAGTGCGTTTTGCGCCTGTTTAAAGGTTAGCTATTACCTGTCATCTTGGGGTAAGCATCTTATTTTCTCTGTGCTTAACAATCCTTGAGACATCATGGCTGTTGTTTCTTGAAGAAGTGTAAACAATATATATATATAGGTCCTTGTATGACGTACCATCAAGTTTTGTTTCATATCACAAGTGTGGCCGTATGCGCTTGTTGCTGATAAGGATTCATTGTATGTATGATTTCTTTTTATTGTTTTGATTTTTCTTTATGATGTATTTTGTTACTGCACTAATAGGTGCATTTCCTTTTTCAATAATATTGTAAAGTGCTTTTGGTCCGATTTCTCAGTTCTTGTTAGATATTAAGTATACTGGATGCCGTTTTTCCCAATAATTCTTTATACGAGTACAATCGGAGTTCTTGCACTCGTATAAACAACTATTGGGAAAAACGGCATCCATGTTTGCAGTGCGGTTGAATAACACTATTTGACATGACATATTATGTTATGAGTATCAGTAAAAAATTGGATATATTATCTTAACCATTACGAATTGAATATCTGTAATCTGTGATGAGAAAGGATTACTTTTCATCTATTGTTTTAAGATGATCATGTCGTGTTTTCTGACACTTTTACAAGATGGCCGACAGTTTTCTCTTGTTTTGAACTCAACTCCATTTTCACTGTTAATGTACTTACGTCACATGCCCATGTAATGTTTTGTTTAAATGTCCACCCGTAAGAGTAATGAGTTGACCCGTGAGCAAGGCGGTTTCGCCGAAACGCGTTGGGTGCTTGTTGGCTCGATGCATTGAAATAAATCTTCTTTGGCGCTACTATCAGAGTCGGTGTTATTATTGGAGTGGAGTGCACGCGTGCTTGATTGCACGGTAAGTGATATATATATATATATATATATATATATATATATATACATACATCTATATGCAATTCAAATCTATTGGGTGTCGTTTTAGATTCTTTACAGTGCATTATGTAACCTTTGAGTGATCATTTTGTTCAAACAAATTTTTTTATACCATGGAGGTATTATTGTTCATCTTTCTTTTGATGTTCATTCATCTTGATATAATGGGAATGAGTTCTGAGAGTCCTTCTTTTAGATTTTATCAGGACAGATCTTTCTGTGATATTTCTTTATTGTCATGAACAATGTTGATTTCATGGCGTTTGTCTTGCTCTTGGCCCTTTTGGTCAACGAGTTCTCTTTCCATTTTAGGGATAGACGATAATATCTGATAACCGTCAGATGGTTGTTTAGGGGTTTACCCCACTTTTATTTCCTCAAGGCCCGAATGTCTGTAGGTTTGTTTATTATGTATATGTATATGTTCTGTGATAGTGATCCTGGATTCTATTAAGAGCCAAGCTCTTGTTCTGCTTCTCCTGCGTGCATTTGGTCGGTTGTTAGGTATGACCGGCAGGTTCTCTTTGAGAACATGCGTAGAGTTAGTTAGCAGATAGTCCTCCAGGATCTATAGATATGGTATTTAATTCAAAAGTTAAGGAATCTGTGGCTAGATGTCTCTATCAGATGTAAAAGTTGCTTGCCTTTGGTAACGTAATATTTGGTAGACACAGTCTAGCCACAGATTCCTTAACACCCTGCCCATCCTCCCCACTCTGAGAACAACCTATGAGGTAAGGGTTATACCCTTTTTCAGTACTGGTTTTATATACCAGTGATCACTGTCTCGACTAATGTTGGGACTCAACAGGCCACTTGGTCGGGCTACATGTTTTTATTTAGATGTTGCCATACCATCTATTTCCAAAAGTGTTCTCTCTTTTACACTGTATTAGACCCCTCTGAGCAGTATTGATTTATTTGTTCTTTCTTTGAAAGTCTTTGTTTGGTATCATCATACCTTTTATTGGCACTATCACTATGTCATGTCACACCATTACATGACATAGTGATAGTGCCTATACAGCTTGGCGTCCTTTTTAATAGGTTTTGTTTTGCTTTTGCAATACCATTCATTACCATTGATGAATGGTCTATAGAGTGTAAGTTTTTTTTCCCTTACATGATGGTTATTCACCAAGGTGCAGGGTTTCACGTAGCCCTGTGCTTTGTTGATTCTTTTGGGGGTTTTCTTTAAAATCCATGTCAGGAATTAACATACCATTTGATGTTTCTTCTTTATGAAACTGTAGTTCGCGAGCCGAAGGGCACTTATATGGCTCCATTGATGTAATGGCCGGAGTCAACGTCATCACAGAGCTGTACGTGGCCATCCACCAGTGCGCACAGGAACTGCAAAAAAAATTCCGACCCAGACTGGCGCCGAGGGAGAATTTAAAAGTTAAGTAATTTGTGACTAGACTGTGTCTCTACCAGATATTACGTTACTGAAGGTAAGTAACTTTTACATCGGCGGCAGTGATGACGACCACCACCATGTCAGCTACCACAGCACCGTTGACAACAACAACCTTATTCGACGACGATACCATTAGTGAAGACCTTATCTTCAGGATTGTCGACAGCACAACCGACGATGAAAACAACATCGTCCACAACAAAACGGTCGACAAAGAAACCACCACTGTTACATTTGACACCTGACCTGACGACATTGTCAATGATACCATCAACAACAGACAAACCAATACAGGAATATATCTGGTCAGAACATACTTCGCCTAGCAAGGTGTCCCCTTTGCCACCAACTCATCTTTAAGATGTGGAGCACTTTGATGGTGATGATGGGCTATTCGGTACAGCTCATAATCCCTCAGAACTTAATGTCAAGTACCAAGAAGATGAAGGGGACTATTGTGAACATGTCTATGAAGGACAACAATATATTGAGAAGCCTAGATAATTTGGGGAGAAATTTCAATCCACCTCCAGCTCAAGAGAGCATGCTTCAGGTTCCTGTGGCTCTAGTGCAAGACCTACAGGGCATGTTACAGTACTACTACAAATGCTTTCCTCAGCCTGCAAGGTCAATATCTCCAATGCGCACAGATCATCCAATACTGAGATTGCCTGACCCTATGCCACCACCTGCAACTCCAAGAATAACCCCGGTATCTAATATTGCAATGCCTCCTTGGGAAGACCCGTCCTCCTCGGATGACGATAGAGATGATGGTGAAATACCAGATAATCAGTCTGTGTCCAATGAATGGGATGATTAATTCCGACACCTTCACCTCCTGGACCACAACCAATGGACTCCCCACTTGATGATATTGGCGGTTTCCATATCCATATGGAGAGAGTGGCCAAACGTTTTCGACTTCCAAAAACAATCAAATAATCAGATAGTTTCCCATATGATTTTAAGGAACAAACTAGAAAGACGGTAAGGGTGATTCCAATTGTTGATTACATCTGGGAGGAAGGAATAAAAAATTATGAAAAATCCTGTCAAAGTTTCAGAGGTCCTGCCAGGGATCAATACAAAAATACAACGCTCCTGAGGACTCTCCAACATGTGTTGTTGGACAAGTGAAACCAGACTCTTTCATAACATAGCCGGTCCAATGCCGGTCAAAGAACCCTTCTACGCGATCTCAACCCCGCCTGACAAATAAGACAGATGCCTTGATAACATTGGGAAGAGGCCCTCAACCATTTCAGGAACAACAGTCCATGCTGCCAATTCGCTGGCAAAACTGGGCAGATATGACTGGCAGATGTGGCCAGACATCACCAGATATATGGATTTTCTGCAGGTAGACAAAAGAGTAGCAAGCAGCAAAAAAGTTTCAGTAGGAGGAAGAAAGATCATCATTGGAAATGATAGATTTTGCTATGAATATAGCTTCAATCAGATTCCGACAACTTGCAGGATCAGCAGTCCTTAGGCACCAAGGTTGGTTAAAAGCCACAACATTCAGACCTGAGGTACAAACAAAAATATTGGACATGCCATACGATGGGGGCTCTCTGTGTGGCAAGCACGTCAATGAAGCATTGCAAGCAATAAAGGTAGACACTTATACCACAAGGTCTTTGGGCACATAACAGTTTCGTTAAACACCTTTTTAGAGGTGCCAGCGGAAGAGATGCTTGTTCATATCCAGGATACTAGAGGTATTAGAATTATCAGCCCTTTCAGCGCGGGCCTTGAGGCCAGCTCACCAACAACACCAAACATATAGAGCACCGCCAGCAGCAGCCTACCCGAAGCAACCACCAGGGAGAAAGCAGGAAAGAATCACGGGCAGAAAAAAGTGACAACTTTATAGTACCGGTTATGCCCCCTACAGAACTCTATCCTGTGGGAGCCAAAATGTCAAAATGTTCTCATCAATGGCGAAAAATAACATCAGACAAATGGGTACTGGATCTCATCACATATGGCCATACTTTGGAATTCACCTACATTCTGCCCAACACTCCCAACTAATTGAGGGCACCCACCTCATCTCCATCAACTTTGAAAGGAAGTGCTAGCTATGGTAGGCAACAGTGCCATAGAGAAAGTTCCAAATTCTCTACAAGGAATGAGCTTCTATTCTCGTTAGAAAGGTGACCCATTCTGAACCTCAGGAATTGAACAAATACCTAAAAAAGCAATCTTTTCTTATGATAATCATTTAAGATATCCTGCACCTCCTCAATCACAGAGATCATTTGACAAGCCTGAATCTGCATGATGTTTATTTCCAAATCCCTATTCATCCGAGACATCGCAAATTTCTCGCAACCCACATAAGACAAAAAGGCCTCCAGGTATTTCCTTACGTGACGATTGGCTCATAAAAGCACCATCTGCCCAACAAGCATCAAAGGCTACAACGACCTATCTACAGATGTTCCAGTCCTGGGGCCTAACAGTCAGTTATCGAAAAGTCGCTCCTTAGTCCCTCAACGAGGATAATATTTCTGGGAGCAATTCTAAATACATTACTAGACAAGGCATTCTTGTCAAAAGAAAGACAGAAGAAACTCATAATGTTAGCACATATCTCATCAAAAAGAAAATCTGTTTCTGTTCGCCTTCTCAAATCACTTCTAAGCATGATGTCATTGGCCATTTTGCTAGTTCCTTTCGCCCGCCTAAGGATGAGACCTTTACAGGAGGGATTAGACAAACATAGATTCAGATGGAAGGCCCCACTGAAGATATCATCAACATCACACTAACTATGATAACAGCTCTTCCTTGGTGGATAAACTCAAACAATCTCTCATCAGGACTAATGTTCTTACCCCAAATTCCCAAACATGTCTTTACTATAAACACTGCTTTGGAAGGTTGGGGATCTACCAAACAGCAGAAAATGGACCCTCACTCAATCAAATATGCACATACATTTCCTGTTACTCCAAGAAATCTCACTTGCCCTACGAGCTTTCTTGCTGAGAATAAAACGATCTTTAGTGTTGATATGAACAGACAACACAACCAGGATGGAATACCTGAACCAACAAGGAGGCACAAAATCTCTGACCCAATCGCAGGTGGCGCTAGAAATCTAGAAATGGGCTTTAGCACATCAAGTAATAATTAGAGCAGAACATCGGCCAAGGGTGAGCAACAGTTTGGCGTACACTTTAGGCAGGACAAGTAAAAGTTGCCATGAATGGAAACTAAATCAATCCATTCTGAACACAATCTTGCAAAAATGGGGCTAGCTGACACTAGATCTCTTTGCCTTGCAGGAGAACCAGAAATGACGCTTTTATGCAAGACGGTTGTGGGGGTAATGCGTTATTGATCAGGTTGTCAGGGATCCCCTTCATCGGGAGCGGCTCCTCCATTAGAATGGAGGAACATCGCCCCACTACTAAAATGCTCCCAGAAAAGCCCCAGAGATGGAAAATAAAATGGTAATAAAGTTAATTTATTACCATTTTATGTTCCATTAACCCATCCCTAACCAAGTGTCAGGATGGGTCTGGGCCTGCTGAGTGGTAGAAGCAGAGTGGAGGGGTGGGCTGCCTGTGCACTTAAGTTTAAAGTGCACTTATCACTTTGGCCATCTGTTTTGCGACGGGCAGCCAGACATGCACTCTCTAAACCTCTCTAACCCAGCCATGATAGAAAGCTGGGTTGAGAGCAATTCCAGGCCTCCAGTGGCTTAAGCGTGCTGAGGGGCGGCCACTACCTCGAATCCTGCTGCTTCTCTCCTGCTGGTTACCCACATGAGAGCAGCAGCAGGATTGGTTCAGGGAGTTGGCTGGGGTCCGATCTGGAGCCGGGAGAGGAGAAGAACACCGGAACAAGAAGGACATGTCGTACAGCAAGCAAGAGCAAGGTGATTGAAGTTTTATTTAATTTATTTTTAACATAGGCACCTTAGAGTTAGCGCACATGCATGCACCCATTTGCCTGCCTCACCACTCGTCATAGTTGCCAGCCGCCACTGCCTCTCATACCCACGCTCCTCAGAAAGATGAAGAGGAAACCAAGTTGGATTTTATTAATTGCTCCACAGTGGCACAGGCAACACTAGTCCAATGTCAGAGGAGAATCACATTCAGCTGGAACCTCTGAAGCATTTGCTATTGATGAGCAACAAGCAGGTGGTTCATCCAAACCCCTACTTCTCTGCACTTATTGGTCTGGCTCCAGAATACCATGAGCTTCAACATTTAAATATCCCATAGTACTGCAGAGATTTCCTTGCAAGAGTCAGAACGTATAACACTTACAGAACATGTCGACTAAAATGGAAGCGCTTCTGCTTCTGGTGCCAAAACGCAACAATTCACCCTATATTAGCACCTCCAGAACACGTCTAACTATACCTACTCTCTTTGGCTAGATGAGGCCTAGTTCACTCTTTGATTAAAGTACACTAAACGCCCATTTCAAGATACCAAAGAACTTCTGGATCCCCTTTGTTATGGCCTAACAGCTTATAGCACAGTTTCTTCAGAGTATTCCCTCAGATAAAGTCTCTGCTGCCAACCGGGCAACTTAACACAGTACTGTCACAATTAGTGAAGTTCCCTTTCGAACCTATTCCCAGAGCAGAGATAAAAGTCTTAAAATGGAAAGTAGCGTTACTCCTAGCCTTGACATCAGACAAAAGAGTGAGTAGGATACAATTGTTCATTATCAAGGAACCTTTCTTACAGTTTAAGGATGATGATGCGATGCTAAGGACTAATCCCAAGTTAATTCCTAAAGTTTAGATGGATTTTCATCTGAACAAACCTATTGTGCTTACAACGTTTTTCCAAAACCTCAGACAGCTGCGGGAAAGACACTCCATATGCTAGCTGTAAGGAGATGCTTAAAGTTCTATTTGCATCGTACAGAGCAGTTATGGACTACAGATCAAATGTTAGTTGTCTACAGAAACCAAAACAAAGGAGGTCCAGTTTCTGAGGCAAGCAGAGCAAGATGGATATCAGCAGCTCTTCAATTCTGTCACTTTAAGGCTGGTAGGCCCTTGAGGGAAAAGACTAAGGCTCACTCTACTAGAGCGGTCTCTACAACAACCGCCCTGTTTGCTGGAGTGCCTATTAAAAGCATATGCCGTGCAGTAACTTGGAAACACAGGTATATGTTTACTCAACATTATTGCCTGGACTCGTCGCAATGCAGTGATGCGGCTGTGGGACAAGCAGTGTCACAACATCCTTGCCAATAGGGTGAGCCTATATGATGATATGTGTACCTATCATCCCCTATTGTGATCGATAAACATGATATTATAGTTTATTATATATCTTCTAACTGTTCTGATTCAAGCATGTGAATCTATGAAAGATCCAATACTGGAGAAAACATTTGTTACTTACCTGTAACTCTTGTTACTCCAGTATTGAAACTTTCATAGATTCCCATAGCTTGTATCATTCCCCGTCGTCGGAATGGGAGTCTCGGTAAATAAAAATAACTTAGTAGGTACAAAAGAGAAAGAAAAAGCCTAGGCCTCATCTCATTTTGTAGCATATCCACCTCTTTTTGTAAAAGAGACCAAAATAATGCAACAACCAATCAGATTAGCCTCACTCCATAGAACCTTCCTGAGAGAACCTCAGAGCCTCAGATTTTCTAGCGCACGTTGTGCAAAGGGAGTCTCCTTTGAGCTCTGCTCACTTCAACTCTGTTCTACTGTTTTCTGCAGTTTGTTCTTCAAGATTGTTTGATATTTCTTCTTGGAATGTCTGACAAAGAGAAAAAATCCCTTTTTAAGGCTTGTTCCACCTGTGGCAAGAAAAGGTTGTATGTGGAGGACAGGCATAAATACTGCATCTACTGCCTGTATCCGGACCACAAGGCAGCGAACTGCAAGATTTGTCACACCTTTTCCACAAAGACTCCGGGACCGTGAGGGTCGCCTTCTCACCTGGCTCCACAAACTAAAGTAGAGAAAAGAAACACTGTCAAGTGACAGCAAAGTTTCGTCATCTGCCACTTCGTCCAGAAAGTCAGTGAAGAGGGGTGGGGCTTCCCCTTCACCATCTACAGACTGTCATGCAAAGGCCTCAAAAAAGACCCCAGTGAGTCTGAGAGCCGGAGTCCTAGCAAATCTCCTCACCATGGTGCAAAGGAGACGGAAGGACTACCTTCAACAGCAGCAGTGGCAAAGTCTTCTATACCTTTTAAAAAGCCTTCTTCTCTGACATCTGAGAAGTCTGACAAGGATAGGCAATCGTCGACGACGCTGCGAAAGACTCCGTTGACGAAGGCTGCAAAGGTGCAGGTTAAAACGGTACTACCATCGACGGGCTCATCGACGGTGCCTTCGAGTCTCCATCTGTCGATGCTGGTGTCAACGGGCTCGTTGACGACGATGTCAACTACTTCAATGTCGAGGAAAATGTTGACGAGGGTGTCGACGATGGTAGCTGCAACGACTGTGGTGTCAACGAGGGCATCAACAACGACGACGGTGACTATAGCGGGAGTGTCGACGGTCTCGTCGACGATAGTGTCGACTACGCCCATCTCATTGTCGACGATCTGCTCATCGTCGGTGGGTCTTCCGTCGATGACCTCGTCGACAATGGGTTTTTTTTCTTCTCCACCGTCGACGATACCATCGACTACGTCTTCGTCGACGGAGAAAATCACTATTTCTTTGACGAGAATCACGCCGGACATGACTTCTCCGAGGAGGGTTGCCCCTCTGCCTCCTGCGCTGTTGCTGGATGAGTAAGAAGATTCTGAGGAAGAGGATGATCCTTTTGGCTATGCCCTTCACATCTTCTAGTCAAGTGCCAGGACACTGATTCTGACGGTGAATACCTCCATGGGCACTCATATCATCACTCTTTTCACCGTCAGGAGGACACTAGCCAGAAGATGATTTCTGTTCCTTCTTCCCTCTTGGCGGATCTTCAAGGCATGTTGCTGGACTATAGGAGGATATTCTCACCCTCCTCCTTCTCCACTTCCGTTGGCGTAGGCTGTGTCTGCTCCGCCAGCTTCTTCTGTGGCTTCACTAAGGCCACCGTTCCAGATGGTATCACAGCCGCAAGTCACCAGTCCATTTATACCTCAGGTGGTTCCAGAGGTGCAGGTTGATTCCTCAGACGAGGATCACAGCGGTATCAGCAGGCCCGACCAGTGTGCGGAGTGTGATAATTATGTGATACCGGCCCCAGCTTCTCCTACACCGGATGCAGTTGATTCTCCCCCGGCAGACATTGGGGGGTTTCACAAATTGAGCCTCATGCAGATTTGAACTTCCCAAACTTTCAGTTTAATTTGAGTGTTTTCTTTATGATTTTAAAGACCCTTATAGGAAGACGGTCCGTTCCATTCCTATTGTCAGCCACGTCTAGGAGGAAGGTATAAAGGCAATGAAGAATCCGGCTACTGTCATTCCAGTCTTGCCACGTAAGGAGAAAAAATAAAAAGGCCCCTGACGACAGTCCAGCATCCTTAACAGGTCAACCGAAGCCGGATTTGGTGATATCCCAGGCGGCTCAGAGAAAATCACTCAACCCTTCTACACCCCTTACTACTCCTCCTGATAAGGAAGGCAGACGCCTGGATAATGCTGGGAAAAGATTTTCCTCAATGGCAAGTCTTTTGATTAGAGTAGTGAATGCGTTGGCCATTCTTGGCAGGTATGATCGTCAGATGTGGTGTGACCTCTCACCATATCTAGACCAGCTGCCTCAGGAGTCCAAGGTGGAAGCAAAGAAAATATTGCAAGAGGGAGAGGTTACATCAGCTGAGATTATCGACTGTGCAATGGACATTGCCCCAACGGCTTTCCGCTCGCTAGCGGGCGCAGCTGTTCTTCGTCGCCAAGTCTGACTAAGGGCGACATGGTTCCGGACGGAGGTCCAAAACAAAATCCTGGACCTTCCGTTTGATGGGGAGGCATTATTTGGTAAACATATTGATGATGCCCTCCAAGACATCAAAAAGGATACAGAGACAGCAAGATCCTTGGGAACCCTACAATATCGAAAGATTCCTTTCCGTGGAGCCAGGGGAAGAAGTACTACAACCTACAGGGGTTCATACCAGCAGCAATTTTATCCTTCTTCACCGCTTCTGTCTTATCGTCCATCTTACCATCAAAGACAAGGCCAGGCCTCTTCTTTCTCTAGGTCTAAATCTAGAGGGAATCAGAATCCCCAAGGGCGTGACACCACTAAGCGACAACAGCGGCGCACTGACTCTTCCTGCTGTAACCCCCTCCTCGACAACATCTGTGGGGGGCAGGGTATCTTAATACCTTCACAACTGGCAACAGATAACATCAGACAGTTGGGTACTCAACATCATTCAATGTGGCCATACGCGGAGTTTGTTCATCTTCCAAGCCCCCTGCCGCCATACCTTTGAAACATCTGCGTCTTCTGCGGCTTGAAGTTAATCAGATGCTTCTCAAGGGAGCTGTAGAGCCGG
This sequence comes from Lissotriton helveticus, assembly GCF_964261635.1. Lineage (NCBI taxonomy): Eukaryota > Metazoa > Chordata > Amphibia > Caudata > Salamandridae > Lissotriton > Lissotriton helveticus. Next base: position 138,603,430 of record NC_136070.1, read on the forward strand.
TCCCCTTTTCTCAGAAGGGAGAGGGTTTCACTCCAGATTTTTTCTGGTCAAGTAGACGCTGGAGAAGTGGCGCCCCATTTTAGATCTCAGGGAGCTGAACACCTATCTCATAAGACAATCCTTTCGGATGGTGTCTCTCCAGGACATTTTACGTCTCCTCAACCCTGGGAGCTTTATGGCCACTCTCGATCTTGAGGATGCGTATTTTCACATACCCATTCATCCAGCCCACAGGAGGTTTCTACGGTTTACAGTAGCCAGAGCCACTTCCAGTTCAAGGTTCTACCTTTTGGACTTTGGTCTGCGCCGAGGATCTTTACCAAAGTGCTGGCACCAGTGGCAGCCTCCCTCAGGAAGCATCATTTTCAGATCTCCCCCTACTTGGACGATTGGTTGCTAAAGGCCCCGACCAGACATGCAGCGGAAGAAACAGTCGATGCATGCACGCGTCTGTTCAGCAATCTGGGCCTGACTCTCACCAGGGAGAAGTCATCTCTCTGTCTGTCCACGAAGGCGCGATTCCTAGGGGCCATCCTAGGTATGTCTCTCAGCAAGGCTTCTCCATCCCTTGAAAGGCGAGAGAAACTGATAACCAGTGCTCAGTTGTTGCGAGGAAGAAAGTATCTTTCAGTTCGGCGTTACAAATCCCTGCTAGGAACAATTTCCTCTTGCATTCCTTTAATACCTCACTGCAGGTTGCAGATGCGTTCACTTCAGGAGCAGCTCGACCTGCAATGGTGACAAGTTGACAGATCCTTCGACGACAAGGTGATGATCACTCCTGCTATGAAAAAGGCTGCTTTGTGGTGGACGAAGGAAGAAAATATATCCCAAGGTCTATCCTTCATAATCGATCCAGCTCCCCAGGTAGTGACTACAGATGCCTCGCTGGAAGGCTGGGGCACGGTACTACAGGACTTACATGTAAGCGGACATTGGTTGCCACAGCACCGCCATATCAATCTCCTGGAACTCAGGGTGATTCATTTGGCTCTACGGGCCTTTCTTCCATGACTGCAGAGATCGACCGTGCTCGTCCACACGGACAACACCACGGCCATGCACTATATAAACAAAGAAGAGGGTACCAGATCTCATCCGTTGTCACAGGAAGCCCAGAAGATTTGGGAGTGGGCTATCCTTCACAGGATATCACTGAAGGCAGAACATCTTCCAGGAGTACTAAACGAAAAGGCAGACATGCTCAGCAGGCAGTCGTCAGTCAGCCACAAATGGGAAATGAACCCGACTGTCTTGGAAGACATTTTTCACCGGTGGGGCAGACCCTCAATAGACCTCTTTGTCACCCCGGAAAACAAAAAAATGCCAGTTTTACGCCAGCAAGATATACCTTCACGGATTGCTGGGGAAATCGATTTTGATAGCCTGGTCAGGCGCATTTGTGTATGCTTTTCCCCCCATTCCGTTGATACCCAGAATACTCAGGAAGATCAAAACTGAGCAGTGCAGGATGGTCCTAATAGATCCAGCTTGGCAAAGGCAGTTCTGGTTCACGGAACTTCACCACATCTCCCTGGACCCTTCACGGCCGCTATGGATGGTCCCAGACCTTCTCACGATGTCCCAGGGCCTGGTCTGGGATCCGGACACTCGCTCCTTACACAATGGCTCCTGAGCAGCGAGAGTTTCTTGGGCTAGATCTCTCGGAGGAGATTAAGGAAGTTCTCTCTCAGGCCAGAGATCCTTCTACTAACAAGACATACAGTTTAAAATGGAAGCGATTCTGTATCTGGTGTCAGCAGGAGGGTTTTGACCCTTTTTCATCTCAACCTCACCAAGTTCTTCCCTATTTCCTGCGTTTGGCTAAAGCGGAGCTGGCTCATTCATCCATAAAGGTTCATTTGGCTGCAGTTTCTCGCTATAGACGCACTGCATCTGGACCTTCTCTCTGGTAAGCCAGGATTGTCAAGCAGTTTCTCAAAGGCCTCTTTAGAGTCGTTCCTCCAGTGAGGCCTCCGCCTCCTACGTGGCATTTGAATTTGGTTCTCATCCAGCTGATGAAGCACCCCTTTGCGCCGATTCATCGAGCAGATCTGAAATTCCTCTCATGGAAGGTGGCGCTTCTCCTAGCTCTCGCTTCTGCAAAAAGAATGGGTGAGTTACAGGCTCTGACGATTCAGGAACCCTTCCTTCAATTAAAGAAAAATACAGTGATTATAAGGACTAATCCAAAGTTCATACCTAAGGTGCCTTCGGACTTTCATTTAAATGAGCCGGTGATTCTTAAGGCTTTCTTCCCTCATCCCTCTACGCCGGCGGAAAGAGCACTCCACTCTCTGGATGTGCAGAGATGTTTGTTATCTGGACCGTACTAAAGAATTCCGAAAATCTTCTCAACTGTGTGTTTCATTTAGTGCTCCCCGCAAGGGCTTGCCCCTGTCCAAGCAGGGAATTGCTCAGTGGGTGGCCAGTGCTATATGTTTTTGTCATTCAGCAGCAGGCAAACCCCTGGAGGGTAGAGTCCGAGCACATTCTACAAGGTCCATGGCTTCTTCTGCGGCCCTCTTTGCTGGGGTCCAGATCAAAGATATCTGCAGGGCTGCAACTTGGAGCAGCACGCACACCTTCACAAGACATTACTGCCTGGAGGCCTCAACACAGGAAGACACTACTGTAGGCCAGGCAGTCCTGAGGAACCTCTTCCATTGAGTGGTGAACTTTCCTTTTCTTCCCTCCTTCCTTTCTTTCTTGTTATTGGCACATTTTGATTTTGGGTTTATATGTGCATTTGCTATTTATTCTTAATGTTCTTTTGCTTGATGCATTCTTAAAAAAAAAAAAAAAGAGGGCGACACAACTATGAGAGAGCAAAATGTGCTTCTGACTGCTAGCTACTCTGATACAAGCTCTGGGAATCTATGAAAGTTCCAATACTGGAGTAATAAAACAAGTTACTTACCTGAAACTTTGGTTCTCGAGTATTGGTAACTTTCATAGATTCCCATGCACCCACCCTCCTCCCCTGGGAAAGCTCAGCCTTCAGCATGTTTTGTTATACTGTTACACAACGGTTACGAAAATCTGAGGCTCTGAGGTTCTCTCAGGAAGTTTCTATGGGGTGAGGCTAATCTGATTGGTTGTTGCATCATTTTGGTCTCTTTTACAAAAAGAGGTGGATATGCCACAAAATTAGATGAGGCCTAGGCCTTTTCTTTCTCTTTTGTACCTACTGCTATGTTATTTTAATTTACAGAGACTCCCATTCCGACGACGGGGAATGATACAAGCTATGGGAATCTATGAACGTTACCAATACTGGAGAACCTTTCTTCTCCTGTATTGATATCTGTTATAGATTCACATGTAATCCACCCTCCCCCATAGAGGCTCTCCTTCTTGTAAGTGGTGACTATTTCCGCTTTAAAATCTGAGGGAAGATGTCTTTACAGAAAATGTTTTTGAGGGTGCTATCGCCTGAATGCCTGGAGTTTCATTCATTATAAATTATGTAGATAAGCCAGCATTCAATGTCTTTTGTCATTATAAGCATGTATAATACTTCTACTGCTTCAGACGGTACAGTGGGACTCCCAACACTATGACGGGTAATGATTCAAGCATGTGAATCTATGAAAGATACCAATACTGGAGAACGAGAGTTACAGGTACATAACAAATGTAATCTTTTTTCTGAGGTATAGATGGTAAAAGCTTACATTAATCACTTTGTTAATTTGTGTATATGATTGAGGAAGTTATTCATCCCAATGTTTAGGTTTTTATTTGATTGATTGGAGACGACAGGGCCTTCGCTCCATAGGCCACTTTTCTTTCCAGTATGATGTTCCTGAAACTTTCCCCCCTCTCTTCAGAGTTAAGAGTGAGTTTAAAAATGAGCTGAGATTTGTAAAAAGTGCTGTGATGGCTTCTCAGTAAATTCAACAAAATTCAAGGTACAGGTTAAGGAAAAATGGTGACAGGTCGCACGCACCCAGGGAAACACCACATTTTGGATGGCACCATGCAACATATGTGTTTGAAGACTGACGATTTGCTGTCTGTGATTAACTCCCAGCAAGCTAGGTGATTGCCTCCAATCCCGCACTCTTCTAGCTTTTTAAATAGGATCTTATGATGTTAAATGCTGCTGCGAGATCTAATGAAATTAGGGCTCCAAATCTGCCAGCTTTAGCAATAGGACATAGATTGTCTAGTTTTGCCGCAATAATCCAGTACTGTGCTGTAGTCAAAATGCAGCCTGTTGGTCTTGACTATATAACCGTTTGAAGTTGTTTTCTGACCTCCTGCTCCAGAATTTTCAACTAATGGGGGAGAATGGAAATATGTTAAAAGCTAGACAAATTTGTGGAATTGGTGAGGGGTTTCCTTGAGGTAGAGGAGTGAAGACTGCTTTTTTGTGGGACTACACCTAAGGATAATGGGTCCCTTCTGGCAAATGTCAGTGTGGGTAGAATAGTTGGTTAAAGAGTTTTTTGCCTCATGGTGTGAGATGGTAACGTATCTAAGGTTTTGCATTTATGAACTAGCTCCATACCCTCTGCTGTTACTTCAGTAAAATTATTTAACATGGTCCCTGCGGTGCTGCTAGTTGATATTATTGTTGTGTTGATAGAGTTATATGCCTCTGCTCTAGGGTGGTGTGAATATAATGTCCTTTTGAGGACAAAGGCAGTCAATCTCAGTACATAACGTTTTGGCTAAAAGGTTAAAAAAAATTGCTTCCGAGGTATCTAACTTACTAATGTTTTTCCATGTTTTATCTGTTTGCATCTGAAAGTTGTTAGGCGAGATCATAGTAGGCTTTTTTCTCTTTTATGATAAGCCACTTTGCTTTTGACTAGGTTCGTACTATGGAAAAGCACATACATACATACAGGTGATTTGTAAAATCTTAAATGTTTAATCAGCTAAGTAAGACTGATTGAGTAAGTTAAGAAATGTAGGTCGCACACAGTTGCAGACCAAGCTGTCTTGCGTCACTATGCAATTAGAACCTCATAAATCTCATGAGACATTAAGAGGACGAGAGATAACTGTCCTTTGTCATCCAATTGCAACAGAAAATGATGTTTCAAAGGTATGAATAGTAACGTCCATTCTATACCATTGCTCAAATACATTTCCAGAATGGACATTAGTGAATAGATGCGTGTGCTTTGGAATGAGTGTAAGGAAGCTCAGAATCTCATTAGGAAACTGAGGTGGTAATTCTTGCTTTTTTCTCTTCCCTGTAGAATGTGGCTCACGTGCCCCCGATAAATACGGCTGGTGCCCGATGTGAAACAGTGCTGGATCACCCAAGGAAAGAAAACACCTTCAGCCTTAGGTGAATAATGGTGATATTTAATTTCATATTATCTTGAGTAATAGTTTGTTTATAATAATTTGTATAAGGTATACTAATGACACAATATGTAAGTCATGCTTGAAGAATTCCTCACTAGCATCTTTCTAATGTCTTTTCTGTACAGTCAGCATATGTACTCTAAACCTTGGAAAGGGAATGGCTAATCATGAAGTATTATCCAGAATACACAATAAACCAGATACAATGTAGGGATGGGCAAAGATTAAAACATCATCCACAAAGTTTAAAAACCTCTCGGTTCAGGTAATCTTTGCTTGTCGGAGATATTTTTGAACAAAAATATATTTTAGTAAGATATTTTTTTTACAAAACATTTTTGCAAGTAGCTTCTCTCAGTAGAAGTGCTCTTTTCACGAATAGCTTTTCACTCATTTACATACTTTAACACACATTTTCTCCTGATTTTGTTTTTTTAAACTTTGCAAAATTTGTAATGTCCATAACAAACATATGACCGAGAATTGACTAAGATATGGAGAAAAACCTTGGCACACCATTATTACACTATCAGCATAGAACATAGGGTAAAATGGTACCGGTCAAGTAATTGGTCGTCAGACTAACGATAAACAACCATCTACTGCTGAAACTCAAATCTGCAAGGCTTCCATTTAGCTTTTTACACCTGCAGTCAGGCATGCTCACAACCTAGTTTTGGCCTATTCAGGCCTGTTCCATCCATGACAGAGATATTCACAGAGTATTTGTTTTTGAACAGGAGCATTTTGCTATCCTAAATCTATTTCTTAATGCTGAAGCATCAATCTAGTGTAATAAAGCTTGTACCTTACACTTGACTCCATTTCACGATGTGGTAGTTTGGAATTCACAAGAACAGAGGTAGTCTTTTAATCTTTCTGGATACTGAGTTCTAATCACCCAGGTGTGAGCCACTGACATTTCTTTAGTTGCTGAAGTACTCTTTAATTTTCTATTGTGTCTTTGGTACTTCACCTGTATATGAAATGTGATTCATTGCAGTTTGTGTATATCAGCAGAACTGCAGATAGTGAAAAACATGTGTACAGCCTGAACTACTAATCAGTAACTCTTGCTAGTAAATATCTATCCTGCCACCCCATCCCTTGCATCAGTTGAAATATCAGATGTACCCCTCCTGTGTTTAATAATTATGAAGGTTTTAAGGTATCCTAAATTAAATTGACCTTGATCAGTTTTGGTTACCCACTAAGATGGGGGAGGTGTTGCAGTGAACACTCCTTGGAAGTATATGTATTTCCCCTTTTCACCACTTCTTCTGTCCCCCCCCCCCCCCACAGTCATGGGCTCTTTTACCTTCCCCCATGCTCCTTTTCCAACACCCACTACCACTTCCACTCACCACTCCTCTGTCCATTTTAAATTTTTTCTGAAGGCCAGGTAGTTGCAAAGCTCTACATGCATATTCTTTTTAGTTTTTTTGCCCAGGCATGCACTTACTTTTCACTTTTTCTTTAAATTTTTATTTACTGTTGTAAAATTCCTATCTGCCATGGTAGAAAAGTAAATTTAAAATGTCAACCAAGCATCACAACACATGCGCACTTAAATGTCACATCACATGCGTTCAATCTCTTCAGAGACGCTTGAGTGCTCATGGATGTCCGTCTTGTAATGTGTTTTCTTTAATAGAAAAATCCATTGCACAATTGCTAGTTGTGTGCACATGCATCTCAATATATGCATTCACATGAATATGTCAAAAGCTAAGCCTTTAGTTGCTTGTTTACTTTGGTTACTTTTAGAATATTAATTTGATGGAAACAATTATGATTAACCTACACAAGCTTTCGACCTACACACATTTTTGGTATTGCTCTTCAACCCTCATTTTGTACTGGAGAAGTTGTTACTAGGTGGTAGGTGGCAGTAGATGCATCATCATCCCTGCCACAGCAGTGATTTGAAGAAGTTGATAATAGATGGAGGAGATATGCATACATGGGTAATTCATAGATGTAGTTGATTAATGTTGTTTTATGTCTTCATTTATTTGCAGACTTGACGACGGAGCAGAGTATCTCATTTCTGCACCTTCACCCAAAAAAATGGAAATTTGGATTCAGGCTCTTCAGAAGAAAAGAGGTAACACTTACATAGATGTTTGGAAAAAATCTTGGAGCTCAAACTTGAATGGTATTTTGAGTCTGCCTCCTGGAATAAATATATATTTGTTTCATCTATGTTGAAAATATGCAAAAAGGGAGAACACTTTTAGTGAGAAATTAATGTAAGAAAATAAGTTATTTAAGTGGAAGGCACAACAATTTTGAAAACAGTTTGTGATAAACGTTCTACAAATTTAACCATCCCAAATATTATACGTCTGGTAAAACATATCTGCCTATTCTAGCTTTAATTACACTGCTTTAGAGTAAGAATTATTGCTTTATTTATTTCTAAATTACATTGTAATAAGTTATTCTGTTATTATACATTTTCCTTTTTTTAAATACTTCACAGTTTTTATTTTGAAGGCTTTCAGAAAAACACAGCATTTACCAATATGTTGTTTACATTTTTTTCCATCTGTTGATTTGATAGTGGAAAACAACATGGAGGGGATGGATATGCCAGTCACCGTTAACTCACTACATCGTCCCAGGTTAGCATGACCCCTGCATCTTAGATTGCCATATGATTCTTTTATGAATTTGTTTACAAGATTTACCATGAAAAGACATTTCTCATAGGCATTAACACATCACGGAATGTGGACCATGTACATTTATGCTTGTGTAAATGCTTACAAATGTCACTACTCATGGAAAACAGAAACTGTGGCAGCATTGCAAGAGAAATTCTGGAATTTTTTTACTTCAAGTTCAGGAGCAAGCTTGTGAGGGATAAAATTAAATTTGTGTATTAAGAATTGCGTCAGAACGTTCTCAGCTTTTAATGGAATCTAAAGCACTACACACTGTAATGTCTATTCTGTGAACCAGTACTGTACAAGTCCAGTCTAACACATTGTCTTTTTTTCCAGTGGTGTAGTGAAGGTCCTTTCCTAGTAAAGCTGCAATACCCTTTTCAAGTGCAAAACATGTTCTCTTCCAGGGGATCCTCATCAATAGTCATAAGCACTGAAATAGTTCGACCCACTTGTGAAGTTTCACATATATATATATATATATATATATATATATATATCCTTCACAAGCCTCCGAGCACGGAGCCCCCAACCCTTCAGGGTGGCCTCTCAAACAGGCACGGAGAAGCCTGTCAATTCACTACAGGTGAACACAGAAAACAGAGGCCCATTTCCAGAGTTGGTTCCTTTATTCAAAGTAGAATGCACCGTCAGCTTCTCTTTCCCTACATGTTTCGGCGCTCTGCCTTGATCACGGGAAGAAGCCACAGCCAAGTGCTTACGTGCATGCATTTTTTAAAAAGTCTTGGGTCACATGACTGGCAAAAAATACATCTCCCACAATACATCGGGAATTTCAGTTATGTGCTGGTATTTTACTGAAAGTTCTCATTTAAAAGGCACAGTTCCCAATTTGCTCTTTTCATCCTCCGATGCATTTTAATGTGATTATTTTCCTAATGGAACCCAGTCATGGCAGTTTATAATTACCAGCAAGATGCTCGAGTGTTTGGACATCTTTGAAAAAAGGTTCTTTCTCTGGAACGATCGGTGTAGGATGTACTCCTCACTGAATCCCTTCCAGCGCTGCTGTCTCTTAGTGCCCACACTCCCAGCGCTCACTCCCTTCTGCGCCCCTTCAACTCACATACCAAGGAAACCATGAGACAAATTTAGTGGGAAAACCGTGGTGCAGGTTTTATTTTGCACAACAAGTGGAAATAAGGTGGGTCATCTTACGGGCGATCCAATACGGCAGCCCCTCGCTGTCCCGCATGCCTAATGAGCCATTCTTGCACGGCGAGTCGATGCTCTGACGGTGCATTCCCTTCTTACTTTCTTTCGTTCACTCCCGCCCCCCCTGTCAGGGCGGAGCGATGAGGCACACCCCCGGTCGGTTCAGGCCCCCCGACCGCCCGAAGGACTAACGGCTCAGGCGTCCCCGTTACTGCAGTCGGGTGTTAGGAACACCGCATTATCCGTGATCACCGTGAGGTCCGGCCACACACCACCCCGCAATTTATTGAAAAGGGGGGGGGGGGGCGCCATGTTACTGAAACTTCGCCTAATGCGTCCCATATACTGAGTCTGCCACACTACCACGCCACTTATAAAAGGGGGGGGGGGCGCCATGCTATTTCAACTTCGGCTAGTGCGTCACATGTACTACAGTCGGGTGCTAGAGACACCGCCTTATATGCTGCTGGTTGCATTATCCCCCCAGGTATCTGCCGCGCTACACCACCTTCGCCTCCTCTGATGAGCTTTGGAGATATCGGCGACATCAGCAATGGTGTGTGGTTTTAAGTCTGTGCGCCGTGAGCGAGGCCCGCGCTCCCTATGCCCTTTACCCTTTACCTTCTGGGAGATCCTTGTTAAAATTCACCGTTTCATCCCTTTCAAAGCTACACGGCCGGTACATGGGCTTTAACTTTAAACATACGCACATTGTGGTAATAGCGTCGGGGAACCCGGAGCATAACGCAAATTCCTATCCAAGCAATATGGCAGGTGATGTGGGCTTGAATTTAACTAATATGTACAATCCGATGGACGCGTGGAGGAACCCGGGGCATCTCATAGTTATTCAAAGTGCCTTGATGTACACAGCTCGGCACACTCGACCCATCCTGTTCAAAGACTCACATGTGGAACAGATAACCTTCGTGTAGGCCCAAGATGGCGTCCTATCTCCTCAGCAAGGGTGTGTGGCTTTAAATGTGTGTGCGCCGTGAGCGAGGCCCGCGCTTCCTATGCCCTTTACCTTCTGGGAGTTCCGTGCTAAACTTCACCCTTTCATCCCTTTCAAAGCTACGCGGCCGGTGACCTGGGCTTCTACTTTCAACATACGCACATTGTGATACTCGCGTCGGGGAACCCGGGGCATAACGCAAAATCCTATCAAAGCCGTATGGCAGGTGATATGGGCTTGAAATTTAACTAATATGTACATCCTGGTAAGCGTGGGGGAACCCGGGGCATCTCGCAATTATTCAGGGTACCTTGATGACACCGCTCGGCAACACCCAACCCATTCTGTTCGAAGACTCTGTGTGTCCCTCCCCGTAGGCCCAAGATGGCGTCCTATCTCAATGCGCTTCCTAGGGCGGCCATTAGCAACACGCGGCCATCGCAATCGGAACATTCGTGGCGCCCAAAATTACATTCGTGGCGCCCACAGATTGGCAACACGCGGCCATCGCAATCAGAACATTTGTGGCGCCGCGCTCTATCACTGAGCTACATCCCCACAGCAAATCGCCTTCCCAGGCCTGTAATTAAAACTTCGCAATCGGAACATTTGTGGCGCCGCGCTCTATCACTGAGCTACATCCCCACAGCAAATCGCCTTCCCAGGCCTGTAATTAAAACTTAAAACGTATAAACGTATCATCCGACAATCTTTCCATGCCCCGCTGCTCGAACGTGATCCGCAAAACATCTGAGCCACAGCCTGAACTAAGAAACCCTCATTATATCGCTCGGTTGAGCCTATGCCCGCCACACAAAACCCCCCCCGTGGACGAACCACTGGGCCCCATCGACCTGGTCATGCCCAGGGACAGGGCCGGGGGGAGGCTCAGTCGTGACCCATACCTCTTGTAACGCGAAGACCTCAGAAGCGCAGAGCAGCCCGGAGCGACGGCAGGAAAGGCCGAGCCTCGCTGCCGCGCTGGTTTTGAACCCTTTCGGGGCCGCCCCTCACACCTGGGGCCTGCGCCCATAGGCCAAGCCTGGAAAGGGGGCGGATCAGTGCTGGCGTGCGCGCGGAATGTGGGACTAAGATGCTGTCTTCGCTTAGCTCCCCTTCGCGTCGCGCGGCCAGCGGCATTTCGCTGTGTAGCATAACCTGGTAGGCGAAACAGCAGTGTGTGGGTCATGCTCCATAATTGAATCCTTCACAAGCCTCCGAGCACGGAGCCCCCAACCCTTCAGGGTGGCCTCTCAAACAGGCACGGAGAAGCCTGTCAATTCACTACAGGTGAACACAGAAAACAGAGGCCCATTTCCAGAGTTGGTTCCTTTATTCAAAGTAGAATGCACCGTCAGCTTCTCTTTCCCTACATGTTTCGGCGCTCTGCCTTGATCACGGGAAGAAGCCACAGCCAAGTGCTTACGTGCATGCATTTTTTTAAAAGTCTTGGGTCACATGACTGGCAAAAAATACATCTCCCACAATACATCGGGAATTTCAGTTATGTGCTGGTATTTTACTGAAAGTTCTCATTTAAAAGGCACAGTTCCCAATTTGCTCTTTTCATCCTCCGATGCAGTTTAATGTGATTATTTTCCTAATGGAACCCAGTCATGGCAGTTTATAATTACCAGCAAGATGCTCGAGTGTTTGGACATCTTTGAAAAAAGGTTCTTTCTCTGGAACGATCGGTGTAGGATGTACTCCTCACTGAATCCCTTCCAGCGCTGCTGTCTCTTTTCGCTGTGTAGCATAACCTGGTAGGGTCGCCAGTAGGTATATATAGTTAGGATTTTTTCCCTATGGGATTTTTGAAAATTCTATGTCTAATAACTTTGGCGTTTGTGGACGGAATTGGCTGAAATTTTCTGGAAAATGGAACTTTTTGTTTCTGAGCAGCCTCTGAAAATTTGGGGGGGGGGGGTTCGTCCAGGGAGGGCCGAGAAAAAAGGGGGGTCCCAAAACGTGTTTTTAACATTGAGTTTTCCATAGGGCGGTTGGCCTCACTTTTAGCCCGAACGGCTGAATGGATTTGCACGAAACTTGGCAAAATTGTAGGGACTGGTAGCCCGATGTGCCTTTTGTAGGTCTCAATATATGTGCTCCAGTGGATTTTGAGAAATTAACGTTTAAAAAAAGATATATATCTGTAACAGCGGACCGGGCAGCGCTCCAGTTCGCGTACTTTTCGCGTAACGGAACTTCGCGTAGCGAAGCTGATTGGCTCTCCGGTGTCTGTCAACATTCTAAACAGTCCGGAGCGGCCGCCATCTTGTCTCTCGGGAGGATTGAGAGACAAGAGGAGGCCAAAACAAAGGTGGAAATAACCATAAGGGGGCATAGTAGATCCTCCCTGATCCCCTAGGTTTAATGTGGAGGCTTTAAAAGGGCCCCGCGGGGCAAAAAAAATAAAATATTTTTTTTTGGTTTTTTTCGTGGTAAGCGCCCGGTCCGCGAACCGGGAAGCGTTCTGGGCTGCGTACTATAATGAAAAATGAATGATAGACTTTTCAAATACTGTATGTTAATTGATTGTTGGTTTTGTTGATTATTTTTTAATTTTTTTATTTTTTAAGCAATTATTTATTATTGTGATTGTGTTTCAACATTTAATAACATTTCTAACATTTCACTAGTTTATGAATTACATATAAAAATGATTAAAGACTCAAATAATTTTTTAATATTACATATAATTTTATTTTTCGGATTGTTTTTCAAAATTTAATAGAATGTCTAACATTTGACTGTCAGATATGTCCTCTTGTTGAGTGAACATAACTTCCCACATTTGACCGTCATCATAATGAAGTAAATGATCCACAGATTCTACACATTGAACTAATTCATGGTCCCGTGATTCATCCATGAAATCTGAGTCATCATTGTCCTCAATATCTTTTTCTGTGTTGTTCTCCAGAACAATTTCGAAGGAAATATTCTGCTCTCCTTCCATTTTCTTGCTGTAATTTGCATAAAAAATAAATATATCAGTAGAGATAGGGCACTGTTGGGTTTAAGTTCAGACAGGTACTTGTGAGTTTATAACAGAGAAGTAATCTATGGGCACTGTATGGTTTCAGGCGTGAAGTAGTACTATTAAAAAGTGCCTGTGAAGAAGCCTAAGTAAATTCATAATTATACCACAGAAACCTAAATCAATCCATAATTATAATAAAGAAGCCTTTCTCAATGTCTAACTCTTACAGAGGGATAGTATATAACTATCTGAAAATGTTTTCAAATTTATAAAATAATATCTCACCTTCTAAAAAGAAGTTTAAGTTGTGAGTGAAAATGATCTTGCAATGTAATTCAGGAAGTAGTAGTCAAAATGGCTGTGTTTCTCTCTCTTTCTTTATATATATTCAGGTACATAACCAATCAAATGTCAGGTAAAAAAAAGTAGAAAATGAAAGTAACATTTTCATTGGTTGTCAATTCCAACACTTCAGATGTGTTTTGAGAAGTAATTTACCTCAGGGTATTTAGAGAGGTCTACAGGTTAAATGGTTAAATGGAATTCCAATCAAATTTGTGAAAATGGTAGGGATTGGTATGTAGTATGAGCTAATCTATATTTGGTGAAATTGTCTCCAGTAGATTTTCTGTGAACTACTTTCCCACCTTTTTTGATGGTGCGCTTCCCAGGGAGCGACCCGGTACGCGAACTGTTGAGCGCCTCGGTTCGCGGACCTTAAGCGTTCCAGGAGTCCACCATTTTGTGTTTCGGTCGAATTAAGATACAAGATGGAGGGCAAATAATGTTCAGAATGGGTAGAAGGGGGCACGGTAGAGTTATCTTGACCCCCTAGGTTTTGTGAGGGTGGCTGAGGAGGCTTATATGTGCGAAAAAAACATTTTTTTTAAAAATTTCGCGAGGTTAGCTCCCGGTTCGCGTACCGGGTAGCGCCCCAGGGAGCGTACTTTGTTGAAAATTAATGAAAAATGTTAGAGTAAAATAATAATTGTGAGTGATTAGATGTAGGGTAGCTCTGAGAAGAGCTTTTGGGTTTATGGTACATTTAGGTACTTATAAGTAGGTACCAATGCACATTTTTAAATTCAGAGTGAAAATTCTGTTGCCCTCATCTGAGAAGTGAACTCCATCTCCTCTGTAGATATCTTGCATGTAGTAACGCAAGTTATTGTTGTACAGGGAGCCCATTCCATGGTCTCTCATGTAAGCTGAAACAGATTTGTTTACATGCTTCCTCGACTTCTCAATTTGTGGACAAAATTGGTTTGACCACCTCCATTTCTGTCTTTGGCATATATTTGAATATACCAAGGCAGTCTGAGGAAAAAGTGCCATTAATTGCTCAAAGGTGTCCTTTAAAAGCATTTCCAGACCTACACCAGTCAAAGTGCCCAAGTCATTACCTCCACAGTGCACAATTAACAGGTCAGGTTTGGGCAAATGCATAAAGGTTTTCACCAATGGTATCAATTGGTGACATTTTAATCCTCTGTGGCCAAACCACTTAATTTCCACATCTTGTAAATTGAGGTTAGGTAATTTCCTGTTTTCAACGTACCTTTGAGCCCAGTGAATATAACTATGTCCAACAATCCAGACAGAAAACATGGTGAGAGAAGGTTCTCCTGCAGTCAGATGAAGTGTGGCAATGAAATGGCAGTTGAAAAAATGAGAGTTTAAAATGAAAAAAACTGTGGAGTTTCTGTGTTCATGAAGCAGTAACAGTGATTGGTGGATTTTGATTGCTGAAAACAGAAAGTTAGGGTGCACGGATGTGTTCTTTGAAAGATGTATTTTGAGTGGTCAATAAAAAATCATTAAATGAAAGAATGCACTGGATATGCAGGTGCACTGAGAGTTCAGAGTTCAATTGCAACATTGTTGTGTGAACTTGCAAACAACAGAGGTCTTCCAAGAGGTGGTTGCCATGCAGAAAAGGCATGAAATGGCAGAGGGGGAAGGGTTTTCATTTGAAAAAAAGTGAGGGAAGAGTTTTGATTGGGTGACATGAGAGATATGTGTGAAGAATTACAGCATTTCTGTGCTTTTGATAGCTGCAGACTCTGGAGTGCATACCTTTTGCTCTGCTGAAGACAAATTGGTGTGTTTCTGAGACTGTTTTCAAACTCAAAGTATTTGCTAAGGTGAGAAAATATTTCTTTAATTTAGATAGAGAATAGTGTGCTTTAAGGAGAAAATTATGAATTATGTGGCGCAAATTGCTTGTAAATATGCTCCCACCTGTGCATGGAAAATTTAGATTTTGAATGTTTGTGTTACATAGCCATGTTAAAAGTGACCCAACCATGCAGGAAAGGCAATCAAAAAACACTTTTATGTGTCTTAAGGACATTTTAAGTAATTTTCCCATGTGCAGTGTTTTGAAATTATGAATTGAAAATCGTTTTTGAGGTAAAGGAATTGTTTTTAAATTTATGACAAGGACATAATGGTGTATGCTTCTTTATAAGGCAATTGACTGTCCCTGATGTTATTTTTCCCATTTTAATGTAAGACTTTTCTCTGTGGCGCAAATTGCTTGTAAATATGCTCCCACCTGTGCATGGTAAATTTAGATTTTAAATGTTTGTGTTACATAGCCATGTTAAAAGTGACCCAACCATGCTGGAAAGGCAATCAAAAAACGCTTTCATGTGTCTTAAGGACATTTTAAGTCATTTTCCCATGTGCAGTGTTTTGAAATTATGATTTGAAAATCGTTTTTGGGGAAAAGGAATTGTTTTTAAATTCATGACAAGGACATAATGGTGTATGCTTCTTTATAAGGCAATTGACTGTCCCTGATGTTATTTTTCTCATTTTAGTGTAAGACCTTTCTCTGTGGCGCAAATTGCTTGTAAATATGCTCCCACCTGTGCATGGAAAATTTAGATTTTGAATGTTTGTGTTACATAGCCATGTTAAAAGTGACCCAACCATGCAGGAAAGGCAATCAAAAAACGCTTTTATGTGTCTTAAGGACATTTTAAGTAATTTTCCCATGTGTAGTGTTTTGAAATTATGATTTGAAAATCGTTTTTGAGGTAAAGGAATGTTGTTAAAATTTATGTGCGCCATATGCCCCCAAATTTCTTTTTCAGGGGTGCAGCAGGGTGTTATTGAGACACCCCTGCAGCTTTGGAAAAATTCCTAATTTGTGATGAGCAAATTGTTAATCGCAAATTGCACCTTCATTTATATGAGCCTCCTAGCCCATGGAAATGAATGGGTAATTTGCAATTAGCAATTTTCTCATCGCAAATTTGGAATGGTAAAGAATCGCTATTTATTCCTTAAAATTCGCTTTTTTGGAAATGCAAAATAGTTATATGATACATATGGCGGTTGATGTCTAACAAGATAAGAAGCTTAGGGATACATTTATGATGACTGGCGCAATGAAGTAGAAATCACTTACTTCATTGGTAGAGCTTTACATGTATTATCTCCTCTGTATTCTTCATCAAGCGTAACTTTAATCTGCAATCCTGAGTAGGCCTCACTTTAAACAAACCTCTGGATAGGCCACATCTTATTGTTATCCTGAATTAATCATTTAAAATGCTAGGGACAGATTTATGATAGGTGTATGCCTCTTTTGCGCCACTTAGAAAACATTGTCCATGGGGAAATGACTTAAAATGTCCTTAAGACACATGAATGTGTTTTTTTAAAACGTTTGCAATTTTTTTGGGTCACTTTTAACATGGCTATGTGACTCAAACAGTCAAAATCTAAATTCGCCATGCACAGGTGGGAGCATATTTACAAGGAATGTGCTCCATGGGGAAAGGTCTTATGATTTGGGATAGTTGTATATGTATTGTATATATATTGTAATATGGGAAAAATGACATCAGAGACACTGAAATGCCTTATAGAGAAGCATACACCATTATGTCCTTGTCATAAATTTGCAAACCATTACTTTTCCCCAAAAACGATTTTCAAATCATAATTTGAAAACACTGCACATGTGGAAATGACTTAAAATGTCCTTAATTCAAAATTTGCGATTCCTTAAATGCAATGTATCAAACAAAAAATATGTAAAAAATGATATTAAGGATTTGGAAACTACCACCAACTTCTAGTTTGTGGTAATTTGCAAATTCTTTTCAAAAAGCATTTTTTTCCAAAAAACAAAAGGTCCCATATGACGCCCATACATGCCCTTAGGGCATGTAGGTGTGCCATATGCCCCCAAATTTATTTTTCAGGGGTGCAGCAGGGTGTTCTTGAGATACCCCTGCACGCTTGAAAAAATTCCTATTTTGTGATGAGCTAATTGCTAATCGCAAATTGCAACCTTCATTCCTATGAGCCTCCTAGCCCATGGAAATGAATGGGTAATTTGCAATTAGCAATTTTCTCATTGCAAATTAGGAATAGTAAAGAATTGCTATTTATTCCTTAAAATTTGCTATTTAGGAAATGTAAAATAGTTTGATGGTACATATGGTGGTTCATCTGTAACAAGATAAGAAGCTTAGGGATACATTTATGATAACTGGCGCAATAAAGTGGACATTACTTACTTCATTGGTAGGCCTTTACATGTATTATCTCCTCTGTATTCTTCATCAAGCGTAACTTTAATCTGCAATCCTGAGTAGGCCTCAACTTAAACAAACCTTTGGATAGGCCACACCTTATTGTCATCCTGGATTAATCATTTAAAATGGTAGGGACAGATTTATGATAGGTGTATGCCTCTTTTGTGCCACTGTGCGTCACTTTTATGATGCAACGGCGGTGCTAATTTGCAATTAGCAATTTGCTCATTGCAAATTATGAATGGTAAAGAATTGCTATTTATTCCTTAAAATTTGCTATTTAGGAAATGCAAAATAGTTTGATGGTACATATGGTGGTTCATCTGTAACAAGATAAGAAGCTTAGGGATACATTTATGATGACTGGCGCAATAAAGTGCACATTACTTACTTCATTGGTAGGCCTTTACATGTATTATCTCCTCTGTATTCTTCATCAAGCGTAACTTTAATCTGCAATCCTGAGTAGGCCTCACCTTAAACAAACCTCTGGATAGGCCACACTTTATCGTCATCGTGGATTAATCATTTAAAATGCTAGGGACAGATTTATGATAGGTGTATGCCTCTTTTGTGCCACTGTGCGTCACTTTTATGATGCAGCGGTGGTGCAAAAGATTTGCTATGAGGCGACAACATTACAAATTGATGCATTTAGGCAGATATGTCATGGTGTTCTTGAGACACCCCTGCACCCTTGGAAAAATTCCTAATTTGTGATGAGCAAATTGCTAATCGCAAATTAAACCTTCATTCCTATGAGCCTCCTAGCCCATGGAAATGAATGGGTAACTTGCAATTAGCAATTTGCTCATCGCAAATTAGGAATGGTAAAGAATCGCTATTTATTCCTTAAAATTCGCTATTTAGGAAATGCAAAATATTTTGATGATACATATGGCAGTTCATCTCTAACAAGATAAGAAGCTTAGGGATAGATTTATGATGACTGGCGCATCACCAGGGATGTGCCAGTCATCTTGCGCCGCTGTTCCGCCACCCATGGTGTGCTGCATTTACAATGCGGCGCAGCATGGGGCAAAAACGGCACAGATGCTTGACGCATCTGTGCCGTTAAGGTGGCGCATTGCTGGAGTTGTATCGCAAGTGCGATGCAGCTCCAGCAAGGCTCAGGGGTGCACCATCTCCACAATGTTGCGTCAAGACCTATGCCTGCTTCAAGCAGGCGCAGGGTTTTGACGCAGGTTTCTCCTATCTGATTGTAAATGCGGCACACCATGGGTGGCAGAGCAGTGGTGCACGTTAACTGGTGCATGCCTGGGGATGTGCCATTTAACATAAATCTGCCCCTTTACATTTAAGTATGTGCAGGGGACACAGAGTCGGTGAGGCTTATCCAAGGTTAAGAAGAGATGAGTCCTGTTCAGTGAAAAATTAGACATAGGCTTCACCTGCTCAGCATCGCTGGACATGGCTAAATAATAGCTGCAAAATGTTACTCTTGTTAAACAATTTTACTATTATAATCTGTGAGATTTGTCTCTTACTCTGCAACATCTCATTGTTGTTATCTTTCTTTAAAGATAAAGACAACCTCAACATGAGCGACAATCTGCAATCAGTTGATTTTGACCTCATCATTGAACTTGTAATTGAAACATCAGTGGATGTTGATCCCTTGGATGATTTAAATCCTGAGGATGAAGAAGAGCGTGATGAGGATGCAGATTTGTCCGAATTATATGATATAGGATGGGAAGCTGACCTGCTTGAGCCTTTGGAAATATAAACATTTATTTTTAAAATTTATAATTAATAAAAAGTAAAAAGGTAAACCGTTTAATTTAAAAATAAAGACACCTTCAAAAGCAGGTTATGTGTAGTGTCTTCAATAAAATATTAAAATATGCTCATAAAATTAGATCAGATTCACATATAAAATAGCATAGGTAACATAAATATAAATGTCATTTCTTTTCTGGTATTTCTGTATTGTAAATTTGCCAACGACTAAAAAATCTTCTAATTAAAATGTCAAGTAGTGTGTTAAGTTTTTGATCACTGTTACTGATTTACTGTTTGGTAATAATGGTTAATAACATTTTTTATTATATTTTTCCACAGATTCAACTGCAGATCATTTCAAGATTTCACCATGCCTACAATAGAAAGACAGATAAAGGCTGCAAAACGTCAAAGACAGCAGGTGAAAAAAAATACGCAGCAGTCCTCTAACAAAAAGATTTGTCAAGTCACGAAGAAAGCACCGGGTAAGAGCACAAAACAATTTATAAGAAATATGTGTAGTAAAAAAAATATTACTACAGAAAATGTTTCAGTCCATAAAACGAGAAGGAAATCAAATGGAAAGGAAAGGCCAATGAAAAATGTTACTGCTAGAGCAAGAGATAACTCTGTGCATGATAGTAGAAGGAAACAACAGTTTAGGGAGATTCGTAAACGAATGTTCCGGAACAGGATAATTGGCAATTTGTTAAAAAATATTAAGAAAGGTCAACAGAAACTGGTTTTTTATAAGACAAAAAAAAAAGTTGAGAAAGTTATTGATCAGGCATTTGAAATTAAACGTAAGTTATTTATTTTGATAATCAATAGAATTAGGAAGCTAAACAAGGCAATTTTTGATTTCAAAAGAAATAGTAGATGGAAGAGAATAGTTAATCGTAGTAATTTTTGTGAAGTTTTTTCTGGAGAATGGATGCATAGTTCAAGCTGTGAGGCATTTTTTAATGAGGAGAGTTATTTCCAGGATAATGATTTGGTGCATGCAGTTGACACCAGTGGTCGTGCTTATGAAGTGAAAGATGGTTGTCCAGTTGAAAAAGAAAAACTTGTGACAACAGAGGCAGAAGAGGTGTTAGGTAATGAGGTTTTAGGAAGACGTGCTAAGGGTCCTGTGTACACCTGGAAGTGTAGTAGTATTTGCAGTGTGTGACAGGATTCCATCAATTTGCTTTGTGATTTTGTACGGTCATTTAATAAGAAAAGTTTGAAGCAGAAAATGATGTTGTTGCAAGAATTAGATCCTTGCAGAGTAAGAGAAGTGACAGGTTTGCATGGACATTCACTGGCTTGTCTTCCCAGGAGAGTATGCCAGAGTGTTTTTCATCATTTCAGGATGCTAGCAGTGCATCATAACAAAGTGAGGAAATTAGTTAGAATGTTGTATTATGCTAAGAGTCCAGCAATTATGCTTAAACAATTATGCGCTGCTCTTTTGCATGGTTCTGAAATAGATGTGAAGAATATATGTGAAGAAATTGAGTTTTGTTACTTTGGAAGTAAAGAGGAGAATGTTGAAATTGAGCAAGAAGAAGAGGGTCATGTGGAAGATAGTGTACAGGTTTCCAGTACAGATAATTTCCAGAGGGAAATTGCGACGTTTGAGGTGAAATCAAGTGAGAGGCCTAATTTCACTTGTGTGTGTTGTCGACGCACTTATTATAAGAATCAGACTAAGTTAGTGGATTTATATGCAAAAAGTGAAAGGGAAAATAATAGTGAATGGAAGGATTTTGCAACATACTTGATGGTAGAAAATTGTTTTGATTTGGGATTGGATCAACGTGTGTGTACTTATTGTTCTTGCAAATTAAATCAAAACCAGATGCCTGCTAGAGCAGTTCATAATAATCTGGAATTGGTTGAGATTCCTTCTGAATTGAAGGATTTAAATACTTATGAATCTATTTTGATTCAAAGTATCCATCCCTTTCAGGCTATTGTAAGAATGGAGCCAAAGACAGGGAAATTGCCTCCATCAGATTTACAGAGAGGATTAAAAGGAAGAGTTGTTTATTTGCCTCTAGATTTGAAGAAAAACATTAACACAATTGGAGTAGAAAAAGTGGAAGAGGAACCTCTGGTTATCTTAGTTAATGGGGTTCCGACAAAGAATAAGAAAATATGGCAAGATTTAGTAGATGTTAGGAAAGTTAAAAAGGCAACATTGTATTTGAAAAAAAATAATAAATACTATAAGAATGTATATGTTGCAGAAGAGGAAGTAAGTGAGGAAGAGGATAGCGATTTGTGTGCTGGTCAAATTGAGAAAGTAGAACCCTCTACTAGTGAAGAAATATATGAACATTATAGTGTTCATCCTTTGCATTCCAAGGAAGTCATGGGGAATGCTATTGAGTTGTTTGAAATGAAACAAGCCAAAGGGAGTCCCATTAGTGTTTGGGAGGAAAGTTTGGAAGCTCGGTGTTTCCCACAGCTTTTTCCAACAGGTCAGGGAGGAAGATATGATGAGCGACCTCATCAAATTCCTGCTTCTGAATACCGGACTTTGCGATTGTATGCAGGAGATGCTAAGTTTCGACAATGCATTCCTTATTTGTTTCATCTCCTGTTTGAAAGCGATCTGTCTGGACTGTCATATGCAGTGAACCACATCTTGAAAAGTGGTATACACATGCAAAACATCTCGGCAAGTGACTTTATGGATAAAGTCAATGTCCAAGATAGTATTTTGGATTCTCACCTGATTAATCTCATGGCGTGTCAGCGTGGTACTAATGAGTACTGGTACCGTCGTCATGGTGATTTAAAATGTATGCTGAGGAACTTAGGTACTCCCACATGGTTCCTCACTCTGAGCTGTGCCGAGTATGGCTGGGAAGACTTACTTGAATTTCTACGAGAGGCAAATGCTAACGTAGATAACATCGAATTCAAGACACCCGGAGAACTGTGCTCTTTGGATCCAGTCAATGTATGTAGGTACTTCAATCATAGATTTGAAGCTATGATGTCTTTCATCATGAATAAGAAGAATCCACCTCTTGGAGAGGTGTTGGATTTCTTCTGGAGAAAAGAGTACCAAGCAAGAGGTGCTCCTCATATACATATGTTGCTGTGGATCAAGGATGCACCTAAATTTGGAACGGATCCAGAAGACTCAGTGATGAGTTTCATCCAACAGTATTCTACGTGTGCTGTTCCAAACGCAAAGGAGAAGAAAAGCCTAAGAGAAAAAGTTCTGCGTTTCCAAAGCCATCGATGTGGAAAGTACTGCCGTCGTAAATTCCGAAACAAAGACAAGTGCTACACTAAATGTCGTTTCGGCTTTCCACGACCGGTGATTTCTAAAGGAAGAGTAAACAGTTTGATGTCTTCGCTGCGACACAATGTCATGAAGAAATCACCTAAAAACACTTACAATTTGAAGAGGAACGAAGAGTCCAAGTACATCAACGACTACAACCCGGTGATTTTGTCCATGTGGAATGCTAACATGGATATACAGTTTGTGGCTGATAACTGTATGGCTGTGGCTCGGTATGTGACGTCTGAAATCGGAGCGTACGAATGTTCTGACCGGTTGTCTTCTGCAAGTCTCTATGCCAAGTCCAGGAGTATCGTTTGGGCGAGTCTTGGTCTTGCTGCAACGCGTAATCGAGTTCTCAAACCTGTGCGGGAAATTGAGTATTTGGCGGAAAAGGAGCCAAACAGTACCGACATTTTGAAGACAAACATGTTGGATACATATTATCCAAATCGAAGCAGTCACCTCGAGAATGTTTGTCTGTATGAGGTTCTGCAAAATTACATATTCAAGAGGAACATCAAAGAAGATACTGAGAAAGGAGTGTATGCTGTAATAGGAAGTGAGGGATGTCTGGTCAAGCAAAGAAAATGCCACTTGGTAAACCATCGAAAATTGAGTGGCGAATCTCCTGAAAAAAAGGAGTTTTTCTATTTAGCACTTTTGCAACTTTTCAAGCCTTGGCGTGCAGAAGAGGAACTGCTTGGAGATTTCCTCTGTTACGAAGACTCTTTCAATGCCGCCAAGGAGACCATAGAATGTCCTGCTTTTCCCAAATATGTAGAAATGTTGAATGCGGAAATTGAACAGGAAGCAACAATTGCAGCCGAGATTGCCAGAGACAGTTCTCAGGACAGTCAGAGTTCTGCTTCATTGAGTCAGGATCCACTAGGAGGACCTGTTATCGAAAATGAAGCTGCCACTGCTATGAATGAAGTGGAAAGAGCCATGGCACATGCTCAGGAGGATGCGGTTAACTTAGAAGAGTTGGAAAGACAACTCAACGTTGAGCAGAGGAAAATATATGACGAAGTTACCATGCAAATTGATCATGGATTAAGTCATGATAAGAAAGAGTGCTCATGTACGTCGTTGAAGCCTGTCCGACTGTACGTGAGTGGAGAAGCGGGAACTGGAAAAAGTTTCCTCATTAAAGCAATTTCATGCTATTTGCAGGAAAGGACAGAGTCATCGCTGTCTTGTGTTGTCACTGCTCCAACTGGACTGGCAGCACATAATATTAAAGGGATTACTTTACATCGTTTACTGATGCTGCCAGTGGAGCATGACAACAAATTACAATATCACAAGCTATCTGGAGATGCTTGTTTTGAAGTTTCAAGAATCTTGAGGAAAATGAAACTTCTTATCATTGACGAAGTAAGCATGGTTTCCAATGTCATGCTTGCCTTTGTGCATTTGAGGATGCAAGAAGTTCTCAAAACAGAGTATGATGTGTTATTTGGTGGCAAACACATCATTGTTTTCGGAGATCTTTTGCAGCTGACACCAGTGAAAGGGCAACCTGTGTTCAAAATGCTCACGCATGAAGATACCAGGAAGTGCCTAGGCAGCATTGGCAACGTCAATATATGGTTAAACTTCAATTATGCTGAACTGCATGAAAATATGCGTCAGGCGAAGGATGAAGTTTACAAGACTATTCTACAAGATGTTAGAATTGAAAAGTGACCGAGCATGGGAAAGAAGCTTTACATGCACGATTACTGTCAAATTTATATCCAGAACAAGATGTTGTGCCTGAGAATATTTTTCAGAAAATTACTGAGAAGAAATCTGGAATATGTTTAATGCCAACTCTTGCAGAATGTGCCAAATTTAACAACAAAATGTTGCATTTAGAAAAGCAAGAGATTGTGAAACTGGAAGCTATTGATAGAGTAGAGCATATGGGATCAACAATTATTTTGTCTGAGAATCTGAAAACAAAATTGGATTCATTAGAGAAGAGTATATCTAAAACTGCAGGTTTTGAAAAGACTCTGAATGTGTGCTTGAACTGCCGTATAATTTTAAGAAGGAATTTACATGTTGAAAGAGGTCTGGTAAATGGATCAATGGGTAATGTTGTTGATTTTGTGAAATACAGAAATAGAGATGGAATTGAATTTTTAAAAATTAAATTTGATGGCATTGAGGAAGTACAGCTAATTGGTCGTTGTTCTGCTAGATTTTTGCTTGTAAAAGACTTATATGTTCGCCGTAAGCAGTTTCCTGTTTCCTTGGCATATGCGGTGACAATCCATAAATCGCAAGGTTTAAGTGTAGACAGTGCATTGGTGAATATTGGCAGTTCTGTGTTCAAGGAGGGTATGGCATATGTGGCATTGTCACGAGTTAGAACTTTATCGGGATTGTACTTGATTGAGTGTGATGTCACAAACATTTGTGCGGATCTAGATTGTGTTAAGGAATACAATAGGTTAAGAAGAGAGTATGCGCCACATTTGCCTCAGTATCCTTTGTTTGAGAAACGTGTGGTAGGCCGGAAACGAAGAAATGAGAACAATACTGGGGAGGTTGTAGCAAAAAGACAAAAAGTCAATGAACCTAAAATTACAAGCAGAAACAAAAAGGATTCTGTTGAAGATGTTGTTGGTTTTCAGTTTGAAAACAGTTCTGGTGTCAACTGCTATGCTAATGTAGTGGTTAATGTTTTGTTTTCTCTAGAAAATGTAAAAGAAGAGATTGTGGTCAATTCTGATCAAAGATTTTGCAGTTTGTTAAATTCTGTGTTAGAGAAATGTAGCACTGATAGAAGAAACATAGAAAGTGTGTGTGAAATTCGAAATCTGTTAGACAGATGTTCAGGCCAAACACAATTCTCTCAAAATATTCAGCAAGATTGTCAGGAGTTTTTAATGTACATGCTTGATGTATTACATGCTGAAGGTGTAGATGTAGATCAGCTGTTTGGGCTTTCTTATCAATGGCAGCATGACTGCGAGAACTGTATGGTATCAAGTACTACTAGTGTAGACTCAGAAAGATTTATATATTTAACTTTGCCAGACAGTAAATCAGTCTCCTTTAATAAGCTAGTAAAAGCAGCTGATCACAACATGGAGTGTAGCCAATGTAAATCTGAAATGATGTCCACATTATTTATACGAACATATGGCCAGTACGTCATTTTAATGTTCCAACGATGTAGGCCTGATGGAACAAAATTGACAACTTTAATTAAAAATTTTGTAGCTTCGCAGTTGTCAATATCAGGAAGGACTTTTGTAACTGCAGCAATTATATATCATGACAGCCCTTCAATAACATCAGGACATTACACAGCTTATTTAAAGTCTAGAAATGGCTGGTCATTCTGCAATGATTCTGTTTTAATTTTCAAAAAAAAATTGCCGTATGACCTTAAAAACTCTTACCTGGTGTTTTTAAAACCAACATTTTAGGGAAATAATCTCGGGATGTGCTCTGTGGAATTTCAAGAAGTTCTAATGGCTCCTACACAATTTGGCCTTGAGGATAAGTGTAGTTCAGAGACATAACTTCTAACCATAGGACTGGACGTCATGGAGAAATATGTGCACTTTGAATGAGTTCAGAAAAACTGTTTCTTTTTATAAGCTAATTGAAGCAGCCAATCAAAACATGGAGTAGAGGGAATGTAAGTCTGCAATGCTGTCTACTGTTTTACATTGCTTTGTGATTAAAAGTGATGTAGAGAATTAAATAATTGTAGTAGTCATAGAGGTAGTGTAAGTGTGGTAAATAAATAAATAATACCTCTATTTTTGACTGGACATAACAATAACAGATAGCTCAATAAATAAGAGTCAAGATTCGAGGTAGTATGAGTTTGCAGGTTTTAATACAGCATAAAGGACAGGAACAGGACAACCTGCACGGGCAAGATCTGGGATGGCTAGCTAGCACAACTTTTAATAACAGGACACAAGCATATATATACTTAAACAAAATACATGAGGTTCAATACAATAGGCGTAGCAGTGGGCAGGGCCTGTAGCAGTCGCGAAAGATAAGGCAGAAAGTAGGTGTAACAAGAGGCGTGAACAGGGCGTATACATAGACATGTGATGTAAACGTAACGGAATATGTCACAAATGGGGCGGAAACATGGAGGGGGCTACCGAAGGAGCCGGGACCTTTAACCTAGTGGTGCGCGCAAGCTGGCAATGACGTGTTACTAGGGAGAAGCTGGGGGCTATGACTTCTGAGCTAGAAGGAGAGACGAAAGTCTGGAGAGTCAGAGCGACATGTACCTAAACACTATCTAGTATCTGATGTTTAGAGAACATGTTGATAGAATCCAAAAGTTATCAGGGCAAAGGCTAACAGACACTAAGACTGGTGCATGCATTATTCTACATGTAGTGTGTGTTGAGGAATATTAAATGACCATAAATACAGTATTTCTCTTACATGGAGACGTAAAGGCTAGACGATAACTGAAACTATTGATGCGATTCAGTAGCTTAGGAATGCAGAGAAGGAGAGCTGGACTAATAACTGGAATCATAACATACTCTTGGCAGACTGGCAGGCAGAGCCAGGCCGAGCCGGGCACTGTGAGGCAGGAAGTAAGTGAAGGGTCAGGGATACAGGTGGGGGCTGTATCGCTCCTCGGAGAGGGTTCAGGAGACTGGAGCTGAATCTGAGTCCGGGCCCTTTTGAGGCCTAGAAACAGGGACTTTACAATGAAATAACGTGCACACTGAGAAACGCTGCAACGTAGCTTTACATAGGCCTAATACTCGTAGCTTTCACGAGAACTGGAAACTGGCATACTAGAGATGGACACAACTGTAATTGCGTCTTTAATCGATCATGGGGAATACATATGCATATTAATCATGCACATACAACATAAGATGGGGGACACGTAGGGACACAGAACATGGCAAAATTTACTTTTCCACATTCCCTCCTTGTCACTACGTTTCCATCAGGAAACATCAATATTCATGATACCATCTATCATTTCATACAGTATCATTTGCTCGTCTCGAATTTTCTTGGAACGGGATCTAGGACGGGACTTGGGACTAGGAATACAAGAGGTAGCACAAATGCCGCAAATCGCAGGGCCACATTGTATACAGAGGCAGCAACTGAATATGATCGCTACTGCAATACCTAGAAATGACAATACTTTCCATCCCCAGGCAGAAATTATACTCCAGAACCAACCGGACCATGTCCAGGTGCCTGGATTCTGGTGTAACTGATGGGCAATTTTATGAAGTCTGGTTATAGCTGAATAAACAGACGGCGCGTTATTAGGAATGAAAATGCAGCAACTAGATCCGATGACTCTACATGCTCCTCCTCTATCGGCCAGTATGACGTCAAGAACGAGACGATTTTGGAGCACGACAAATCTCATAGCAGATTGCTCTTCGGTTAAGTTACCTAGGGCAGAAGCAGTCTCATTCACTACTGCCTCAAGGGTTCTGGTTAATCTACGGATTAACTTACTATTCTGGATAGGTCCTATAAAGAAAAAGAATCCTTTATTGAAATCTGTATACTGTTCTAGAGCAGTTCCAGTTTGATCGACAATCGGGGACTCGATCTCCCTTCTATGTCTAATGTGTACTAGATGTGTGTTTCTGTGATAATCAGATGGGGCTAGAAAAACTGGTGGCAGTAGGAAGGCAATGTAACAGGTTCCCTCCCAATCGAGGGGCAGACGAACATATGCGGTCTGACCACAAACAAAATAAGAATGACGTGAAGCTTTGAAAATAGATTTCCCACTGTCACTATACTTAACAATAGTAGTACAATCACTATGTCCTACATGTACGGAACCATTATTTTGGACACATAATTCGCCTTTGACTGGTAATACTGAAATAGCAGGTAAGTCTGGAGTAGGATCAGACTGAACATTCAGGACCATAAAATTCGAAGAATAATTACCCAAATTATAAACTTCATTTTCTAGATCTAACCCTGTTCTGTGGGGAAGACCTTGCTTGTCTGGAAAACATGTACTGTTCAGAAGGGACGTATCATTTGAAGATGACGTTAACATGGACCAGGCTCCACATGAACCATTATGTGAAAATGGATAAGGAAACAGTGGCAGAACTCCCTTCGGTGTCTGGAAAGGGGGGAGTCGACCACACACCCAACAATTAGTGGCATTGCTGGTCTGGTGTGAATAATGCAACATACGGATAAATGAATTATTGCGCATAGCAAGACGATAAGATAGTTCGTGAGGAGGTAGATCACTAAACGTGTGCTCTACTGTAGCATTAGAAGACTTATTTACATGAGAAATTGGAAAACATAAATGAA
Organism: Lissotriton helveticus; assembly: GCF_964261635.1. NCBI lineage: Eukaryota > Metazoa > Chordata > Amphibia > Caudata > Salamandridae > Lissotriton > Lissotriton helveticus. The sequence goes on from NC_136070.1 coordinate 138,632,438, forward strand.
ATGCATAACTCGTGCAGGTAACCATCAGGCTGAGAAACAATATAAAACTTAGAAAAACGATACATCGGATTGAGTTTTGACTAACTCTCTCACTATGGGGGTCTATTTCATACATGTCAGATACCTGTCTAACCGTTTCACCTAGGGGAGGACTTAGACAATTAAACTGGCTGACTTATTTTACTAGACCGTAGCTTACTTTTATACTCCTGCTGCGGAGTTTTCTCTAACAGGGAGGGCTTGATATCAATGTCATTTGCGGGACAGTCCTTAAGAATAGTATCTTGGCAGTCTTTAAAATCTTGACAATCCTTGGAAATGTTCTTGGAAACAGTTTTTAGTCCGTGAAATTTCTTGACGTGTGACAGATGCACCCACCCCTTCCTGCCTTCCAACTTGACGGCAGTACGGGTGGTTAGAAGGACTAACTTCGGCTCCTTCCAGCGAGGCTCCAGCGGACTTGAACGATCAAAATTGCGGACGAGGACCAGGGTGCCGGGAAGGATCTCGTGTGGCTTGACTTCAGTATTGTCGGGAAATGCAGCGGCAACCTGTGAACGACAAGAGTGTAGGGCAGACATCAAGGAAGCTAGGTAATCTGTCAGCATATTACTGGAAACATCTGTAATACTTCGGGGTCTAGGTGTACCCCATACATTCGGGGGGCGGCCGAATACGACCTCATAAGGGGACAGACCTGATCTGGAATGTGCGACCATGCGCATATAGAACAGAGCGACTGGCAGGGCAACTAACCAGTCTACACCTTTTTCTTGACAGATTTTGGCAATGCGGATTTTCAAGGTTTGATTATGTCTCTCTACGAGACCGGCTGCTTCTGGATGGCGTACACAATGGAACTTCCACTGGTACCCTAACAAAAGGGAAACGTGCTTCATTAATTCAGATGAGAATGGCTGGCCGTTATCAGAATACACGACCCTAGGGAGTCCATAGCGGGGGAAATATTCACGAACCAGCTGCTTGGCAGTGGTCGCGGCTGTGTAATCTGGGACTGGATATGCTTCTGTCCACCTGGACAAAGCGCATACAACTACAAGGACATACTTGAAACCTCGACATCGCTCCATCTGAATATAATCCATCTGGAGGACTTCAAAAGGGTGGTCAGGGGGCTGGAATCCCCCTTGTTCCACCGGGACACTTTTACCTGGATTGAATTGACAACATATCATACAAGTACGGACTTTCTGCTTGGCTGCAGCTCGTAAATGCTTGTTAAACCAAATGTTCTGGATACTGTCTAACATGGCTTTTTCTCCTAAGTGTGCAGGACTATGTGCGGTATTGATAATGACTTGAACCATAGAGTCGGGGAGAAACCATGTGGCTCTACCCTTCGTCAACCATCCCTGATCTGTCTGGACCCCTCCTTGTTCGGACCATTTCTTAATTTCCTCGGGGGTAGCATGTAGCTGGATATCTATGACATCTTGAGTAGGGTCCTTAACTGTCATACAAGTAGTCTGTTCTAGAGTGGATGTCGGTGTCTTGTTATCTGGTATGTCTGGTGTCTGTGCTGTAAGCTTGGCTGTTCGATCTGCTAGATCATTTCCTTGGGAAATAATGTCAGTAACTTTCGTATGTGCCTTGCACTTCATGATAGCGATAGATGTCGGTAAATGTATTGCATCTAACAGAGCTTGAATGAGGAGACCATGCTGAATCTTGGTTCCATGAGAAGTCATGAAACCTCTCTCCTGCCAGAGCACTCCGAAGTCGTGTACAACTCCGAATGCGTAGCGTGAATCTGTGTAAATATTAACTTTCAGGTTCTTGGCGTGTATGCAGGCTTGTGTCAGAGCAACTAGCTCTGCTGCTTGAGCAGACAGGGTGTCAATACGGTGTGTTTCAATAACTTCAGTGTCAGTAGTCACTGCATACGCGGCTACTAGTTCTCCTGTACTGGTTCTCATACATGAACCATCCACATAAAGTGTCAGGTCGGGATCTGGTAACGGAATATCTGTCAGGTCTTGTCTTGGCTTAGTCATAGTGTTAACAACTTCCACACAGTCATGTGTGGCAGGATTTGAAGTAACTGACGGTAACAGTGTAGCAGGATTTAGAACGTTGCAGCGTCTGATTTCTATGTGTGGCTGGAATAGTGTCAGTTCATAACCTGTCAAACGTGCAATTGTCAAGTGCTGAGTCTGTGTTCGGTTTAGAAGAACTTCCACGGAGTGTGGAACTTGTACTGTCAGGGAGTGTCCTAACACTATGGAATCACTTTGTCTAATAGCTAGTGCTGTGGCTGCAACTGACTTGAGGCACGCAGGCAGAGCCTGGGCTACTGGATCTAGTGTGCTCGAAAAATAAGCACAGGGTTTGTATTGTCCTGCTTGATCTTGTGTAAGAACAGATAATGCTGTACCATCACGTTCTGTGACAAAAAGTGTAAAAGGCTTACTGTAGTTCGGTGTAGCTAAAACAGGAGCTTGGCATAAAGCTTTCTTTAACTCATTAAAACTAAGTGTATGTTCAGATGTCCAAGGGAGGACAGTCGATACGGCTGCCTCCTGTGTCGTTAACTGTATCAGTGGTTTGGCTAGAAATGCATACTGAGGAATCCATTGTCGGCAATAAGAAGTGAGGCCGATAAAAGCACGTACCTCCTTCTGTGTCTTGGGCTGTGGAAGACTCGCTATTAACTGGATACGGTCAGGTGTCAACTGCCTACCCCACTTGGACAGTAAGTGGCCTAAGTAGATCACTTGCTGGACACAGAATTGAAGCTTTGAAGGAGACACCTTGTGCCCCATCTCGGCTAGGAAATACAGGACTGTAAGCGATGCTCGCTCGCAAGCATGTTCAGAACGGGCTGTGATCAGTAGATCATCGACATACTGGAGCAGGGCAGTGTCAGTTGGCATGTGAATATTGTCTAGTTGTCTCTTAAGTGCTTGACTGTAAATACTAGGACTTTCTGTGAAACCTTGAGGAGCTCGTGTGAATTTATAGCTCCTTCCATTTAAACAAAAACCGAAAAGGTACTGGCTGTCTGGATGAATGGGGACACTGAAAAATGCATTCTTGAGGTCTATTACTGTAAAAAATATTGCCTCAGAATCAATGGCTGTCAATAGGGATGAGATATCTGGAACAACTGGATACTGGGGAATGATACATTTATTGAGTTCTCGAAGATCAATCACTAATCGATATACTGGGGGTGCATTTGGATCAGTACGTTTCATGACTGGAATGATAGGAGAATTACATACATTGGAGTCAGTTTCTACAACTACTCCTTGAGCAATGAGCTCGTCAATAATTTTGGATAAGGCTGCTACAGCCTCAGGTGGCAATCTGTACTGTCTGATTCGTGGCAAGACTATACCTTGCTTGAGAGTCACACGATGGGGTGTGATTTGCATGAAGCCAACATCAGTTGGACCTTGCGCCCATAGATGCTGCGGAACATTAGACAATCTTGGATCAAAATCTCGTAGAACATAGTGACCCTTAAAGTCACGTAAAAACAAACGTATCCCCTCTGGGGAACAGCAAATAACTGCACCTAATTCTTACAGTGTCTTAATACCTAACAAATTTTCTGGACATGACTTCGTAAGCAATAGATCAGTAGTTCGGGACAATGGACCAACTTCTAGAGTAACTGGCTTTGATATCTCGTTTACAATAGGCTTTCCTGAAAATCCAAGGGAAACATTTCTAGAGCCTGAGAGCGGAGCCCCTGGAACCTCGTCGTGACTAATGGTAGTCCTACTTGCCCCTGTATCAATCAGAAACTTTCTGTCTTTCCCTAATACTTGACTGTGAACATAGGGACCTTCTTGATCTACAGGAATCTCGATGAGAGGCAAGCCTACCTCCCTCTCTAGGCTGTTTCATGAATACGCTTGATACTCTGGATACTCTGTCTGTGCATACTGGTACATCTGCTGTGTAACATGCTGTGTTGCAGCGATAGGCTGCGGTGCTGGAACTGTCTGTTGTGCATTCTGTGGCTGAGAAGTCTGTGAAACTTGTTCTTGTCTAGGCGGACGTGGTCTTTCTTTAGTTTTACCAGTGGCTATGTTGTGTTTCAGAACTGCACACTCGCTTATAAAATGACCTGGCTGTTTACAATAATTGCATGTCCCTTTAACGGGAGCTGCAGGATGACTGGCTTGATTCGGACCCCTCTTCTGACTGTCTTGAGGAACAGATTGTGCAACTAGTACTTTCATTTTCGTGTCTTTCATACGTCTTCTCTCGTGTTCTTGTTCTTCTTTGATTCTATTCTGGTGATACTGGAGCATTTGGAGCATCTGGGACGGGGTACTAGCTTGCCAAGTACTTTCGACTTTCAAAACTCGATTTTTAACTTGTGGACTTGAATTCTCGACTAATTTAGTAACAAAAAGATGAGGGTATGACTCGCTACTCGTCTTCAAACCACTGTTTATTATAAAGCATTTCTCAAATCTGGAATAAAAATCACTAGTGTCTTCGTCTTGTTTCTGTTTACAGGCTGAGATTGCATCCCAGTCTTCCTTTTTAGTGGCTAATAATCTAGGTAAAACTTGTATTAATAATTCTGGTAATTCTTTACATTTGTCTCCAAGACCGGTACCTGGTACTCGTATCTTATCTTCAGCTTCTAGAGCTGTCCAATCGATCTTTTTCTCTCCCACCTCCCAATCCTTTTCCTTGAGTTTTTCATATATGCCTGCAGGCAACAGGACTTTTAGCATTTTAATAATATCTGGATACGTGTATTCTCCCATACGGAGCATGTCTTTTAATTCACGGTGGAACCCTGCTGGATCTTTGTCGTGACAGGGAATTAATTTCTTCATCTCTAAGAGTTCCATCTTTGTAACTGGGGTGTAAACAAATACTCGTTGCATTTCACCACCCGTTGTCCTAACTGGGTGTACTTCTCGTAACGGATGCTGTCTATCTATGTAAAACGGTTTACTTTCTGGAGGTGAGACATGGACAAAATGCGGGTTCAAAAACGTTCTATATTTGTGGCGCTGTTCTAGAATGACACTAATTAAATCGGTACCTAAACCTTTCCATCTATACTGGAGTAACTCGTTCAGGACATCATGTAACGGACCTGGATCAGAATGTTGACCCTCATACAGAGTGATGAGGTGCTGGATCATATACATACCCACCAGTCGCTGCTCGGCTGGGGGCAGTTTCAGAAACATTTGTGCCACTATTTCGTCTGGAAAAGTGGTAGAATCAGTGGCCCATCGGACTGCTGATCGGGCTAGTTCTTGTTCATGCATGGTACTAAGTTCACTATAACCGATTCGTGATTTCAGAATTTGATCGGTAGCTTGAAATACTTGTTCTAGAGAACCTTGTTCTGGTGCTGGTAGGTGAAAGATTTTCTTGTATTCTAGACGTGAATGTCGGTCGGAGAGTCTAGATTTACCTACATACGCTATTCTGGCGGGATTCTCGTCGTCTACCTCTTCAGTAGGAGAGTCATTTTCTTTCTCGCTTCCTAGAGCTTCTTTGCGTTGTCGTGTAACCTTATTATTTCTTTACGTATTTTCTTGTACATACTCTCTATACTATTGAGTGTCTTGTGCTTACCCTCGGCTATATTATCACTCCACTTTGTCAGAATTCTCATTTCGGTCGGATCTTTAGTCGGGGAATCTTGTTCCCGTATTAAACAATTGATCAGAAACTTTAATAACATGAACTGGATCTCAGCTTTCCTGAGAGACATGACTTCACCAATACTTTCTGGATCGTCTCCTGTACGAATGAAACGATACATTCTGTCTAGATCTTCTTTCATATTTGGTAGGGTGACCAAATACTCGGACACCTGTCTTATACGTACGGAATATATAACCATACTATCCTCGCCTGGGACTGGATCATAACAGCATTCAGTAAGAAGTCGCCTGATTTCTGCAATAGTCTTATATTTGGGCGTACGCTGTAACGCACGTTCATGTAACTCGACTGCTCCTAAACGTCTACTTGGCGGCGGGGTACCAGGAGGACCTCCGCCCGCGGCCCCTATACTGGAATCGTCGACTGATACTCTTCGTGCTGGCAGAGTGACTGATGTGGCGGGAATTTGTACTACGGGCTGGACCGGGGGTACCGTAACAGGTACTGCAACAGGTGCCCCGGTGGCTGGAGGATCATGAATTACATTATTTACAGGAGCTGGCAGAACAGGATTTGCATATTCTGGGACTGTGTCGTCCAAATAGGACGAGAGAAAAATATCAGCTGCGGTCGGTTTGTGACGTAGCTTGGTCGGAACCAATGTCGGGGGAAAATTACATGGTGCTTCCGGGGTTGCTTTTGGCAAGCCCTCGGCAAGAAGAGGATACATACCCTTAATGAGGGCATTCCTCTGTCTGTCTGACTGTTCGGTTTTAACTCGTTCACCTATTTCGATTAATTCCCTTTCTTGGGCTCTTTCTAAGGATTCTCTACTTAATTCTGACTTTCTGATTTCTTTTTCGGTTCTTTTATGAGATTCTTTGCGCCATAACTCGATGGCATCTTTCTGTGACTGTCTGGCTTTCTTTTTCCATAATACTTCTTCTACTCGCATGATGCACTCGGCATCCCATGTACCCGATACGGGCCATCTGTACTTTTCTTCTAACTGTTTGGTGTACTCCACCCATAAATCTAGATATAATATGGCACTTATGCCATGCTTCTGATACATAAAATGACCTGGACTGTCCCTAGGCGGGACAGGAACTGCTTCTTCTAACAGACCTTTTCTAGTTTCTAACTGACGTAGTTTTGAGAGCAGCGGCATGACTGAACTGTAGTCTAGACACAATACAATACACAATGAACACGATAATTACACCACTTTCATACCACGACATTGAAATACATGAATGACATTTAAATTAACAGTTTTGACAAAATACTACCTGGAATACTGAAAACAGAATACATGAATTTCTCGAGAACAGAACAGACTAGAACAGAAACTAGATGCACTGCTAAAACAGTACGAAACTTACCGGTCTCATAAAGAGACACGTCAGGACCCGCATCCACCTAAGTGGACACTTCGTGTTGGATCTGTGTACCCAAACCCACGGACCAGAGACAAATTAATTGACCCTGTCTAGATACTACCCCAGCAACGGTACTCACCGGGCAGCAAGAACGGAAGGCCTCGGACTGGACTGGACTGCTACGACGACGGACGGACGAACTTCGGACTTCAGTTACAGGTGGGCCTCCGGATACCTCGGACCTTGGACTCTCGGCTTGGGCTCTGGTCGGGACTCGCCGCGTTCCTCCACCGCCTCGTCTGGATGCTGGACCGCAACCTCCGTCTCCTCCGTGGGCCTGAGGGATACTTGAAGCAGAAATATCTGCACGTGCACGGTATGGTTCCGTCACGGCTGCAGAGGATCAGGGGGCTTGCGTGGCTTCACCGGCGCGTGGGGAAAGGGCAAGTCCCTATTCGGGCGCCATTATGTGGTAAATAAATAAATAATACCTCTATTTTTGACTGGACATAACAATAACAGATAGCTCAATAAATAAGAGTCAAGATTCGAGGTAGTAGGAGTTTGCAGGTTTTAATACAGCATAAAGGACAGGAACAGGACAACCTGCACGGGCAAGATCTGGGATGGCTAGCTAGCACAACTTTTAATAACAGGACACAAGCATATATATACTTAAACAAAATACATGAGGTTCAATACAATAGGCGTAGCAGTGGGCAGGGCCTGTAGCAGTCGCGAAAGATAAGGCAGAAAGTAGGTGTAACAAGAGGCGTGAACAGGGCGTATACATAGACATGTGATGTAAACGTAACGGAATATGTCACAAATGGGGCGGAAACATGGAGGGGGCTACCGAAGGAGCCGGGACCTTTAACCTAGTGGTGCGCGCAAGCTGGCAATGACGTGTTACTAGGGAGAAGCTGGGGGCTATGACTTCTGAGCTAGAAGGAGAGACGAAAGTCTGGAGAGTCAGAGCGACATGTACCTAAACACTATCTAGTATCTGATGTTTAGAGAACATGTTGATAGAATCCAAAAGTTATCAGGGCAAAGGCTAACAGACACTAAGACTGGTGCATGCATTATTCTACATGTAGTGTGTGTTGAGGAATATTAAATGACCATAAATACAGTATTTCTCTTACATGGAGACGTAAAGGCTAGACGATGACTGAAACTATTGATGCGATTCAGTAGCTTAGGAATGCAGAGAAGGAGAGCTGGACTAATAACTGGAATCATAACATACTCTTGGCAGACTGGCAGGCAGAGCCAGGCCGAGCCGGGCACTGTGAGGCAGGAAGTAAGTGAAGGGTCAGGGATACAGGTGGGGGCTGTATCGCTCCTCGGAGAGGGTTCAGGAGACTGGAGCTGAATCTGAGTCCGGGCCCTTTTGAGGCCTAGAAACAGGGACTTTACAATGAAATAACGTGCACACTGAGAAACGCGGCAACGTAGCTTTACATAGCCCTAATACTCGTAGCTTTCACGAGAACTGGAAACTGGCATACTAGAGATGGACACAACTGTAATTGCGTCTTTAATCGATCATGGGGAATACATATGCATATTAATCATGCACATACAACATAAGATGGGGGACACGTAGGGACACAGAACATGGCAAAATTTACTTTTTATAAGCTAATTGAAGCAGCCAATCAAAACATGGAGTAGAGGGAATGTAAGTCTGCAATGCTGTCTACTGTTTTACATTGCTTTGTGATTAAAAGTGATGTAGAGAATTAAATAATTGTAGTAGTCATAGAGGTAGTGTAAGTCTGCTTCATAGTAAGCAGTATCAGTGTCATAGGAAATGTAGAACATGACTGAGCAAGAAGGGGAAGATATTACTATTCCAGGATTGTGAAAATGATCTTCAACATTTTAATTCTGAAAGTTGCGGAAATTCCAAATGACGGGATTGGCTTACAAGAAATCCAAGAGTTATAAATGGCTCTGACCAGATTTGGCCTTGAGGAAACTTGTGGTAGAGAGCAAGAAGTCATTTATTCGATGTAACGTGTTTTTAAAAACGATGGAGATTTTCTTTCAGAAAGTGGCGGGCTGAAAGTAATAACAGCACAAAAGAGTGTAAGCTGTTCATAGGACATCCTTGGACGTCATGGAAAGTAAGTTAACTTTAAGGAGTTCTGAATTCTGATTTCTGATGTTGTATGGGTTTTTTAAACACAATCATTTTGATTGTGGTTTTTTTTCCCCGCTGTTATATGATGAATACCTTTAAGTCACTGTTTTTAGTGAATTTTGATACATTCTGAGAACAGCAAAAATAAACCATTTAACATGTATAATTAATTCTGTACTGTTTGCATTTATGATGTACATGTAGAACTGTGTAGGAGGCATGGAGAAGGTGAGGCTTCTGTAAGTGTCAAAGGTGTTGCATACAGTGCTGCACTTCTGCGTATTCTTTCATATGCTAGACTACATCTGCACAATGAGATACCTAAGCAAAGGAAACGCAAGTGATGTGATTGAGAAATGAGCAAAATAAATTGCACGTATTTCAATTACATCACCTGTGTTTCCTATCATTACGAATCACATTGTGCAGATCAAGTTTAGGTCTGTCCAGGGAAACATAGGAGGTTTGTACTTTGTTGAAGAGTGCAGTGGACATGACTCACTTCATTGGTAGACTTTCACAGATATTATCTCCTCTGTACACTTCAACAAGTGTAAATCTCATCTTGAACTCTGAGTAGGCCTCACCTCAAACAAACCTCTGGATAGGAGACATGTTATTGGCATCCTGAAGCGACACTTTTCTGAAACAAGAGCAATGCAAAAGATGCACCATGTTTTAAGATAGGCCTCACTTCATCTGCATCAAGATACTGTTAGTTTAAAATGTATATCTTTAGGACTGTGTAGGGGGCCTGGAGAAGCAGAAGCTTCTGTCAGTGTCAAAGTTGTTGAAAAACTATTTGTCCTTCAATCTTTTCCCTTGTCTTTTGTAATTTTTAAATACATGTTTTAATATTTTTCAAATGTTGGTTCTCTCTTTCACAGATTGAAAGTATAAAAACAAAAAGTGAGTAATTTAACGGCAATTATAAGGTAAATATTTTGTACTCTTTTCGTTACATTTCTATCACATTCACCTACTATTAGTTCCACTGCTTCACTTCTTTAACCCTCAGTTTCCTGCCTTTGCTACTTTCCTCATTCCTTTCTCTATTACCTACTTACTCAACTCCTTCCACTCTTTTTCTCAGTCCCTCTCTTCTCATACTTCCTCAGTCTTGTTCACTCACTCCGTCTCTATTACTCTTAGTGTCTGTGAATTACTTTCCCACCTTTTTTTTGGACCGCTTCCCGGGAAGTGGCCCGGTTCGCAAACCAGCAGCGTTACGGGAGTCCACCATTTTGTGTTTCGGTCGAATCAAGATACAAGATGGAGGGCAAATAATGTTCAGAATGGGTAGAAGGGGGCACGGTAGATGTATCTTGACCCCCTTGGTTTTCTGAGGGTGGCTGAGGAGGACCATAGTTCTTCACTCTTGTTCACTCTCTCTGTTTCTATTAATGTCACTGTTTCTGACTGATCAAAAATTTTTTTTTTTAAAAAGAACAGTAACTATAAGGGAAGGAAACAGACAGTTATGTTAAAAGAAAGACAGCTATAGGGAGTAAACTAAGGATACTGTTACCCGCAATCCACTGCTGATGATGTTACTGACCATGTCATGAATGATGTAATATGTGACATCATCAGCAGTGGATTGTGGGTAACAGTATCTCTTGTTTACTCCCTAGAGCTGTCTTTCTTTTCACATAACTGTCTGTTTCCTTCCCTTATACTTACTGTTCTTTTTTTTAAAAAAAAAAATTTTTTTGGTTAGCTTCCGGTTCGCGTACCGGGTAGCGCTCCGGGGAGCGAACTAAGAGAAATAGAGGTTGGCAGAGTTCCAAATATTCTACCAATTTTTTTATAACGGGGAGGTAGTTCTGAAAAGAACTTTTTTTTTAATGTTTTTGTTGTTTTATATTTTTTTTGTATTTTTTGAACATTTTTTTACTTTTTTTGTATTTTCTGAACGTTTTTATATTTTTTTGTTTTTTTGGGGGGGGGGGAAACAAAAACGATCCATTGTAAAGGGCTCAACAGGAGCAACAAAAAAAAAAGAATTTATTTTTTGGGGCGTTTCGGACAAACATTAACATGATTCTGAATAGCTCTCATAATCAAAATGATGCTACTTTCCCTGTAGCAAATGAAATCGCCGCAGTGCACGCACACTTGCTTCACGTTCCCAAACAACATTTGAATGTTTGGGATCATCTCCCTCGCCTCTGGTCCCGACACCTCTGGAACAACCGATCTTCTTGCCATCGGAAGGGGATTTTGTTGCTCATCACGTAGCTGGGCAGCACTATAATTATTAGGATGCCACCTACTCATATGCCGATGCATAGTGTAATTGCCGTAACTGTACTTTTTTTCAGTTCCCCTTGACAGTCTATCACCGCATATACGGCAAAACACGTAGCGTGCATTTACTTTTTTTTGCCCCTCAGGAAATTTAAAGAATTGCCAAATGTAGTTCTCTTTTCGATTATACCTCCTGGGCTCCTCTGGCAAAAACCTTGGCTCTTCCTCCTCTTCCTCCTCTTCCTGTTCTTCCTCTTCTTGTTGTAAAATTACTTCAGCAGGTGGTCCTCTCTTCTTTGGATTTGGTGGAGGTGGTGGGTTAGAACCAGCTGAAGCTACTAATGAAGCCATGTCACAATGTAAATAAAGGGTCTTTCTCTCACCAAGATGAAAGTCAGAGTGAGGAAAGAAGGAGGGGTTTTCATCATTTGGGAAAAGCAAAAGTTCTAAACCAATGAAAAGTGTTAATTTTAGATCACATGACCTAGTATTACATCATTAGGAAACCAAAAGTGAAATGAACCAATGAAAAGTGTTATTACCGAGTCACATGACCTGCTGTGTTTATGTTACGCGGTCGGCGCCGCGCCGCGGATCGCTTCCGGTTCGCGTACCGCTGCGCTTCCGGGTACGCTAACGTAGCACGTCATATGACGTATCACGCGAGAACGCGAAACGTCATGCTGACGCGACGCGTCACGATGTTGTTTTCTAACGCGACAGTTGCGCAAACGGAACGTTTACCGGTTCGCGGACCGGGTCGCGGCTCCGAATTGAGCTAACGGGAAGCTAACCGGTTCGCGTACCGGGAGCGAAACAATAAAAATAAAAAAATAAAAATTGTATTAAAAACATGTAAAAAATATTTTTCGATTTAAAGAAGAATACATTGTAAAGGTTTTGATATTTGCTATTAAAAAACCATTGAAATTCACTGAAAAAACCATAGGTTATAGACCATATATAGTTAGGAATTAGCATTTACAAAACCTTGAAAATTCACTGAAAAAACCATAGGTTATAGACCATATATAGTTAGGGATTAGCATTTACAAAACCTTATTTTACTCACACAAAACCATTGAAATTCCATATATAGTTAGTTGTACTAACTATATATCGCGCACCCGCAATCCACTGCTGATCATGTCACATATTACATCATTCATGACATGGTCAGTGACATCACTGATGACATCACTGATGACATCTCAAATGACATCACTGATGACATCACTGATGACATCTCAATGACATGACTGATGACATCACTGATGACATCTCATTTGACATTACTGATGACATCACTGATGACATCATTGATGTGATAATACGATGAACTTCTTCAGACTCTAAAATAACCTTAGATACACTCAGTGTAAACAGACACTCACAGACTGTCACTCATCCATGGAGTTACTCACACACCTACTCAGTCATGCAAACAATCAATTACACCTCCATTTCCTCAACTATACAGTTATACATACCTTACTTATTCAAACATATACTAACACATATTTACTCTCTTTTACAATCCCTGATACAAGTTCACAATGATCAATACAGCCACTCACACATTCACGGGCTCTTATGCACAGTTATTTATATATGTCAACTCTCACATGTACTGTGTTTTACATATGTTCTTACTTTGACATGTAGCACTCAGATATCCATTCACTCACCAATGCACTCAGTCAACCGCCCATACACCTGTTTCCACATGCACTTTTGAATCCATATATCTAGTGAATCAACTGCTTACACATCTATGCACAGAGTCATACACCTCCCAGCCACCCACACACACACTCAGTCTCCCATACAAATACTTGGGCAACCAATCAATAACCCATATACTTACTCATATAGCTACTGATCAACACATGCAGCAGTTTACAGAACAACAGACATAATGATGCACAAATTAAGACAGTTTACTCACTAACCCATGCACTCAGTGACACACATTTAATCACTCACTCATACAGTCAGTCACACACCTACTAAATCCTTCATACAGACACTTATACATCCACTCATTCTTCAATATGTAAGACATTTGAGATGTCATCAGTGATGTCAAATGAGATGTCATCAGTGATGTCATCAGTCATGTCATTGAGATGTCATCAGTGATGTCATCAGTGATGTCATTTGAGATGTCATCAGTGATGTCATCAGTGATGTCACTGACCATGTCATGAATGATGTAATATGTGACATGATCAGCAGTGGATTGCGGGTGCGCGATATATAGTTAGTACAACTAACTATATATTGAATTTCAATGGTTTTGTGTGAGTAAAATAAGGTTTTGTAAATGTTAATCCCTAACTATATATGGTCTATAACCTATGGTTTTTTCAGTGAATTTTCAAGGTTTTGTAAATGCTAATTCCTAACTATATATGGTCTATAACCTATGTTTTTTTCAGTGAATATATATATATATATATATATATATATATATATATATATATTACCTACTGGCGGTCGCCAGTAGGTATATATAGTTAGGATTTTTTTGAATAGGGATTTCTGAAAATTCTATGTTGAATAACTTTGGCGTTGATGGACAGAATTGGCTGAAATTTTCAGGAAAATGGCACATTTTGTTTCTGAGCGTCCCCTGAAAGTTTGGAGGGGTTTCGTCAAGCGGGTGCCGAGAAAAAAGGGGGGTCCCAAAACGTGTTTTTAACATTGAGTTTTCCATAGGGCGGTTGGACTCACTTTTAGCTCGAACGGCTGAATGGATTTCCACAAAACTTGGCAAAATTGTAGGGACTGGTAGCCCGATGTGCCTTTGCTATGTCTCAAGATATATGCTCCAGTGGTTTTTACGAAAATTAACTTTGAAAAATATATATTGGGCTACATTGGGCTATATATATGTTGGAGCCCAAATGTAGCCCAATGTAGCCCAATGCAGCCCAAAGATGGCCACCAGAGACAAAAGAGCCCAAATGTAGCCCAAATATCAGCCAGATGTAGCCCAACTATAGCCCAGTGACAGAATGTCCCAGAGTGTTCTAAAGAACAACTAGAGCGCTAACAGTCTTACTTATGACAAAAGTATGGCACACCTGAAGTCATCTTGATTGGAATAAAGTGTTAACACTTAAAACATTTAATTTGCAAAGGAACAAAATGAGGGGTTTCATTTTGCCATAGAAATGTTATATATATATATATATATATATATATATATATATATATATATATATATATATATATATATATATATATATATATATTATTTTTTTCACCAAAGTAAGCCCGTTACAGGGGGCACACTTCACACAGCTGGTGCGAGAGTCAGGGACGGGTGTTCCCTGTCATTAATTCTTCACCAAACCAAATAAATCTCGCACTCCACCAGGATACTTCTTCAAAGCAGGTTTAATGCTAACCAACGCGTTTCAATCTTACGATCTTGCTCACGGTTTAAACATTTGTCCTTTCTTGCTTTTCATATTTATACCAGGAAATCATGCTAGCATTACAATGATGCATTCTGGTTCTGGTATTTCTATTATCACTTTTTACAATTATCATTACCAGAACATTCCTACTAGCATTATTACAATGCATTATGGATCTGGTAGTTATGTTATCAGTTTCATTTTATCGCATTTTCTCAGTCTCGGCATAGAAGAGGTTTAACAGCAATTTGTTGTTAATTAGTATGTGCGAGTACAAATATATCATATATTCATTGCGCTTATTAACCCTTTTTAAGTATGTAATCTCTAAGTGAGATACATTTTGTAAGTGTTCTTTTATACAATTGTATTTGTATAATTTACATTGGGCTATGCATTTATAATTATTACGCAACACTCCATTTTATAGGGACTAAGTGCCCTAATATAAGTCACATAGTTGTATCTTTCACATTGTTGCCTTTCTCTTTCTAATTCCCGTTCAGATTGTCTGCTCGGGTGTCAAGATGCATTAAAGGTGCACATGAAGTTCTTCATCCATATTTAGTCCTCCAGGAATTTTTGTCTTAAATCGGATGATCAGTCTGGATTCTAATCTTCGTAAGGTCATCAGTCTATTTCCCCCTCTTTCTTTTACTGGGATTGTTGCTAGTCCCGAATACGTGATATCCTTCCAAGTCTTTTTTTCATTGGCATGTGTTAACATATGTTTAGCCATTGCATAGCTTGAATCATGATTCTCTATGGCTCGAATATGTTCCAAGATTAGTTTATGTAGGGGACAGATGGTACTTCCGATATACCTTTTTCCACAATAGCATTGCAATAGGTATACCACATGTGTTGTCTTGCATGTGATTTTACTTTCTACTGTGAAAGTTTTGCCTTTTGGATCCTGTGTTTTGGACAGATTTCGTCCTACCTTGCAGGCTTTACATTGCATGCATTTTGTGAATCCATGACGTTTCCCATCTAGCCAGTTTTTGATCTTTTTCTTTTCTTCAAAGTGGCTATTGACCAATTTGTCATGTAGTGATGGTGCCTTTCTAAATGTCATTTTAGGAAACAAGCCAAGTTCTTTTCCTATGTCGGGATCTTTTAGCAGAACATGCCAATATTTCTGTAATGTTTTGCGTATTTTTTGGCTTTCTTTTGAGTAGGTCAATATCATTCTAATTGGTTCCTTTTGGTCTCTTTCCGTTTTTCTTTCTTGTTGCGGTATCAATGTTTCGATTCGATCCTTTTTTCTCGCTCTTGATTCTCCTCGATCTATATCACATTTTTTGTATCCTCTGTTGCTGAATCTTCTAGCAGTTTCTTTGAATTTCTTATTCATTTCAGTCTGATTGGAACAATTCCTCTTCATCCTAATGAATTCACCATATGGTATATTCTTTTTCAATACTTCAGGATGAAAACTTTGTCCATGCAACAAGCTGTTCGTAGCAGTTGTCTTCCTGTAGACAGTGGTTTCTAATTGACCTTTGTGGATATAGACCTTTGTATCCAGGAATACCACTTCCTTAGTACTTATGTTGTGGGTAAATTTCAACCCAATCTCGTTCTCATTTAGGATTTCCATATAGGTCAGGAATTCATCATTCGGTCCATTCCATATCAGGAACAAATCGTCAATAAAACGCAGCCAGAGAACTACTCTGGCTGTGAATTGATCATTACCCTCTCTCCAAGCTACCAGTTTTTCCCACCAACCCATCACTAGGTTGGCGTAGCTTGGAGAGAAGGAAACTCCCATAGCTGTTCCACAGATCTGGGTATAGTGTACCTTGTTGAATAGAAATACGTTGTTATTAAGGCACATCTCTACCATTTCAAGCAGCATGTTGCAATGTTTTAATTGATCTAGAGGTTTTTGTTTAAAAAAATATTGTATTGCTGTCAGTCCCAGTTTGTGGTTGATGGAGGTATAAAGCGATACGACATCTATGGTTACCAGCCGGTAACCATCCATCCATTCGATGTTCATCAAGTTTCTGAGGAAATCCCCTGTGTCTTTAATATATGATGGTAAGGTGGGCACAATTGGGGCTAAAAAGTGGTCAACGTAATTTGCGACATTCTCATACAGAGACCCACAACTGGAGATTATCGGCCTCCCAGGGGGTTTATTAAATGTCTTATGGACTTTCGGGAGAAAGTATATTGTTGGAGTTATTGGGGTCTGATTGTTAAGGAACTGCACTTCATTATCATTCAATAAACCCAAATTCTGCCAATGTTTCAATCGGATTTCCAGGTCTCTTGTCATTTAATTCAATGGATTTTCTTTTAGCCTTTTGTAATTTTTTGTATCCATTAATTGGCGCATTGCCTCCTCAATGTAATCAGATTTATTTTGGATTACTATGTTCCCGCCTTTGTCGGCGGGTTTAATTTCAAGATTTTCGGCTGCCATCAGATTTTCCAGTGCTTTTCGTTCTTCAATTGTTAGGTTTTCTTTTTGTTTCTTATTGTTGTTACTCATTTTGTCCAATTCCTGGCAGCCGAAAATCTTGAAATTAAACCCGCCGACAAAGGCGGGAACATAGTAATCCAAAATAAATCTGATTACATTGAGGAGACAATGCGCCAATTAATGGATACAAAAAATTACAAAAGGCTAAAAGAAAATCCATTGAATGAAATGACAAGAGACCTGGAAATTCGATTGAAACATTGGCAGAATTTGGGTTTATTGAATGATAATGAAGTGCAGTTCCTTAACAATCAGACCCCAATAACTCCAACAATATACTTTCTCCCGAAAGTCCATAAGACATTAAATAAACCCCCTGGGAGACCGATAATCTCCAGTTGTGGGTCTCTGTATGAGAATGTCGCAAATTACGTTGACCACTTTTTAGCCCCAATTGTGCCCACCTTACCATCATATATTAAAGACACAGGGGATTTCCTCAGAAACTTGATGAGCATCGAATGGATGGATGGTTACCGGCTGGTAACCATAGATGTCGTATCGCTTTATACCTCCATCAACCACAAACTGGGGCTGACAGCAATACAATATTTTTTTAAACAAAAACCTCTAGATCAATTAAAACATTGCAACATGCTGCTTGAAATGGTAGAGATATGCCTTAATAACAACGTATTTCTATTCAACAAGGTACACTATACCCAGATCTGTGGAACAGCTATGGGAGTTTCCTTCACTCCAAGCTACGCCAACCTAGTGATGGGTTGGTGGGAAAAACTGGTAGCTTGGAGAGAGGGTAATGATCAATTCACAGCCAGAGTAGTTCTCTGGCTGCGTTTTATTGACGATTTGTTCCTGATATGGAATGGACCGAATGATGAATTCCTGACCTATATGGAAATCCTAAATGAGAACGAGATTGGGTTGAAATTTACCCACAACATAAGTACTAAGGAAGTGGTATTCCTGGATACAAAGGTCTATATCCACAAAGGTCAATTAGAAACAACTGTCTACAGGAAGACAACTGCTACGAACAGCTTGTTGCATGGACAAAGTTTTCATCCTGAAGTATTGAAAAAGAATATACCATATGGTGAATTCATTAGGATGAAGAGGAATTGTTCCAATCAGACTGAAATGAATAAGAAATTCAAAGAAACTGCTAGAAGATTCAGCAACAGAGGATACAAAAAATGTGATATAGATCGAGGAGAATCAAGAGCGAGAAAAAAGGATCGAATCGAAACATTGATACCGCAACAAGAAAGAAAAACGGAAAGAGACCAAAAGGAACCAATTAGAATGATATTGACCTACTCAAAAGAAAGCCAAAAAATACACAAAACATTACAGAAATATTGGCATGTTCTGCTAAAAGATCCCGACATAGGAAAAGAACTTGGCTTGTTTCCTAAAATGACATTTAGAAAGGCACCATCACTACATGACAAATTGGTCAATAGCCACTTTGAAGAAAAGAAAAAGATCAAAAACTGGCTAGATGGGAAACGTCATGGATTCACAAAATGCATACAATGTAAAGCCTGCAAGGTAGGACGAAATCTGTCCAAAATGCAGGATCCAAAAGGCAAAACTTTCACAGTAGAAAGTAAAATCACATGCAAGACAACACATGTGGTATACCTATTGCAATGCTATTGTGGAAAAAGGTATATCGGAAGTACCATCTGTCCCCTACATAAACGAATCTTGGAACATATTCGAGCCATAGAGAATCATGATTCAAGCTATGCAATGGCTAAACATATGTTAACACATGCCAATGAAAAAAAGACTTGGAAGGATATCACGTATTCGGGACTAGCAACAATCCCAGTAAAAGAAAGAGGGGGAAATAGACTGATGACCTTACGAAGATTAGAATCCAGACTGATCATCCGATTTAAGACAAAAATTCCTGGAGGACTAAATATGGATGAAGAACTTCATGTGCACCTTTAATGCATCTTGACACCCGAGCAGACAATCTGAACGGGAATTAGAAAGAGAAAGGCAACAATGTGAAAGATACAAATATGTGACTTATATTAGGGCACTTAGTCCCTATAAAATGGAGTGTTGCGTAATACTTATAAATGCATAGCCCAATGTAAATTATACAAATACAATTGTATAAAAGAACACTTACAAAATGTATCTCACTTAGAGATTACATACTTAAAAAGGGTTAATAAGCGCAATGAATATATGATATATTTGTACTCGCACATACTAATTAACAACAAATTGCTGTTAAACCTCTTCTATGCCGAGACTGAGAAAATGCGATAAAATGAAACTGATAACATAACTACCAGATCCATAATGCATTGTAATAATGCTAGTAGGAATGTTCTGGTAATGATAATTGTAAAAAGTGATAATAGAAATACCAGAACCAGAATGCATCATTGTAATGCTAGCATGATTTCCTGGTATAAATATGAAAAGCAAGAAAGGACAAATGTTTAAACCGTGAGCAAGATCGTAAGATTGAAACGCGTTGGTTAGCATTAAACCTGCTTTGAAGAAGTATCCTGGTGGAGTGCGAGATTTATTTGGTTTGGTGAAAAAAAAAATATATATATATATATATATATATATATATACATATATATATATATATATATATATATTAACTACTGGCGGTCGCCAGTAGGTATATATAGTTAGGATTTTTTTTAATAGGGATTTCTGAAAATTCTATGTTGAATAACTTTGGCGTTGATGGACGGAATTGGCTGAAATTTGCAGGAAAATGGCACATTTTGTTTCCGAGCGTCCCCTGAAAGTTTGGGGGGGTTTCGTCAAGCGGGGCCGAGAAAAAAGGTGGGTCCCAAAATGTGTTTTTAACATTGAGTTTTCCATAGGGCGGTTGGACTCACTTTTAGCTCGAATGGCTGAATGGATTTCTATGAAACTTGGCAAAATTGTAGAGACTGTTTGCCCAATATGCCTTTGCTAGGTCTCAAGATATGTGCTCCAGTGGATTTTGAGAACTTAACGTTCAAAAAAATATATATATCTGTGACAGCGTCCCGGTTAGCGCCCCGGTTCGCGTACCAGACGCGTAACGGAACTTCGCGAGGAGAAGCAGATTGGCTCTCCGGTGACTCTCAACATTCTAAACAGTCCGGAGCGGCCGCCATCTTGTCTCTCGGTAGGATCGAGAGACAAGAGGTGGAAATAAACGAAGGGGGAAATGAATGAAAGGGGCAAGGTAGACCCCTCCTGACCCCCTAGGATTGATGTGGGGGCTATTAAAGGGCCCCGCGGGGCAAAAAAATAAAATACATTTTTTTCCGATTTTTCGCGGTGGAAGCGCTACCCGGTACGCGAACCGGGTAGCTCACCGGTAGCGTAACGGGAGTCCGCCATCTTGTGTTTCGGACGAATTTAGTCACAAGATGGAGGATAAACAATGTTGGGAATGGGTATAAGGGGGCACGGGAGACATATCCTGACCCCCTAGGTTTTCTGAGGGTGGCTGAGGAGGCCCATATATGTAAAAAAAAAACACCTTTTTTTCAAATTTTCACACGGTTAGCGCCCGGACCGCGCACCGGGTAGCGTTCCGGAAAGCGTAACAAGGGGAAAACATAGGGAAATAGTAAAATAATATTTTAGAGTGCTTTGAGGTAGGGTAGCTCTGAATAGAGCTGTTGTGTTGTGTGGGTGATGTAAGTACCAACATGTAGGTACCAATGAAGAGTCTAAAATTCAATGTACACCGTCTCCTCTGTAGATATTTTGTATGTTCTAATATGGGTTATTTAAATTTAAATGTGTGGAAAAGCACTTCATGCTTTAAAGCAATTGTATTTTTGAACTGATTGTTCTTTCCTCTTAGTCCTCCTCTTTGGTTTTTTTTCCCCACACTCTTCTTCAGCATGATAGTTGATAAATTCGTTCCCTCAAAAAATGTATATACATACAAAAATTATATTAAATACATATAAAGTATATTTTTCCTTTAAAAGAAGAATACATTTTACAGCTTTTGATATTTGCTATTAAAAAACCATTGAAATTCACTGAAAAAACCATAGGTTATAGACCATATACAGTTAGGAATTAGCATTTACAAAACCTTGAAAATTCACTGAAAAAAACATAGGTTATAGACCATATATAGTTAGGAATTAGCATTTACAAAACCTTATTTTGCTCACACAAAACCATTGAAATTCGCATATATAGTTAGTTGCACTAACTATATATCGCGCACCCGCAATCCACTGCTGATCATGTCACATATTACATCATTCATGACATGGTCAGTGACATCACTGATGACATCACTGATGACATCTCAAATGACATCACTGATGACATCACTGATGACAACATCCAGTGACTGTATGTTTCTGTAAAGTTAAAATATGTCTTACATATTGAAGAATGAGTGGATGTATAAGTGTCTGGATGAAGGATTTAGTAGGTGCATGACTGACTGTATGAGTGAGTGATTAAATGTGTCTCACTGAGTGCATGGGTTAGTGACTAAACTGTCTTAATTTGTGCATCATTATGTCTGTTGTTCTGTAAACTGCTGCATGTGTTGATCAGTAGCTATATGAGTAACTATATGGGTTATTGATTGGTTGCCCAAGTATTTGTATGGGAGACTGAGTGTGTGTGTGGGTGGCTGGGAGGTGTATGACTCTGTGCATAGATGTGTGAGCAGTTGATTCACTAGATGTATGGGTTCAAAAGTGCATGTGGAAACAGCTGTATGGGTGGTTGACTGTGTGCATGAGTGTATTGGTGAGTGAATGGATATCTCAGTGCTACATGTCAAAGTAAGTACATATGTAAAACACAGTACATGTGGGAGTTGACATATATAAATAACTGTGCATAAGAGCCAGTGAATGTGTGAGTGGCTGTATGGATCATTGTGAACTTGTATCAGGGATTGTATAAGAGAGTAAATATGTGTTAGTATATGTTTGAATAAGTAAGGTGTGTATAACTGTATAGTTGAGGAAATGGAGGTGTGATTGATTCTTTGCATGACTGACTAAGTGTGTGAGTAACTCCATGGATGAGTGACAGTCTGTGAGTGTCTGTTTACACTGAGTGTATCTAAGGTTATATTAGAGTCTGAAGAGGTTCATCGTATTATCACATGAATGATGTCATCAGTGATGTGATCAGTAATGTCAAATGAGATGTCATCAGTGATGTCATCAGTGATGTCATTTGAGATGTCATCAGTGATGTCATTTGAGATGTCATCAGTGATGTCATCAGTGATGTCATTTGAGATGTCATCAGTGATGTCATCAGTGATGTCACTGACCATGTCATGAATGATGTAATATGTGACATGATCAGCAGTGGATTGCGGGTGCACGATATATAGTTAGTGCAACTAACTATATATGCGAATTTCAATGGTTTTGTGTGAGTAAAATAAGGTTTTGTAAATGCTAATTCCTAACTATATATGGTCTATAACCTATGGTTTTTTCAGTGATATATGTATATATATATATATATTCACACAAGTTGATCCTTCATGCATGAGAGCGCTCCACAACGTGTGCTCGGCCCAAGGCTGGATCAAAGCCCAATTATTAATTTTGAAACACAAGGAGGGCGGCACAACTGGATACTTATTTAGAAGCTTTATTACACAAACACTCCACCGACGCGTTTCAGCCTCACGGCTTTTCTCACGGTCAGCAAGTCCCTTTTTGCTTTTTGTTTATATACTGCCCCATATTGACCATAAGGTGGCATTATGGGATACGTAGTTTTACAAGCATGATATTTAAACAATACATTTAAAAACAGATAAAGGACTGGTGTGCTCTGATTGTGCAAGTATAGTACTTAGCGTCCATAGTTAATTACACTTGGGGCTTATTTGTAAGTTCAAGGTTTCTTTACTGCAGTTTTGGGTATAGTACCCTATTACAGTCAGTTAGAGTTCATGCTGAGTTCCAATTCACTCGAGGTGTATGTGGAGATCCTCTCCAAAGTTCATGCCTTTAGGGTGTTTTGTCCGGAATTGGATTATGAAACGTGATTCCATCTGTCGTAGGAGCCGGACAGTATCCCCTCCTCTGTCTTGTTTGGTCAGCATTTTCAATCCATAGAAATTCATGGCTCGCCAATCCCCATTTTGACAAGTTTTCAGATGTTTGGCTGTGGCATATAACATATTTGAGTTTTTTACAGCCCGGATGTGCTCCAGTATTCTTTTCTTTAGCATACATATGGTGGACCCTATATATTTCATTCCGCATTTACATTCTATCACGTACACTACGTTTTTGGATGTGCATGTGATGTATTGTTTGATCGGCATATATTTTCCATTTGGTTCCATGACACTCTTCATTTTTTTGCCTATTTTGCATGCTTTGCATGTAGTACATGGTTTAAAGCCCACATTTTGTTCTGTCCACCATTTCGGTTGTTGGTTGATCTGAAAGTGGCTTTTAACTAAGAGGTCTTGAAGAGATGTGTTTTTTTTATATGTAATGGAAGGGTGTTTGCCTACCAGTGGCCCAATGTCCGGATCGCTGGTTATCAAATGCCAATATTTTTTCATTTTTTTTGCAATCAATCCACTCTCTTTGTTGTAGGTTGTTATGAATCTTGGAGTCCTTGTCTTGTTGGGGTTTCTTTTTTTCAATCAAAATTTCTGCTCTGTTGATTTTTTCAACTTTCTTTTTGCAGTCTTTCAATACATAGTCTTTATATCCTCTGGATTGGAATCTTGTTTTACTTTCAAGTATCATTTTCTCTGCGTCTTCCGATTTTGAACAATTTCGCTTTAATCGTATATATTCTCCATACGGAATGCTTTTGAGTAGTGATTTAGGGTGAAAGCTAGTGCCATGGAGAACACTGTTGGTAGCAGTCTTTTTACGAAAAAGTGTGGTTTCCAATTTACCTTCTGAAATATATACCTTAGTGTCTAAAAAGTCTATTTCTTTCTTATTGGATGAGCTTGTAAATTGGAGTCCAATATCATTCTGATTAAGTATGGTGAAGAATTTCTGAAATTGATCATCAGTCCCATTCCAGATCAGAAACAGATCATCAATATATCTGACCCAAAGAATTATTCGGTCAAGTTCTTCCTGTTCGCTGTTATTCCACACTATCATTTTTTCCCAATAACCCATGGTGATATTCGCGTAATTGGGGGAAAAGGAAATTCCCATGGCTGTGCCACACTCTTGCTTGTACAGATCATTATTAAAAAGAAAAACATTGTTAGTCAGACACAGCTCTATCATCTTGAGAAGCATTGCTGTGTGTTGCATTTCTTTAATGCTGCGCTGTTGCAAAAAGTATTTGCATGCAAATTGGAACTCAGCATGAACTCTAACTGACTGTAATAGGATACTATACCCAAAACTGCAGTAAAGAAACCTTGAACTTACATATAAGCCCCAAGTGTAATTAACTATGGACGCTAAGTACTATACTTGCACAATCAGAGCACACCAGTCCTTTATCTGTTTTTAAATGTATTGTTTAAATATCATGCTTGTAAAACTACGTATCCCATAATGCCACCTTATGGTCAATATGGGGCAGTATATAAACAAAAAGCAAAAAGGGACTTGCTGACCGTGAGAAAAGCCGTGAGGCTGAAATGCGTCGGTGGAGTGTTTGTGTAATAAAGCTTCTAAATAAGTATCCAGTTGTGCCGCCCTCCTTGTGTTTCAAAATATATATATATATATATATATATATCACTGAAAAAACCATAGGTTTCAGGCCTTATATAGTTAGGAATTAGCATTTAAAAAAACCTTTGAAATTCACTGAAAAAACCATAGGTTTCAGGAGTTATATAGTTAGGAATTAGCTTTTAAAAAACCTTTGAAATTCACTCAAAAAACTATAAGTTTTAGTGGTGTTATAGTTAGCTGGACATTTTACTCATACAAAACCATTGAAATTGCTCCTATATAGTTAGTTGTACTAACTATATTTCGCGCACCCGCAATCCACTGCTGATGATGTCACATATTAGATCATTCATGACATGGTCAGTGACATCACTGATGACATCTCAAATGACATCACTGATGACATCACTGATGACATCATCCACGTGACAATCACATACACCTTTTCATAAACTATTACAATTTTTCATCACTCTTTGTAAAATACAGAGTATCATATTTAAATCCATCCAATAAAACTTCTAGTTTTTTGAGTGAATTTCAAAGGTTTTTTAAAAGCTAATTCCTAACTATATAACTCCTGAAACCTATGGTTTTTTCAGTGAATTTCAAAGGTTTTTTTAAATGCTAATTCCTAACTATATAAGGCCTGAAACCTATGGTTTTTTCAGTGAATTTCAAAGGTTTTTTAAATGCTAATTCCTAACTATATAAGGCCTGAAACCTATGTTTTTTTCAGTGAATTCGCAAGTTTTTTTAAATGCTAATTCCTAACTATATAAGGCCTGAAACCTATGGTTTTTTCAGTGAATTGCAAAGGTTTTTTAAATGCTAATTCCTAACTATATAAGGCCTGAAACCTATGGTTTTTTCAGTGAATTTCAAAGGTTTTTTAAATGCTAATTCTATTAGCGGATAACTTTTAAATATATTAATATCCTAGTGGGACCACCTGAGCAGCCCTAAGGGGTCAGGGTGTTTCTACCCTGCCCCCTTTTTGTGTTCTACACGTTTGTTTTTCTGCTTTCTTGTGCCTAATTCCTAACTATATAAGGCCTGAAACCTATGTTTTTTTCAGTGAATTTAGGTGTGCCATACTTTTGTCATAAGTAAGACTGTTAGCGCTCTAGTTGTTCTTTAGAACACTCTGGGACATTCTGTCATTGGGCTATAGTTGGGCTACATCTGGCTGATATTTGGGCTACATTTGTTTTTTTTGTCTCTGGTGGCCATCTTTGGCCTACATTGGGCTACATTGGGCTACATTGGGCTACATTTGGGCTCTAACATATATATAGCCCAATGTAGCCCAATATATATTTTTTCAAAGTTAATTTTCGTAAAAACCACTGGAGTATATATCTTGAGACATAGCAAAGGCACATCGGGCTACCAGTCCCTACAATTTTGCCAAGTTTGGTGGAAAACCATTCAGCCGTTCGGGCTAAAAGTGAGTCCAACCGCCCTATGGAAATTAACATGGGGAAAACACGTTTTGGGACCCCCCTTTTATCTCGGCCCCCGCTTGACGGATCCCCCCCAATCTTTCAGGGAAGGACCGGAGCGCCGCGAGGCAAAGTTAAGGAAAATTTCAGGAAGATTCCTCAACCGGCGCCAAAGTTATTCCCAATAGAATGTTGCGATTTCCCTATGGAAAACAATCCTAACTATATATACCTACTGGCTATCGCCAGTAGGTAATATATATATATATATATATATCAAAACCCCTGGTCCGTATTTCGTTCAGTGCAGGTTTATTGGCACAAGAAAAAACACCCTACGCGTTTCGAGGTCAGCCGACCTCTTGCTCACGGGTGGAGTTTCAATTCACAGCCATTCTTTTTAAAGTGAAAATTACATTTTTTTCAAACAAGTCACGTGATCAGTAAACATAAAAGAAATATGTATCAACGTTACATTGTTGCTTGTATAGGTTTGTTTAGAATCAATAAAGTTAGTTGTCCTTTAACTTTATACGTTCTGCAGGTCTGCCAGTATAAACAAATTACGGACCAGGGGTTTTGATAGAATTTAGGGTTTGGCGACCCTGTCTTGTGCCCGCCGCATTAAGTGGCAGAAGTACGCCGCTTTCTTAAGTGTTTATATATATATATATATATATATATATATATATATATATATATATATATAACCACAAACTCCGTCGTATTTCTGTTTCCATGCACAAAACAACGGCCCACGGCACCACAACTGCTTTCAGGAAAAGTTTATTAAGATGGCAAACCCTCTACGCGTTTCGGAAACCACGTTTCCTTGTTCACGAATATATAGACATATATATATATATATATATATGTGTGTAGGTGTGTATATGTGTAATGACCATGTACATAGTACTTCACATATATATATATATATATATATATATATATATATATGTGTGTGTGTGTGTATAGATATATATGTTAACTGAAAAGAACATGGGTTTCAGGGACGTTATAGTTAGTTGGACATTTCACTCGTACAAAACCCTAGAAATTCCACCGTCATAGTTGGTTCAGCTAACTATAACTCGCGCCCCAGCAATGCACTGCTGATGACATGACATATTACATCATTCATGACATAGTCTGTGACATCACTGATGACATCTCAAATGACATAACTGATATCATCATCCAGTGGCTGTGTGTTTCTGTAAAGTTTAAATATGTTTTATATATATGCCAAGGTGTATTGAAGAATGAGTGGGTGTATAAGTGTCTGGATGAAGGATTTCGTAGGTGCGTGACTGACTGTATAAGTGAGTGATTAAATGTGTCTTACTGAATGCATGGGTTAGTGACGAAACGGTCTGAATGTGTGTATTAGTATGTCTGTTGTGCAAGCTGCTGCATGTGTTGGCGTGTGGGAGGTGTGTGACTGTGCATAGATGTGTGAGTGGTTGATTCACTGGGTGTATGGGTTCAAGAGTGCATGTGAAAACAGCTCTATGGGTGGGTGAGTGTGTGTATGGGCATGTTGGTGAGAGATTGGATGTCTCATATCCAAGTAACTACATATGTAAAAGGCAGTGTATGTGAGAGTTGAAGTATATAAATGACTATACGTATGAATCAGTGATTGTGAGAGTGGCTGTATGGATGAGTGTGTACTTGTATCAGTGATTGTATAAGAGAGTAAGTATGTGTTAGTATATGTTTGAATAAGTGAGGTGATGTGTGTATTACTGTATAGGTGAGGAAATGGGAGTGTGATTGATTCTTTACATTACTGACTAGGTGTGTGAGTAACTCTATGGATGAGTGGCAGTGTGTGAGTGTCTGTATAGGTGTATGAGTGCATATGATAGTGTTGTATTGATGAGTGACTGTATGTATGAGTGATTGAATTGGTGAATGAGTGGATGTGTGTGTAGACCTAGGAATCAGTGAGTGCATATGTAGTAACTATTATTGGTGTGTCGATGGTTTCGAAAATGGTAGTCTGTATTTCTGATGGATACATCTGCCAGTGGATTCCTCACCTTGTGAATATCCCCCTGCGTCAGCAACATTCGGAAATTCTTTTGTAGCTCTTCACGCCGACGTGGTCTACGTCACAGAAGCACGGCATCGCGTGCGGCTCCGCTGACGTCACTGACTCCATAATAGGACTCCGTCGGCGTGATGACATCAGTTCCGCCCTTTTTTCCGTGCCTTCGAGGCACACGAACGGACTGACAACAGTAGATATATACACAAAGTACATAGTACAAAATAATCAAGGTAACACACACGGTTTTCTAGGGATCCTCAGTAGCTCGTTTGTTACTCTGTTACTGTTGGTTGTTTCCAGTGTTTTCTTGTTTCCTATCAAGATGTCTTCGAAGAAAACCGGGTTCAAGCCCTGTGGAGAGTGCGGGAAGATGATGTCCATAACGGATCCGCACGAAGACTGTGTATGGTGTCTTTCTTCTGACCATGACATCCAAGGGTGTCCATGTTGTAAGAAGATGAACCACAAAGCACTGCGAGAAAGAGAGACGAAGCTTCTTGTGGCGAAGATGAAAGGCAAGAAAGATAGGAAGATTTCGAAGTCCCGCTCGAGGCGGTTAAGGTCGCGTTCGAGGTTGGCTTCGAGGTCGTCTTCGGGGCATGCTTCTCGATCCAAGAAGAAGCATAAGAAGAGGAAGCACAGGTCTTGGAATCATTCCGAGAGGGAGTCGGACCCAAAGTCGAAGTCTCCAGGTCGTAGACATCGGAAGGATTATGTGTCTCCTTCACCTGTTGTACTGGATCCAGAAGGCTAGCCTTCACCTGTTGAGTCAACGGAGCAGTCTCCAGCTCCGGCATCGAATCCTTCCCCGGCGCCGACACACTCTCCACCAGGAGAGGAGGAAGAGTCTCTATTGCCTGAAGGGTCTGCGACTCCGGAGCATCAGCCCAAGGATCTGGTTGACCCGGTTCCTGTACCTCGACAGGTGCAGCCTGTGGGTTCATACCCCCATTTCCAGCCCGGGACAAGACCCTACGCATTATTTAAATGCGATGTATAGGGTCTTCTCGAGAGCCATGTACCCCTTAGGAGCACCGGCTGGTCCCATGGGTCCAATGGCCTTTAATCTGGGCGTCCCTCAGTCATATGCACCGGCGCCGTTTATGCCTTTTATGCCGGCTCCGGCTTGGCATTCCTCGGCGCCGAGGTCATCGACGCCAATTCCATCTTCACCAGCTCCGTTCTCGACTCGACCTCGTACGCTCCAGACGGATCCTCCGGCTCCGAGTTCGATGCCGGCACCGGCTCCATCAGAGTCGGTTGTGACTCCATCGACGCCGATCCCGAGGATGAGGTCTAGGCGGAGGCTCAAAGGCTTCTGGAAGAGCGGAGATATAGAGTAGAGGAGATGGAAGAGGGAGAGCTGCAAGAATCTGATGATTTCTTTGATGACCTTAAGGAAGCAAGTGGTTTGGAGTTATCTCTAGAGTGGGAGCTTTCCTCGGCTCCTGATGTTCCTTCGAAGGATGTAGCACCGTATAACATGGTTATTAGAAAGGCAGCTGATCATTTAGATTTGATTATGCCCACTGCGGAGTTTAAATCAAACATTTGGACTGAGGTACTCCAGTCTCCCTCTTCAGTAGTGGAGCCGATGCTGTCTTTTAATGAGGCAATTACAGAGCCTGTTTTAGAAGTGTGGCGTAAGCCCTTTTCATCACCTGCAGTATCAAGGGCTGTTGCAAGGAGATATAGGGTGGCTCCTGGGGATCTGGACTTCCTTTCATCACATCCGTCTCCAAAGAGTTTAGTGGTTCAGGCGGCCTGCTCCAAAAAGTCTACTGGTGCTTTTCCTCAGGTGCCTGGTGACAAGGAGTCTAAGAAGCTGGACCAATCAGCAAAAAAAGTCTTCTCTTCGGCTAGCATGGCCCTCAAGTCCACAAATGCCACGTGCCTTTTAGGGCGCTATATACACGCTTTGATGGACTCTGCAAAACAGTTAGTGCCAAAGATACCGGAGGAAGACAGGCAGAACTTCAGTGAGGTTCTTGCGGATACTCAGGCTGCTGCTCGCCAGATGATCCAGAGCAGTTTGGACACAGCTGACTCTGTGGTAAGGGTCATGGGATCATCTGTTGCTACCAGGAGGGCTGCTTGGTTGAAGGCATCTGAATATTCTCCTGATGTGCAGGCTACTTTAATAGACCTTCCCTTTGATGGTTCCGGCCTGTCTGGAAAGAAGGCAGATGCTGCCTTGGAAAGGTTGAAGGACAGTAAGGTGAGGCTAGGTCTTTAGGTCTTCAGTCCAGAGGATCTTCTAGTAAGAGATTCAGAGGATTTGGAAGATCTTCCTTTCGCTCTTACAAGCAACCACAACAGCAGCAGCAGAATTCTCTGTACAAATCGTACAGAGGTAGAAACAGAAGCCGCCCTGGAGGTCGTCAGGCTTCCTCCTCCTCCTCCTCCTCCTCCTCCTCCTCCTCCTCCATCGCTTCCTCTTCCCACCCCCTCCAACCACAGCAAAGCAGCTCTAGATCCGCCATTGCGGATCATGTTGGTCCTGTAGGGGGTCGGCTTACTCATTTTCTGCGGGATTGGGAATCGGTCACATCGGATCTTTTGCTTCTCAATCTCGTGGAGAATGGGTATGCCCTTCCCTTTCGGGAATTTCCCCCAAATTATCCTCCTTGCCAAGGATTTTGACCGGAGGACCACCTGCTTCTCCTGCAGGAGGAAGTAGTGGCGTTACTAAGAAAAGGTGCCGGAGCAGGAAAGGGGTCAAGGATGCTACTCCCGGTATTTCCTGATACCCAAGAAGGATGTCAGACTACGTCCAATCCTGGACCTCAGGGTCTTGAATCTCTATCTGAAACAGGAGAAGTTCAAGATGCTCACCCTTGTGCAGGTTCTTCAAGCGCTGCTGGAAGAAGACTGGATGGTGTTGATCGACTTGCAGGATGCGTATTTTCATATTCCAATCCTGAAGTCGCACAGGAAGTATCTCTGGTTTACTGTGGGATCGCAACAGTACCAGTTTACGATCCTCCCATTTGGTCTTACTACTGCACCTCGAGTCTTCACCAAGGTGATGGCGTGGTGATGGCACATCTCAGAAGGTCGGGGATACCGGTATTCGCTTATCTGGACGATTGGCTGATCAAAGCAGTCTCCAAAGAAGGTGTTCCATCATCTGCAATTCACAACTTAGTTGTTGTTCAGATTGGACTTTTCGTTAAATTTACCCAAATCTCACCTGGTGCCCTCCTAGCGCAATCTGTTCATGGGTGTGGTACTGGATACCACTGTGTGTCAGGCATTCCCTCCTCCTCAAAGGATTCTCGACATACAGAAAATGATTCCTTTATTTGACAATGGAGCGGTCGTTCCAGTCCTGAAGGTCCTTTGTCTGCTCGGTCTGATGGCTTCCTGCATTCTGTTTGGCAACCATGCACGCTGGCACATGAGGGCGCTCCAGTGGTGCCTCTGCAGGCAGTGGTATCAGCACAACGGAGATCTCAGGGAGTCTGTGAGGATCTCCAGAGAAGCTGCGGCAGATCTGTCTTGGTGGAGCGTGGAAGGCAATCTGTCTCAAGGGAAGCCCTCCCTCGGTGGCCACAGTAATAACGGATGCATCCACCCTAGGGTGGGGTGCTCATCTGGGGGATCTGGAGATCAAAGGTCTTTGGTCTCCAGAGAAAAGGTTGTTTCACTTCAACCTCTAGAGTTGCGGGTGATACGTTTGGCGCTCAAGGCCTTCCTCCCTTCCCTTCGTGGTCAGTCGGTGCAAGTCCTGACGGACAACACTACCGTGATGTGGTATGTCAACAAGCAGGGAAGAGTAGGGTCGCAATGTCTCTGCAGAGAGGCACTGCGTCTCTGGTCCTGGGTTTAGGACCACCAGATTTGTCTGATGGCAAATCATCTGGCCGGGGTTCTGAACGTGCCTCCAGACGGTCTCAGTCGGCAGTTCTCGGCCGACCACGAGTGGAGGCTTCATCCAGAGGTGGTTTGTCACGTCTTTCGGATGTGGGGGGCTCCGCGGGTGGACCTATTTGCCACTCATGAGAATGCTCACTGCCCGTCATTCTGCAGTCTCCCGTATCTGATGCCAGGAGCTTTGGGGGACGCGTTTCAGTTGAGTTGGGACTCACAACTCCTTTACGCGTTTCCTCCCATACCTTTGATTCCTCGGGTTCTGAGGAAGATACGCCAAGACCGGGCCCAAGTAATATTGATCGCCCCGGATTGGCCAAGAAGGGTGTGGTACACAGATCTTATCCACCTCTCCTCGTGCCCGCCTCTCCGTCTCCCTCTCAGGGCAGACCTCCTCTCGCAGTTGCAGGGGCAGTTTCTACACCCCCACCTCCAGACCTTACACCTTCATGCCTGGAGATTGAACGGGGCAACCTGAATTATTTTTCTCTCCCACATGACGTGGTGGATGTCATTTTATCAGCCAGGCGTCATTCCACCAAGTCTATCTATTCTTATAGGTGGTCTAAGTTTGTCTCTTGGTGTGGGGAGAAGTCCATTGACCCTTTGAAGGCTTGCTTGTCCGACATTCTTCAGTTTGCACTATCTCTGGCTCAGCAAGGGTTCGCTGTAGCGACAGTAAAAGGTTATCTTTCGGCCTTGTCGGCATTCCTTTGTCTGCCGCATCAGCCGTCCTTGTTTAAGTCTCCTATTGTTTTAAGGTTTTTAAAGGGCCTTACAAATAAATTTCCTTCTACTCCTTTTATTGTACCTCAATGGGACCTGAATCTCGTGCTTTGTTTCTTAATGGGTTCACCATTTGAACCTTTGCACAAGTGTCCCTTGGGGCTTTTATATTTTAAAACGGTCTTTCTGATTGCGATTACCTCGGCAAGGAGTGTAAATGAGCTTCAAGCTCTGAGTTCAAAACCCCCATTCTTGACCATTCATGCTGAAAGAATGGTACTCAGGACCAGGGCTCCTTTTCTGCCTAAGGTAGTAACTCCCTTCCATCTAGGACAGTCTATTACCCTTCCTACCTTCTATCCTCCCCCTCACCCTTCCAAGGAGGAGGAGCGGCTTCAACGTCTGGACCCTAAGAGGGCGGTGAGCTTTTATCTTGTTAGGACAAAGGACTATCGAGTGGATGACCAGCTGTTTGTTGGATTTGCTGGCAGCAGAAAAGGAAGAGCTGTGCACAAGCGCTCATTTTCGAGATGGATAATACTATGCATCAAGATCTGCTATGCCCTGGCTGGTAAGGAACCTCCAGAGGGTATAAGAGCCCACTCTACTAGAGCAAAGTCATCAACATCTGCTTTGTCTAGGGGTGTTCCTGTTGAGGGCATTTGTAGGGCGGCAACTTGGGCCTCCCTCCACACTTTCGCGAAGCATTACTGCTTGGATACCGAGGTGAGGAGGGACGGCCACTTTGCGCGTTCTGTCCTTCAGGACTTTCTGGTATAGAAGAGTGGACACCCTCCTCCGGGAGTGTGGACTGCTGTGGGAATCTATTCACAAGGTGAGGAATCCACTGGCAGATGTATCCATCAGAAGAACAAGTTACTTACCTTCGGTAACGCTTTTTCTGGTGGATACAGTATCTGCCTGTGGATTACTCACATGCCCACCCGCCTCCCCATTGTCCACTCTTCTATACCTGAATTTTTGGTTATGTTTTTTAATGTATACATGTTATCCGTAAAAGGAATGTGTTCTTGGACATGTTTACTACGTTATATTCACACTGTGTTTTACCTTGACTAGTTTGTACGGTGTATACTGTGTATATTTCTATTGTTGTTGGTCCGTCTGTGTGCCTCAAAGGCGCGGAACTGATGTCATCACGCCGGACGTAGGCCTATTGTGGAGTCGGTGACGTCAGCGGAGCCGCGCGCGATGTCGTGCGTTCCTGTGACGTCATCCACGCCGGCGAGCTGCAAAGAACTTTCCGAACGTTGCTGACACAGGGGGATATTCACAAGGTGAGGAATCCACAGGCAGATACTTTATCCACCAGAAAAAGCGTTACCGAAGGTAAGTAACTTGTTCATCCAGTGATTCAGTGTTTAAGAGACAGAACTGTTCTAATGTGCAATTGGGTAGTGGAGTAGGGCTGTTTGTCGTCACTACCCCTGTCTTTGGCATTGTAGTAGGGAAAGAGGAATATATTGTTTGAATCTTTTGATGAAAGAAGATCGCTAGGTTATTGCAACGCGTGAGTGCTCAATCTGGTGATGGGGGGTTTTGAGGGGGAGTGATAAGTGATTTTTCTATGCGAAAGATTTCCTCGGGGGAATTTACAGCTGTGTTAATTTTCATCTCATAGAAATGTGCGTGGGCAGTTTTGATCTCGGTTTTATACTGAAGTCACTCAGTTTGGGGGAAAACCATGGGGCAAGTTTCTGCCTGTTTTTATATTGAATAGATTCTTTGAGGAGTACTGCGTCGAGGGAGTCTTGAATCCAGCTGTTTAAGTAACTGCTGGCCAGATTAGGATTAGAAACCCTAGGAGGTTTTGAGGCTTCGAATGCTTCCTAAGACTCCCAGGGGGTGATAAATCAGCAGGCCAGAAAAGGAGATTGTTGGCGCGAACTCTACCGAGAAAGCCATGCTTTCTCAGTCTGGTGTCATGGTTGGTAGGGTTCGACACTCATATAGATCTTTATAAATAATGGCCAGGCCGCCGCCTCTGCCTGAGCTATGGTTGACTCTGTTTATTAAGTAGCCTTGGGGGAGTGCTTGAACAATGGCGGGATCAGTCTCAATCTGGAGCCAGGTTTCCGTTAAGAAAAGAACATCTGGCTCAAGCTCCTCCACTAATAGTCCAATTTCAGGGCAGTGTTTAGGCAGTGATCTGCAGTTTAGGAGAAACATCTTCCTAGGAGTAGTCGCAGGAGGTCTAGGATGTCCTTTAGGTAGCAACTCAAAATTACAATGAGGATAGTGTACGGGGGGATTGGCGAGGTTAAATGAGTGGAGACATTCAGGGTTATCATTTCGTCTGAGCTCATGCAAACGTGACGAGGTGTAGGTTAGTGGGCCCCCCCATGATTGGATCAGAGTTTGTGGCCCCTGGGCCCGGTTGGGTGCAGACGGGCTTGCCTTTGGCTCACCATTGGCGCGCCCGCTGCGCATTAGCGACATTCGCTCTGATATAGATAGGATCGCTTGGAGAGCTGGAGCGTCACCCTGCCAAGATGGCCGCCCGCTAATGGCTCAACCAGGAAGTGCTGTGCTCTGTATCTCCCTCCACACAACCAGCATAGGAGTTGCTGTGGTGGATCGGGGAGTCAGCGAGCGTGTGGCAAGTAAGTACAAGTGCAGATTTTAAAACCAATTATCGCAGTTATTTAAAACAATATTTCCACGTTTCCAAAGCAATATTTCCAAATGCAACTGCAGAGCGCTAGCGCAGCGAAGCGGACTGAGGACTCTGCCTTCTGTTTCACTGGGTTTCTCCATCCTTTCCCTCTAAACCCCGCCACCTATCCCACCATCCCCAGGCCGGCTGAGGAAGGACCACTTCTCCCTGCTTCATCTGGAAGTTCACTATTTTTTGGATAATAGTGCCATTGAGAGGGAGCCGGAGTAGGTTGTGGTTGTTATTCCTGCTACTTTTTTGGTGCCCAGGAAGGATTGAGGCCTCCGCCCTATCTTAGACCTGCACCTTCTCAATTTCCTCGTGAAGAAGGAGACGTTCAATATACTCATGTTAGCACAGATTCTAGATGGTAGTGTTGGACTTGCAGGATGTCTACTTCCACATTCCCATCCTGAATGCCCACAGACCTTGGATTCACAGTGGGTGCCTTGTCTGCAAAAAGAGGCTAATACGTGAGAGCTCTTTTTATTTTTTAAAGGAAGAAGATGTGGCCTTATGGAGAGAGTGCTGACTTTTGAACGGGGAACCAGGTTCAAGCCCAGCATTGACACAACATCCTGGGCAAACCACTTAATCTTCCTGAGCCTTAAAAAATATTCTGACTTTGTGCAATGTAATTGGTGCTCCTATAAAGTTCTCCAATGCGCTTGGGCTGAGTTTGGGCTTTATACAATAACAATTAAAAAAGCCACAGCGAGACAGTTTTAAGATTAGAATGATCAGGCACGGTGGGGAAGGGGGTGAAAGAGGCAGAGGAGATTGCTTGGTACTCAGGATCACTGCTGTAATTACTGCAGTAGTTCTATTAGGGGCGAGGAGTGCAACAGGCTTACAACACCCCAGTTAGGCAGAGCAGAGTTTTTTTGGTCAATTCATGTTTTTGTTTGACGAATTTGCGGTTTTATAAGTCTAACATTTATTGTGAATTATACGCCACAGAAAACATCTCCCGGAAATGATCTTATAAGACCTTCCCCTGTGCTCACCTATGCCCCTCCCACAATCCTTTTCATAAAGGTTTAGAGGGGGGCCCTAACTTCCAAAATGTTTATTTGTGGGGCTTAGAGAAAAAACGTTTGAGGACCTCTGATATAGGGTAACATCATTTCTTTAATATCTTCACTCTGGTACATTAGCAACCTTTGTGACTCCGCTCATCTGGTGTGATAAGTTTGCAAAAAGTAATTGATGTCACCACGCTGGGAGTGGCTCCTAAATAGGCACTGCCCAAGTCATCATCATCATCAAATTACTTTATTCGGTATACACCAATACCATAAAAGTACAAAAATGAATTTAAAAGACAACAGTGTTTGTGACCTAGTTCAAATACATATACACACATTTAAGGATTATATTACAGATATCTATAAAATTCATCTTGGAGGTTATGAAAATGAACCTCAGTAACAATGGGACATTAAAAATGTATAAACAGTGCATTTAAGATCTGTCAAGAATAGGGGCACTAATACAATGCCAACATAATAAAAAGGGGGACCCGTCTCCCACATAATTCATTATTTAATCAACGGGAGTGCTAGTGCAAGAAGAATCGCATCAAGTTCCGTCATTCATCTCCTTTTGTGCTTCTAAGTCTCGCAGCCATCCGTAAAAAGTTAACAGTACAAAATAGTGTTAAAACCTCTGCGGACAATTTTAGGAATTGTCTGTTTGAACCTGGCGTTTTTTAAAATACGCTTTAAAAATAACTTTCTGGGGTGTGCATAATAGGGGCACAGCAAAACGAAGTGAAGCGTGTCCTGCAGAGACCGTTGGTCGCAGCCGCACGGACCCCTCGACTCTATTGATGTTAAGTACCCCGCAGGCACCCCCAGTGTGTGATGCAGTAGGTTCAACCTAAACCGGGTCATTAAAAATCTCTCCTGTGCGTTATGGGAATAGGACAGATAAGGTTCCATGCCCATACACGATTTGGTCAGAAGGTGGGCTCTCACTGATGGTTTGATTACAAAAAGGGGGTGGTGATGGACAGAGTATCTGAGTTAATCAGAACACTCCTACCCAGTCAACAGATCAGGGCTTGATCCATCACCGTTTTTTAGCTCACTGCACCATCCCAGTTCAGAACCTGGCTATATGCAAATTAGTCTGTCCTTGGCCCATTGCATCATGGGAACAGGGCAGACCAAACTACCAAGCCAATTCTTCACTGGAAAGGAAACAAGCTTCCGGGGACCGGTTTCTGGCATTACAGCCGTCTTCAGCCCGGCTTGCTTGAATCCTGATGGTGCAATGAGCAAGGGACTCATGTCTGAGCATACCCTTCCACACTCATGGTGGCCAAAATAATTACAAAAAGGGGGTGGTGATGGACAGAGTATCTGAGTTAATCAGAACACTCCTACCCAGTCAACAGATCAGGGCTTGATCCATCACCGTTTTTTAGCTCACTGCACCATCCCAGTTCAGAACCTGGCTATATGCAAATTAGTCTGTCCTTGGCCCATTGCATCATGGGAACAGGGCAGACCAAACTACCAAGCCAATTCTTCACTGGAAAGGAAACAAGCTTCCGGGGACCGGTTTCTGGCATTACAGCCGTCTTCAGCCCGGCTTGCTTGAATCCTGATGGTGCAATGAGCAAGGGACTCATGTCTGAGCATACCCTTCCACACTCATGGTGGCCAAAATAATTACAAAAAGGGGGTGGTGATGGACAGAGTATCTGAGTTAATCAGAACACTCCTACCCAGTCAACAGATCAGGGCTTGATCCATCACCGTTTTTTAGCTCACTGCACCATCCCAGTTCAGAACCTGGCTATATGCAAATTAGTCTGTCCTTGGCCCATTGCATCATGGGAACAGGGCAGACCAAACTACCAAGCCAATTCTTCACTGGAAAGGAAACAAGCTTCCGGGGACCGGTTTCTGGCATTACAGCCGTCTTCAGCCCGGCTTGCTTGAATCCTGATGGTGCAATGAGCAAGGGACTCATGTCTGAGCATACCCTTCCACACTCATGGTGGCCAAAATAATTACAAAAAGGGGGTGGTGATGGACAGAGTATCTGAGTTAATCAGAACACTCCTACCCAGTCAACAGATCAGGGCTTGATCCATCACCGTTTTTTAGCTCACTGCACCATCCCAGTTCAGAACCTGGCTATATGCAAATTAGTCTGTCCTTGGCCCATTGCATCATGGGAACAGGGCAGACCAAACTACCAAGCCAATTCTTCACTGGAAAGGAAACAAGCTTCCGGGGACCGGTTTCTGGCATTACAGCCGTCTTCAGCCCGGCTTGCTTGAATCCTGATGGTGCAATGAGCAAGGGACTCATGTCTGAGCATACCCTTCCACACTCATGGTGGCCAAAATAATTACAAAAAGGGGGTGGTGATGGACAGAGTATCTGAGTTAATCAGAACACTCCTACCCAGTCAACAGATCAGGGCTTGATCCATCACCGTTTTTTAGCTCACTGCACCATCCCAGTTCAGAACCTGGCTATATGCAAATTAGTCTGTCCTTGGCCCATTGCATCATGGGAACAGGGCAGACCAAACTACCAAGCCAATTCTTCACTGGAAAGGAAACAAGCTTCCGGGGACCGGTTTCTGGCATTACAGCCGTCTTCAGCCCGGCTTGCTTGAATCCTGATGGTGCAATGAGCAAGGGACTCATGTCTGAGCATACCCTTCCACACTCATGGTGGCCAAAATAATTACAAAAAGGGGGTGGTGATGGACAGAGTATCTGAGTTAATCAGAACACTCCTACCCAGTCAACAGATCAGGGCTTGATCCATCACCGTTTTTTAGCTCACTGCACCATCCCAGTTCAGAACCTGGCTATATGCAAATTAGTCTGTCCTTGGCCCATTGCATCATGGGAACAGGGCAGACCAAACTACCAAGCCAATTCTTCACTGGAAAGGAAACAAGCTTCCGGGGACCGGTTTCTGGCATTACAGCCGTCTTCAGCCCGGCTTGCTTGAATCCTGATGGTGCAATGAGCAAGGGACTCATGTCTGAGCATACCCTTCCACACTCATGGTGGCCAAAATAATTACAAAAAGGGGGTGGTGATGGACAGAGTATCTGAGTTAATCAGAACACTCCTACCCAGTCAACAGATCAGGGCTTGATCCATCACCGTTTTTTAGCTCACTGCACCATCCCAGTTCAGAACCTGGCTATATGCAAATTAGTCTGTCCTTGGCCCATTGCATCATGGGAACAGGGCAGACCAAACTACCAAGCCAATTCTTCACTGGAAAGGAAACAAGCTTCCGGGGACCGGTTTCTGGCATTACAGCCGTCTTCAGCCCGGCTTGCTTGAATCCTGATGGTGCAATGAGCAAGGGACTCATGTCTGAGCATACCCTTCCACACTCATGGTGGCCAAAATAATTACAAAAAGGGGGTGGTGATGGACAGAGTATCTGAGTTAATCAGAACACTCCTACCCAGTCAACAGATCAGGGCTTGATCCATCACCGTTTTTTAGCTCACTGCACCATCCCAGTTCAGAACCTGGCTATATGCAAATTAGTCTGTCCTTGGCCCATTGCATCATGGGAACAGGGCAGACCAAACTACCAAGCCAATTCTTCACTGGAAAGGAAACAAGCTTCCGGGGACCGGTTTCTGGCATTACAGCCGTCTTCAGCCCGGCTTGCTTGAATCCTGATGGTGCAATGAGCAAGGGACTCATGTCTGAGCATACCCTTCCACACTCATGGTGGCCAAAATAATTACAAAAAGGGGGTGGTGATGGACAGAGTATCTGAGTTAATCAGAACACTCCTACCCAGTCAACAGATCAGGGCTTGATCCATCACCGTTTTTTAGCTCACTGCACCATCCCAGTTCAGAACCTGGCTATATGCAAATTAGTCTGTCCTTGGCCCATTGCATCATGGGAACAGGGCAGACCAAACTACCAAGCCAATTCTTCACTGGAAAGGAAACAAGCTTCCGGGGACCGGTTTCTGGCATTACAGCCGTCTTCAGCCCGGCTTGCTTGAATCCTGATGGTGCAATGAGCAAGGGACTCATGTCTGAGCATACCCTTCCACACTCATGGTGGCCAAAATAATTACAAAAAGGGGGTGGTGATGGACAGAGTATCTGAGTTAATCAGAACACTCCTACCCAGTCAACAGATCAGGGCTTGATCCATCACCGTTTTTTAGCTCACTGCACCATCCCAGTTCAGAACCTGGCTATATGCAAATTAGTCTGTCCTTGGCCCATTGCATCATGGGAACAGGGCAGACCAAACTACCAAGCCAATTCTTCACTGGAAAGGAAACAAGCTTCCGGGGACCGGTTTCTGGCATTACAGCCGTCTTCAGCCCGGCTTGCTTGAATCCTGATGGTGCAATGAGCAAGGGACTCATGTCTGAGCATACCCTTCCACACTCATGGTGGCCAAAATAATTACAAAAAGGGGGTGGTGATGGACAGAGTATCTGAGTTAATCAGAACACTCCTACCCAGTCAACAGATCAGGGCTTGATCCATCACCGTTTTTTAGCTCACTGCACCATCCCAGTTCAGAACCTGGCTATATGCAAATTAGTCTGTCCTTGGCCCATTGCATCATGGGAACAGGGCAGACCAAACTACCAAGCCAATTCTTCACTGGAAAGGAAACAAGCTTCCGGGGACCGGTTTCTGGCATTACAGCCGTCTTCAGCCCGGCTTGCTTGAATCCTGATGGTGCAATGAGCAAGGGACTCATGTCTGAGCATACCCTTCCACACTCATGGTGGCCAAAATAATTACAAAAAGGGGGTGGTGATGGACAGAGTATCTGAGTTAATCAGAACACTCCTACCCAGTCAACAGATCAGGGCTTGATCCATCACCGTTTTTTAGCTCACTGCACCATCCCAGTTCAGAACCTGGCTATATGCAAATTAGTCTGTCCTTGGCCCATTGCATCATGGGAACAGGGCAGACCAAACTACCAAGCCAATTCTTCACTGGAAAGGAAACAAGCTTCCGGGGACCGGTTTCTGGCATTACAGCCGTCTTCAGCCCGGCTTGCTTGAATCCTGATGGTGCAATGAGCAAGGGACTCATGTCTGAGCATACCCTTCCACACTCATGGTGGCCAAAATAATTACAAAAAGGGGGTGGTGATGGACAGAGTATCTGAGTTAATCAGAACACTCCTACCCAGTCAACAGATCAGGGCTTGATCCATCACCGTTTTTTAGCTCACTGCACCATCCCAGTTCAGAACCTGGCTATATGCAAATTAGTCTGTCCTTGGCCCATTGCATCATGGGAACAGGGCAGACCAAACTACCAAGCCAATTCTTCACTGGAAAGGAAACAAGCTTCCGGGGACCGGTTTCTGGCATTACAGCCGTCTTCAGCCCGGCTTGCTTGAATCCTGATGGTGCAATGAGCAAGGGACTCATGTCTGAGCATACCCTTCCACACTCATGGTGGCCAAAATAATTACAAAAAGGGGGTGGTGATGGACAGAGTATCTGAGTTAATCAGAACACTCCTACCCAGTCAACAGATCAGGGCTTGATCCATCACCGTTTTTTCGCTCACTGCACCATCCCAGTTCAGAACCTGGCTATATGCAAATTAGTCTGTCCTTGGCCCATTGCATCATGGGAACAGGGCAGACCAAACTACCAAGCCAATTCTTCACTGGAAAGGAAACAAGCTTCCGGGGACCGGTTTCTGGCATTACATCACTGATGGTTTGAGCAGCTCACTGTCTTCCCTAATGGATGCCAATTTCTTTAAAAATTCCAACCTGATTAGGGCCTTGTCCCGGGCTAACAGTTTAGTGGGGTGGTTAAAGTAATCAATGTGGCCCAATACTGAGAGGGTCTCCCTCACATATTTTAGCCAAGGGATGTTCTCCCCTCACTCCCGGGAAATGCAGTCCATTATGAGCTGTTGAGTTAATACAGCTTCAGGATTTGTCCAAATTTTGATCCAACGAATGAGGGGTTTTAATTGGATCCTATCTCTGACATAGATAAG
Source organism: Lissotriton helveticus (assembly GCF_964261635.1). Classification (NCBI taxonomy): domain Eukaryota; kingdom Metazoa; phylum Chordata; class Amphibia; order Caudata; family Salamandridae; genus Lissotriton; species Lissotriton helveticus. The sequence continues at coordinate 138,675,173 of NC_136070.1, forward strand.
ACCCACTTCCTCGTGAATGCTATAGGAGGGTGTGCTCTGCGGGACTAAACAGCCGCCGCAGGTATTTATTTTCTTCAGTTTGAATCCTCTGAGGATCAATGAAGCCCCAAACCTCGCTACCGTATAAAGTTTTGGCAATGCATATGGAACTATATAGTTTCAATATGTGTTCCGTAGACCAGCGACCCAGCCTATGTGCAAAACTCATAATTGCCCCGACAGAACTAGTTATTGTTTTACATTTATTGTTTATCAGGGTTTTAAAACATAGGCGACTATCAAATAGGATACCCAAATAGGAAAAAGCCTGCACTTTTTCCAATCGATGGGTACCAATCCTGTAAGAAAAATTCCTGCTTGGTCTTTTTCCCATTTCCATTATGTACGATTTGGAGAGGGTGGCAGCCAAATCCATGCTCTCTATAAAATTAACAAAGCCGTCTAGAAGGTGCTGCCCAAGTCACTTCATGTGCAGACGATGGCTATGCTTCTGAAGCGGAGCTGAACAACAACACCTATCGGCACACAGAGGTACTGTTTGAAAGGTTTCCAGATCCAGTCTGATGTCTGGGGAATATTCCAAGGTAAGGAATCTACGGCTAGACAGAGTTTCTACCAGATAAAGCAGTACCGAAAGTAAGTAACTAGTTCTTCTATGCTCCCTGTGAAAATTCCTACTAACATCATTTCAACTATCGATAAACTTATCCCGAAGTTTATTTGGAATGATAAAAACCTAGAATATGCTATCATAGGTGTAAGGCAATGCCTTTTTTTTATAGTCACCCCCAAGTTTTTTGACTGATGCCGCTGGTTTTTCGACTCTGAGAGTGCACTGAGGCCTGCTAGCCAGTCCTCAGTGTCAGTGCCCTGACCCTAAAATGTGTACGTCAAAATGACTTATACCTGATTGGCATAAGCTAATTTACTTGTACGCACCTAGTATATGGTGCCCAGGCCATGTAAGTTGTGCACTAGTATATGGTAACCAGGCCATGTAAGTTGTGACACCCTGGGCGTGACACAAGTAAACTGTGTCTCCCAGTCCGCCACTGCAGACTGGAAGAGCAGTTTTAAACTGCTATCTCGGCTTTGTAACTTCAAGTAGCGGCAAAGCCAAGCCTCCCCTGCATGGTGTGTAAGTCACCCAGGTCAGGCCTACCAAAAGCTAAGACAGGGTGCAGCATATTTCACAGGCAAAACATGTATTTTACATGCTCTTACAGTAAAAATGTGAAACTGTTGTTTTTATTGTGGAAAGACTTGGTTGCCCAATTGGCAAGTGCAGGATTACATGCTGAGCCTTCAGCTATGCTAGCTCCTGAACAAGTGACCAAAGCTGATACTCCAATGTATCATACAGCCTGTAAGATTAAGCTCGACTGGATTCTCTAGTCAAAATTAATGTGACATATTGTGATATGCCTCTTTGTTGCCTTCAATTTCCTGTGCCCTTAACGGTTGCGCATGGAGCTAGACCCCAAAACAGCTTCCTGCCCTCCTGGGGAGACGTACTAACGACTCTTAGGAAAGGAGACAATAGCGTCCTGCCCATGAGAAAGGTGAACCTCCCTTCTGCAGGAAACCACAAAGGTATTGGCTCAAAAGCCGACCTTTAAAGAGAAAATGGGGAACACTTGGGAGAGGAGCTTTCCTATTGTTTAGGTAGACAGGCTGGCACTCGGGAAGGAGAGGGGAAACTTGTTGTCAACCCAGTTTTTCAGGGGCATGCCTCTGGGTTGGGTTAGGGTACTCCACAAACCAAGAGAGGGGTCCTTCCATATTGGGAGTGGGGAGAAAGGTGCATCAGGTGCCACACTTCTTGGGAAGTGGTAATCAGGAGGAAGGGAAACTAGCAGCGTATTGGTTAATGACCTCCTTCCACACTGAGGGTATTTTCAGGGCATAAAAGGGGGTACCTCTGTTGTGCCCTCTGTGTGCATTTCTTAATAAATCCTACAACCTGAACTCAGATTTTGACCGGACTGGAAGAAGGACTGCCCTACTAAACTGTGGCACTGGCATATAAAGGCTGCACCATCCTAGACTGCACCTGCTGAACCTGGTGGCTAGCAAAGTGTAAAAAGAGTGACTGTGCATACTAAGTTACACTTGAGGAGAAGTCACCACCGGAACCCAGCTGAAGCAAGAGACTCCGTTTGCTGACCTCATGTTCTCACAGCACAGGGGCACAACAGCTGAAGAAGCCTGCTAGGACAAGTTAGTAGCCCAAATCTTTAAGCCATTGCTTCTTATCGCCGAGCAGCAAAAGAGACCAGGACCCAGGAGAGTTGTGAAAAGAAGGATTCCGCTGTAACAGCAATACCGGGCAACTGGTAGCCCAGTGGCGACTAGACTTCTGCCAGTACCAAGAACACTTCCTTCAAAGGGATGTCAGCCCCTGTGGCCAGGACCATCTCACCAAGTACGTGGACTGAGGAGTAGCTGCAGAAAGACCCCCGTCAACTGCATCGCATTTACAGCGTACTTGAGCATCTTTGGCATCCTGCATCAGGACTACTCAATAGGAATCCACAGCAACGGGATAAAGTGCTTGAAACTGACTGAAGCCTGCTTCTAGCTTTGAGGTAACTGTTTCTGTGGACCTTGCTAGTTCCCCTTACTGGCAGGACAAGACAATTTTTGGAGCAGATTTCTTTGAGGAATGCAGACAGGCCGGTAGGGCTGTTGCCAAGTCAGTTGTCATCTGGAGTCTTCATTGCTAGTGCAACTCTATGGTCCTTCTTTAGGTCACCAGGAATCGAGGATTAAGGTTCAGAGGTGCCCCTACATAATCAATTCAGGGGTGTTACAGGGACTAGAAGGTAGTAGCCAATGTTCTACCTAACCGTAGGGTGACTACACCCTTTGTATGTCTACTCCCTTTGGGAAGGGGGCATTTCCCAATCCTATTGGCTAGAATCCTCAAACCCAATATGGAGGAGTCTCAAAGGAGGATGTCACTTAAGCTTAGGATACCTTAGGGGTGGTCCTGGCTGAGAGGGGACTAACCTCTCCTGTTTACTAATTTTTCGGCCAATCTTTCCGCCAGAAGTGGGGCTTGGTCAGGGGGGTAGACACCTCCACTAGCTGGAGAGGCCATGGACAACAAAAGACGGAACGCATTAGAGACTGAACTCCTTTTAATGCTGTTTCTGCTTGGGGGTAGGTGTGAAGCACCTCTACCCAGAGCAGGCTTTTGTTTATGACCCACTAAAGGAAAAGGTTCCCACCTCAGGGGGTCAGAAACATGAGGTGGCAGGCTGGTGCAGACCAATCAGTCACACACTAGCAGTTTGATAGGTTTTCAGGGGGTACCTCTGTGGTGCCCTCTGTGTGCATTTCTTAATAAATCCTACACTGGCATCAGTGTGGGTTTATTAAGCTGAGATGTTTGATACCAAATATCTTGGAATTCAGTGCATCCATAATGAAGCTGTTGAACTCGTGGTGACAAGCTCCCAGCCTATTTACTCAGTATGGCTTCACTGGGCACTTATAATGTCTTAAGATTGGACTTAGACACTATATGGGCATATCTGCTCATGCAGTTATGCTCTCACATAAGGTATAGTGCACCCTGCCTAAAGGCTGAAAGGCCTACTGTAGTCGTGACTTACCTATTCCTCTTGCAGTGCTGGTAGGCCTGGTACACAGGGAAGTTTGCCAGGTCGATTCTTCGCCTTTATCTGCAGCAAAACACGCAGGGTGCAGTGGCAGCATGTATGTGGTTGGTGAGGGGTCTTTTAGGGTGGCATAATGTATGCTGCAGCCCTTAGAGACCCTCTCAGGTCACAGGCCCTTGGTACCACTGGTACCTTTTACAAGAGACTTATATGTGAGCCAGAGGTGTGTCATTTGTGGAAACAATGGTACAGTTTTGGGAAAGAACACAGGCGCTGGGAACTGGTCAGCAGGAACTCAGTGCCCACTCAGTCAAAGTTGCATCACAAGCCAGGCAAACATTGGGGGGGAGTACTGCAATAGAACCCACTTTCCTACAGCTAACACTTGTTCCTCTGTGTAAGCCTAACTGCTGAGAGCCACAGCTACCCAGGGTTGAGCTTAAGGTTTACCAAATGAAACCTGCTGGTCCAGAAGAGGTTTGTAAGAGTATTACACAGTGAGGTTGCACAACCACGCCATGTAATACACCACATTTACTCACAAAAGGGTTATAAAAGCTAAAGTTAATAGGCGATTAGGATTCCTAGATTTCTCTAAATATCATGTTTCTTTTCTGATAGCTGCTAGTATATTGTGGTTACTGGATAATAGAGTTATAATGAAACCTACATGGCTTACTATAGTAAGAAATCTGTTTGATTCTGTTCCTTTACTAGATGTACTCTCTATTTCTAGTCAAAAGACATTTCTTGTTTTCCCTATCATTCGTACAAGATTAGCTCTTTTACAGTTTGATACCAAGATTGCTTCTTCAAGACAATGCACACTTTTGGTGTTATCCTCAGTGAAAGCTGAAGAAAAATATTTCTTTTTGTAACTTGTGGATTAGAGCCAGCATTCCCTTTCTGCATTATGTATGCCAAGCAAATTTTTCTCATTCTTCGCCTAATAAATTGTGTGAATATCAATGAATGTGTAAGCCCATACTTCTTGTTTTTTCTATGGCATTCCCAGAGGCTAAAATTTGAGATCCTATATTATTCCTTTATATTTCTCAAACATCTGGTCATGAATCCTCCAAAATACATTAATAAAAACTTAATTCCCTTACCTTATTTATCATTTGACCTTTCTGCTGAAAAATGGAAAAATAAAGATGGCTAGATAAGATTTCAGGAAGATTTCCTGTGGCTTTTCATCAGATTAATATATGGATTATGTGGAAATGCTTTTGGATATCTGAAAAATTATACAAAGCTAAATTGGCTGGTACTTCTTTATGTTCATCATCGTAATGCTTCGACTGGTTTATTGAGTCATATATTATTTGACTGGCAAGCTATATTGCAATTGCAGGGGGGTTGTTTGGAAAAGAATGAAAAATAATTTACACATTTGTAAATTTAATTTTTCTATTTTTAGTTGTATAGCAGTAATATTTATATCTCTGTTATCAATTATTTAGGTCAAAAAGTTAAATTTCCTTATTTCATTAGCTGTTGAGTCCATCACTTTGAATTGGAAAAATGCTGATAGTTTATCTGTACATACTTGGGTCGTTTTTTATAGAGAAGGTTTTGAGGTCTCTGTATCTAAATTACTGAAATCTCCTCTATCACATCAATTTTTCTGGAAACCTTTCTATAATTTTATTAATATTAATTAATCATATCATAAGGTTAACTTTATGCTTATAATTGTTAAATATTGTAAATATTTTAATCTGATAGAGACTTCTAGCCGCAGATTCCTTACCTTAAAATTATCCCCAGGTATCGTTATCATGAGTAGTATCCCTGCAAGTCAGTAGGTGGCATCACTCTCCTTGATGTGGTGGTGGCTGCCATGCTGGAAGTGACATGCACAGTCACTATTTAGGCAGCACCCCTGTGCGCTGACATCAGTTCTTTTCTTTTCTCACCAATCTGCGGAAATCCAGATAGAGCTGCCCCCAGTCATTTTTTGACTGACCTTTTTTTTACATCTTTCTCGTGGTGTTGCAGAGATGTCCACTAGGAAAGCAAGCTTCAAGCCCTCAGGTGCCGGTCACCGACACAGGTGTCGGTGACGGATCCACATCTTGTTTGCCTCCGGTGCCTTGAGCCCAACCACGATGCAAAAACCTTTGTCGACTGTGGTCCCTCAAGCTGCTTGAAGGTTGACGTGGGACCCTGCGACTGTCTTAATCCCTGTCGAGAGGAAGGTCCTGGGATCTGGCACACAGCCATCGATCTTCATCACCGTCAAAGTTGTCCGGGCGTTTTGGTAAGTCCCACAAAAAGGAAAAGAAGTCATCTGAAGAGATGAGAGAGTGTTGTTATTCATGGCCTTCCTTCACGGTTGAGCCTGCACCTGCTCTGCCTGCTTCGCGCCTCCCAAAGTTTCCGGGAGCAGGAGCAACTCCCGCCCAACTCTGCAAATTTTATCAGGTATGCACCTCATATTTGGGCTGCTCGTCCCCACTGACACGCCTTTGGGCCCTGCTACTTTGGGAGGGGCTCCTACTGGTTCCCTGCGGGCCCCTTGGATCCACTAATAGATTCGGACTGGCCTCGGTCATACCACCTCAATCTTCCCTGACGCCGGTTCCAATGTCAACGCTCCCTGCACTGCCGGCAAGTCCTCATTCTCATCGTCCCATGCAGACTTCGGCCTCAACTGGAGCCTTGCCCTCCAGGTCGGAGTCTGAGTCCTATTCCTACGGACTATTTCTTGGGAAAGATTGTGACAGGTCACTGGACTCCCAGGGATTCCAGTCCCTATACCCCAACATGGACTGGTGTGAGAAATTGGTACAAGCCAGTGAACTGGACACCTCCCCAGATACTGTCATGGTCTCTCCTCATACGATGGCTATGGAGGGAGCGTATTTTGCTATAGTGCTGAGAATTGCAGCCGAGGTCCTGGCCCTTACCATGCCCTCAGTGGCAGTCAATATTAACGTCTTGACAGAAGTACATCAGATGGGAGTGACCCCCTCAGAACGCCTTCTCCTATTTAATGAAGCCCTTACAAATGTCCTGCTTGTTACCTGGTCCAAGCCCAGCACAGGGGTTCCTATGAACAGGACAATTGATGCCACCATTGCCCCAACGTGGGGGGCCCTCACTTCCTCACGCAACACCCTACCCTGGAGAGCTTGGTTGTCCAAGCCTGCACTTCCTGTGTAAACCCTGCCACATTCCCTACCACTCCACCTGATAGTGAATCTAAGAGGCTGGACACCCTAGGCAGCTTGGCACTGTGGTCCGTGGACACTGTGTGCCTTTCAGGCCATACTATTCCAAGCTATGGCAGACGGGAGAAGTACAGCCAAGTTCATGATTAGATGTCTTTATTTATTTATTTATTTAGGAAGTTTTCAATAGCGCTGTCAAGACCCGGAGGTAGCAGAGCGCTTTACAGTAATAGAATGACAAAAATCTGTATAAACATATACATAACATAAACATGAACATGAATATAACATATGTAAGGTATAAGCATTCAATGAGTGACATTGTAAGCGGAACATGAGTGAGGTGCCGAGCTTCTTTGGTTATGGGATTCACTGTAGTCACACAGTTCAGGGGTTACTTGCTGACCCCGGTTATCCACAGCCAAGGGAGCGGATCAGGAACAAGGATTTGAGTTGCGTTTTGAATTCCACAAAAGAAGGAATAGTTCTGATGTGCGGGGGGATGGAGTTCCAGATTTTGGGGGCGTTTCCAGTGAAGGAGCAGTCCGCTGTTCTTTTCTTTCTGGTTTTGGGAAGGATGAGCAGGAAGGAGTTAGAGCTTCTCAGATTCCTGGCTTGGCCTGCTTTTTTGAGTTTATTTGCCAGGTATTCAGGTTTGCCGGTATGGAGGGCTTTGTGGGTTAGGCAGGCCGTTCTGAAGTTACTACGCATTTCTACTGGGAGCCATTTGAGTTCCTTGAGTGCTGGGGAGATGTGATCCGATTTTTTGATGCCGGTAATCATTCTAGCTGCCGCATGTAGTGTTGTTTTGATTGGTGCCAAGTTCGATTTCGGGATGCCTGTTAGGATTGCGTTCCCATAGTCTAGTCTTGACAGTACCAGAGATTGAGTGGCCAGTTTGAGATCCTTGTTAGGAATGTAGGGTTTGATCTTGTTCAACAGTCTGAGGTTAAAGAAAGCACCTTTGGCTGCATTCTTGATGTGTTTTACCATGTTTAGTTTGGGGTCTATGATAATGCCAAGAGATTTAACAGAGTCGGCTAGAGTAAGATTTCCTTTAAGCGCATCGATTGCTTTTAGCCATTCGGTGATTTGAGGGTTGTCTTCCTTGTTCGAGATGAGGAGTGTCTCAGTTTTGTATGGATTCAGTTTAAAGTGATTGTTTGTCAGTCATTGTTGAACATCTTTCAGGACATCATTTAGTCTATGTATGTCAGTGAGAGAGGAAGTTTCCAGATAGATTTGTGTATCGTCCGCGTAGAGGTGAAAGCGGATGTTGGATTTTCTGAGTAGCTTGGAGAGTGGTTCCATATAGATGTTAAAAAGCTGAGGCGAGAGCACCGAACCTTGGGGGACGCCCTTATTGACCTGTTGGATTTCGGAGGTGAAATTCTTGATTTTTATTATTTGTGTTCGGTTGTGTATGAATGAGGAGAAGCATTTGAGAACTACTTCGCCGAGGCCAGCTCTTTCTTGAAGAGCCTTGGTGAGGAGTTTGTGATCCACCGTATCGAATGCTGCTGAAAGGTCAAGGAGAATGAGGAGGCAGCATTTGTCTGAATCCAGAGATCCGTGGATATCGTCTATGATGTTCAGCATCGCTGTTTCTGTGCTGCATCCTTGTCTGAAGCCAGACTGGAGGGGGTCTAGGAGATTGATGTTGTCCAGATGATGAGTCAGTTGCAGGAGTACACAGCGTTCCAATGTTTTGGCTAGTAGAGGGAGGTTAGATATTGGTCTGAAGTTGTTCAGGTCTGTTGAGTCAAGACCTGTTTTTTTCAGCAGGGGGGTAACGTGCCCAATTTTTAGGCAGTCAGGGACCACTCCGTTTTTTAGGGAGCTGTTTATGATGTTGCCCCAAGAGAGTGTTTCATTTTCATGATTAGTGAGAGAGGGATGGGGTCAGAGATATGAGCTGATGGTTTGGAGGACGAGATCAGCTAAATTATCTCTGCGTCTGGGACGGGGCGGAAGCTAAGCCAGGGGGTGCTCAAAGAGCCGGAAGAGAGAGCCTGAGGAGCAGCCGAACTGGTCTTCTTGGGGTGTGAATTGTTGGGGTCAAGTGAAAGTTCAATTTTTGTGATCTTTTCGTTGAAGAAGTGGGCGAAATTGCCGCAAAGATCTTTGGACGTTAGCACAGAAGAAGACAGTGGTTTGGAGGTTTGTTGCCTGATGATGCTGTAAAGTTCCTTCAGTCTATTTTTGGCTTTGTCCAGTGCCTCGCGGAAGAAGCTGGATTTTTTGTTTTTGATGTGGTTGTTGTATTTCCTTCGGGCTGCTTTCAGTTGATCATGAAGGATGGCCGTTGGGTTGTTTCTCCACTTTCTTTCCTTGGCTCTTAGAGTTCTCCTTTCTGCGTTGAGGTCAGCGTTGAACCACGTTCTGGAAGGTATAACTCTGCTTCTTTTGAGCTTTAGTGGCGCAAGTTTGTCGAGTATGGACACTAGCTCGGAGTTGTAGCAGTCGGCTAGATGTCGGCTAGATATGACTGACTTGCTATGCAGAGCAGATTCTTTGTCAATGGCCTTCCGCTCCCCGTCTGGCTAAGAACGACTGGCTTTTTAGGGGATGTCCAAGCCTCACTCGTGGACATGCCCTTTGATTGCTCCTTTCTCTTTGGAAACAAGGTGGACTCAATGCTAGATCGCTTTAAGGATAGCAGAGGTACGACCAGATCCTTGGACCTTTCCATGGCCCGCCAGCCCCAGTCAGCCTTTTGCTCCTAGAGTGGCCACTGAATGGGCTTCCAGCTGTGTCCTTACCCGCCCAGCCACAACATGGGCGGGTAGCCAGAGATAGGGCCAAGCTCCCCCACCCCGGACAGCTGCAACCTACAAAGCTCTTTAGTTTGCCCTGCACCACTGGAGATGGATAACATCTGACCGCTGGGTTCTCCAGATTGTCAGAAGGGACTACTCCCTCCCTTTCATGACTACACGCTTGCCACTTGTGACAGGCTGGAAGGAAGTGGTGACGCTCTTGCCTAAAAAGAACAGAGTCCTTCATCCTCTCTTAGACCTGTGCCCTCCCAATTTCTTCCTGAAAAATGAGAAATTCAGAAAATTTGCGCTCGCTCAAGTCCTGTCTGCCCTGAACCCGGGAGACTTGATGGTAGCGTTGGACTTGCAGGATGCATATTTCCACATTCCTATCCTGCCTGCACTCAGAAGTTACCTGCTGTTCCAGGTAGGCCACAGCACTTTCAGGTAGCATGCTCCCTTTTAGCCTTGCCAGCTGCCCCTCGTGTATTCACCAAGGTGATGGTGGTTATTGCTGCTCACCTACGGAGATAAGGGGTACTATTCTTCCCCTATCTCAATGACTGGCTGCTGAAAGCGGGATGTCCCCAGGCAGTCGTCTCCTACCTCCAGACTATGGTGGACCTCCTGCACTCTCTGGGATTCACTATCAGTGTGCCAAAGTCTTACCTGACTGCCTCTCAGATGCTCCCTTTCAGCAGAGCTGTTCAAACTATGATTCCAATGGCTCAGCCTCTATCCTGGGTTTTGGTGAGATTGACTTTGAAGCTGATGAACCTCATGGCCTCCTGCATCCTTTTTGTGACACATGCCCACTGGCATCCATGGGCTCAGGAGTGGGATTGGAAGTTTCAGTGGGGGAACTTCTCCAACATGGTCCATATCTTGGAGGGAATTGCAAAAGATCTGCAGTGGTGGTTAATAAACTGTGATTGGGTCAGCAGCAGCCCCCTCTCCTTTCCCCAACCAGATCTGACAGTGGTGACAGATTTGTCACTCCTGGGATAGGGCAGCTATCTGGGAGAGGGTAAGATCAGAGGCCTCTGGTCTCCGCCGGAATCCGGACTCCACATCAATCTACTAGGGCTCTCGGTGATCCGACTGGCATTGAAAGCCTTTTTACGCCCATCAAGGGAAGTCTAGAGCAGGTGTTTACAGACAACACCACTGCCATGTGGTACTGCAACAAATTGGGCAGGGTGGGGTCATGGACCCTTTGTCAAGAGGCCCTGTGTCTCTGGAGATGGCTGGAATGGCAGGGCATGTCCCTCGTCGTTCAGCACCTGGTGGGCTCTTTGAGCGTCAGGGCGGATGAACTCAGTCAAAGATGCCTAGAGGATCATGAATGGCGTCTCCACCCAGAGTTGGTGTAAGGTCTCTTTCAGCAGTGGGCAGAGCCTTGGTTAGATCTGTTTGCCAACCCCGAGAACGCACAATGTCAGCAGTTCTGCGCTCTTGAATTTCCAGGGTGCTCTCGCTCGGAGATGCTTTTCATCTCGAGTGGAGCTCTGGCCTCCTGTAAACTTTTCAGGCCATACCACTGCTGCCCAAAGTTCTCAATAAGATCAGCAATGAATGAACCAAGTCATCTTGTGACTCCAGACTGGGCTTGGAGAGTCTGGTATACCAAGCTGTTGAGCATGGCCATTGGTCCTCTGATCCAGCTGCCCCTTCAGGAGGCTATTCTGTCAAAGCAGCAGGGGAGGTTTCTCCACTCGAACCTGTCAATGCCCCGCCTTCATGCTTGGAGATTGAGCAGAGACAGTTGTCAGCTTTTTACCTGCCGCCCGAAGTCTACAATGTTATCTTGGCAGCCAGGCATCCCTCCACCAAGATGGTATACACCTGCTACTGGAGTAAGTTTGTGGCATGGTGTGCAGAAAAGCAAATTGACCCTCTTTCTGCTCCCCTTTCTCACGTCCTTCTGTTCATTCTCTCTCTTACCCAGCAGGGCTTCTTTCTGCCATCTCAGCCTTCCTACGGTTGCCCTCCTCAAATCCCCTGTTGTAAATAGGTTTTTTAAAGGCCTCCAACATTTGTTCCCACCTTTATCATGCCTCAGTGGGACCTCAATCTCCTTCATTCTTGATGTGCGTTCCGTTTGAGCCGCTCCATAACTGCCCTATCAGGCTCCTTAGCATCAAGACAGCCTTCTTAGTGGCGATAACATCTGCCCAGAGGGTCAGAGAGCTCCAGGCCTTGCCATCTAAGTCTCTGTACCTAACCATCTTCCGAGACAAGCTGGTTCTTTGCACTAGAACTTCCTTTCTGCCGAAAGATGCCACTCCCTTTCATGTAGGCCAGTCTATCACCCTGCCTACCTTTTATGCTCTGCCACATTCTTTTAAGTAAGAAGCGCGACTCCATCAACTTGATCCAAAAAACATCCATTGAAGCTTGACAGCGAAAGAAATCAGGGCGGACGACTAACTCTTCTTGGGGTATGTCAGAGCGAAAAATGGTAAGGCTCTGGATGGATCGTGCTCTGCAATAAAATCTGCTAAATACTGGCTAAGAAGCAACCCCCTGTGGGTATGCATGCTCATTCCACCAGAGCTAAGGCTGCCACCACTGCATTAGCATGGAGAGTTCCAATCTTGGACATCTGCCAGGCAGCAACATGGGCTTCTCTGCACAGGTTTAGAATGCACTAATGCCTGGAAAGTCAGGTCCATGTGGACAGCCATTTTGCCCATTCTGCTCTGCAAGACTCTAGTGTGAATTCATTCCGCAGACCCACCTCCGGAGAGGTATTGCTTGGGTATCTATTCTAAGGTAAGGAATCTGCATCTAGACGTCTCTATCAGAAGAGCACGTTAGTTATCTCCTGTAACGCCTTATATAGTAGAGACTCTATCTAGCTACAGATTCCTTACTGACCCACTCATGCTCCCTGCTCTGTGAATAGATTTCTAGGGTCAAGGCGGTTTCCTTTTCAGGGCCCTAGTTTTTCAAACTAGTGGGCAGTGTTTTTGTGGATCCGCACTCCTGCGTGGAAAATTGTGAAAAGAAACTGACGTCAGCGTGCTAGGGTGGCACCTATATGGCCATGTGTACTGCACTCCCAGCGCTAACAACATCTGAAAGAAATAGGTTAGTGTTAGATTCCTTACCTTAGAATATCCCCAGGCGTCAGACTGGATCCGGAAACTTTTGCGTAGCAGTACCCCTGCGCATCGGTAGGCGTCGTCTGAGGCTCCGCGTCCGTCGGCGCCGTCGTTCGGCGCCGGGATGACGTCGTCGGAGTACTTAGATGCCGCCCTTGCGCGCTGACGTCAGTTCCTATTTTTTCCGCGCTAGCAAGCGCCGATCCGGGAACAGTAGTAACCTTAGTCAATTTTTGACTAAACTTTTTCGATAATTTTTTATCATTTCTCAAAGTCGAACGACTCCAACGGTGCCGGTAGGGATGCCCGGGTTCAAACCCTGCGACGACTGTCACAAACTGATGTCGGTAACCGACCCCTATCGCCGGTGTCTTCATTGCCTGGGGCCCGACCACGATGACAAATCGTGCCCCGACTGCCGGACCTTGACGTCGAAGGCTAGGCGGGAGTGGTCCCGCAAGCGCCTCGAGCTCCGGCAGTCGGCCCCGCGCCAGAGTCATCACGGCTCGGAGGATCGACACCACTCCTCGAGCTCCAAGTCCTCAGGTAACAGGCACAAGAAGTCGAAGAAGCGACATCGCTCTTCCGACTCCCCGCGACGCGGCCGGGGAATCGGGCGACACTGCTCACGCGGCTCTGCCGGAGCCGCGGGCGTCACGGCCTGCTCCATACCCGCTGGTCCCTGAGTAGAACTCTACGCCGGAGGAGATCGACGCCTTCCTCACAGGCATGAGGTTGCTCACTCCTCCGTCGGGTTCCGCGGCAGCTTCGGGCCAAGCGGCCCCGACTGGGAGCCCAAGCGGGCCGGGTGCCTCGGCCCTGGCGCCGTCGGGTGCTTTGGCCCCGGCGCCGTCGTCGACTTGGGTCCCGGCGCCGCAGGGCCCCACGGGATCCGGGTCCGGATCGTCGCCGGTCGACCTTACGACTTCGCCAGCGCCGGCCCCTAGGGTGTCGCCTCCAGCGCCGTCCACGGACGATGTCTTCCCCAGTCTACCCCTCAGTCCGGTTCCGACGCCGCTTTCGACGCCGATGGGAGAATTTTACTTCTATGATCCAGCCCCATCATTTGAACCTGAGTATCAGGAGATGGGTGGCGAGGTGGATTGGGAAGGGTCTGAGGACCGTCTGGCACGCGAGTGCCAGTCTTATCAGGGCTGGGCAGGTGAGCTAGGGGATACCAGTGGGCTGGACACTTCGCCAGACACTGGTTATGTCTCCTTTCCTACCGTAGCTTCGGAGGAGGGGGCTCCCTGTAGTGTGGTGTTGACACGGGCGGCCAAGGCCTTATCCCTTGAACTCCCCGTCGCGGCCGTGAGGACTAACCTCCTCACTGAGGTCATTAACCCGCAAGCAAGCTCTTCGGAGCCTCTGTTGCCGTTTAAAGAGGCCTTGTCTGACGTTCTTCTGGGCACCTGGTCCAGTCCCGCTACAGGTCCCCCTTTAGATAGGAACGTGGCCAGATGCCACCGCCTGGCTCTGGGCGACCCTTGCTTCCTGTCCACCCACCCCACTCCCGAGAGCCTGGTCATACAGGCCTCTAATTCCCATAGCGCATTTCTGACGGCTCCCCCTGATTGGGAATCCAAGAGGTACGAACAGTATGGCAAAAAGATGTTCTCCTCCATGAGTTTGGGGTTGCAGTCAGTTAACACCGCGTGCCTCTTGGGCCATTATACCCACTCTCTGTGGGACACGGTCGCGGACGTGCTGCCACAATGTCCGGAGGAGGCCCGGACTAAACTCGCCCAAGCCCTTGCGGAGGGACGGTACTCCATCCGATGTGGGCTGGATACAACGGACTTGCTAGGTAGAGCGATGGCAACGACGGTGGTGATTCCTCGCCACGCCTGGCTGAGGTCAGTCAACTTTTCAGCTGATGTCCAGAACACCCTCATGGACATGCCGCAAGGCAGACAGTGCGCTTGAGCGCTTTAAGGACTCCAGGGCTACGGCCAAGTCCTTGGGACTGTCGGCCCCGCGCCAGCAATCTGCTGCCTTTCGCCCCTTTCTTGGCCAAGGAAGGTGCGCCCCCACACGTCCTGCCAGCCACGGACCGCAGACTAACATCCAGCGCGGTGGCGGATGTGGTAACCACTGTGGCGGTGCCCGGGGACAATGGCGAGGCCAGTGCACATCTACCCCTGCAACATCCGCCTCAAAGCCCTCCTAGTCCGAGCTTTCAGGCCCACGTGACACCAGTGGGGGGCAGGGTTCGCCATCACCACCTCCACTGGCGCAACATCACATCGGACAGGTGGGTGCTGCAAATAATCCGAAGGGGCTACTCCCTTCCCTTCGAGGCGACCTCTCCAGCCATGCCACCGCAGTACCACCACGTGTCGGGGGATCACGTGACTCTTCTGCGAGAGGAAGTTAAGGCCCTCTTGGCCAAGGGGGACATCGAGCGCGTTCCTGGGCCAGAAGTAGGGTGTGGTTGTTACTCCCACTACTTTCTGGTTCCCAAGAAGGGCAAAGGGGGTCTACGCCCTATCTTGGACCTGCGGAACGTCAACGGCTTCCTACGGATGGAGAGGTTCAAGATGCTGACACTGGCTCAGGTCTTAGCTGCCCTGGACCCGGGAGACTGGATGGTAGCCTTGTACTTGCATATTTCCACATCCCCGTCCTGCTGGCCCACCGGCGCTACCTGCTGTTCACGGTAGACCACGAGCAATTTCAGTTTACCGTGCTCCCCTTCGGCCTTACCAGAGCCCCATGGGTGTTCACGAAAGTGAGGGCGGTGGTCGCAGCTCATCTGCTCAGGTTAGGGGTTTCAGTCTTCCCCTACCTAGACGACTGGTTGTTGAAGGCGGGCTCGCCCCAGACAGTCGTCAGCCACCTCCAGACTACGGCCGACCTCCTGCACCTGCTGGGGTTCTCCATCAATGTGCCGATGTCGCACCTGTGTCCCTCTCAGAAGCTTCTCTTCATCGGAGCGGTTCTAGACTCGGCGCAGTTTCGGGTTTATCCTCCCGAACAGCGGGTTCGGGATATTCAGGCTCTGATTCCGATCTTTCAGCCGTTATCCTGAGTCTCGGTCAGGTTGACGCTGCGGCTTCTGGGGCTAATGGCCTCCTGCATTCTTCTGGTGCATCACGCCAGGTGGCGGATGCAGGCTCTGCAGTGGGACCTGAAGTTTCAGTGGGCCCAGCGTCAGGGCAACTTGTCCGACCATGTCTTGATCTCGGAGGGCACTGCAAGGCAGTTGCAGTGGTCGCTCACGGACCGCGATTGGGTCAGCGGCAGATCCCTCTCCCTACCCCAACCGGAGCACGTAGTTGTTGTGAGAAGTTGGCCTGGTAAATGATGTTCACTATTCTAGTGAACACCTTGCACCAGTCCAAACAACCCTTATGGTGATGGTTGTAAGTCAACCTTATAGACCAGCTATCTTAGAGGTAGAGTGGACAGAACAGTCTTAGGCTAAAAGACTCTTGAGGGTGTGTAAAGCCAGCTGTTTTACCATATGTAACCCCTTGAATACCAAATGAAAGGACACCACACAGGATATATATATAAAATATATATGTATTTATTTACTAACACACTCCTCTGAACTCTTTATGAGATCAGTGGCCAAAGCACATAACAAGTAACTTAATCAGAATACTTTAAATAGCATAATTTACAGTTAGGCCCTAGGGGCGCGTAAAACCATATACTAAGTAAGTAGTATAAGAACCACGACTCTGGAAAAGGAAAAACCTAGGGCATCGCTGGGGCTACACTATCTGACCCTTAGGTTAGGAGTAGGAGGCCCACAGGCGGCGCGTGCAGTGTCAGTACACTCACGCGAGAGTCATTAGAAAGTCAATGGGAACTTAGAAGGTAAGTAAATGGAGTTTTAGGACACTTCCGGTCTAACTAGGATGATACAACTAACAAAACTGGACACTAGGATAGGCAATCCCTACAGGAGCACCGAAGTACTCGCGTTCCCTCACCCACGGGCTGTGGGTGCATAGGTGTCAAAGTGTGTCGGGTTTTCTCGTTGATTCCTATGGAACCTTGGAAGAAGATGCTGCAGGCGACCAGGAGGAAGATGTCCGGGTGGATCCAAGGGTGGATCGGAGTTGAAGAAGACCTGAAAGCAGAGGGGACAGAGTCTAGGTCACTAGCCAGTGACCGGGTGGAACCAGGAAGGAACCAGATGTCGTCAAGGAGCAATCAGGTGCTGTTGTGAAGCTTGTTGTTGCAGCCACGTGGACCAGGAGGCGTCGAGGACGACCAGGTGCTGGAGAGGAGCTGTCCCACGAAGGTTCTCGCAGATGGAGGGGTCGACTTCAAGATCGGAGCCAACAAGCCTAAGCAAAAGCAACCCACGCAGGATACACAAAGAGCTTCTGGTGCAGACCAGGAGGGTCTGAGGTACGTCACCTTTTCAGGGAAGCAAGGGCCAGTCTGGAGCAACCAGACCAGCGATGGATTTTCAAAAGGATCGTCGTCACAGGGCTACTAGCCAACTGGCCAGCAACCGGGACAACGCGTCGAGCAGAACACAAGCAGAAGGGACCGATGCTGATCTCGTGGAGTGTGGAGGGCTGGTCTTCGGTGCAGGTGGAGCTCGGTGTCAGGGTGTCTCAGTCCCCAGTGCACAGCTTCGAGGAAGCCTCAGGAGCTGCGCTGTTAGCAAGTTGAAGACTTTCCAAGTTGCCTGGGTCCAGGGGGTCCGACGCCTTCCATGGGGCTCAGCTGTGCTGGAGTCGTGCAGTGGGGTCAGAGAGGTCCAGGAGTCGAGGTCTTGTCAGGCTCTGTGCTCGGGTTCCGGCGGGAACGGGGACAAAGCAAGCCGTCGAGTTGCTGGAAGGTGCCTGGTTGCCCAGGGTGTTCACTCCTTGGCCACAAGGGAGATTCTTCAGTCTTCAGCTCAGGTGAATGTCGAAGGGTCCAGAGTTTCGTTTCAAGTCGATATCAGGATAAATCTAAAGCCCACTGGGTCAGCTCCTACCTTTATACAACTAAAGGGAGCTGGATTACTGTCTAGGTCCCTCCTATGGGTGGGGCAAGGAAGGGGGGTGGTTACACCCCCTTTCCTTTGTCCAGTTTCGCACCAGAGCTGGGGCTGGAGTGCCCCAGCACCGGTTTGAACTGGACTATGCGTGGAGCACCTAGTGTGCCCCAGGCAGTGTCTCATTCTAGTCAACCCTCCCTGTCCCAATACACAAAGTCCTGTCTGGGGTGGTGCTCACACCTCTCCAGGCAGGAAACCTATTGTCCAAACCTCCGTGACTGGAAGGACTCCCAGCAGCAGGAGGTCAGACTTGTGTCTGTGGCAGCAGCATCCATTTTGTGACGCTGGGGCTCTGGTGAACTTTAACCGTGATAGTCAGCAATAACATGTCTTCTCCCTCTAGAAGGGTGGAATGCTACCCCCGTTGCCAGAATTGGCGAGGGGGTAGTATTGCAAAGCGTATGACACCTTACACGACATGTTTAGATAAAGCCAAACCAAAGTTAGCATTCAACCGCGCGGATTATAATGCACTTAAGAGTATATGGTGATATCATAGAACAGCTATAAGGACATGGTTCCGCAAGCTGCAGACAGGCTCAGCTCATGCTAGAGCACCATCTCACACATAACCAAGCACTCTGCCTCCAGGATTGTTAAGGCCTGCCATAGGAGTGACTTATAGGTTACTGCCCTACAGTAGCTCTCCCTAGAGAGGTTATTGGGGCTGCGAGCTGCAGTAGGAACAAGAGATCGTGCTAACCTTTGCGCACTGTTTACAGGCTGTGTAAAAAAATTATTTAGAGCGTTTTTAGCGTTTTTAGCATCATACCGCTTTTTATTCTGGGGGCTGTTTTTTAGAAGGGGGAATTGATATAGCAGGCACACTGACACTCTACACACCCTTGCCTCTTAATATTGTACTCAAATCTGCTTTGTTCGAGATTTTACTCGGCGGTGGGCGCCATCTTGGGTGAGGAAGGCGAGGTCAGCGCTCAAGTCGGGCCGGCCTCCCGCCCTCCCACAGTATTTAGGCGCGCCCTACCCAGTGCTCTCTGCCCTACAGTAGCTCTCCCTAGAGAGGTTATTGGGGCTGCGAGCTGCAGTAGGAACAAGAGATCGTGCTAACCTTTGCGCACTGTTTACAGGCTGTGTAAAAAAATTATTTAGAGCGTTTTTAGCGTTTTTAGCATCATACCGCTTTTTATTCTGGGGGCTGTTTTTTAGAAGGGGGAATTGATATAGCAGGCACACTGACACTCTACACACCCTTGCCTCTTAATATTGTACTCAAATCCGCTTTGTTCGAGATTTTACTCGGCGGTGGGCGCCATCTTGGGTGAGGAAGGCGAGGTCAGCGCTCAAGTCGGGCCGGCCTCCCGCCCTCCCACAGTATTTAGGCGCGCCCTACCCAGTGCTCTCTGCCCTACAGTAGCTCTCCCTAGAGAGGTTATTGGGGCTGCGAGCTGCAGTAGGAACAAGAGATCGTGCTAACCTTTGCGCACTGTTTACAGGCTGTGTAAAAAAATTATTTAGAGCGTTTTTAGCGTTTTTAGCATCATACCGCTTTTTATTCTGGGGGCTGTTTTTTAGAAGGGGGAATTGATATAGCAGGCACACTGACACTCTACACACCCTTGCCTCTTAATATTGTACTCAAATCCGCTTTGTTCGAGATTTTACTCGGCGGTGGGCGCCATCTTGGGTGAGGAAGGCGAGGTCAGCGCTCAAGTCGGGCCGGCCTCCCGCCCTCCCACAGTATTTAGGCGCGCCCTACCCAGTGCTCTCTGCCCTACAGTAGCTCTCCCTAGAGAGGTTATTGGGGCTGCGAGCTGCAGTAGGAACAAGAGATCGTGCTAACCTTTGCGCACTGTTTACAGGCTGTGTAAAAAAATTATTTAGAGCGTTTTTAGCGTTTTTAGCATCATACCGCTTTTTATTCTGGGGGCTGTTTTTTTAGAAGGGGGAATTGATATAGCAGGCACACTGACACTCTACACACCCTTGCCTCTTAATATTGTACTCAAATCCGCTTTGTTCGAGATTTTACTCGGCGGTGGGCGCCATCTTGGGTGAGGAAGGCGAGGTCAGCGCTCAAGTCGGGCCGGCCTCCCGCCCTCCCACAGTATTTAGGCGCGCCCTACCCAGTGCTCTCTGCCCTACAGTAGCTCTCCCTAGAGAGGTTATTGGGGCTGCGAGCTGCAGTAGGAACAAGAGATCGTGCTAACCTTTGCGCACTGTTTACAGGCTGTGTAAAAAAATTATTTAGAGCGTTTTTAGCGTTTTTAGCATCATACCGCTTTTTATTCTGGGGGCTGTTTTTTAGAAGGGGGAATTGATATAGCAGGCACACTGACACTCTACACACCCTTGCCTCTTAATATTGTACTCAAATCCGCTTTGTTCGAGATTTTACTCGGCGGTGGGCGCCATCTTGGGTGAGGAAGGCGAGGTCAGCGCTCAAGTCGGGCCGGCCTCCCACCCTCCTCCTTCCCATATTATGTGTCACCCAACCAGACGGCGCAGCGGGCTGGCGCAGCGGGCGCGCCGGAAGCGCGCCGAAGTCGAGCCAAAGTCCAGCCCGTCTGCGCCCGTCCGCGGCAGTCCGTGGCTCGGGGCCACATCCCCTGGCAGTTCTACTCAAAATACCATAAGGTATGGCAGACACGCACTACTTGCTCTACAACCAGTCACACCTATCGATTGCATACACGCAATGTCTGCCCAGTCACTTACAGAATGCACAAGGTGCCGCTTTGTACCCCTTCCTCAAATCCCTCACACTTCCTCGGGCCCTATCATCAAAGCTGCACTATTGAATTGTAGATCCCTACGGAAGCATGCTTTAGAAATCTATCATCTACTAGAAGACCTAAATCTTCAGATCCTCTTTTTAACTGAAACCTGGCTAGATGATCACTCGGATCCGGACATCATCCAGGCCATGCCCGACGGCTATTCCCTAGCCAGATTGGACAGACAGAACGGCAGAGGAGGCGGCATCGCCATAGCCACGAAAGCTCCGCTAGTCTGTTCCCTAGTACACACTCAGGTTGATCACAGTGAAGCCGGCACCTTCACAATTAACACTGGCCCCAATCATTCGATCTCTGGCATTTTGATATACCGACCGCCAGGTACACTACATGAGTTTACATCAACCCTAATGGAAGCGGTCACTCATCTAGCACTGAGGAAATCCAGACTGTTAGTGCTGGGGGATCTCAATGCTCATTTCGAGGATCATCTAGATAAAAACGCTGATGATATCCGGATGGAATTGCAATCTATTCAGCTTGATCAAATAAATAATGAGCCTTCCCATCAACTAGGACACCTTCTAGACCCCGTTTTTAGCAATTGGCAGGGAGTGCATACCTCTGATCCTATACCCATACCCTGGTCGGACCACTACATTATTCCCTTCACATTGCAGCTTGACAAAACGGAAATTGTTAGGCATCAATCCCTACGATACAAACGCAGGAAATGGAAGAACTTCTCCCTTGATTCATTTAAGCAAATCGTACAGGACGAAGGCCCTCCCAAAGGGATCGACTGTGAGGCAGCTAATGACAATTTAAACAACATTGTCATTAAGGCCCTAGACATCACAGCCCCAAGTCGTACCCTGTCCAATGCCAGGAGATCTAAAAAAACTGCTCCTTGGTTCAGCCAAGAACTGCAAGTCATGAAGACGGCTTGTAAGAAACTCGAGAGAGCTTGGCGACAGAATCTCTGTGCTGATATTAAAATACAATATAAAACAACACAGAGAGAATATTACAAATCAGTTCGGGTGGCCAAAGCAGAGCATTATCACACCCGCATAATGGAAGCAGGCAATTCCTCCAAGGAACTGTTTCTTATATATAAAGAGATATCCATAGTGGACGTGACCTCCCCCGCGCACAATGACTCGGTGGAAGTGTGCAACAATATTGCTCAATATTTTGCAGGCAAAATACATAAAATCTACTCTAGCTTCTCTAACCAGACAGATCCGGCCACGAATTTCATCGAAAATGACAAACTTGTAAATACACCTGTTTGTTTAAACTCTTTTACAGTCCCTTCCTATGAAATCCTATACAAAATGTGCAAAAAAATTAAATCAGGATCCCCTAGGGATCCAGCACCCCCGAAAATTTTAGCCGAAGCCTTTCCTGTACTAGAGCCTCATTTTAGGCACCTATTACATGCTTCCTTTACTACCTCCTGCCTCCCGGAGGAGTGGAAACAGGCAATAGTATTACCCATTAAGAAAAAATCAAACATCAGCCTGGACATAATGGACAACCTGCGACCCATATCCCTGCTACCCTACGTGGCCAAATTAGCAGAGAAAATCGCTAACAGTCAACTTATGGAACACCTTGAGAACCATAATGTTTTCCACAATTCGCAGTCGGGTTTCAGAACTGGCTTCTCTACGGAGACAGCTCTCCTGAGGGCCACTGAAACCC
Organism: Lissotriton helveticus; assembly: GCF_964261635.1. NCBI lineage: Eukaryota > Metazoa > Chordata > Amphibia > Caudata > Salamandridae > Lissotriton > Lissotriton helveticus. Next base: position 138,697,261 of record NC_136070.1, read on the forward strand.
TACGTGAAGGTGCAGATAAGGGAAAGACAATGGCCCTCATCATGCTGGATCTCAGTGCCGCTTTTGACACTGTAGCACACACCATCTTGCTACAGTGTCTAAATAAAGCGGGCGTCACCAACAAGGCACTGGGTTGGCTGAAATCTTTCCTGATTAACAGGACCTTCCAGGTTCAAAGAGGGACTTTCCTCTCCGACAGGGTGATGCTAGAACAGGGGGTTCCTCAGGGCTCTGCCCTGAGCCCTACCCTGTTCAATCTCTACATGGCCCCGTTGGCGGAAGTGGTGCAATCGTTTGGCGTAGAGCTTGTCTCTTACGCCGACGACACTCAACTTCTCATATCCCTGACCCATGCCCCTTCTAAGGAAGCTGATAACTTCAACGCCTGCATGTCCAAACTAGCTATGTGGATGAATGAACACTGTTTGAAATTAAATGGGACAAAAACAGAGGTCCTCATTATGGGAGGAAATGAGGTCAAATGGACGAAAGAATGGTGGCCCAGTTGTCTGGGTCCCCTGCCCACGCCCGCACAAGAAGCGAAGAACTTAGGTGTATGGGTGGACAATAAACTGTCCTTTGACAGCCACGTAAAGAGGACTGTTGGCAAATGTTTCGGGGTGATGAAAACCCTCAACCGCACCCTCGACCTGTTACCCACCAACTCCAGGCGCACCATGACACAGGCATTAATAACGTCCCGCATTGATTACGGGAATGTACTACTTATGGGTACTTCAGTAAAAAACATAAACAAACTACAGGTTCTACAAAACTCGGCAGCTCGCCTGGTGCTAAGGCTTCCCCGCCGTGCCCCCTCACGTCCTTCTCTAGCAGCCCTCCACTGGTTACCAATCAGTAAGAGGATTGCTTTTAAAGCAATGCTATGGTGCCATAAAATAATTCATCACAGAGCGCCGGCATATATGTCTGATCTGGTGTCTGTGTACGAACCCAACAGATCTCTCAGATCCAAAGGAATGGGTCTACTTAAAACTACCTGCCCCAAAAAAGCGAAAATGGGTGGCAGATCATTCCGCACCTTAGCCGCCAGGCAATGGAACCTCCTGCCTCTAGAGATTAGGTTGGAGAGTAATGAATTAGTATTTAGGAAGAAGCTGAAAACTTGTCTCTTTGCTGTGTGAAATGGCTCTCTCTTTCCTTCCTCTGCTGCTGCTGTCTTTCTCTATAGCGCGGGGACACGCCGGGAGGTGTTACCATGCGCTCTACAAACTCCTTTAAACTAAACTAAACTAAACTAAACTGTGTGTCTATATATAAGGGTAGATATAGGAATACTATACCTAAGCAAGGGGTGATTACACGACCTTGCCCCAGCTGAGTGATCAGACAGTTGTGTTAGTTTGAGTGGCCATCCAGGGGTGGCATAATACATGCTGCAGCCCCTGGGAGGCCTTAGTTACACCTATGCCCTGAGTACCTAAGGTACACTTCTACAGGGGCTGACAAGGTGAACCAATTCCCAATTGTGGATGTACCTAGAGTACATGTTGTGAATTTAGAGAGAGTGCATCTGGGCTGTGGGTCTGATTAGCAGGCCCACAGCCACATCTAAGTCGAAAACCAGTAAAGCAAAAGCAAAAGGTGGGGGTGACCATAGGAAGCAGGCCCTACTCTCGTACACAACCCCCCCACCCAAACTTAGGGATATTAAACTAGCCTTGACCAGTTGAGCCTTCATGTTCTAAGTGGAAATATCTGGAGAGTCCATCTGCATTGGCATGGTCAGTCCCAGGTCTATGTTCCACTGTAAAGTCCATTCCCAGTAGAGAAATGGACCACCTAAGAAGTTTGGGATTTTCACCCTTCATCTGATTTAACCATAGGATGGGCTTGTGGTCTGTCTGTATCTTGAAGTGAGTGCCAAACAAGTATGGCCTCAGCTTCTTCATGGCCCATACCACAGCAAAGGCCTCCCTCTCTATAGCTGACCAACGTTTCTCTCTAGGGGTCAGCCTTCTGCTTATGAAAGCAATGGGCTGGTCTTGACCATCTATATTCAGTTGTGAAAGTACAGCTCCCACACCCAACTCAGAAGCATCTGTTTGGACTATGAACTCTTTGGAGTAATCTGGACTTTTCAGAATAGGTGCAGTACACATGGCCTGCTTCAGGTCATCAAATGCCTTTTGACAGCTAACTGTCCACTGAACTTTCTTTGGCATCTTTTTGGAAGTGAGGTCATTCAGTGGTGTCACAATGGACCCGTAGTTTTTTACAAACTTCCTGTAGTACCCAGACAGGCCCAAGAAAGCTCTGACCTGTGTCTGGGTGATTGGAGGAGTCCAGTCTCTGATGGTCTGGATCTTACTCTCCAGTGGTTGAACCTGACCCCCACCTACCAGGTGGCCCAGGTACACAACATATCTGACACTTAGTGGCCTTGATAGTGAGGCCTGCCTTTTGCAGGGCCTCTAAAACATTCCTCAGGTGGACCAGGTGATCCTCCCAGGTGGAGCTAAAGACAGCAATATCATCTAGATAAGCTGCACAATAGTCATCCAGTCGTGTGAGAACTTGATTCACCAGCATTTGGAAAATGGCAGGTGCATTCTTCAAACCAAAGGGCATTACCACAAATTGATAATGTCCTCCTGTGGTCGGAAATGCTGTCTTGGCTTTTGCATCCTCAGGTAATCTGATTTGCCAGTAGCCAGCTGTCAGGTCAAATGTGCTCAGGAACTTGGCAGAAGCCAATCTATCAATGAGCTCATCAGCCCTGGGGATGGGGTGGGCATCTGTCCTAGTGACAGCATTGAGACCTCTGTAGTCCACACAAAACCTCATCTCTCTCTTACCATCTTGGGTGTGAGGGTTTGGCACCAGGACTACTGGACTGGCCCAAGGGCTCTCTGAGGGCTCAATAACTCCCAGCTCCAACATCTTTTAGACCTCTGTCCTAATGCAGTCCCTGACATGGTCAGGTTGCCTGTAGATTTTACTCTTGACAGGCAGACTGTCACCAGTGTCCACCTCATGGGTGCACCAGCTTGTCTGACTTGGGGGTCAGGGAAAACAGATGTCTGAAGGACTGAAGAACTTATCTGCAGTCCTGTTGCTGATGCTCAGAGAGGCTGTCTGCAAAGAATACACCATCTACTGACCCATCTTTAGGGTTCTGAGTAAGCAGGTCTGGGAGAGGGTCACTCTCTTCCTCCTGCCTCTCATCTGTAGCCATGAGCAAGCCCATGTCTGCCCTGTCGACAAATGATTTTAGTCTGTTGACATGAAGCACTCTGTGGGGGCTTCTGGGAGTCCCAAGGTCCACCAAGTAGGTGACATCTCCCTTCTGTTCAACTATTGTATGGGGTCCAGACCATTTGTCCTGGAGTGCTGCTGGGGCCACTGGCTCCAACACCCATACTTTCTGTCATGGCTGGTACACAGTCAGCACAGCCTTTTGGTCATGCCAAGCTTTCTGAAGTTCCTGGCTGGCCTCAAGGTTTTTGGAAGCCTTCTCCATAAACTCAGCCATCCTGGAGCAGAGACCAAGTACATAGTCCACTATGTCAAGTTTAGGCTTTTTGAGAGGTAACTCCCACCCTTCCTTCACAAGACATAGGGGTTCTCTTACAGGATGCCCAAACAAAAGCTCAAAAGGGCGGTAGCCAACCCCCTTTTGTGGGACCTCTCTGTAAGCAAACAGAAGGCAGGGTAAAAGGATGTCCCATCTTCGCCTCAGCTTTTCAGGTAACCCTTTTAACATCCCTTTGAGGGTCTTGTTGAATCTCACCACAAGCCCATTGCAATGTGGGTGATAGGGGGTGGTGAACTTATAGTGGACACCACACTCTTTCCACATTGCAGTTAAATATCCTGACATTAAGTTTGTACCTCTGTCAGAGACAACCTCCTTTGGAAACCCCACTCTGGAGAAAACTCCAAGTAGGGCCCTTGCCACAACAGGGGCTGTTGTGGTCCTCAGGGGAATAGCTTCTGGATACCTGGTGGCATGATCCACTACCACCAGTATAAATCTGTGCCCAGATGCTGTTTGGGGGTCCATTGGTCCTACAATGTCTATCCCCACTCTCTCCAAGGGTACCCCCACCACAGGTAGTGGTATGACGGGGGCCTTTGTTGTGCCACCTGATTTGCCACTGGCTTGGCAGGTAACACAGGAGCGACAAAACTCCTTGGTATCTTCTGACATATGGGGCCAGTGAAAGTGAGGGACAAGCCTGTCCCAAGTCTTGTTCTGGCCCAAGTGTCCTGCTAGGGGAATATCATGGGCCAAGGTAAGAAGGATGCCCCTAAATTGCAGAGGTATAACCAACCTCCTGGAAGCACCAGGCTTGGGGTCTCTATCCTCTGAATAAAGGAGCCCATCATCCAAATACACTTTATGGGTACCTTGAGCATTCCCAGCAGCCTCAGCAGCAGCCTGTCTGAGGGGTTCAAGAGAGGAACAGTCTAACTGTGCCTGCCTCAGATCTGCCCTTGAGGGTCCCCCTGTCCCAAGAAACTCAACCTGATCAGGCTCAAGCTCTTCTAGGACAGTTCCCTCTTGGATCTCAGAATCATCCTCCTGGGAGGGCTGATCCTCAACCTGAGGCAGGGGGGAAGGCACTACCTTAACCCTCTTGCTCTTTCTCTTGGGTAGTGTCTGGTCTATTGTTCCGAGATCCAGCACTTGTTCAGGTAAGCACTTTTTGGCCTGTGACCTGGTCACAGCAAGGACATGTGCTGATATTCCCAGCATTTCTGCATGGGTCCTATACTCCACCTCAGACCAAACTGAGGTTTCAAGATCATTACCTAACAGACACTCTACTGGAAGGTCTGAACTCACAACAACTCTTTTGAGGCCAGTTACTCCTCCCCAGGAGAAGTTAACAACTGCCATACTATGGGAGGTAGTGGCATTGCTAGCGTTGGTCACTAGGTAGGTTTCACATAGTATGATCTGGTCAGGGTTCACAAAGTTAGGTGTCACTATAGTGACACTGGCACATGTGTCCCTGTAGGCTTGAGCCATTTTGTCATTAATAAAAGGTATCTGTCTGTACTTGCTCAGATTACTGGGACTTACAGTAGAGGACATTTCTATGTTCCCATCACAGACAAGAACAGCCTGAGTTGGTACTCTGACTAGGCCAGAGTCCACCTCAGTTCCCAGGGTCAACCCTACTACACCCTTTTGCTGGGAACCACCACTAACAGTAGGACTAGGGGGAACAGTTGCCTTAGGGGCAATGGTGGTTGGTGCTGTGCCCTTCTTGGTGCACTCACTAAACCAGTGAGAGACTGATTTACAGTATCCACACCAGGGCTTCTTTGGACTTTCTTGTTTCTGTTTGTTCTTTTTGGAGCCACTCTCCCCCTGTGCCTTTTGGGGGCCTGGTGAAGACTTCTGGTCTTTTTGTTTCTGCTCATTACCTTTCTGGTCTGCCTTTTTCTGATCACCCCCTTGGTTCTGGTTTTTCTGCTTGATCCTGGTTCTGGCCCATTTGTCTGCCTTCTTTCCCAATTCTTGGGGAGAGGTCAGATCAGAGTCAATCGGGTACTGATGCAATAGCTAGTTTTGACAGTTGCTAAGGATTTTCTCTCTCATGATCAAATTATACAATCCTGTATAGTCCCTAACTTGACTTCCCAATAACCAGCCTTCCAGAGCCTTAGTGGCACAATCAACAAAATCAGTCCAGTCCTGAGTCTGTGTCTTCTGGCAATCTCTGAACATCAACCTATACTGTTCAGTGGTTAGGCCAAAGCCATCAATCAGAGCACTCTTCAGGACAGAGTAGTTGTTAGCATCCCCATCACTAACTGTGAGGAGCTTATCTCTAGCTTTTTCAGACAAGGAGAGCCATAAGATTGCTGCCCACTGACTTTGGGGTACCTGCTGCACTTTGCAGGCCCTCTCCAAAGCAGTAATCCATTTGTGGATGTCATCCCCTTCTTTATAGGGGGGCACAATCTTGCTTAGGTGTCTATTTTCATATGACCTATTTTTATCCTTAGGGATATTGCTGCCACCAGTGGGTTTTAACACACTCTCTCTATGCTCTCTAGCAGGAGCAAGCTTCTCTTTGGCCAGGGCAACCTCAAGTTCCTGTCTTTCAATCCTAAGAGCAGCTTCTCTCATCTTGGCCTCGTGTACCCTTCTCTGAGGGGAAGTCATCCCTCTCTGAGCAAGGCCATGAGAGCCATTTGAAGCCTGAGAGTGGAGAGAGTCCCTGGAGTGGGATCTTCCTCTTCTCTGCCTCTGGTTAAGCCCACTTGGGGGTCTGTATGAGGGGTGCTCATACTGACTCCCATGTATGCTTAAGTTAGCCTGGCTAAGTCTTCCGACTGCTACCTGGCTGTTTACCTCAGACTCATCCTCTTCTACCTCCTCCTCTTCTTCTTCCTCTGGTACCACAGTATCAGCATTATCTTCTGAGGAGGGAAGGACTTCATCTGCACTACCTGTATCACCTGTCTTACGTGGCTGTTGAGCATCATACTCTTCTAAGAGCTCGACCAGGAACTTGAGGGTAGGGTTTGAACCCTGTTTGAACCTTTTTAGAAGTACACAATTGTCTCAATTCTTCGAAGGCTAAGGTGTCATATCTCGAAGCAGTCCCCAAGGGATCCACTTCTGCAGGCAGAGAACCACTGGGGTTTACTGGATGAGACATGGTTTCTAGTGAGGTGGGGTGTTGCACCTACCTACACTATTTGTTTTCCTACAGAACCTTACTAGGAGTTGTAGTCAGGGTGTGCTAGGCCCAGGCTCTACAACAGCTAAGTTCAGTAAAACTTAAGTATACTAAGACTTGTTTTTATATATATACCTACAGGTACCTATGTGATCTTTCAAATAATATCTCAAGATTACAAGTGGTAAAACAACAGCAAGCTCTAATCCCAACCGCTGCACACCAATGTGAGAAGTTGGCCTGGTATATGATGTTCACTATTCTAGTGAACACCTTGCACCAGTCCAAACAACCCTTATGGTGATGGTTGTAAGTCAACCTTATTGACCAGCTATCCTAGAGGTAGCGTGGACAGAACAGTCTTAGGCTAAAAGACTCTTGAGGGCGTGTAAAGTCAGCTGTTTTACCATATGTAACCCGTTGAATACCAAATGAAAGGACACCACACAGGATATATATAAAATATATATGTGTTTATTTACTAACACACTCCTCTGAACTCTTTATGGGATCAGAGGCCAAAGCACAAAACAAGTTACTTAATCAGAAAACTTTAAATAGCACAATTTACAGTTAGGCCCTAGGGGCGCGTAAAACCATATACTAAGTAAGTGGTATAAGAACCACGACTCGGGAAAAAGAAAGGCCTAGGGCCTAGGGAATCGTTGGGGCTACACTATCTGACCCTTAGGTTAGGAGTAGGAGGCCCACAGGCGGCGCGTGCATTGTCAGTACACTCACGCAAGAGTCAATAGAAAGTCAATGTCAACTTAGAAGGTAAGTAAATGGAGTTTTAGGACACTTCCGGTCTAACTAGGATGATACAACTAACAAAACTGGACACTACGATAGTCAATCCATACAGGAGCACCGAAGTACTCGCGTTACCTCACCCACGGGCTGCGGGTGCATAGGTGTCAAAGTGTTTTGGGTTTTCTCGTTGATTCCTATGGAGCCTTGGAAGAAGATGCTGCAGGCGACCAGGAGGAAGATGTCTGGGTGGATCCAAGGGTGGATCAGAGTTGAAGAAGACCTGAAAGCAGAGGGGACAGAGTCTAGGTCACTAGCCAGTGACCGGGTGGAACCAGGAAGGAACCAGATGCCGTCAAGGAGCAATTAGGTGCTGTTGTGAAGCTTGTCGTTGCAGCCACGTGGACGAGGATGCGTCGAGGACGACCAGGTGCTGGAGAGGAGCTGTCCCACGAAGGTTCTCGCAGATGGAGGGGTCGACTTCAAGATCGGAGCCAACAAGCCTAAGCAAAGGCAACCCACGCAGGATACACAAAGAGCTTCTGGTGCAGACCAGGAGGGTCTGAGGTACTTCACCTTTTCAGGGAAGCAAGGGCCAGTCTGGAGCAACCAGACCATCGATGGATTTTCAAAAGGATCGTCGTCACAGGGCTACTAGCCAACTGGCCAGCAACCGGGACAACGCGACAAGCAGAACACAAGCAGAAGGGCCCCACGCAGATCTCGTGGAGTGTGGAGGACTGGTCTTCGGTGCAGGTGGAGCTCGGTGTCGGGGTGTCTCAGTCACCAGTGCACAGCTTTGAGAATGCCTCAGGAGCTGCGCTGCTAGCAAGTTGAAGACTTTCCAAGTTGCCTGGGTCCACGGGGTCCGACGCCTTCCACGGGGCTCAGCTGTTCTGGAGTCGTGCAGTGGGGTCAGAGAGGTCCGGGAGTCGAGGTCTTGTCAGGCTCTGTGCTCGGGTTCCGGCGGGAACGGGGACAAAGCAAGCTGTCGAGTTGCTGGATGGTGCCTGGTTGCCCAGGGTGGTCACTCCTTGGCCACAAGGGAGATTCTTCAGTCTTCAGCTCAGGTGAATGTCGAAGGGTCCAGAGTTTCATTTCAAGTCGATATCAGGATAAATCTAAAGTCTCCTGGGTCAGCTCCTACCTTTATACAACTAAAGGGGGCTGGATTACTGTCTAGGTCCCTCCTATGGGTGGGACCAGGAAGGGGGGTGGTTACACCCCCTTTCCTTTGTCCAGTTTCGCGCCAGAGCTGGGGCTGGAGTGCCCCAGCACCGATTTGAACTGGACTATGCATGGAGCACCCAGTGTGCCCCAGGCAGTGTCTCATTCTATTCAACCCTCCCTGTCCCAATATACAAAGTCCTGTCTGGGGTGGTGCTCGCACCTCTCCAGGCAGGAAACCTACTGTCCAAACCTCCGTGACTGGAAGGACTCCCAGCAGCAGGAGGTCAGACTTGTATCTGTGGCAGCAGCGTCCATTTTGTGACGCAGGGGCTCTGGTTAACTTTAACCGTGATAGTCAGCAATAACATGTCTTCTCCCTCTAGGAGGGTACCCCCGTCGCCAGAATTGGCGAAGGGGTAGTATTCCAAAGCGTATGACACCTTACACAACATGTTTAGATAAAGCCAAACCAAAGTTAGTATTCAACCGCGAGGATTATAATGCACTTAAGAGTATATGGTATGGCGATATCATAGAACAGCTATAAGGACATGGTTCTGCAAACTGCAGACAGGCTCAGCTCATGCTAGAGCACCATCTCACACATAACCAAGCACTCTGCCTCCAGGATTGTTAAGGACTGCCATAGGAGTGACTTATAGGTTACTGTGTGTCTATATATAAGGGTAGATATAGGAATACTATACCTAAGCAAGGGGTGATTACACGACCTTGCCCCAGCTGAGTGATCAGCCAGTTGTGTCAGTTTGAGTGGCCAGCCAGGGGTGGCATAATACATGCTGCAGCCCCTGGTAGGCCTTGGTTACACCTATGCCCCGAGTACCTAAGGTACACTTCTACAGGGGCTGACAAGGTGAACCAATTCCCAATTGTGGATGTACCTAGAGTACATGGTGTGAATTTAGAGAGCGTGCATCTGGGTTGTGGGTCTGATTAGCAGGCCCACAGCCACATCTAAGTCGAAAACCAGTAAATTAAAAGCAAAAAGTGGGGGTGACCATAGGAAGCAGACCCTACTCTCCTACAGTTGTGACGGACTCGTCCCTCCAGGGCTGGGGAGGCCACATGGGAGAGGCGGAGATCAGAAGCCTCTGGTCTCCGGTGGAGTCCCAGCTCCATATCAACCTGCTGGAACTGCGGGCGATCCGGCTTGCAGTGAAGGCATTCCTCCCCTCTGTCCGGGGGAGTGTAGTGCAGGTGTTCACGGACAACACCACCGCCATGTGGTACTGAAACAAACAGGGCGGGGTGGGGTCGTGGACCCTATGCCAGGAGGCTCTGCGCCTCTGGCAGAGGCTGGAACATCAGGGCGTGGCCCTGGTGGTTCAACACCTGGCAGGTTCCCTGAACGCCAGGGCGGACGAACTCAGCCGTCGGTGCACGATGGATCACGAATGGCATCTGAACTCGGACGTGGCGCAAGGCCTCTTTCAGCAGGGCGGAGAGCCTTGGTTAGATCTATTCGCAACAGAAGAGAACGCGCAATGCCATCAGTTCTACGCGTTGGAATTTCCAAGGCGGCGCTCGCTCAGAGACGCTTTTCGTCGCAAGTGGAGTTGCGGTCTATTGTACGCCTTTCTGCCTATACCACTTCTGCCCAGAGTGCTGAAGAAGACCAGGCGCGAATGGGCCCACGTCATCCTTGTGGCCCCGGACTGGGAACGGAGGTTCTGGTATCCCGAGCTAATCAGCATGTCTGTCGATCCCCCGATTCGTCTGCCCCTTCAGGAGGACCTTCTGTCGCAGCAGCAGGGGACGGTCCTCCACCCAAACCTGTCCAGTCTCCACTTACATGCGTGGAGGTTGAGCGGCAGCAGTTGAGGCCATTTGACTTGCCTCCTGAAGTCTGCAATGTTATTCTGACAGCCAGACGCCCCTTAACGAAATCGGTATACGCCTACGGGTGGAACAAGTTTGTGGCATGGTGCACAGCAAAGGCTGTGGATCCCCTTTCTGCCCCTCTTTCAGAGGTTCTCCTCTTTCTTCTTTCTCTTACCCAGCAGGGTTCTTCTCTGGGCACTCTGAAGGGCTACCTCTCGGCCATTTCCGCCTTCTTAAGGCTACCTGATCAGCCCTCTTTGTTCAAGTCACCGGTTGTAAATAGGTTTTTGAAGGGCATCACTCATATGTTTCCTCCAGTTCCTTTCATGATGCCTCAGTGGGACTTGAACCTTGTTCTAACTTTTCTGATGTGCGCTCCCTTTGAGTCACTTCATAACTGTCCTCTTCGCCTCCTTACTCTAAAGACTGCTTTCCTGGTTGCCATCACCTCTGCCAGGAGAGTGAGTGAGCTCCAGGCCCTTTCTTCTAAGCCTCCTTTCCTTTCAGTCCATCCGGACAAAGTTGTGTTGCGGACGCGACCCTCTTTCCTGCCCAAGGTAGTCACAGCCTTCCACATCGGGCAGTCCATCACTTTGCCCACCTTCTTTCCTCCTCCGCATCCCTCGAAAGAGGAAGAGAGGCTCCACCGTCTGGACCCAAAACGTGCGCTCTCGTTCTATCTGGATCGCACACGCCAGTTCCGGGTGGATGACCAACTCTTTGTTGGTTACGTGGGTGCTAAGAAGGGATGGGCGGTGCACAAGCGAACCATTTCTCGATGGGTCGTCTTGTGTCTCAAGGCTTGTTACTCTTTGGCTCGAAAGGAGCCTCCTGTGGGGCTTCGTGCCCATTCCACACGGGCCATGGCGGCTACTACTGCCCTGGGCCGGGGAGTCCTCTTGCAGGACATCTGTCAGGCAGCTACGTGGGCCTCGCTGCACACGTTCGCAAGACACTACTGCCTGGACAGCCAAGTCCGGAGAGATGACTTTTTCGTCCGTTCCGTTCTCCAGGACTTTCTGGTGTGATCAGTGGTTCACAGACCCACCACCGGGGTTGGTATTGCTGGGGTATCTATTCTAAGGTAAGGAATCTAATACTAACCTGTTTCTTTCAGATGCACAAGTTACTTACCTTCGGTAACGATATATCTGTAAGAAACAGTAGTTAGTATTAGATTCCTTACCGCCCCACCCATCCTCCCCGTTCTGCGAACCGATATCTAGGGTTACGGTCATCCCCTTTCAGGGCCCTAGTTTCATGGCACCAGTTTTAGTTTTTATCATGGCTCTGCGTTTCTGGCGTGGAAAAGCTGTGTATAAGAACTGACGTCAGTGCACGAGGGCGACATCTAAGTACTCCGACGACGTCATCCCGGCGCCAACGATGCCTACCGACGCGCAGGGGTACTGCTACGCAAAAGTTTCCGGATCCAGTCGGACGCCTGGGGAGATTCTAAGGTAAGGAATCTAATACTAACTACTGTTTCTTACAGATATATCGTTACCGAAGGTAAGTAACTTTTGCGCCAGGCAAAGCTGAGCGACGCCACCTTCCGGTGCACAATGGTACTAGTAAGGGAGGAATCTGCAGCTGGATAGAGTCTTTACCAGATCAGGCATTACCATAGGTATGTAACTTGTTCTTTTCCTCTATACAGTTCTTTTTACCCACATACACTTTCTTACAAGTTAATTATCTTTCTGTTTTCCTAATAGTGTAAGACTATATCTTATGTATTAATAATCATTTTGTGCCTAGTTTTATAGTATTCTGTGGTATACTTTTTTGTGTGTGTCTGACATGTTGACCTTTTCCATAATAATTACAATAAAGTTAATTTATTTAGAATGTGGATACATGAATCAGACACTACATAAGCAATACATACCTTTGCTTGATCCCAGATAAACAATATAAGTGTTAATGGAGGAGAATTGCCTTCACAATTTCAATACCTGGAAACCATTAAATAACGCTGCTGACATTAGCTACAGTGTCACAGATGTATTTCGCATAATTTCCTTTCTGGACCTTGCGAAAGAGTTATGGTGTACAAAGGATCTATACCCCTGCTCCTTGGGAGGTCAGAGTTCAGTAGATAGTTCTTCTGAATGCAGATAGTCCTAGGAACATATTGGCTGGCTGCAGTGCTATAGGAGTCAGAATTAGAATCCCTGGGTTCCTTATATGACATCACACACATTTCCTTATGTCACCTGGTGTAACTAAGGCAGGGTGATGCCGGATAGCGAGCGATCAGATCTTACTGAACCCTGGCAAATACGCCACTGTGTTCAGTATGTTAATAAAGTTCATTTGTGTGACACCATGCAATGCAGCAACAGAGCTGGGGGCAATTTTATTTGCATGGTAGTTTCATGATTTAATGAATGGATCTTAAAATCACAGCTCAAAATTACTTACCACTGATTTTGTACTAATGAATTACTTTTGTATCTATAGTTTAGGTGCCCAGGCAAGGTCAATGAGCTTTCCTGTACCACAGAGTTCAAGAGAGTCTACCGAAAAACAGGCAAAGAAGGACTTACTACCCAGGTAAGAGTAGCGAGTGTGAGGGAAGAGATCCTAGTTCATCTGCTTGACATCGTCCTAAAAATGGAGCCTCTTGTAGTTGAGTTATTCACACCGCTGTTGTAGGCTAGCGGATATCTTTTTAAAACCTATATCCCTCATTATTGTTAGGTACTGCCAACTTGTAAATCAGGGATATTTAGTGCAGATTCCTGGAAAGCTGTCCTCTTTCCTGCCATAAGTTAATGTAGCCTTGCTGAAATAGGTGCTTCGGACCTGAACTTGCAAAAAGAATTTTGAGGTGAGGATCCCTACCTTTGCTACTGCAAGGTAATCATAAGGACAAGATGCCCAAAAACAATTCTAAGTACCTTCAGTTTCATGCAGTTCTTCAACTGATAAAGTTTAGAATGATAAAGGTGATGCTTTTTTCCCCCAGAGTTTGATATCCACACATAAGGGGGTATAAAAAGGATGGATGAAAGTGCCTGAATTTCACTGAACCATCTTTAATTATTCAGGGCGCCTTTCAGCTTTCCTGTGCCATTTCAGACAAGGCTCAAATGGAAAAGGGGATCCTGCTACATTTAGTGGTTCTGCGTCCATATATCTAACTGGAGTCCCAAAGGAAATTGATTAATGTTATCATTGCTGGTCAACATTACCATCACGCCTGATGGATACACCCACATGAATGTCCGATAAACAACACTGTACAAAGTACTAGTTGTATATGCTGATATGTACTACAAGAGAATGTGTACATCTTTCAGTTTTCTGATTGTTTGTATATTAAAAGCCTAAATAGGAACAGTTGACAAAAAAGCATTACCATATGGGTCATTGTACCAGTACCCCATCTTGTCACAAAGTAAGATGAACGTTAACATGTCCCTATGAGTTTTACCAACATCGTAGCAGAAGTGTCAGGCAACCTTGCTGCATAAGCTTTCCATGTACAAGGAGTCACAATAGGCGTCATTGCTCCCATAAACACTACGGTAATCCCTGCTAGTCTCCTTACCCAAACCAGATAGAGACCCTGAACTGCTAGGCTTGTACCGCCCATTGGCACTTCTCAACACTGACTATAAATTCTTAGCAAAAATGCTGGTGGGGCTCTTGGCCCCTCTGGTTCCTGCGCTGGTACACACCGGCCAAAATGGCTTTGTACCATCTCATTGCACGTCCCTAAACCTACGTTGCTTTGCTTGAGTAGCCAGGTACTCAACAGGTCAACTCAGGATAAATCAATCAATCAATTAGGGGTATTTAAAGCGCACTACTCACCTGTTAGGGTCTCAAGGCCCTGGAATGGGTGGGGGGGAGCAGGTGCAGCTCCATTGGGCTCATTCACAGAGCCAGGTCTTGATATCTTTTCTGAATTGGTGCAGTGTCGGGCTTCACCGGAGGTGAAGGGGGAGGTCGTTCCAGGTCATGGCTTTGAGGTAGGAGAAGGCCCTTCCACCCACTCTGTTCCTGTAATAGCGTGAGTCGGTGGCTAAGGAGAGGTCGGCTCAGAGGAAGTTTTTCTTGGGGGCATGAAAGGAGAGGTGGTTGTTGAGGTATTGTGGTCCAATGTTGTGGAGGGCCTTGTAGGCGTGTGTGAGCAGCTCAAAAGTTATTCTTCTTTCAAGATGGAGCCAGTGGAGGATCTCAGAGGTGTTGGGTGATGTGGTTGTGCTGTGGGATATTGAGGATTAGTCTGTCTGCAACGTTCTGGGCGGTCTTGAGTTTGCAGAGGAGTTTTTTGTTGATTCCAGCTTAGAGGGTGTTGCCGTAGTCCAGTCTGCTGGTGATGAGGGTGTGGGTGAGCGTTTTCCTGGAGCAGAGGGTATCCTATTGAATGTTTTATGTAGAATGCAGAGGGTGTTGAAGAATGTGGAGGAGACGGAGTTGATCTGGCGAATCATAGTGAGCGATGAGTCCAATATGATGCCGAGGTTACGTGCATGGTCTGTCGGGGTGAGTGGGTTTCTGAGGGTGTAGGCGGCCACCAGGTGTCGTCCCATGCGGAGAGGGTGGAGCCGAGAATGAGTACTTCTGTTTTCTCTGAGTTGAGTTTCAGGCAGCTGTTCTTCATCCAGGTTGCAACAGCTTTCATCCCTTCTTGGAAATTGTGCCTGTTGATGTCAGGTTCCTTGGTGAGGGAAAGGATGTGCTGGGTGTCATCGGCATAGGAGACGACGTTGAGCCCATGATATCTGCGATGGGGGCAATGTAAACATTGAATAGGGTGGGGTTGACGGAGGATCCTTAGGGTACTCCGCATCTGGTGTCTGTCGGTTCTGAGAAAAAGGGTGGGAGTCTTATTCTCAGTGTTCTGCCGCTGAGGAATGAGCGTATCTAGTCTTGGGCCTTTCCTTGGATACTGGCGTTGTGGAGTCTGGTGGCTAGTATGCGGTGGGAGATGGTTTCAAAGGCTACTGATAGGTCCAGGAGGATGAGGGCTGCCGTTTGTTTGAGGAGGGCACGGATGTCATCTGCGGCGGCAAAGAGGGCGGTCTCGGTGTTGTGGTTGCCGCGGAATCTGGATTGGGAGGTGTCTAGGATGTTACTGGCTTCGATTAAGTATGCTAGCTGGGTGTTTACGGCCTTTTCAATGACCTGGGCTGCGAAAGGAAGCAGTGAAATGGTTCTGAAGGTCTTGAGGTTCGTCGGGTCTGCGGATGGTTTCTTCAGGAGGGGGTTGACTTTGGCGCGCTTCCAGTTGTCGGGGAATGTGGCGGTCTTGAGATAGCAGTTGATGGTTCGCCGTGGCTCGGGTGCGATGGCTGTGGCGGCCCTGTGGAAGATGTGTGGCGGGCATGGGTCTGATGGTGCTCCAGAGTGGATGCTCTTCATGGTCTTTAGGGTGTCTTCTATCGTGGATTGGGTCCAAGTAAGCGGGGTCTGTTGGGTGGCATCGCTGGGGGTGGGGGATGAGGTGGTGCAGAGGTCTTGGCCGTCGCAGTTGTCCGAGTATTTTGATCTTGAGATGAAAGAAGGAGCTGAGTCTGTTTCAGAGGTCTTGAGATGGAGGGACATCTGTTTTGCTGTTGGGTTTGGCAAATTCCTGTATGATGGAGAAGAGTTCCCTGGAGTTGTGGGCATTAGAGAGGATTCTGTCTTGGAGGAAGTTCTTCTTAGTGGATTTGATGAGTTGATGGTGTCTGTAGCGTAGCTAGTGGGGGTGAAGGGGGGCGGTCCGCCCCAGGCGGCACTATTTTGGGGCAGCGCGGCACATGTGTTTGAAGTGCAAGCGCAAATGCTTGCGAATGCTGCGTTTCCAGGCTCAGGCTGGCCTGGAGTCTACTGGAGAGTCGAGGCGCGCTGCTTTCGGCAGGCTTGGTCGTAACTGCTCGCAGGCAGCTCTAGCTGCTTCAGGAACAATTTGACCGCCAATCATTATTAGGCCGCGGGACGTCCTGACGCCCGCGGCGCGTGCAGAGCCAGGGTCAGTTGCAGTTCATTTGCTCTGGACCTGGCCCCTGCCTGTCCATGGGTGCTGTGCTGCCGGGCAGTATAAGACTTGCTGAGTTGCTTGCGGCTGCCTGCCTGCCTGCCCGCCCAATGATGCCATGGAGTAGAAGAGCTTGGTGTTGTCGGTGAGTGTCACTCACGGCACACCCGCTCCCTCTGAGTGCCCCCGCCCGCCCAGTCTCACACAAATCACTTTACTACGCTATTGTTAGAACCTAGACCTGCGCCCCACGGTCTGCGACATGGCTGTAGCTGTTGCTGGGGGAGGTGGAGGAGCCTTCCTGCATTTTGTGTATCAAAGTTCCAGTGTATATTCACATTTAATATCCCCTCAAGTAGACTTTTTTTTATCTGTGTAATGCTGTGTCTGTTCTTGGAAAGAGTGGAGGCCACTGCGGCGGAATCCGCGCCCAAGCTCTGATGTATGCAATCACTTAGAATATAATGCAAAGTGGCTTCAACGTGTCGAAGCATGTTAATACAGCGAGATAGAACACTTCCCCCACTGTATTCAGAAACTACTAATTTAATGCATTTCTTCGGAAACCAGATCTTCCTAAAATCTCCTTCATTTGGCACCACTTTTTTATTATCAAAGTATCAGAGCTGTAAAGCAGTCTAGAACAAATATAGACACTTGCTTTTTATTACTACTGTGCCACAATGGCTGCTCTACATGCTTTCATCAGTTTTAAATGTAGAGCAGTTTTCGGAAAAATCAGAGTAATTTATCTTCAACTGCATTGCTCGGTTATGTGCTCGAGAGAGTGTTCGTTTGCATGCGAATTGTGGGAGGAATGGGTTGCACCTCGAATACCACACTTTTCAAGTATCAAATCTGAGACCACTTTGAACTTTGAAGGGCTTCAGTTCTGGGTGTGTGCTATTCAACATCACATCTTACTGTGGTTTACCAGACAATTGTGGCGGCGCACATGCATCATAGGGGACATCTATAGAGTTCACTTTACAAACTGTCTGAGCCGGTCGTTCATGACAGTGCTGCCTGGGCATTGGGTGGGTGGCGCGGTGGGGGGCTTAATATTTAAATTCTGTCATTTTGAGCCAATGCCTATCCCGTGATGCAAAATAATGTATTAAAGCGACACACACAAGTTCAAGAAACAACTTCTCTTTAGTCTGAAAGAGCCTTCGGCATACCTGTACATGACAAGACTGCGCGCCTCGTCCTCAACGCCAGGCCTGGCCCTTGCCTGCAGCCTGGCTGCCTCCTGTGCATAAGGCTTCTTGAGTTGCACTGTGTGCTCAGCAGTCAGCGCTGCTGGCTGCGGCCTGCCCAATGACTAGAACTTGGTTGGTGAGTGTGTTTCCCGCGGCCTGAGCTAGGCCGCAGCCCCTCCCTCTGAGTGCCCCACAGTCTCACACACGGTGATGTGAGGGTCATTATCAGGGTCGGAGAGTGGAGACTAGGAGACAACTCCACACTTGAGAGTGACTAGTGTGCAGTGTTGTCTGTTGTGCACAACTGGTAGGCAGTCTGAGTTTCTGTCTACTGCTGACTGTCCCAGGCGCACAAGTTCCATTGGGCTCAAAGTGCTTCAGTCCCCGTCGTGTGTGGCAGCCCAGGCTGTGACAGCTTCCCTGGCACACACACAGCTGTAGGCGAGTACTTCACAGGTCTTTAAAAGACCATTGCTTGTTAATGAGGCTTTGTTGTTTTTTTACCCCTTCTTAGAACCCCTGCATCTCCACTCTGCCTATTGCTTGAAGAATTTGATTTTTTTCTTAGCCCCCCCCCCCTTGAAATTTGGCTCTAGTTGCGCCTTTGCTACTATCTGGCACTGGTTGGTTAATCTCACGCACACGTGCACTGGGCTGGTTGGCTGGCCTGTGTCACTCTGTGTGCACATACTGCACTGTCTGTTGCCACAAGCCCCGGCCCCAGCCTTAAATCCTGTGACTGTCCTCGAGTTAGTAACTGCCGCCTTCAACTTCAAGATGACGCCACGAGTGGACCAGGATGGTTCGGTTGACTGACTCTATCCTGCCCTAATCTAAGTAAATGACATTTAATTTTGACCTCTCCCTCCAGGCTACCTATACAGTAGGAACTTGTCTAGGTTACGATTCATGCCACAGAGGGGTGTGGGTGTGTGTGCACTGACCGATTCGTCGTTCCATTTTTTTATGTATATTTTTATAGTGTCGCCGTCCTTTTCCCCCGCACCCCCCCTACCTGCCATGGGCGGCAATCTGGGGGATAGCCCCGGGTGCCAGAAGCTCTAGCTACGCCCCTGGATGGTGTGCCGTGGTGGCTGTTTTATATAGGCGGTGCGGGTTTCCTGAGTTTTGCTGTTTCTCCACGTCTTTTCCAGTCGTCGGCAGGAGCACTTGGATTCTTGGAGTGCTGTGGTGAACCAGTTTGCTTTCTTGTTGTGTCGTCTCGTAGTCTTCTGGAGGGGAGTGAGTGTGTTGGCGCAGTTGGCGATCCATTGGTGGAGGTTGTTTGCTGCAGTGTTGGTGTCTGTCGTATTTGGGGGTGGAGAGCAGGTGAGGGCGGAGGTGAGGTGGTCTTCTCAGACTTTGTTCCAGATTCTGCTTGGGAGGCGGCACGCATGCTTGTGTGCGGTGAGTTTTCTAAAGGAGAAATGGATGCAGTGGTGGTCAGTCCAGAACAGCTCCGTGGTGTGGCTGAGGAAAATGCTGTTTCTCCTACGAAGACGTGGTCGAGTGTGTGTCCTGTTGTGTGAGTGGGGGCGGAGACAAGTTACTTCAGCCCTATGTTGGTGAGGTTCTCTAGGAGGGTGGTGGTGTTGGGATCATTGTGGCTGTCCAGGTGGAAGTTTAGGTCTCCAAGTAGTATGCTGTCTGTGTAGGCGACGGCGTGGGGTGTGATGAGGTCGGCGATGATGTTTGTGAACAGAGTGCAGGGGCCAGGTGGTCTGTAGACAAGGGTTCAGCGGCGCGTCGTTCTGGGGTTGGCCTGGTTCTGGAAGTGTTCCATGGGGGATCTGGAGTTGTCCGAGTCAGTAATTGTCATGCGGAGGGAGCTTTTGTGGATGATGGTGAGACCTCCTCCTGGGCCGGGGGGGTCAGTCTTTTCTCAGGATCTTGTATTCATCGGGGATGGCAGTTGCGCTGTCGGGTTTTGAAGCTGGTGTTGGTCCAGGTCTCTGTGAGGAAGGCGACGTCAGGCATGTGAGTGTTGAGGAGGTCCCGGCTCTCTATGGTGTGTCTGTACAGGGAGTGTACATTGAGGAGGATGCATTTCAGTGGTTTGGGTGCACTGGCGTCCAGTGGGCTGGGGCTACTCCTGGGGTCCGGAGGTGGGTGACGGTGCGGCGGCAGTCATGGCAAGAAATTGGGCCTTGGGTGTTGTTTGGTGTCAAGAGGTGGCAGTTGCTGCTGCGTCTAGGGTCGAGAGTGTGAAGGGTGCTGGGTGTCAGGGGACCAGGGTGCCTGGTACTGGTCGCGCTCAGGTCCCGGACCAGCACAGATGGCTTGGCTTTGGTGTGCTTTCGGTGCACCAGCGGCGTGGCCATGCAGCGGCCGCCATTAAGTTCGGGTCGGAGGGAGGGCAATCAGCTGGGAGGCAGGAGCAACACCCTAGGGGGTAGGGACTGCAGGGGCAGCAGCGGCAGGGATCACATGACAAGGGAGCGAAGAAGAGGCAAAAGAGAAAAGAGGCAAAAGAAAAAAGAAATGCCCAAACCAGAAAAAGCAAGAAAGTGCAAGGCAGAAGGGGTAAAAAGAGAAAGAGACAAATTGAAAGAGCAAAAAGAGAAAAACTGGCACAGAGGACACGGAACAGAGTGGAATTGCAGCAGAGCAGGGTGTTCTTACACTAGACCACCAGGGATGAGGCGCAGGCAGGAGCCTGCGAGTGGAGGAGGGCCTACTTCTTGATCTAGAAAAAGCATTTTATATTCTGGAATGGGAATAACTATTCGTCATCCTACTCAGATATGGCCTTGTCAATTGCTTCCTGCATCCACTTAAACTCAGGACTGAGCAGTGGATCTAGGGGAGGCCAGTGGTTTGGACACTTTGCCCGACACTGGCTTTGTCTCCCCTCCTACCGTGGCTACAGAGGAGGGTGCTGCTTACAGTGTGGTGCTGATGAGGGCGGCCAAGGCCTTGAGTCTTGAGCTTCCAGTCGCGGCCGTGAGGACTAACCTCCTCATCGAGGTCCTTAAACCACAGGCAAGCTCTTCGGAGCCTCTACTGCCGTTTAATGAGGCCCTTACTGACGTTCTGTTGGGCACTTGGTCCAGGCCCGCTACAGGTCCTCCTGTAGATCGGAACGTGGCGAGGCGCCACCGCCTGGCTCCGGGCGACCCTAGCTTCCTGTTCATCCACCCCACCCCCAAGAGCCTGGTTATCCAGGCCTCTAACTCCCAGACCGCATTCCCGACTGCACCACCTGATCGGGAATCCAAAAGGTATGAGCAGTTCGGTAAGAAGCTGTTCTGCTCACTTAGTCTGGGGTCGCTGTCGGTCAACACCGCTTGCCTTTTGGGCCGTTATACCCACTCTCTGTGGGACGCGGACGTGCTGCCAGCTTGCCTGGAGGAGGTCCGGGTCAAACTCGCTCAAGCCCTTGCGGAAGGGCAGGATGCAGCACGGTACTCTATCCAATGTGGGCTGGATACCACGGACTTGCTGGTCAGGGCAATTCCCACGCCGGTGGCGGTTCGCCGCCACGCCTGGCTGAGGTCCGCCAACTTTTTGGCTGATGTCCAGAATTCCCTCATGGACATGCCGTTTGATGGCCGTCGCCTTTTTGGCGACAAGGCAGACAGTGCGCTTGAGCGTTTCAAGGACTCCAGGGCTACGGCCAATTCCTTGGGCCTGTCGGGCCAGCGCCAGCAAACTTCTGCCTTTTGCTCCTTTCGTGGCCAAGGAAGGGGCGCGCCCTCACGTCCTGCCAGCACGGGCCACAGACTAACATCCAGCGTGGCGGCGGACGTGGTAACTGCCGTGGCGGTGCCAGGAGACAGTGGCGAGGCCAGTCCACATCCACCCCCGCAGCATCCGCCTCAAAGCCTTCCTAGTCCAAGCTTTTCAGGTCCATTCAACGCCAGTGGGGGGCAGGGTTCGCCATCACCTCCTCCACTGGCGCGCCATCACATCAGACAGGTGGGTGCTGCAAATCGTCCGAAGCAGCTACTCCCTCCCCTTCGAGGTGACCCCTCCAGCCATGCCACCGCAGTACCACCGCGTGTCAGGGGATAACTTGCAACTTCTGCAAGAGGAAGTTATGGCCCTCTTGGCCAAGGGGGGCCATCAAGCGCGTTCCTGGACCAGAAGTAGGGTGTGGTTGTTACTCCCACTACTTTCTGGTTCCCAAGAAGGGCAAAGGGGGCCTACGCCCTATTTTTGACCTGAGAAACGTCAATGGCTTCCTCCGGAAGGAGATGTTCAAGATGCTGACACTGGCTCAGGTCTTAGTTGCCCTAGACCCAGAAGACTGGATGGTAGCGTTGGACTTGCAGGACGCATATTTTCACATCCCCGTCCCGCCGGCCTACCGGCGTTACCTACCCCAACCGGAGCACATAGTAGTGACTGATGCGTCCCTCCTGGGCTGGGGGGGCCACATGGGAGAGGTGGAGATCAGAGGCCTCTGGTCTCTGGCGGAGTCCCCGCTCCATATCAACCTTCTGGAGCTGCGGGCGATCCGACTCGCACTGAAGGCATTCCTTCCCTCTGTGCGGGGAAGTGTAGTGCAGGTGTTCACGGACAACACCACTGCCATGTGGTACTGCAACAAACAGGGTGGGGTGGGGTTTTGGACCCTTTGTCAGGAGGTTATGCGCCTCTGGCAATGGCTGGAACACCAGGGCGTCACCCTGGTGGTTCAACACCTGGCAGGTTCCCTGAACGTCAGAGCGGACGAACTCAGCCGGCGGTGCATGATGGATCACGAATGGTGTATGAACTCGGACGTGGCCAAGGCCTCTTTCAATGATGGGGAGAGCCTTGGTTAGATCTATTCGCCACCGAAAAGAACGCGCAATGTCATCAGTTCTGCGTGTTGGAATTTCCAAGGCGGTACTCGCTCGGAGATGCTTTTCGTCGCGAGTGGAGTTGTGGTCTGTTGTACGCCTTTCCGCCTATACCACTTTTGCCCAGAGTGCTGAAGAAGATCAGGCGCGACCGGGCCCAAGTCATCCTTGTGGATCCGGACTGGGCACGAAGATACTGGTATTCCGAGCTACTCAGCATGTCAGTCGATCCCCCGATTCATCTGCCTCTTCAGGAGGACCTTCAGTCGCAGCAGGGGACGGTCCTCCACCCGAACCTGTCCAGTCTCCACGTCCATGCGTGGAGATTGAGCGGCGACAGCCTTCCACATCGGGCAGGCCATCACCTTGCCCACCTTCTTTCCGTCTCCGCATCCCTCAAAAGAGGAAGAGAGGCTCCACCGTCTGGACCCAAAACGTGCGCACTCATTCTATCTGGACCGCACACGCCAGTTCCGGGTGGACGACCAGCTGTTTGTTAGTTACGTGGGCGCTAAGAAGGGACGGACGGTGCACAAACAGACCATCTCTCGGTGGGTCGTGTTGTGCATCAAGGTATGCTACTCTTTGGCTAAAAAGGAGCCTCCTGTTGGGCTGAGGGCCCATTCAACTTGGGCCACAGCAGTTACTACTGCCCTGGGTCGGGGAGTCCCCTTGCAGGACATCTGTCAGGCAGCTACGTGGGCCTCGTTGCACACATTCGCTAGACACTACAGCCTGTACAGCCAAGTCCGGAGAGATGGCTTTTTCGACCGTTCTGTTCTCCAGGACTTTCTGGTGTGATCATTGGTTCGCAGACCCATCACCGGGGTTGGTATTGCTGGGGTATCTATTCTAAAGTAAGGAATCTAACACTAACCTGTTTCTTTCAGATGCACAAGTTACTTACCTTCGGTAACGATATATCTGTAAGAAACACTAGTTAGTGTTAGATTCCTTACCGCCCCACCATCCTCCCCGTTCTGCGAACCGATATCTAGGGTTAAGGTTCTTCCCTTTGAGGGCCCTAGTTTCATGGCACCAGTGTCGGTTTTTATCATGGCTCTGCGTTCCTGGCGCGGAAAAGCTGTGTATAAGAACTGACGTCAGCGCGCGAAGGCGGCGTCTAAGTACTCCTACAACGTCATCCCGGCGCCGATGACGGAGACGGAGCCGCAGACGACGCCTACTGATGCGCAGGGGTACTGCTACGCAAAACGTTCCGGATCCAGTCTGGCGTCTGGGGATATTCTAAGGTAAGGAATTTAACACTAACTACTGTTTCTTACAGATATATCGTTACCAAAGGTAAGTAACTTGTGCATCTATTCTTGCGTTATAGTATGAACACCGGAATCCCCAGTCTGAATATTTGTACTCATGATTCAGTTCAAAGTGTCCCACATAGAACCACGAGCACAATACTGATATCTGTGGAGAAGTGTGGCTCAATGGTTAGAGCGGCAGACCCTGATGCAGAGGTCTAGCCTGGGACCAGGGTTCAATTCCCCGCCTTGGCGGGTCTTGGGCTCAAAATTCCACGGACCTGATCATTCTCGCCTCGGTGCCTATTCCAATCATGGAGTCCCACTCTGCAACTCTGGGCAATAGCTTGCTTAATCTCCACAACAGCCCCCACAACGCTAAGGATGCCTGGCCTCCACCTTGGGGGTGCCCAGGAGTGGACACCTCACAGGGAAAGCCAGGATGGGTTCCACAGCGTTATTCGTACAAGCGCCTTGAGACCCTTGCGGGTGAGTAGTGCGCTATACAAGTATCAATTTACATTTACAATTTACATATCCGTCCATTGAATCAGGATAATACAATATGTTTCAGAGCTGAGTGCGGGCATTCATTTGGCCACCAGACTCACTCACATCCTCTATAAATTATACTACAAGGTCTGGTTCTGTAATATTTAAACAGCTCCACGTGAGAGAGTACCAATTGCCCGTTATTTGCAACTCGTCAAAGGACCCTTATTAACGTCTCCGCTCCAATACGAGCTGTGACCTTATACTCAGCCAACCTGTCCTCCTTTTATGTTATACAGAAACTACACTGACGTTCCCATCAACGGCTTAAAATAGTACTCTTGTGGAAATAACCACACAAATGTCACCCGTTTACGACTTGTGCGGTCCAACCATGATACGTTGTAACCTTACAATCTTCAATATCTTTAGCCGATCCGCATGTCCCCACAGTCCCCAAAAAAAAGCTATTGTTCTCATTAGCTGTGGAACCGCTGGCAGCGGCGCTTCGGTGAGGAAGGGCAGAATGGGGGTTACCCCTAGGTGACAGAACAAACTTGGTCTTGCTTTATGCAGATGACCTTCTCCTTTACATCAGAGACATTGTCACCCCGAGACGATGTAACAAAAATACTCACTGATTTAGCATTCCTTTCCAGCCTATGGGCTAATTGGACAAAATCGGGCCGATACCCATTTGAACCATCTGCCTCAGACCCAGAACTGACCATCAACGGCAAAACCATCCAATGGCAACTTGTGGTCTTCCGCTACCCTGGGGGTCAGGATCTACCACTAAGTTGAAGACCTGCTAGATGGGAAGTCACGCAAGCAATGACCGCCATACGATCGCAGATGACCTCCTGGCCGAGCCTACCACTAACAGTCATGGGCCGCATAGCTTTGCTAAAGATGATGGTGCTGCCCTGACTTTTATACTCCTTCATGAACCTACTGCTTTATATCTGTCTTACTGTATTTTGATCCTTCAAGCGCACAATACAGGAGTTTATCTGGAATGTCACGCGATGCTGGGTTGCGCTGTCCACATTATACCAACCAGTTGACCAAGGAGGACTTGTGGTTCCCCACAAGCAAAAGAACACTACTATCTGGTAGCACAACTGCAATGGGCGGCCAGGTGGATCAGCGGGCACCACCTGGGAGACATGGCCGCACACCAACAGGACTGGTCCCATCCGTTAATCCTGAGATGGTTTCACCCTGGGAGACCGGGCAAGACGCCAGAACAACTGATGTTAGTTGTGGTCTACAAATGCTTTAAACACGCCCTCTTACGAAGAACCACACTACGTATGCATATACTGTACCCATACTAGGCATGCCGCGAGGCCGCAGTCTCATTACCAAGATTTACTTTCTAACATGTGAAGCCGCAGAGTTGCAGACACTAGGAGAGCCCTACTGTGATGGACAACTAGCACCCTTTGACACACTAGTGACAGAATGCGAACTGCCAAGAGGGCAGTTCCTACTGCATGCCTCCCTGCTCGCAGCACTGAGGTCACTGTAGGGAGACGTATCACTGGAACCTGAACACACCACACGATCCAATACATCCATGTCTTGGGCACAGGGAGACATCTTGTTAAATGGTTCGCTGAATCGTTGCGCATGCATGCAACACATCCGCTGACCCTGCTCAGAAACCACTGGGATACTGACCTCCACCGCCCTATCACTGATAAAGAATGGGAAGGCATCCTAGCCGGACCAGTACTCATACTCAGAAATGCCAGGTTCCGCCTCATACAACACTACATAATCCATGGGGCGTACCTCACGCCTGAAAAAATTAATAGATACTTTCAGCGCACTGACGCGCACTGCCTCCGCTTCAAACTGGTAAATACAGACTTGATCCATATGCTATGGTGCTGCACCACCCTAACCTCTTACTGGCTATCGGTCACCTCCAACCTCTCAGATTGCACTGAACGCACAGTGGAGAATACATGGCAGGTATGCATCTTGTGTCTATTCTATAGGGCCAAAAAATGGAAGGTGACGTCCCGGTTCATTGGCCTAGACCTAATTACTGCTAAGTGCCTGATCACCAGGCGATGGAAATGTCCTGAACCCTCACCATGGGAAGCATGGTATGGCTCCTTCATGACTGGGCGCAGACGGAGAGTCTAGCACTTCGGCGAGAGGACGAACTAGGGCTTTGCAAAACCCTGTTGGTGGCCGCATGGGATGCTGTACTTTTGGACCTTCAGAAGGCTTAGAACCTGAAAGGGCACTAGATGCAAGTGGAGATGATCTGAGCGCAGGGACACACTGTTTTCTAGTGTAACCAGGCGCTATATAAAAGGCTTTTATTATTATTATTATTATTATCTGCACTAGGCGCAATTAACAGAGACTCACATACTTACATTCTCAGATCCCAGCCAAAACCCCCCTCCCCCCAACACATGGAACCAAGTGTACTCTCCACATGGGTGGGAAACCAACTGACAGCAACGAGGCAAAGGGTAAATGATAGAGATTAGATCACCAGGGTCTTTCTTTGGGCACGTTCACACAGTTAGCACCCCATTAATCCTCCATTGTGTCCCCCCCACCGACTTCTCCCCTCCCCTTTTCCCCCAACCCCTCAGTCCCAACCGCCCCGCATATGCAGTACATAGCAACTAAAACCACTCCTACAAGCGTTCATATTCAATAATTGCACGCACAGTGATCCCACGCAGGGGTCGTACAAATAACACCCCACCCACTTGGGACACGTCGCAACTACAGATACATAATAATCACAGTCCGTAATACCATTAAAGCAACTATGTAACCCAGGTTGCTTATGTCAACTGTAACTGTACATGTTTTGAATCGCAAAAAAATGAAAATGAATAAAGAAATTTAAAAAAAAAAGATGATCCACCATTTGCCAGTTGTTGTGCTTTCTAAGTATGTGACCTCTCTCTGATGGCTAAATGTTGTATATTAACAGGCGGACACCTTCCTTCCAGCTCCCACCAGAGGCCGACGCATTTGAAAATTCCATAGAGGCAAACAGAATCACAGAGATAGTGACCACTGCCCCAGAGTCTGTTCTCTCAGGTACTGTATCACACTAATGGGCTTCCTGGTACACTATAGAAGCTAGTGTTGGAAACCAATGCCTCCAGTGTTTTCGTACTATGGAATGTTGACAGAATTATGGAGGTTATATGCAGTGGATCATAGGGCTTCATTTTGTAACTGGGAGAAAGTACATGAGAGAGAAGCGTATGTCTCTCAAGCAAGAGATGTGAGACCATTAGTGGAAGGAAATTACTCATAACCATGAACTGCTCAACTGAGATATCTATCAGGGTACTATACATCCCCCCACACAGACAGACAGACACAAACAGACAGACACACACACACACTTTTCACCTCAACGAACGCCAGCATGCCTCCACTGAGCACAGTTTCCTATGTCGCACAGCACCCAGGCCTCAGAGCTACCAGCCACCAAATAATACTTTTGGATCAAGTCAAGGTATAAATTCTAGTCTCCATTTCATGATTAGCCAAAATCTGAATCACAGAGTCATGCCTTCTCCCTACAGCTATTCCCACATTAAAACATACACAGTGACTCTGCCATAAAGCAACACCATAGCCCTTTTCATCAAGCCTCCAAGTGGCAAAAAAAGATTTTGATTTGTACAAATTACTCCTTTACTCTTTTGAAACAACCGGAATAGAAGCAAAATTGACATGAGATCAACTCTACTCCTAAACGTTACACAACCTGTATTGTGTTACATAATTTTAACAAGCATTTGTACCACATACGTATGTCTGTGGGGATCGTCTGATACTATAAATACAAATGGGGAAATCTACCTGGTGCCTCAGCATGTTTCACAGGGTAACCTGCCATGTAAAATGCTAGGGGCCTCATTTATGAGGCTGTGCGTCACTTTTACGCAGCCGTTGCGTCACTTTTTGTGACGCACCAGCAGCGTAAATAATGTGCCTTGTTGCACCATATTTACAAAGTGACGCATCTAGGTAGATGCGTCACTTTGTAAACCCCTGCGCCACATTATACCTGCGCCAGGTATAATGTATGCAAGGGGGGCGTATTGACGCAAGGAAGGGTCGTAGAAGTGACGCAGTGAAATCTATGAGATTTCACTGCGTCACTTTTAGGACGCCGTTGCGTCAAAATCTTGCGCCTGCCTCACAGCAGGCGTAAGACTGACGCAGGCCCTTTCACATGGGGCTTGCCCCATGTGAAAGGGCGCATTGCTGGAGTTGCGTCACTTTTGTGACACACTCCAGCAATGCGTCACTTTTGCGCTTACAGATACGTCCTAAATATTGACGTATCTGTAACTCCTTGCGACATGATGCGGCATACATTAAATATGAAGTATCATTGGTGTCGCAAGGAGTGCGCAGTGAAAAGTGACGCATCGCTGTTTTCACGCAGCGATGCGTCACTTTTCATAAATGAGACCCTTGGTTTTCAGTGCCTTGCAAATCTTCAAATGCTTTTGCTCCACCCTAAAGAAATGGTTAGACTGTTCCAGTCTTAATCGGGGGACTTAAGGAGAACTAGGGAGAGTGAAGAGGAATTTAGCAAAAAAGGTAGAAATGTGCCTGGCAAAAATGTTTTGAAAGCAAACTGTAACTAGGAAGAGCAGAGCTATATCTACTAAGACTGGCATGCTGCTTGTGCCATCTCATGTGTTGGTACATAAGTAGGCATATGTGCGTCATAGTCAGCCTCACACCATGGCATGGAGATGATTGTGTGCTATCCGGTGTAAGATTTGTATTGTGAGCCTACCATGCTTGTAGAAATTACCAATGCATGTTCAATAGCAAAAGGGTCAGACGCATTGGATTGTGCAGTGTCCTGCAACATATATGCATTGCATTGGTTCCTGGGTGAAATGAAAGCATTTCTGATTGAGCCTGCTTCTACTAGGTGATAGTGTTTGATGCAAAGTCTGCCGGCTAACTTGGTAGATTGGGTTTTGTCTCAAAACCTATGGGTGTTCTTGGTGATCCTCCCTCTAGAAATGGCCCCTTGAGCCAAAGCTGCACAGAGTCAATTTGGCCCTATTAAAAGACTCGCCAAAATAACTTTTGCGCTGGAAAGAAAATACCTGCTGCTGCTTTGCATCATGCTAGCAGCACTCCAGAGCATTAGTAAGTGAGGGACTGAATTCCCACCAACTGAGGATCTTCCCACCTGCTAGGGATTGCACACTCCGAAGACGTGTTCCTAAAACGTGGAACTAGAATCCCTAGAGTTATTGAAATCCCTAACATCCCATTTTGTTAGCATGCTAATACTTGCTTCTTCTGCGTGGTCTTACAATAATTCTGTCTGGATGTATTGACAAGTCTTGGAACAATTCTGTAAGTGGGATCAGGTTATACACGAAAGAACGAGGATATGACAATTCATTTCTGGAGTTTTCTTTTTTTGTCCAATATTGCTCCAGCTTCATTTTGTCACCTAATATTCACGTTCTGTGTTACAATTCTAATCACATATCCATTGTTCCATTTTACAGAAACGAAGACACCAGAGTTGGTCCTGGAGAAGAAAGACTGGGATTCCATTTTGACCCAAGTTCAGGCAGATGCTGCAAGCGAAAAGGAAAAGCGAAGAAAGGAGAAACATGGCCTTCGAAGGTTTTTCCATAGGAAGTAGCAGCTCAAAAAAAGAAAACATGTGTTCTTAAAGTGCTGTACATCGCTAGAGGGAGGACCACAAGAATGGTAGAGGAGGGATATACATCATCAGAAAACATAAAAATTACATAAAATGTACAGAGCAAAATTGTTACGTTTATATTACACCTTGTACACTTAACACTGACTTGGCTTCCTCCAGTTTAGATTTCAAACTAGTGAAAATGCCCCAATCTAACATTATTTTGAAAGAAAAGCTTTTGTGTTCAAACAAAAGTAAATTATGTTCAGTTAAATTCTGATTGAAAAAACATTTGAAAGCTAAACATATTGTGTGTATTTGTCAAGTTCTTTTTAGTTCCTCATTTGTGAAGTTAATTTCATGAAAACAATTTTGTAGTGCAGTTATCTGGAAGCCGGCATTTACAAATACTAAAATCTTGACACCCGTCTTTCCTTGAATGGTGCTATCTATCTTTTATTACAGTGCTAAGCTTTACCTAACATGCTAATGGTCTCACAGGAAATGTTATCCAGTCGTATGGTCTTAATGAGAGAGGTGTATGTCTCCTGGTCAGTCACAATTTGCCAAAAGTTGTTTTATTCTTACACAGCTTAGCATCAGAGACAGTCAGCACTGATTTGCTTTTCTAACCCATTTTGCTTTTCTAATCAGTTTGGATGAAGGATTAATGTATCTAAATTACTGATCTAAGTGTTATTTTTAAATTGTGTATCAAACATTGTTTTTATTTTGTCTTTTTACATAATATGTGTAGACAATAAAAAAGCTATCTGAACCCATAACACTTCCTTGTGTAAACCATAGCTGCTCATTTATAGGTGGTAAATTAAGAACTCTGCAAGGCATTCTGGTGAGTGCAACTTAATGTTGGCCCTAGCTACCTGATAAAGTGCTTTAAATGGCATATTCCTGGATGTACACTTTGGTCGACCTCATTCAAGTTAGTAACAGCCTACTTTCCGTCTTCAGAGATGGGGTGGTAAAAGTTTCTTCAGTATCACCACAAGATGGTGGAATAAGCTGCCATTTTATTTGAGGAATGCTTCTGAGCTGCTGTCTCTTAGGACGGGACTTAAGACATGGCGACATGGCTATTTACTCTGTAACCCTGTGCATGGACTGGAAATATAGCATTTAGTGTACGCTGTGTGCCTATTCTCCCAGTGCCTAGACGCCCCCGGGTAGTAGTCTGCTTTATAAATACTTAAATAAATAAATAATAATGTCAACCTTTAACCCCCGATCTGCACCTGCATAGGGCAGAAAGCCCACTGGACACCAAGGAATAATATAAAACAAGCATTTGCAATGCAATAGGTCTCGCATTAGGAAAGTGTGAGCTATTGGTATTGTAAATGACATTTTTTTTTAATATGTGTTGGCTTCAAAAATATATAAATTAATAGCATTGTTATTCACAAAGCCAATAGCTTACACTTTCCTAATGCGAGTCCTATTGGCTATGGCAATGCTTGTTGGTAGCAAGCAAGGGCAGTGCTAATGTGGTGCTGAGTGATGATGTGGTTGGGCTGAATGATGTGGTGGTGTATTAGAGTGATGTGGTGGTGTATTAGAGTGATGTGGTGGTGTCCCTGAGTGATGTGGTGGTGTCCCTGAGTGGTGTGGTGGTGTCCCCGAGTGGTGTGATGGTGTCCCCGAGTGGTGTGATGGTGTCCCCGAGTGGTGTGATGGTGTCCCCGAGTGGTGTGGTGGTGTCCCCAAGTGAAGTGGTGGGGTCCCCGAGTGATATGGTGGTGTCCCTGAGTGATGTGGTGGTGTCCCCTAGTGATGTGGTGGTGTCCCCTAGTGATGTGGTGGTGTCCCTGAGTGGTGTGGTGATGTCCCCAGGTGATGTAGTGGTGTCCCCGAGTGATGTGGTGGTGTCCCTGAGTGATGTGGTGGTGTCCCCGAGTGATGTGGTGGTGTCCCCGAGCGATGTGGTGGTGTCCCTTAGTGATTTGGTGGTGCCCCTGCGTGGTGCCCCTGAGTGATGTGGTGGTGTCTCTGAGTGATGTGTTGGTGTCCCTGAGTGATGTGGTGGTGTTCCTGAGTGATGTGGTGGTGCCCCTGAGTTATGTGGTGGTGTTCCTGAGTGATGTGGTGGTGTTCCTGAGTGATGTGGCGGTGTTCCTCAGTGATGTGATAGGGTCCCTGAGTGATGTGGTGGTGGCCCTGAGTGATGTGGTGGTGTCCCCGAGTGATGTGGTGGTGTCCCAGTGTGATGTTGTGGTGTCCCAGAGTGATGTGGTGGTGTCCCCGAGTGATAGGGTGGTGTCACCGAGCGATAGGGTGGTGTCACCGAGTGATAGGGTGGTGTCACCAAGTGATAGGGTGGTGTCCCCGAGTGATAGGGTGGTGTCCCCGAGTAATTAGGTTAGAGGAAGTTAAGAATATTCCATGGGAGAAAGGAACACTTACTGTATGAGAAATAGGGAGATATAGTGTATGGGAGATAGGAGACCATGAAAGAAGCAACAGTAGACCTTAAGACAGAACAAAAGACAGTGTGTATCGGGGAGCAGGAAATAGAAAGGAGGGGTTATGGGAGAAAGGGAGGCAGCGAGCAAGGGTAAAAGTAAGACAGAGAGCATGAGAGAAAGAAAAGCCGACATGGGAAAAAGGAAAGCAGAGAGCAAGGAAGAAGCGAAGGCAGAGTTCATGGGAGAGAGTAAGGCAGACAGAATGGAAAAAAGGTAAGGCTGACAGTATGGAAGAAAGGTAAAAAGAAGCTAGAAAGCATGGGAGAAAGGAAGGCTGAGATCGTGGGTGACAGCAAGGCAGACATGGGAAAAGGAAGGTGAAGGGCATGGGGGAAAGGGAAGCAGAGTGAGAGGGAAAAACGAAGGCAGAGTGCATGGGAAAAATGAAGACAGCAGTGGCGGCTGGTGAAGTTTGAGAGTGGTGCGGCTGGGCTAGGCCCTGAGGAGCTGGGTGAGGGGGAGGCCCTACTTTTTGGGGACGGTCAGTCACTATTTTCAGTGCAAATCTCTTTTTTTAAATGGGATAAAATGATGCATTTTCCAGCACAATTTTTCAAGTGGTCTTTGACGTTTCCAATTCTTTTTTCTTTTGCATCTGGCAAGCAATTGGGAAAATGTTTTGACCGCTAGTTGTAGATTAACTCATAACGGTCCTGGGGATGGAAAACTAATGGCGAAAGCGAGGCATGTAGTTGCAGAAGGCCTTCTCTCACTGACTGACGAACTCACACGCAGCCACCACCATAATTATAGTCAGTAAGAGACACCTGTATAAGAGTAGTGGTACCCCGCTATTGCATGAACTGTAACCGCATGTTTGAAAGAAGGCGCGCACTGAAGGTGCCAGTAAATTAGAGCTTTTCAGATAGAAGTTTTTGAAGACGAGAGGAAAGAAAAAGAAATAGCATATTGTTGGCAATATTTGATATTTTTTTTACGGAGTTCGGAAAAAGTATTTAAAGATTATACAGAACAGCCCCTGTTTTGAAAAACCCTTCAGGTAGCAGGAAAGAGATAATTACTTCAATGAGATACACAAACCTGCAGTGTGTAACACCATCGCCATGGGTCTGCTGGCTAGCACTGAAACTTAACACACACCTCAGCTCAAATGACGTCCTACATTAACTGCAACGCGGGAAGCAGACACCTCACAGTGTGTATTCAAAATTCCTGCCAAACTGCGCAGAATCGATATCTCGGCTTCCTGCCTGCTGTCTC
Source organism: Lissotriton helveticus (assembly GCF_964261635.1). NCBI lineage: Eukaryota > Metazoa > Chordata > Amphibia > Caudata > Salamandridae > Lissotriton > Lissotriton helveticus. Next base: position 138,730,804 of record NC_136070.1, read on the forward strand.
AACCCCACTCTTTCACAACTCGTCATAGAATGGGACCCACCCACCACCCTGTGACGAGTTGGGAAAGGGTGGGGAGACCATCCTCGACACTCCCTGACTGACGTGAAGCCCCCGCACTACAGGGCTTGAGCCTGAAGCGCCCGGGGTGAATTTTACCGCAACGTCATCAGGGGGTGGAGACTGGTCTACAAGGCTATGTATTTGCAGAGCTGATGACCTCACAGACCTCAGGGCAGTGAGATCGTCAGCCCCGCAAATACCTTAGACTTTGAGCCCACCCAGCAACAATCACTGTGAGTGGCAGCATGCAGCAGCAGCCCCCCCAGGCAAAATAGCTCGGGCCTCATTTATGAAAAGTGACGCATCGCTGCGTGAAAACAGCGATGCGTCACTTTTCACTGCGCCCTCCTTGCGACACCAATGATGCGTCATATTTACAGTAGGACGCATCATGGCGCAAGGAGTTACAGATACGTCAGTATTTCTGACGTATCTGTATGGCGCAAAAGTGACGCATTGCTGGAGTGTGTCACAAAAGTGACGCAACTCCAGCAATGTGTCCTTTCACATGGGGCAAGCCCCATGTGAAAGGGCCTGCGTCAGTCTTACGCCTGCTGTGAGGCAGGCGTAAGAAATTGACGCATTTGTGTCCTAGAAGTGGCGCAGTGAAATCTTATCGATTTCACTGCGTCACTTCCATGACCCTTTCTTGCGTCAAAACGCCCCCCTTGCATACATTATACCTGGCGCAGGTATATTGTGGCGCAGGGGTTTACAAAGTAACGTATCTACCTAGATGCGTCACTTTGTAAATATGGCGCAACAAGGCACATTTTTTACGCCACCGGTGCGTCACAAAAAGTGACGCACAGGCGGCGTAAAAGTGATGAACAGCCTCATAAATGAGGCCCCTCGTGTTTTGCATTGCTTTAATTTTGACCGTGAAAGTAAAGGGTGCGGAGCCCCGTAGCCCTTGAAGAGAAACCGTCACTAGAAGACGGACGGCAAGGGAGAAAGGATGGGAGAGTGCATGGGAGAAAGGAAGGCAGAGATCATGGGAGAAGTAAAGCAGAGTGCATGAGAAACTTAGGGCACAGTGCACAGAAAAGAATGTAAGGTAGACTAGGAGAAAGTAAGCAAACGTTATCACATAAAGCAAAGAGCGTATGTGAAAAAAGAGGGCAGCTTAAGTGACAAAAGGGAAGCCAAAGAATGGCACTAAGTGCCGAAAAATCAAAGAAAAGTACAGAGCTTAGCAGAATGGAAAACAGAGATCCCGGAAAAATTAAAGTGAATTAAGAATGTGGGAAAGACAAAACAGAGAGCTGTTAGAGAAAGGAAAGCAGGTAATGGGAGGGGAAAAATTAGAGTGAATGGGGAAAGGAATATGGAATATGGAAACAAGGTTGAAAGCGAGAGAAAGGGGAAGAAACAGAGGTAAGGAGAGAGAGAGCTGGATAAGTAACAGACCATGAAAACAAATAACTAATGGCTCACGAGAGCGAGGCCAGCAAGTTCGGGAGCGCATTCCTTTGAAAACTGATGGGGGAGCAGGGGAGCGGCTTCCTTTGAAGTCTGATGCCGAGGCTCAGACAAATGGTGGTGTGCGAGCGGCTTCCTTTCAAGTCTGATGGGGGGGCGGGGGAGAAAATGGCAAGCACATGCCCAGCGCACATGCACTGGCCATAATCCGCATTCCAAAGCCCTCTTGGTAGGATTTTCTGGTGCCCCTCTATATCTCTTTTTAGGAGGGTGGATGCCTGACTAAGGTTACCCCAGATTTTTTTGCCTAGTGTTTAGCTGGTTTTTGACTTAGTTGGCCTGGGATCCTGCTAATCAGGGCCCCAGGCTATCTGCTCTCTCTTAAAATGGACTCCATGCACCCTAGGTGCATAACCAAATTGGTACTGGACTCCTTGTCAGCCCCTGTACAGTGCACTATAGGTGCCCAGGGCATAGGGGCATCCAAGGCCTACCAGGGGCTGAAGCATAGCTTTTGCCACCCCTGGCTGGTTCTTAAATTGACACAACTGGCTGATCACTCAGCTGGGGCAAGGTGGTGTAATCACCCCTTGCTTAGATATAGTATACCTATGTCTAAACCTATATCTGGACACATATATACCTATCAGCCACTCCTAAAGCAGGCCTTAACAATCCTGGAGGCAGAGTGCTTGGTTTTATGTGAGATGGTGCTCTGCATGAGCTGAGCCTGTCTGCAGCCTTCGGGACCATTTCCTTATAGCTGTTCCAGTGATACTGCCATACCATATACTCTTAAGTAAATTATAATCCTTACGGTTATTGCAACTCCGGGTTGGCTTTATCAAAACATGTCGTGTTTGGTGTCATACAACGTGGAATGCTACCCCCTCGACGATTCTGACGACGGGGGCAGCATTCCACCCCTCTAGGAGGGGAAGACATGTTACTTACTGCAAATGCGGTTAATCCAAACCAGAGCCCCAGCATCACAAAATGGATGCTGCTGCCACAGACACGAGTCTGCCCTCCTGCTGCTGACCGAAACCCGACAGAGGAGGCTTGATCAAAGGATCTCCTGTCACAGGGAGGTGCTACACCACCCCAGACAGGAGATAGTGGATTGTAGCAGGGAGGGTTGAAAGAAACTATACACTGCCTGGGGCGCACAAGGTGTCCCCAAGCAAATGCCAGCCAAACCGGTTCTGGGACTTTCCAGCCCCAGTCCTGGCGGGAAGCTGGACAAAGGAAAAGGGGTGTAACCACCCCCTTCCTGGGTCCCACCCATAGGAGGGACCTAGCAGGTAATCCAGCCCCCAGATTTGGAAAAAAGGTGGGAGCAGTGCCAATGCACATCAGGTTATTCTGACTGAAACTTATGAAACGAAACTCTGGACCCTTCGACATCCCACTCGACGTGGAAGACTGAAGAATCTCCCTTGTGGTCAAGGAGTGACCACCCTGTGCAAACAGGTACCATCCAGCACCTCGACGTTTGCTTTGTTGCAGTTCCCGCCGGAACTCGAGCGACAGAGATCGACAAGAGCCAGCGATCCTGACTTCTAACAGCCCAATCCACAGTCTATGCAGAGCTGGGACCCGTGGAGGCGACCTGAAGCGTGGGAGCGGTCATCTTGGAAAAACCACGAAGCGCTGACCGTGCAGCACCCGAGGCTCCCTCGAAGCTGTGCATTGAAGTTTGAGAAGCTCCAGCCCCGAGCAGCTTTTGCACCGAAGCTCACCCCTCCACACTCGACGAGTGCTGCGTGGGGCCCTTTTTGCATTTTCCTGCTCCACGCATTGGTCCGGTCGCTTGCCCATTGGCTAGCGTCCCCAGAACCGACGAACCTTTGAATTTACACAGCTGGTCTGGTTGCTCCAGACTGGCACCCGCTCCCCTGAAAAGGAGCACCCGCTCTGACCTTGCTGGTCCGAGTACTAAGCCTTCTACGAATCCTGCTTGGGTTGCCTTTGCCAAGGTTTGTTGACTCCGGTCCGGAAGCCGACACCGCCGACAGCGAGAGCCTTTGTGGGACAGCTCGCGATCCACTCCAGGACATCCTCGGTGCCCCAGAGTCCATGTGGCAGTGGAGACAAGCTTCACGACATCGACTTGATTGCGCCCAACATTGCCTGGTTCCTTCCTGGTTCCTTCCTGGTCACTGGCTAGTGACCCAGACTCTGTCCCCTCTGCTTTCAGGTACCCTTCAGCTTCGATCCACCCTTGGATCGCACCGGACACTTCTCTTCTGGACGCCTGCAGCATCTTCATCTTCAGGCACCATAGAACTGCGTGACGAAACCCGACACATCTTTGCACCTGTGCACCCGCTTCCTGTGGGTGAGGTAACTCTTGAACGCCGATTCTCCTGTAGAGGTTTACACCTCTAGTGTCTAAGTCTAAAGTTTTGTCCTTCTAGTCCAGTCGGAAAACTCTTAAAACTGTAACTCGATAACTTTTACGCACCATTGACTTTGCATTGGTGCATGCTTGTGCTTTAGGCACTGCACCCGAATCCCGCGAGCTACTCCCGTCCTAACTATCGTTAGTCCACTGTAGTCCAAGCGATTCCCAAGGCCCTAGGCCTTACCACGATCGATTAGTGATTGTTATACCACTTTTTTGATATATGGTTTGAGTGGCCACCGGCCTCATCCAAAAACGTGCAACTTGTATATGTTATATTGTGCTTTTGTTTAAACGCTTGTGCTTCATTGCTCATAAAGAGTAGTGGGGATTATTCTGAGAATAAATACATATATTTTTTATAATATATAACTTGTGTGGTGTCCTTTCATTTGGTATTACAGGATTGCATATGGTAAAACAGCTGGCTTCACATGCCCTCTTGAGTTAAGCCTTTAAGGCTGCTTAGTCCATGCCACCCCTAGGATAGCTTGTCTATAAGGTTGACTTACAATCATCACCATAAGGGATTGTTTGGACTGATACAAGGTGCCCACAGAACTGTGGACATCATATACCAGGCCAACTTCTCACATTGGTGAGCAGCGGTGCGATTTGAGCGTGCTGTTGTTTTTACCATTGCAATCTTTATATCAAATTGAAAGATCACATTAAGTACCTAGGTACATATAAACAAAGCTTAGCATATTTAAGTTCTACTGAACTTAGTAGTTGTAGAGAAAAAGCTTAGCACACCCTGACTACAACTCACTAGTAAGGTACAGTTGGAAAACACTTAGTGTAGGTAGGTGCATCACTTACACCACACTAGAGTCATGTCTGGCACAGGTGAAGCTACAGGCTCTCTACCTGTGACGGTTGACCCTCCACAGGCAACCTCCAACTATGACAAATTCAGCCACAGAGACTTGAGTGCCTTGTGCACTGCAAGGAAGCTGAGAAAGGGTCACAACCCTACCATTCCTATCATGGTGGCCGTCCTGGAAAAGGATGACCTAGAGAGAGCTAGAGTAGTTCCCTCAGGATCAGGAGAAGGAATAGACCCCCCAGATACTGAGAACACCACCCCAGAAGTAGAAGATGAGGAGGTGAACCCAGATTCAAATGGAGATGATTCAAATGGAGATCAGGGGGTTAGCCAGGTACCAGTTGGAAGGCTTAGCCGGGCCAACTTGGACCTACATGGAAATGGAGAGGGCCAGCCCCTTCCCAGAGTACATAACAGAATTCTCCCAGGCAATAGAAGGGAGAGATCTAATTCTGGAGACTCTCACATTTCTAGTGCCTCTAGAGAATCTCAAAGGGGAATGACTCCTGCCCAGAAACTGGAGCATGAGGCCAGGATGAGAGCTGTTAAACTCCAAATAGAGAGGGAGGAAGTAGCCCTGGCCCAAGCTAGACTTGCCTTGGCAAGAGAGCAGAACTTGAGTGGTGAGGTACCCACTGGTGGCAGCAATATCCCGAAGGATAAAGACAGGTCCTATGATACTAGAAACCTGAGTAAGATTGTGCCCCCCTACAAAGATGGGGATGACATCCACAAATGGATAACTGCTCTGGAGAGGGCCTGCATGGTACAGCAGGTCCCTTCAGATCAGTGGGCAGCAATCTTGTGGCTCTCCTTTTCTGAGAAAGGGAGAGATAAGCTCCACACTGTTAGAGCTGAGGATGCTAAAAATTACACTGTCCTGAAGAGTGCTCTTATTGATGGGTTTGGATTAACCACTGAACAATACAGGTTGTTGTTCAGAGACACCCAAAAAGCTCAGACTCAGGACTGGACTGATTTTGTAGATTGTGCTACTAAGGCTCTGGAAGGTTGGCTACATGGCAGCAAAGTACATAACTATACATGATTGTATAATTTGATTATGAGGGAGCAGATCCTAAGTAATTGTCAGAACCAGCTTTTACACCAGCATCTGGTGGACTCAGATCTGACCTCTCCACAAGAATTGGGTAAGAGGGCAGACAAATGGGTCAGAACCAGGATTAGGCCTAAGAATCAGGGTAATGACCAGAAGAAGGATACTTCCAAGGCTCAAGAGAAGGGTGGGGATAAATCTAAAGACAAGTCTCCCACAGGGCCCCAAAACTCCAAGGGCCTTATTTATGAAGGCCTTGCGCCACCGGTGCGTCACTTTTAAAATGGGAAAAAGTGACGCACCGGTAGCGCAAGGCCTTCATAAATAAGGCCCCAAGGATGGGGGTGGGTCCCAAAACAACTCCTCTACCTAGAAAGAAGAAACCTTACTGCCATGACTGTAAACAGCCTGGCCACTGGAAAACAGACAGCTGTTGTCCAAGGAATAGCAATAATGAAAATATACCTCCAAGTAAGGCTCCAACACCTCCTGTTACTGTCAGCAGTAATCCCCCAGGTGGTGGGAGCACCCCCAAGAATTTGGGTGGCTTTACTTTTGGAACCCAGGTGGACTCTGGCCTAACCAGGCCCCCTAATTCAGATACTCTTGTCTGTGAGAACGGCATGGGGTTTGCCAACTTCACTGATTGCCCAAATACTTTGAGCAAGTATAGACAGGAGCCCATCATCAATGGTAAAAAAGTTGAGGCCTACAGTGACACAGGGGCTAGCATCACTATGGTGACTGAGAATCTATTCCCCTCAAGGCAACTTTTACCTGGCGCCACATACCAGGTGACAAACATTGATGGAGTGCAGAAAAATCACCCCATGGTAGTAGTCAATCTTAGCTGGGGATGTGTCACTGGCCCAAAGAGAGTGGCAGTGTCATCAAACTTGCCTGTAGATTGTCTACTGGGGAATGATTTAGAAATCTCAGCCTGGGCTGAGGTGGAACAAGAAACCCATTCTAAAATGGTAAATCTCCATGGAAAGGTTAGTGGGGCTGTGATGGCCACAGCCCCAATCCAAGATGTCCCTCCTGAAAAGGTTGGTAGGGCTGTGCAAAACTCAGCCCCATCTTCAACAGAATCCCTTCCTGAAAAGGTTAGCAGAGCTGTTATGATAACAGCCCATACCCAAACTGAGTCCCCTCCTGAAAAGGTTGGTGGGGCTGTCTGGAGCAGGTAACCTGCCCCTCTCTACCCTGCCTCAGTCAGCCCAGGGCTACAGAGGTCAAGGAGGTCAGGGAGCCCCAATGGGCCCCCTGTCAAATAAAGCACCCCCATCAGCAGATTAGGGGCACCAAAGCTAGCAGCCCTAGCAAGGTGAAAACTTTAAAAACTTCTGAGGGATCCCCCTTACAACTAGTTAGGGACCTCCCCAAAATGGAAACTGTTGGGCACAGCCAAACCTGGGACCCCAAGGCCCCAAACCTGATCTGTCCCTCCAGTAAGCCAACAGAAGGGACCCAGCCTCCAGCTGTAGGCAGCCAAAGGTTGACCCTGAGAGCACAGTGCAACTCAGTCAAGGAAAGAAAGGTACACATGGTGGAAAAGTATTGGAGGAAGCTGAGCCCTAATTTAGTGGAGCCTCACTTCAGTACTCCATCTCAACACCAGCCTTTACTTTGCCAAAACACACCACAGGTAGTAATTCCCCATGGTGGAGACCCTCTGATACCCCTAGGGTGAGGGATTACTTGGTGGACCATGACACAGGGGGTAACCATGCCAGTGCAGGTTCCTCCTTATATGGCCACTCAGGCAATATAGGCTTACCTGGTCAAGGATAGCCTTATCTCCTTTCGTTTGGGGGGGGGGGTTATATAGGAGGGTGGATGCCTGACTATGGTTACCCCAGACTCGACAGAGGAGGCTTGATCAAAGGATCTCCTGTCACAAGGAGGTGTTACACCACCCCAGACAGGAGATAGTGGATTGTAGCAGGGAGGGTTGAAAGAAACTAGACACTGCTTGGGGCGCACAAGGTGTCCCCAAGCAAATGCCAGCCAAACCGGTTCTGGGACTTTCCAGCCCCAGTCCCGGCGGGAAGCTGGACAAAGGAAAAGGGGTGTAACCACCCCCTTCCTGGGTCCCACCCATAGGAGGGACCTAGCAGGTAATCCAGCCCCCAGATTTGGAATGGCCACAGCCCAAACTCAAACTGATTTCTGTGTTGTGAAGCCTGAAACTATGGATCACTCCACACAAACAGAGAGCATTGAGGAGGAAGAGAAATCTCCCTCCTACCAGACATTAGGGAAGGATCAACCTCCTCAGGGAACTGATCTTACCCCTTGTGAAGGAACTGCCCCAGAGGTAGTCAGGCCTAGCCTGGCAGAGCCCCTGATGTCAGTGGACCGTTCCAAGGTGGGACCCAGTCTGGAGCAGGTAACCTGCCCCTCTCTACCCTGCCTCAGTCAGCCCAGGGCTACAGAGGTCAAGGAGGTCAGGGAGCCCCAATGGGCCCCCTGTGAAATAAAACACCCCCATCAGCAGATTAGGGGCACCAAAGCTAGCAGCCCTAGCAAGGTGAAAACTTTAAAAACTTCTGAGGGATCCCCCTTACAACTAGTTAGGGATCTCCCCAAAATGGAAACTGTTGGGCACAGCCAAACCTGGGACCCCAAGGCCCCAAACCTGATCTGTCCCTCCAGTAAGCCAACAGAAGGGACCCAGCCTCCAGCTGTAGGCAGCCAAAGGTTGACCCTGAGAGCACAGTGCAACTCAGTCAAGGAAAGAAAGGTACACATGGTGGAAAAGTATTGGAGGAAGCTGAGCCCTAATTTAGTGGAGCCTCACTTCAGTACTCCATCTCAACACCAGCCTTTACTTTGCCAAAACACACCACAGGTAGTAATTCCCCATGGTGGAGACCCTCTGATACCCCTAGGGTGAGGGATTACTTGGTGGACCATGACACAGGGGGTAACCATGCCAGTGCAGGTTCCTCCTTATATGGCCACTCAGGCAATATAGGCTTACCTGGTCAAGGATAGCCTTATCTCCTTTCGTTTGGGGGGGGGGGGTTATATAGGAGGGTGGATGCCTGACTATGGTTACCCCAGACTCGACAGAGGAGGCTTGATCAAAGGATCTCCTGTCACAAGGAGGTGTTACACCACCCCAGACAGGAGATAGTGGATTGTAGCAGGGAGGGTTGAAAGAAACTAGACACTGCTTGGGGCGCACAAGGTGTCCCCAAGCAAATGCCAGCCAAACCGGTTCTGGGACTTTCCAGCCCCAGTCCCGGCGGGAAGCTGGACAAAGGAAAAGGGGTGTAACCACCCCCTTCCTGGGTCCCACCCATAGGAGGGACCTAGCAGGTAATCCAGCCCCCAGATTTGGAATGGCCACAGCCCAAACTCAAACTGATTTCTGTGTTGTGAAGCCTGAAACTATGGATCACTCCACACAAACAGAGAGCATTGAGGAGGAAGAGAAATCTCCCTCCTACCAGACATTAGGGAAGGATCAACCTCCTCAGGGAACTGATCTTACCCCTTGTGAAGGAACTGCCCCAGAGGTAGTCAGGCCTAGCCTGGCAGAGCCCCTGATGTCAGTGGACCGTTCCAAGGTGGGACCCAGTCTGGAGCAGGTAACCTGCCCCTCTCTACCCTGCCTCAGTCAGCCCAGGGCTACAGAGGTCAAGGAGGTCAGGGAGCCCCAATGGGCCCCCTGTGAAATAAAACACCCCCATCAGCAGATTAGGGGCACCAAAGCTAGCAGCCCTAGCAAGGTGAAAACTTTAAAAACTTCTGAGGGATCCCCCTTACAACTAGTTAGGGATCTCCCCAAAATGGAAACTGTTGGGCACAGCCAAACCTGGGACCCCAAGGCCCCAAACCTGATCTGTCCCTCCAGTAAGCCAACAGAAGGGACCCAGCCTCCAGCTGTAGGCAGCCAGAGGTTGACCCTGATAGCACAGTGCAACTCATTCAAGGAAAGAAAGGCACACATGGTGGAAGAGTATTGGAGGAAGCTGAGCCCTAATTTAGTGGAGCCTCACTTCAGTACTCCATCTCAACACCAGCCTTTACTTTGCCAAAACACACCACAGGTAGTAATTCCCCATGGTGGAGACCCTCTGATACCCCTAGGGTGAGGGATTACTTGGTGGACCATGACACAGGGGGTAACCCTGCCAGTGCAGGTTCCTCCTTATATGGCCACTCAGGCAATATAGGCTTACCTGGTCAAGGATAGCCTTATCTCCTTTCGTTTGGGGGGGCGTTATGTAGGAGGGTGGATGCCTGACTATGGTTACCCCAGATTTTTTTGCGTAGTGTTTAGCTGGTTTTCGACTTAGTTGGCCTGGGATCCTGCTAATCAGGGCCCCAGGCTATCTGCTCTCTCTTAAAATGGACTCCATGCACCCTAGGTGAATAACCAAATTGGTACTGGACTCCTTGTCAGCCCCTGTACAGTGCACTATAGGTGCCCAGGGCGTAGGGGCATCCAAGTCCTACCAGGGGCTGAAGCATAGCTTTTGCCACCCCAGGCTGGTTCTTAAATTGACACAACTGGCTGATAACTCAGCTGGGGCAAGGTGGTGTAATCACTCCTTGCTTAGATATAGTATACCTATGTCTAAACCTATATCTGGACACATATATACCTATCAGCCACTCCTAAAGCAGGCCTTAACAATCCTGGAGGCAGAGTGCTTGGTTTTATGTGAGATGGTGCTCTAGCATGAGCTGAGCCTGTCTGCAGCCGTCGGGACCATTTCCTTATAGCTGTTCCAGTGATACTGCCATACCATATACTCTTAAGTGCATTATAATCCTTACGGTTATTGCAACTCCGGGTTGATTTTATCAAAACATGTCGTGTTTGGTGTCATACAACGTGGAATGCTACCCCCTCAACGATTCTGACGATGGGGGCAGCATCCCACCCCTCTAGGAGGGGAAGACATGTTACTTACTGCAAATGCGGTTAATCCAAACCAGAGCCCCAGCATCACAAAATGGATGCTGCCGCCACAGACACGAGTCTGCCCTCCTGCTGCTGACCGAAACTCGACAGAGGAGGCTTGATCAAAGGATTTCCTGTCACAAGGAGGTGTTACACCACCCCAGACAGGAGATAGTGGATTGTAGCAGGGAGGGTTGAAAGAAACTATACACTGCCTGGGGCGCACAAGGTGTCCCCAAGCAAATGCCAGCCAAACCGGTTCTGGGACTTTCCAGCCCCAGTCCTGGCGGGAAGCTGGACAAAGGAAAAGGGGTGTAACCACCCCCTTCCTGGGTCCCACCCATAGGAGGGACCTAGCAGGTAATCCAGCCCCCAGATTTGGAATATAGGTGGGAGCAGTGCCAATGCACATCAGATTATCCTGACTGAAATTTATGAAACGAAACTCTGGACCCTTCGACATCCCACTCGACGTGGAAGACTGAAGAATCTCCCTTGTGGTAAAGGAGTGACCACCCTGTGCAAACAGGTACCATCCAGCACCTTGACGTTTGCTTTGTTGCAGTTCCCGCCGGAACTCGAGCGACAAAGATCAACAAGAGCCAGCGATCCTGACTTCTAACAGCCCGATCCACAGTCTATGCAGAGCTGGGACCCGTGGAGGCGACCTGAAGCGTGGGAGCGGCCATCTTGTAAAAACCACGAAGCGCTGACTGTGCAGCACCCGAGGCTCCCTCGAAGCTGTGCATTGGAGTTTGAGAAGCTCCAGCCTCGAGCAGCTTTTGCACCGAAGCTCACCCCTCCACACTCGACGAGTGCTGCGTGGGGCCCTTTTGCATTTTCCTGCTTGACGCGTTGGTCAGGTCGCTTGCCCGTTGGCTAGCGGCCCCAGAACTGACGAACCTTTGAATTTACACAGCTGGTCTGGTTGCTCCAGACTGGCACTCGCTCCCCTGAAAAGGAGCACCCGCTCTGACCTTGCTGGTCCGAGTATTAAGCCTTCTTTGAATCCTGCTTGGGTTGCCTTTGCCAAGGTTTGTTGACTCCGATCTGGAAGCCAACACCGCCGACAGCGAGAGCCTTTGTAAGACAGCTCGTGATCCACTCCAAGACATCCTCGATGCCCCAGAGTCCACGTGGTAGCGGAGACAAGCTTCACAACATCGACTTGATTGCACCCGACATTGCCTGGTTCCTTCCTGGTTCCTTCCTGGTCACTGGCTAGTGACCCAGACTCTGTCCCCTCTGCTTTCAGGTACCCTTCAGCTTCGATCCACCCTTGGATCGCACCGGACACTTCTCTTCTGGACGCCTGCAGCATCTTCATCTTCAGGCACCATAGAACTGCGTGACGAAACCCGACACATCTTTGCACCTGTGCACCAGCTTCCTGTGGGTGAGGTAACTCTTGAACGCCGATGCTCCTGTAGAGGTTTACACCTCTAGTGTCTAAGTCTAAAGTTTTGTCCTTCTAGTCCAGTCGGAAGACTCTTAAAACTGTAACTCGATACCTTTTACGCACCAATAACTTTGCATCGGGGCATGCTTGTGCTTTAGGCACTGCACCCGAATCCCGCGGGCTACTCCCGTCCTAACTATCGTTAGTCCACTGTAGTCCAAGCGATTCCCAAGGCCCTAGGCCTTACCACTGATCGATTAGTGATTGTTATACCACTTTTTTGATATATGGTTTGAGTGGCCACCGGTCTCATCCAAAAACGTGCAACTTGTATATGTTATATTGTGCTTTTGTTTAAACGCTTGTGCTTCATTGCTCATAAAGAGTAGTGGGGATTATTCTGAGAATAAATACATATATTTTTTATAATATATAACTTGTGTGGTGTCCTTTCATTTGATATTACAGGATTGTATATGGTAAAACAGCTGGCTTCACATGCCCTCTTGAGTTAAGCCTTTAAGGCTGCTTAGTCCATGCTACCCCTAGGATAGCTTGTCTATAAGGTTGACTTACAACCATCACCATAAGGGATTGTTTGGACTGATACAAGGTGCCCACAGAACTGTGGACATCATATACCAGGCCAACTTCTCACAAGCTTGCATAGCGATTGCTTACGCAATAGTTAGGGTCGACCTAAAAACAATATATGGGTTAGGGCTGCCAACCATGGGCATGACCATTTCCCCACCCCATTAAAAGGTGCTGTGCAGTCTTTCTACGCCCCCCCACCCCTCTTGAGGTGGCAGATAGGGATGGTTACCCCAATCTGTGCCATTGGGCGGCAGAAATCCCACTAGACACCACAGAATTCTTTTTTAATTATAAGGGTACGGGATTTCGACCACGGGCATAGCCATATTCCCACTCCTTACAGTCCTTCTGAACCCCGGGTTGTGGGGGGGGTTTGAGCGGTTGATTATCCTTAATGTGCCCCCCGCTCTGGGGAGCAGAAATCCCACTAGACACGAGGGAAAAAAATATTGGGGTTGCATGTCCCCACTCCATAATGGTATAACCAGTCTTACTGCTCCCTTGGTAGTGGATTAGGGTGATTACCCAATCTACACCCCCCCACCCCATGGGAGGTCAGAAAGGCCACGATGCACAAGGATACATTTTTGTGAAAAAACATAGGGGCGGGTGCTGCCCACCTTAGACCCACCCCAGAAAGGGCACAGTCAGTCTTTCTGCCTCCCCCCCCCACCCTCTTGGAGGCAGAAATCTCTCTATATGATAGGGAAAAAACATAGGGGGTGGGGCTGCCCACCATGGGCAAGGTCATGCCTCCCCCCCAAAAAGACACTGAGGGGCATATGTACAAGCCCTTATTGCCACCACAACGTCACTTTTTCAGACGTTGTGGCGGCGATAGGGGCTTAGCCTTATTTACAAGGCAGCGTTAAGCCACCCTAAAGTGGCCTAACACTGCTTTGTAAATAAGGCCCCCTTTCACTTAGCATGAAACATTGTGCAGAGGGTGTTGCAGTGGGCATTCCACCACAACACCCATTGATTTTGGCACTGCCCCCCCTATGTACAAGGGACAGTGTACATAGGGAAAACCTGGTCTTAAGTTGGCGAAACGAGGAGAAATGCATTATTTCTTTTCGTTTTTGCTTTTTCCATGTGTGCTGCCTTGTGCAGCACACATGGAAAAAGCAAACTGCCATGGATTGTTTGTGTACAGGAAGATCCCCCTTCTTGTACATAAACAATCTATAAAAATTGTAAATCTTACTATTCCTTAGGTGATAGCGCCATCCAGCGCAAGTCGATGTAACGACTTGCGTTGTAACGGCTGCGTTGCAACTGCATCGCGGTGTAATCACCAAGATGTAAAGGATGTTTCTCTTTTAGGATTGTTTATTTGCAGGAAGGGACACCTGCCTACACATAAACAATCATCCTCTGCAAGCAGAAACCCTTGCACTATGGTACATGGGTGCCTGCATTGGTGCTACACTGCTAAGTGTAGCGCGAGCGCAAGGGGAAACGCAGGGCTGAACCATATCCTAGTTAATATGGTGCAGCCCTGCGTTTCTGAAGTAGCGTAGTGAGGCGTTAAGCCTTGATGGCTAACACCTCACTCCGCCACTTCCTTGTACATATGCCCCTGAGAGTCTTTTTAGCCCCTAATCCTACCCCCAGAGGCAGAAATTCATAGCACAGACAGTATTTTGTGCCTGCATCCCTCCCCCCTGAAATCGTATGGGGGAATTACCCCCAATTTGCTCTACACTGGGGGTGCGGGGGAGGGCAGAAAGCCCACTAGACATAAGGGACTGCGTTTGTGTTTTATTTTTAGTTTGGTGCTGGCGGAATTTGGGACAAACATCCATAGCTAACCACATTGCCAAAAAGGGTCAGTTTTCAGTGGAAAAATGTGATGCGCCTGTGGTACATTTTGGCCTGTCTCCTGTCTCAGGCACTAGTCCATCCACACAAGTAGGTGCTATTTTTATCAAAAGACATGTAGGAACATAAAGTAGTAGAACATTTTTTATTACTAATTGGATATCTATTTTTGGCTTCCAAATGTAAGACGTGAGTAAGAAAGAAGACAGTTTGAAAAATGTCCTCTCACTCACAAGCTAGTATATGTGCCCACACGTTTAGAGATGTACAAATAACCATGGCTCCTAAACTCCATATTTTGAAAACACATAGGTATTCTTGATATCCATTTTTCACTCTACATATTTCATCATACAAATTTGTATATACTCGGTACACAGTGAAATAGCATTGTACAATGCCGCTCAGTTGTTGGCTCTGTGTATCTCACGGTGATTCGAAATATAGCAGTATTAGATGAAAAATTACTGTAAACCCCGTGTAAAGGGGACTCATTTTTGTTATCTATCTTTTGTTACCTACCTTTGGACCTTTTATAAGGTCCAATTGACAGCCAATGAGACGGCAACCCTTTTGACCACAATCCCCTGCAGAGCCACTCAACCTCTGATTTCTACCGCACTTCGTGTGAGAAGGAGTCTCCCTGAGTTCTGCTCAGTTTTTCTCTCTGCAGGTGAACTTTTGACTCTGCTTGTTTCCACTTCAGAACTCTCTTCAGGAAGAGGTATTGTCTTCTCTTCAGGTTGGGGGAAAAATGTCTGATGGATCTAAAAAGAGATTATTTAGACCCTGGAGATCCTGTGGGAAGGTTAGATTGTTTTCTGAAGACCCCCACAAGGAATGTCTCTACTGCTTACATCCTAAGCATGTTCCAAAAGACTGTAAGCACTGCAGGACTTTCTCTGCGAAAACTTTAAAAGACAGAGAGGCATGTTTACTTCTGTGGCTACAGAAGAAAAAATCCAGATCAGAGTCTGTGTCAGATATTGAGGAGGTTCATTGTACTCCTGAACGCAAAATAAATCTGGAGTCTGCTCCCACTAAATTTGAGACCAAGGAGACTAAAGTCTCTAAGACTAAGGACATGTTACTAGCCTCTTTGCCCTCTGTCAGTACATCTCTTAGGAAGTATGCTTCATTTTCCTCAGTGCCTCATACTCCACAAAAAACATCTGTGGTATAAAAGACCCCGTCGACGGCTACAACATCAACATAAAAAGCAAGATCGTCGACAGTCAGTCCCTCACTGATAGCAATATCAACAACAACGACATCAATAACAGCTCGGATCACAACGCTTACCACGTCGACGGCCATGTTGACGAACGCTTCTATGACGACATCGACGACGACAACGTCATCGAGGACGAAGACACCATCGTCGACGAAACAAACTCAGTCGACGACCTCTGTGACAACCCCGTCTGCGACTGTTTTCAAATCACCAACGATGAAACACTAGTCCATGACTATAACGATAAAAAGGAAGATACCATTGACGATCTCATCGACGGAGGCAAAAAAGGTTCCCATGAAGGCGGAATCAGGAAGAAGGTCATCTGAGTTGGCAGCTTGGAGTAAAATGTCACCACTTCCACCCTTTCATTTATTAGAAATACAGGAATCTGAGGAGGAATGTCTGTTTGGACCTGCTTATAGTCCATCACAACTCAATGTGAAATGCCAAGATACAAACAATAAGGAAGAAGATCAAGAAAAATCAGAGTATTTGGAGACGGATTTCTCTTTTGAGAATCGCCCACCTCCAAAATCCAAGTGATATGAATCCTTTCAGGAGAGCTATGATTTTAAGGAGAAAGAGGATAATATTCTGCCGCCACAGGAAGATACCATTTCAATACCAATCTCATTGATTTCAAACCTAAGACACATGATAGGCGACTATTACAAATGATTCCCAGAAGCTAATGCTCCAGCACTTACCACTCAGAATAAGCAGCAGGGGCACCTTCTTCTGAAGTTTCACAGCCATCACAGGCTATGCAGAAAACACTACCTCCAACAGTGATAGCCATCAAGGATGACTATATAGAAAGTGATGTGGAGGACCAGCTGGAGGAGGGAGAGCTGACTCAAGATGAGGCGCCTGTGGGCGATGAATGGGATGACTACGTTGCGCCTTCTTCACCTTGTCCCTCACCTTCCCGAGCGAACTCACCATGGGAAGACATAGGAGGGTTTCATGAGCTACTGGAGTGAGCATCTAAGAGTTTCGACTTACCTCTTCCTGTGAAACAGGTGGACTGTTTCCTTTATGATTTAAGGCTAGCTATCCCAATAGTGAACCACTTATGGGAAGAAGGGATAAAGATTATGAAGAGCCCTGCTTCAGTTCCAACAGCAGTACCGAAGATTGAGAAAAAATATAAGGCTCCAGAATCATCTCCAACATGTTTAATTGGCCACTCGACAGGCCCGGACTGGCCGTTGCGGGCACCGGGCAATCACCCGGTGCGCCACATGGGTGGGGGCCGGTTTTGGGCCCCTGGGGGCCGTTTTTGTTACAGAGCCGTTTATGCAGCATAGCTGCAAAATCGGCCCTGCAACAAAATCGGTCGAAAACCGGCCCCGGCAAAGAGCTCGGTCACACCCCCAGGGGGGCCGGCAGAGCACTTTGCCGGGCCGGTTTTGGTCCCCAGTCCGGCCCTGCCACTCGAGACCGGAATCGGTGGTCATGCAAGCAGCCCAAGAAATCCATTGGCTGCATGCTCGGCTCCTCCTAATAAGGAGGGTAGAAGACTGGATAGTACAGGGAAATGCTTCGCTGTAATGGCTGCCACGTTCATCAAAGCTTCAAATACTCTAGCCATATTAAGTTGGTACGACTGACAAATGTGATCAGATTCAGCACCCTTTTTATACCATCTACCAGTCGATAAAAAGGAAGAGGCACTGCAAATCTCGCAAGAAGGAGCTAGGGAAGTCCAGAGATCATAGATATAGCCATGGGCGTATATTAGATGGCTTTCAGGCAGATGGCAGGGGCAATCGCTCTTCGCAGACAAGGCTGGCTTAAAGCTACATCCTTCCACCCGGAAATACAAACCTAGATTGTAGATGTGCCCTTTGATGGGGAGAATATTTTTGGGAAGCACATAGATGATGCCCTTCAAGGGATCAAAGCTGACACTACACTGCACACTCTCTGGGAACACTGCAACAGCAGAAATATCCTTTCGAGGCAGAGGGGGAAGAGGACAATAACAGCAAAGGTAGTCCTTTCAATCCTATAGATATCAACCCTATCAGCAGCAAGGGTATCGCCAATATGCAAATCAGCAGCAATACCGATCACGTAATGTACCATATCAACAACAATCGGCCAGAAGAAGACCTCCTGCACGAGGAAAGTCACAGGACAATGGTAGATGACAGTGACACTTTAAGAGCACCTCCCACCTCGCCACGACGCAAACCTCATCAAGCCCACTACCTCTCTCAATATTACCAACAATGGTAGACCTCACACTATGTAGTTCTTATAGACCGTTATCCTTGCTAAACTCGGATTATAAAATATTGGCTAAGGTCATTGCTATATGTTTATCATTACTGATGGAATCCATTATTGCGCCGGCGCAGTCTGGCTTCGTTCCCCATAGGTCTACATCTCTAAATCTTCGTACCTTATTTACGGTACTGCATAGGATTGACCCGGCCACCCCGGCAGCCGCTATTTTGTTGGATGCTGAAAAAGCATTTGACTCCCTTGAATGGCCTTTTATTTTATCTGTAATGCGGCGCATGGGCATGCCGGAATGTTTTGTTTCTACTGTGGCGCTATTGTATACTAAACCTACAGCCAGGCTGCGATTGAACGGTACCCTCTCCGAGCCCTTCAGTCTGTCCCGCAGGCACTAGACAGGGGTGCCCTCTGTCTCCTCTGCTCCTTATTTTGGCCATGGACCCTTTAGTGCGTCATTTCCAGGAAAAACATTTACATCGTGGTCTCCAATTTCGTACGGGCCCCCTTCTGGTCTCGCTTTATGCAGACGACACCATTTTATACGTTAGGACTCCCCACGAGAACTTAGAGCCCTTGATCTTGAAAATTGTAAGGTTTGGCAAATTTTCCGGACTTCACATCAACTGGCACAAATCGGTCATATTTCCGCTCATGGCTGGCACGACCGCCTGGCCCTGTGCGTTCCCACTTGAGTGGTGCAATGACGCGGTCAAGTATCTTGGGATGTATGTCCATCTGGACACTGACACCATGATCAGACTGAACTATGGCAAGGCTGTTGGGTCCCTGGAATCCCAAATCACGCAATAGCTACGCCTGCCATTGTCAATGGCTGGTAGAATTGCCATAATCAAAATGGTTGTTCTTCCTTGGTTCTTGTATCTTTTTAACAACATCCCCATTCCCCTTACTAAAACCTTTTTTTGCGAAAGTACGTTCATTATTATTACGCCTTATCTGGGCGGATAAGACACCTAGGGTTAAGTGGCAAACCCTGGTTTTACCATACGAGAGGGGACGCTTTGGGGTATATGATCTACATTTGTACCATTTAATAGCACAATGTTGTTATGCACACGTCTGGTTCCATCCGGACGCTCGCGTCCCATACTCTAAACCAGAGGCCGATCTGGTACTCCCTCGTACCCTAGCTACCATTTTGCCCACGGGATTCCCTCGGGACCCCCGGGATCTTCAGACAGTATCTACCACTTGCTGGGCCTGGAGCAAATTCCGCAGATTGCTCGGGCTTAAGACGCTTTATTCTCCTGCACTACCCCTTCCCAATCCTTCCTTGCTCCCAATCACTGGTGAAATGTTGGTCCAGCGCACGCTGGAAAAGTTTGACGTTCGTACGTTGGGCGATCTATTCCCTGATGGACACATTTTCTCGGTATCCGAGGATGCCCAGGTCGCGGATCGTTCCTTTTTGGACGCTTTCATAATGACACGTATACACTCAATGCTTCGAGCCACTTTCCCTTCGTACCCTGCAGCCCCTGAACCTACTCCCCCCATTGACCTTATTGATACAAACCCCTACTAGCGCACTTGGTATCTAAAATATATAAACAAGGTGGGATGTCCTGATCGATGTCTGATTCAAAGGTGCGTGAGGCCTGGGAGGTGGATTTGGGTGGTCCCATTATGGATGACCAGTGGGAATGGTGCTGTAGCGCTACCAAAGACATCTCATGAAACAGTAGACACAAGCTGCTTCACTTCAAATTCCTTCGCAGAATATATCACACACCTGCCCGTTCACATAGAATTGACCCGAATAGACCTCACCACTGCCCGAAATGTCTAGCCCCATTTGCTGATTTTGCCCACCTTACTTGGACCTGTCCTAAGATACACCAGTTTTGGTCCCTAGTACATACCACATTGGGAGACATGCTATCCATGCCTCTGTTGCCCACCCCTGAGATTGCGCTGTTAGGATATGTTGCAAACTTTCCCAAGAAAATCAGGAAGCTGGTGGCTGGGCTTTTTGCTGGCCAAACGCGTGGTTGCTCTACTGTGGTGCAGCAAAAGGGCACCCTCTCTGCAGGGATCACTGACATAATATCGACGGACAGAATATCGACTAGCAAAAATATCTATGACAAAATGTCGACAGACAGAATATCGAGTTTGTATCTACAAACAGGTAAGTACAAAAATATTGAGTAAAAAATATTGTTTACAAAAATATAGTTTATAAAAATATCGACTTTATTAAAAACAGTGTTAAATTAAATTAATAGTAAAAATTAATTACTAAAATATACTTAAAAATACTTAAATTAACTTATAATAATTAAATAATTAATGAAAGTTATAAAAAAAATTTTTACAATCATATTCGTTAAAACATATATATATATATATAGTAACAATATATAATTAAATAATATCCAATATTATTACCGTACGATAGCAGAAGTGTAAAAAATACTATTCCCAATCCAGTGAGTGCAACAGTAGGGAAAGCGTTGGACAGCGTAGGGGTTAAAATTACTATTCCCACTCCCGTGAGTGCAACAGTAGGGAAAGCGTTGGATAGCGTAGGGGTAAAAATTACTATTCCCACTCCAAATAGTGCAACAGTAGGGAAAGCGTTGGATAGCGTAGGGGTTAAAATTACTATTCCCACTCCAAAGAGTGCAACAGTAGGGAAAGCGTTGGATAGCGTAGGGGTAAAAATTACTATTCCCAATCTAGTGAGTGCAACAGTAGGGAAAGCGTTGGATAGCGTAGGGGTAGAAAATACTATTCCCACTCCAGTGGGTGCAACAGTAGGGGAAGCGTTGGATAGCGTAGGGGTTAAAATTACTATTCCCACTCCAATGGGTGCAACAGTAGGGAAAGCGTTGGATAGCGTAGGGGTTAAAATTACTATTCCCACTCCAGTGGGTGCAACAGTAGGGAAAGCGTTGGATAGCGTAGGGGTAAAAATTACTATTCCCACTCCAGAGGGTGCAACAGTAGAGAAAGCGTTGGATAGCGTAGGGGTAAAAATTACTATTCCCACTCCAGTGGGTGCAACAGTAGGGAAAGCGTTGGATAGCGTAGGGGTAAAAATTACTATTCCCACTCCAGTGAGTGCAACAGAAGGGAAAGCGTTGGATGCGTAGGGGTAAAAATTACTATTCTCACTCCAGTGGGTGCAACAGTAGGTAAAACGTTGTATAGCG
Source organism: Lissotriton helveticus (assembly GCF_964261635.1). NCBI lineage: Eukaryota > Metazoa > Chordata > Amphibia > Caudata > Salamandridae > Lissotriton > Lissotriton helveticus. Next base: position 138,751,986 of record NC_136070.1, read on the forward strand.
TTGGGGTAAAAATTACTATTCCAACTCCAAAGAGTGCAACAGTAGGGAAAGCGTTGGATAGCGTAGGGGTAAAAATTACTATTCCCACTCCAAATAGTGCAACAGTAGGGGAAAGCGTTGGATAGCGTAGGGGTTAAAATTACTATTCCCACTCCAGTGAGTGCAACAGTAGGGAAAGCGTTGGATAGCGTAGGGGTTAAAATTACTATTCCCACTCCACTGAGTGCAACAGTAGGGAAAGCGTTGGATAGCGTAGGGGTTAAAATTACTATTCCCACTCCAGTGAGTGCAACAGTAGGGAAAGCGTTGGATAGCGTAGGGGTAAAAATTACTATTCCCACTCCAATGAGTGCAACAGTAGGGAAAGCGTTGGATAGCATAGTGGTAAAAATTACTATTCCAACTCCAGAGAGTGCAATAGTAGGGAAATTAAATACTTCATATATTATTTCAATAAATATAAATTAATATCTATAAAAAATTAAACAAAAGTAATTACCAATTTAATATAATATAATAATTAATCAATTAAAATTACAAATTAAAATTAATTTTTACAATTATTTACCTATTAATACAAATTAATTACAAATTAACAATTAATAATGTAACATTTAAAAATTAATTAACAATTAATCAAATTAAATGCAATTAAATAAATTTATTTATTTAATTAATTATAAATAAATTACTTCCCACCCTATTCCCCTATAAACCCACAACCCACTACAGAAAATAAATTAGTAAAATTAACATAATTAGCAATTAATCAATTAAATAAAATTATTTTGCAATTCAAATTTAATTAATTACCCATAAATAAATATTAAACAATTAATTCTAAAACAATAGCAATAAATATTTTAACATATTTAATTAATTATAAATAAATTACTTCCACCCAATTCCCCTATAAACCCACAAACCGCTACAGAAAATAAATTAGTAAAATTAACATAATGAGCAATTAATCATTTAATTAAAATTAATTGCCAATTAAAATTTAATTAATTACAAAATATAAATTAATTAACAATAATTAAAAATGAATAGCAATAAATAAATACATATTTAATTAATTGTAATTAAATTACTTCCCACCCTATTCCCCTATACACCCACAACCCGCAACAGAAAATAAATTAGTAAAATTAACATGATTAACAATTAATCAATTAATTAAAATTAATTGCCAATTAAAATTTAATTAATTACCAAATATAAATTAATTAACAATTAATTAAAAATAAATACCAATAAATACAATTACATATTTAATTAATTATAATTAAATTACTTCCCACCCTATTCCCCTATAAACCCACAACCCGCTACAGAATTAAATTATAACATAAATACACACTTTTCCCACATATATTAACATAAAAAACACTATAAAAAATTCGATAATTTTAATAACCTATATTATATACTTCGATATTTTAACTGTCTATATTTTTAACATTCGATATTACATTACTTACCTTAAAAACGATATTTTTGATGTCTATATTCTGTCCAGTCGATATTTTGTCCATTCTATTTAAAACTCGATATTATGTCCATACGATATTTTGTAGGCGATATTTTGACTGTTGACCTCTGCCGGCATGGTTACGTAGTTTGGCTTTTTGTAACACTAATTGCGAAGAATATTCCACCCTGATTCCTACTGCCTCCCGCCCTGTGGATATTTGGGGTCCTTACAGAGCCTGCATAGCAAAAAAACGATCGGAGCAGAATTCCTCATTACTCCCGAGGGTGTTGGTTAGGCACTATGCTCGGGGGGAATGTGAGACCACGGAACTGCATCTTTGTCCATTGTTGCTGTGAATATGTCACCATTGAAAACGGTCGATTGTAGTTGGGATTATTGTCTCTTCATCTTGCTGTATTTTCTCATGACATTACGTGTTTGTATTTCTTTGTCACTTATCATGTTGCGTTTCCTATTTGCACTGTTACATGCAAAGATGCTACAGGAATTTTTCTTTTTTTTTTCTTTCTCGCGAAAAATACGTGTTATCCTTAAAGCTACTGAATGTACTATAATGTTCACTTTCCTTTTCTTCAATTTATGTAAAACCCGAAAATAAGGATTTAAAAAGAAAAAATATATATATTACCAACAATGGTTAGCAATAACGTCGGACAAATGGGTGCTAGACATCATTCATCCGGGACACACCCTAGAGTTCATTCAAAAACCCCTGAGTCAGCGTCCCATCCCCAAGAAACATCACATCTGACATTGCTAAAGAGGGAGATTACAGATCTTCTTTTGAAGTGAGCAATAGAGGAGGTCCCTCATCAACATCGAGGAAAGGTTTCGACTCCCATTTTTTCCTAATAAAGAAAAAACAAAGTACCAAATGGAGGCAGGTAATGGATTTAAGGGGTTTGAACAAATACATAAAGAACCAGCTCTTCAGAATGCTATCTCTACAAGAAATGCTCCTAATGTTAAACAGGGAAGACTTTGTGACATCATTAGATCTCTTAGATGCATATTTCCACGTCCTTATTCATTTTATTTTTTTTAAACATGTTTTTTATTGTTCAACACAATGGTTCAGCACACCACACAATGTATAATAGCAATGTTAATCAAATTAATGATATCAGTAAGCCATGAAGTTTTCTTTCTTGTTTTTATTCCAAATCTTCACACATAAGTAGCCAACGCGTTTCGTCCGAAGGACTTCTTTAGGGCAAAAATTATCAAAGTTACGTCATGGATTATGCGTTCCAGGTATTTCATCAATATGAACCAGTCTTGAATTAGTGAAAAAGAATCCTTATTTTAAAATAGACTGGTCGGTTTTCTTCCAAAACTGTATTGAGTGGAAACGTAATTATAAGATGCCAAAATTCACATCCTTTATCAGTGATATCTGTATTCACCTCGAATAGTCGTCACATCTCGGTTCTATCCGGTCGCAGCCTCGAGTTCGTAGAACTACGACCAGTCTATTTTAAAATAAGGATTCTTTTTCACTAATTCAAGACTGGTTCATATTGATGAAATACCTGGAACGCATAATCCATGACGTAACTTTGATAATTTTCGCCCTGCAGAAGTCCTTCGGACGAAACGCGTTGGCTACTTATGTGTGAAGATTTGGAATAAAAACAAGAAAGAAAACTTCATGGCTTACTAATATCATTAATTTGATTAACATTGCTATTATACATTGTGTGGTGTGCTGAACCATTGTGTTGAACTGTATACAGTGCTTTAGGGCATTGGCTTTGGAAGCCTAGGGGTATGTGGCTTCAGGTTTCTGGCACCCACAAATACAACTAGACCAGGATAGAGTGGATGGAGTGCAGTTAAGTGTCTTACCCTATACCCTTGTCCTGGTTTTGCTAAATGTTTTTTATTGTTGCATCAGCACACTTGAAAGGAGATTGTATCATCAGCTGACGTGGCGTCAACATTCAGCCGCGGTCAGCAATTCGCGCAACTTTTCTGCGTAAACAACCTGGTTAATATGGCATTTCATCCACCGAACATCACAGATCATTCAAACAAGTATTCAGGTTAGGACTCAGGAACTAAACTCCGCAGAGGAGAAGGAGATGAACAGTAGACATGTGAGTCCCCGCCATGGGGGTCTGTACAGTTCGCAAAGTGGTGGTGCCAGGTAACTGGGGGGACAGAACTGTGGGGGGGAGCATGTAGGCGGAAGCAAGAGCATAGCGGGAGGAGACATACGTCGGGCAATGGTTAGCAGGGGGGTCTACAGTATTCACTCACAGTGGGGTAGAGCGGTCAGAGGGTGGAGTCGTCTCGTGTATGGGGGTAGTGGGACTGTCGGCATGGGGGGGCCGAGTCAATGGGGGGGCGTGGAGTATCGGGCTCGGCACAGATAAAGAGGGTAGCAGTGGCAGTCAGGGACTATGGGCTCACTCGCGCGGGTGGGAGGGGGAGGGAGGGGGGTAGGCATAGGTGGGACATCAGCGCTTATAGCCTGCCGGAAACCATGGAGGAGTATGGCCCATTCCATAGAAATGGGATGTTTACCCGCTCCCTTGGCCTCCTCCTCCTCCCGGAGGGCGTCTTCTTCGGCCGCCGCCCATTTACAGACTGCCCCTGTCCATGCCGCTATGGGGGGACCCTCCGGGGATCGCCAATGCATAGCTATACACCTTTTCGCCAATAGCAGCGCCAAGGACACAAAGCGTTTGAGCGTTGGGGCCCGTTTAGATATGTGAAAGATACCTAGCGCGCTGGCTTCCCAAGAGGTTAGAGTTGTGAGGCCCGTGAGATCTGTCAGCGTGTCGTGTACCGTCCGCCACAGGGGTTGGAGGCCGGGGCAGCTCCAAAACATGTGGCGGAAGTCTGCATCGGGGGAATGACATCTGGGGCATAGGAATTGTGTTGCGGGGTAAAACCGTTGCAGTCGCGCCGGTGTGAGGTAAGCCCTGTGTAGTATGTAATATTGGATGTTTTTGAAACGGGCATTCCTGGAGACCCGTTTCGGGGCCTCGAACCCCTTGGTCCATTCCGAGTCGTGCAACGCGCGTCCAATGTCCTCCTCCCACGTGGCGCGTAGGGCCGTCAGGGGGGCGTACGAGAGTTCTCTGATCGATTTATAGAGCCAGGTGACTAAATGCCGTCCCACACCCATGCGCAAGATGGCGTGTATAACTGGATGCGTGTCTGGTTCGCCGGTCTGAAGATTATGGTAAGGGCGGAAAGCCTCGAGCAGCTGTCAGTATCTGAGGAATTGACCCGGGGGGAGTTCGAACTCAGCGACCAGTCGGTCAAACGACTTCAGCTGACCCTCCTCAAAGAGTGACTTCATGTCCGTGATGTCGCAGTGCGTCCATTCCGCCAGCATAGGAGCCGAGAAATAGAGTTCCCGTCTGGGGCAGACAACCAACGGTAGTGACGGAGAGTACGGAATCCTCCCGAGGGATAACCGGTGGATCCGCATCATGCATCGACGCGCTATCGTGACTTGGAGGGGATATGTACGGCGTGGTCGGGTGCCCGGGAGGAGAAGACTGAGCAGCTCCGGGTTCGCAATTTTACCGGTCGGGGTGCCCGTCTCCTGGGTATATCGGTCCGCCGTCCAGTACGACAGCCATTGGAGCTGTGCCGCCAGGAAGTAGGACTCAAAGGAGGGAGCTCCCAGCCCACCCTGAGTCGTGGGGAGTTGGAGGGTTTTCAAGGCCACTCTGTGTCGACCCGAGCCCCAAACAAGGGTGCCCAAGAGTGAGTTGAGGTCCCGGAAGAAGGACCCAGGTGGCACCACTGGTAGGTTGGTAAAATGATAGAGGAGCCGGGGTAGCATTACCATTTTAGCCAGGGCTATCCGCCCTATCGGGGCGAGCGGGAGCTTGGTCCAGAAGGCAACAGTCGGTCGGAGGCTAGCTAGTGTTCTACGATGATTACCATCGAAGATGTCGGCCGGAGAGTGATACAGACGGACACCGAGGTAACGGGGGGCCTCCGCGGACCATGCAAAGCTATGGGACCCCAGTTCAACGTCCCGGGGTGGCAATTCCGGGTGGAAGGGGTAGATCGTAGATTTATCCCAATTTACGCGGAGTCCCGATGCATCTGCGAATTCAGCAAGCGCCACCCCTATGGGGGCAAGATCCATTTCGATGTCCCGGACATAGATGAGGAGGTCATCTGCGTACATCGAGACGCAGTGCGTGATGTCCGCAAGCGGGATGCCCCAATGTATACCCTCCTGACGCAATCTAATCGCCAGCGGTTCGACTGCGAGGGCGAAAAGAAGAGGTGACAGGGGGCACCCCTGTCTGGTGCCCCGCCGAACTTCAAATGCAGGGGAAATGTGTTTCCCAATCCTGACACGTGTCTTCAGATCGGTATATAGGAGGCGCGTGTATGCTGTGAGTATCGGGCAACGTTGAGACGACGTAGGACCGAGAAAAGGTACGGCCAGGTGAGGGTGTCGAATGCCTTCTCTAGGTCTAAAATGAGGCAGGCGGCGCGAGGAAATCTATCCCGCACCTGGTCCTGGACATGGAAGACCCGGCGGATGTTCTGTGAGGTGTTTCTCCCAGGAACTAAGCCACATTGGTCAGGGTGGATCAGTGGACATATGACCTGGGCGTATCTGTCGGCCAATATCTTCCCGAGGACCTTACAGTCTGCTGATAGGAGCGTGATGGGGCGATACGAACCCATGTGACGTGGGTCTCTGTGAGGTTTGGGGAAAGTAACGATTACTGATTCTCGCAGGGAACAGGGAAGGACTCCTAGGTCAAGGGCTGTTGCAAACACCTGAGCCAGGCGAGGGACCACCACGGGGGAGAATGTCAAGTAGTATTCTAGCGGGAAGCCGTCCAGGCCCGGGGCTTTATTACGGGACAGGGCTCGCAATGCGCGGGTGATATCTGAGGATGCTATTTTAGCGTCGAGCGTACGCTTGTCTGCATCCGATATCGTGGGCAGCGATAGTGGATCGAGCAAATGGTCCACAAACGACGGGGAAAGCTGTGTTGGGCCCCGTATACCTGTGCATAATAGCGTTGGAACGCCAGAAGGATCTCTGCTTGAGAACGCACAAGCACACCCTCTAAGTCGATGATGTCCGTGATCGGTTTGATCTTGGTGTCTTGCCTCGCCATACAGGCTAGTAACGCTCCTGTTTTGTCCCTGTCTTTGTGAACTCTGGCGGCATAGGCCCTGAAATTATATTTCCTGTGATCAGCACAGGCTGCCTGATATGTTGACTTCGCCTTAGCTGTGAGCACGGCGTGCTCCTCCGAGTCATTGGTTTGTGTAGTGAGTGCAGCTAGACGCCGTTCCGTGGTTGAAAGTGTCTGTTCCAATGTGCGATCTGTTCCCCTGCGATCTGTTTGATGCATTCTCCTCGGGCCACCACTTTGAATGCATCCCATTCTACTAGTGCCGAGGTTGCCGTGTTCGCATTGTGTGAGAAGTATTCCTGTATGCTGTTTTTGTGTGAGTCCCTGAACACCGGATCAGTCAAACAGTCTGTAGGGAGTCGCCAAGTGTGGACGGGCGGGTGGGGGGGCCCCCAGGTCAGGCGCAGTATGTGGGCATCGTGGTCCGAGATGATCCGACCCAGGTAGTCAGAGGAGATTAGTTTAGGGAGGATCGGGGCAGAGCATAAGAATCTGCCCAGGCGGGCCCGGAGGTTGTGGGGTATCGAGTGGAATGAGTAAATGCGGGCATGGGGATATAAGTGCCGCCAAGCGCCGGTAAGCGCCCAGTGTGTGGTCCACGCTCTGAAGAGCTCTGCCTGTCTGGGGATAGGGGATCGCGTAGGAGGGGGTGGGAACGGTCCAGGGAAGGGTCTAGCGTGCAGTTGTAGTCGCCCCCTAAGACCCAAGGGACTGCAGTGAACTGGGCCAATACTCCTGTGAGGTGATCCCAAAATGTATCAGTGTTAGGGGCGTAAATGCTTCCCAAGAGGATCCCCTGGCCGTCTAAGAGACCCTCCAGTAGTGCATATCTGCCTTCCTTGTCCACCACCCGTCTAAGTGTTCGGAAAGGGGTTCCTGGCCTAACCATATTAAGGCGCTGCGCGCAAATGCTGAGTATGTTGTGGCACAGAAGGTCCCTCGCCATTTGGCTTGTAACCTGCCCAGTTCAGTAGCGTTAATATGTGTCTCTTGCAAAAGAGCAACATTAGCTGACATTCGCTTTATGTAGGAGTAGACGGAGTAACGTTTACTGGGCGTGTGGAGGCCCCGTACATTGAGTGTGAGGACATTAACGTCTGAACGTGGAGCCATCATTACTAAGGGATTGTGTTTGCGAGCGGGGCCCCCCTGGAGCATTCCCCGAGGGCAGTGTGGTCGTGTGTCTCGTGTGTGCTTCTGCGCGCCATGATTCCAGAGGTTTGGTGAGGGAACTGTTGGGAGCAAAAACAGGTAGAACTAAAGGTGGGAAACAGTCCCAATACAAGGGATATATCACCGGGGGTGGCATATCCAAACCAATGTCCCACTAGGGGAGAAATATAACAGGATTCTGCGGGGGTGGCAGCATGTGTTACCGCTGGGCTTATGCGCGGATCGGGCTTTTGTAGGAGATGTGTCTATCGCGCGCGAGCGCACACAATTAAACAATTATGCAGTATTGGTCCACAAGTAGCACATAGAGCGATCAAGAAAAGAGGATACAATGGTAGTTAGTCCGCCCTTCAAGAGGGGGCACTAGGTTGTCCAACCAGGGTAGCGTCCACCATGTGTGTGACAATGAGAGGGGAAGAAATCGGGCCAAACCCCGACATTGTGCCATCGCTGTCTCGGTCCTTCTCTGGAGTGAACAGATGCGGTTGGCGTTCAAGGTCCGGTGCTAGAGGAGAGAGGTGTAAATCCGTTACCGCTTTCAAAGCGTCCAAAGCGTCTCGTCTTTCCCGCATTATTTGCGTGAGGTCGGGTGAGCCCGCGGGGGACGATGCTGGGCTTTTGGACGAGCCCGTCTGGGTACGTTTCGTGCCTCGTCTCCGGGATCGGCGCATGTTGCTGGTGTGTTCCCGTTGGGGCCTGGCTTTTGGGATTAGCGGGCAATGGAACTCAGCCCAATCCTGTGCCTCATCCGCATTGGTGAAGAATAGGGCCTTTCCTTTGTGTAGCAAATTGAGGCGAGCCGGGAACAGTAAGGAGTATTGGATATCGTTCGCGTGGAGGCGTCTTTTAACATCCAGAAATGTGGATCTCTGTTGTTGGACTTCACGGGCATAGTCTGGGAACACCATGACTTGTTGGTCTTCTACCTGCAGGGGACCCGCTGCCCGGTCCGCTCGGAGCACCGCGTCGCGGTCTCGGAAGTGCAGGAACTTGGCCAACATGGGACGAGGGGGGAGACCCGGCTTAGGTTTCCGGGCTGGGACCCTGTGGGCTCTCTCAATAGAGAAGAATGCCGAGCGCTCCGATTCGGGGGTGAAAGAGCTGGTCCATGACTCCATATAGGTCAGGGGGTCCGAGTTCTCAATACCTTCCGGTAGGCCAAGGACGCGGATGTTGCATCTTCTCGAGCGCCCCTCCAAATCAACCGCACGCTCCTCAAGGGCCGCCACGCGGCGTAAGACTTCCTGCATGTCTGTAGCCTGAGTTTTCACCTTGGGTTGCAGCGCGGCCACAGTTTGCTCCCCTTCCTTCACTCTATCCGCCAGCTTACGGTGGTCATCGCGAATCAGGCTGATGTCTGTTGTCAGGACACCCAGTCGTTCCTCCATCGAAAGTCGGGACAGTTCAATAGCTGCCAGCACCTGGTCCAATTTCGCTGACAGTGTGGGGTCCGTATGTGGGGGGTTGACTTGCGTCCAGGCCCGCGTTTGCGGCATGTTCTCAGGGGCCGTTTCAGGGACGGCGGTCGCCTGCTGGCCTCTTGGTTTCCCCATGGGGCCATTGGGGTGGGTTTTGTAACTCCGTGTATGTAGGGGAACAGCGGGCCGTCGGATATCAGTTCGCTGGGGCAGACGGCAATCCTGCAGGGGTTGGTCACATAGCCGGTGTTGGCGCGGGGGTGGCCAGGGGGTCCACCCGTGGAGTGATTCCGCCCCAGTGGGGCGTCGAGCAGCAGACAAGTGTCAATGGAGAGGACAGCTGGTGCCTAGATGTGGTCTAGCAGCTCCGCATATCCGGTGGTCCAGAAGCCCGGGGGGGAACGAGGACCGGGAGGGCCCAGATCCGGAGTGGGCTGGTGGTCCGCTGTCACCTAAGCGTGGAAGGGTATACTCAGATGTGAGTCCCTTGCTCATTGCACCATCAGGATTCAAGCAAGCCGGGCCGAAGACGCCTGAAATGGCAGAAACCGGTCCCCGGAAGCTTGTTTCCTTCCCAGTGTAAGAATTGGCTTTTGTAGTCTGGTCTGCCCTGTTCCCATGATGCACTGGGCCAGGGACAGACTAATTTGCATACAGCCAGGTTCTGAAACTGGGATGGTGCAATGAGCTAAAAAACGGTGTTGGATCTAGCCCTGATCTCTTGACTGGGTGAGAGTACTCTGCTTAATTCAGAGACTCTGTCCATCACCACCCCTTGTTGTAAATAATTTTGTCCACCCTAAGCGTGGAAGGGTATACTCAGATGTGAGTCCCTTGCTCATTGCACCATCAGGATTCAAGCAAGCCGGGCCGAAGACGCCTGAAATGGCAGAAACCGGTCCCCGGAAGCTTGTTTCCTTCCCAGTGTAAGAATTGGCTTTTGTAGTCTGGTCTGCCCTGTTCCCATGATGCACTGGGCCAGGGACAGACTAATTTGCATACAGCCAGGTTCTGAAACTGGGATGGTGCAATGAGCTAAAAAACGGTGTTGGATCTAGCCCTGATCTCTTGACTGGGTGAGAGTACTCTGCTTAATTCAGAGACTCTGTCCATCACCACCCCTTGTTGTAAATAATTTTGTCCACCCTAAGCGTGGAAGGGTATACTCAGATGTGAGTCCCTTGCTCATTGCACCATCAGGATTCAAGCAAGCCGGGCCGAAGACGCCTGAAATGGCAGAAACCGGTCCCCGGAAGCTTGTTTCCTTCCCAGTGTAAGAATTGGCTTTTGTAGTCTGGTCTGCCCTGTTCCCATGATGCACTGGGCCAGGGACAGACTAATTTGCATACAGCCAGGTTCTGAAACTGGGATGGTGCAATGAGCTAAAAAACGGTGTTGGATCTAGCCCTGATCTCTTGACTGGGTGAGAGTACTCTGCTTAATTCAGAGACTCTGTCCATCACCACCCCTTGTTGTAAATAATTTTGTCCACCCTAAGCGTGGAAGGGTATACTCAGATGTGAGTCCCTTGCTCATTGCACCATCAGGATTCAAGCAAGCCGGGCCGAAGACGCCTGAAATGGCAGAAACCGGTCCCCGGAAGCTTGTTTCCTTCCCAGTGTAAGAATTGGCTTTTGTAGTCTGGTCTGCCCTGTTCCCATGATGCACTGGGCCAGGGACAGACTAATTTGCATACAGCCAGGTTCTGAAACTGGGATGGTGCAATGAGCTAAAAAACGGTGTTGGATCTAGCCCTGATCTCTTGACTGGGTGAGAGTACTCTGCTTAATTCAGAGACTCTGTCCATCACCACCCCTTGTTGTAAATAATTTTGTCCACCCTAAGCGTGGAAGGGTATACTCAGATGTGAGTCCCTTGCTCATTGCACCATCAGGATTCAAGCAAGCCGGGCCGAAGACGCCTGAAATGGCAGAAACCGGTCCCCGGAAGCTTGTTTCCTTCCCAGTGTAAGAATTGGCTTTTGTAGTCTGGTCTGCCCTGTTCCCATGATGCACTGGGCCAGGGACAGACTAATTTGCATACAGCCAGGTTCTGAAACTGGGATGGTGCAATGAGCTAAAAAACGGTGTTGGATCTAGCCCTGATCTCTTGACTGGGTGAGAGTACTCTGCTTAATTCAGAGACTCTGTCCATCACCACCCCTTGTTGTAAATAATTTTGTCCACCCTAAGCGTGGAAGGGTATACTCAGATGTGAGTCCCTTGCTCATTGCACCATCAGGATTCAAGCAAGCCGGGCCGAAGACGCCTGAAATGGCAGAAACCGGTCCCCGGAAGCTTGTTTCCTTCCCAGTGTAAGAATTGGCTTTTGTAGTCTGGTCTGCCCTGTTCCCATGATGCACTGGGCCAGGGACAGACTAATTTGCATACAGCCAGGTTCTGAAACTGGGATGGTGCAATGAGCTAAAAAACGGTGTTGGATCTAGCCCTGATCTCTTGACTGGGTGAGAGTACTCTGCTTAATTCAGAGACTCTGTCCATCACCACCCCTTGTTGTAAATAATTTTGTCCACCCTAAGCGTGGAAGGGTATACTCAGATGTGAGTCCCTTGCTCATTGCACCATCAGGATTCAAGCAAGCCGGGCCGAAGACGCCTGAAATGGCAGAAACCGGTCCCCGGAAGCTTGTTTCCTTCCCAGTGTAAGAATTGGCTTTTGTAGTCTGGTCTGCCCTGTTCCCATGATGCACTGGGCCAGGGACAGACTAATTTGCATACAGCCAGGTTCTGAAACTGGGATGGTGCAATGAGCTAAAAAACGGTGTTGGATCTAGCCCTGATCTCTTGACTGGGTGAGAGTACTCTGCTTAATTCAGAGACTCTGTCCATCACCACCCCTTGTTGTAAATAATTTTGTCCACCCTAAGCGTGGAAGGGTATACTCAGATGTGAGTCCCTTGCTCATTGCACCATCAGGATTCAAGCAAGCCGGGCCGAAGACGCCTGAAATGGCAGAAACCGGTCCCCGGAAGCTTGTTTCCTTCCCAGTGTAAGAATTGGCTTTTGTAGTCTGGTCTGCCCTGTTCCCATGATGCACTGGGCCAGGGACAGACTAATTTGCATACAGCCAGGTTCTGAAACTGGGATGGTGCAATGAGCTAAAAAACGGTGTTGGATCTAGCCCTGATCTCTTGACTGGGTGAGAGTACTCTGCTTAATTCAGAGACTCTGTCCATCACCACCCCTTGTTGTAAATAATTTTGTCCACCCTAAGCGTGGAAGGGTATACTCAGATGTGAGTCCCTTGCTCATTGCACCATCAGGATTCAAGCAAGCCGGGCCGAAGACGCCTGAAATGGCAGAAACCGGTCCCCGGAAGCTTGTTTCCTTCCCAGTGTAAGAATTGGCTTTTGTAGTCTGGTCTGCCCTGTTCCCATGATGCACTGGGCCAGGGACAGACTAATTTGCATACAGCCAGGTTCTGAAACTGGGATGGTGCAATGAGCTAAAAAACGGTGTTGGATCTAGCCCTGATCTCTTGACTGGGTGAGAGTACTCTGCTTAATTCAGAGACTCTGTCCATCACCACCCCTTGTTGTAAATAATTTTGTCCACCCTAAGCGTGGAAGGGTATACTCAGATGTGAGTCCCTTGCTCATTGCACCATCAGGATTCAAGCAAGCCGGGCCGAAGACGCCTGAAATGGCAGAAACCGGTCCCCGGAAGCTTGTTTCCTTCCCAGTGTAAGAATTGGCTTTTGTAGTCTGGTCTGCCCTGTTCCCATGATGCACTGGGCCAGGGACAGACTAATTTGCATACAGCCAGGTTCTGAAACTGGGATGGTGCAATGAGCTAAAAAACGGTGTTGGATCTAGCCCTGATCTCTTGACTGGGTGAGAGTACTCTGCTTAATTCAGAGACTCTGTCCATCACCACCCCTTGTTGTAAATAATTTTGTCCACCCTAAGCGTGGAAGGGTATACTCAGATGTGAGTCCCTTGCTCATTGCACCATCAGGATTCAAGCAAGCCGGGCCGAAGACGCCTGAAATGGCAGAAACCGGTCCCCGGAAGCTTGTTTCCTTCCCAGTGTAAGAATTGGCTTTTGTAGTCTGGTCTGCCCTGTTCCCATGATGCACTGGGCCAGGGACAGACTAATTTGCATACAGCCAGGTTCTGAAACTGGGATGGTGCAATGAGCTAAAAAACGGTGTTGGATCTAGCCCTGATCTCTTGACTGGGTGAGAGTACTCTGCTTAATTCAGAGACTCTGTCCATCACCACCCCTTGTTGTAAATAATTTTGTCCACCCTAAGCGTGGAAGGGTATACTCAGATGTGAGTCCCTTGCTCATTGCACCATCAGGATTCAAGCAAGCCGGGCCGAAGACGCCTGAAATGGCAGAAACCGGTCCCCGGAAGCTTGTTTCCTTCCCAGTGTAAGAATTGGCTTTTGTAGTCTGGTCTGCCCTGTTCCCATGATGCACTGGGCCAGGGACAGACTAATTTGCATACAGCCAGGTTCTGAAACTGGGATGGTGCAATGAGCTAAAAAACGGTGTTGGATCTAGCCCTGATCTCTTGACTGGGTGAGAGTACTCTGCTTAATTCAGAGACTCTGTCCATCACCACCCCTTGTTGTAAATAATTTTGTCCACCCTAAGCGTGGAAGGGTATACTCAGATGTGAGTCCCTTGCTCATTGCACCATCAGGATTCAAGCAAGCCGGGCCGAAGACGCCTGAAATGGCAGAAACCGGTCCCCGGAAGCTTGTTTCCTTCCCAGTGTAAGAATTGGCTTTTGTAGTCTGGTCTGCCCTGTTCCCATGATGCACTGGGCCAGGGACAGACTAATTTGCATACAGCCAGGTTCTGAAACTGGGATGGTGCAATGAGCTAAAAAACGGTGTTGGATCTAGCCCTGATCTCTTGACTGGGTGAGAGTACTCTGCTTAATTCAGAGACTCTGTCCATCACCACCCCTTGTTGTAAATAATTTTGTCCACCCTAAGCGTGGAAGGGTATACTCAGATGTGAGTCCCTTGCTCATTGCACCATCAGGATTCAAGCAAGCCGGGCCGAAGACGCCTGAAATGGCAGAAACCGGTCCCCGGAAGCTTGTTTCCTTCCCAGTGTAAGAATTGGCTTTTGTAGTCTGGTCTGCCCTGTTCCCATGATGCACTGGGCCAGGGACAGACTAATTTGCATACAGCCAGGTTCTGAAACTGGGATGGTGCAATGAGCTAAAAAACGGTGTTGGATCTAGCCCTGATCTCTTGACTGGGTGAGAGTACTCTGCTTAATTCAGAGACTCTGTCCATCACCACCCCTTGTTGTAAATAATTTTGTCCACCCTAAGCGTGGAAGGGTATACTCAGATGTGAGTCCCTTGCTCATTGCACCATCAGGATTCAAGCAAGCCGGGCCGAAGACGCCTGAAATGGCAGAAACCGGTCCCCGGAAGCTTGTTTCCTTCCCAGTGTAAGAATTGGCTTTTGTAGTCTGGTCTGCCCTGTTCCCATGATGCACTGGGCCAGGGACAGACTAATTTGCATACAGCCAGGTTCTGAAACTGGGATGGTGCAATGAGCTAAAAAACGGTGTTGGATCTAGCCCTGATCTCTTGACTGGGTGAGAGTACTCTGCTTAATTCAGAGACTCTGTCCATCACCACCCCTTGTTGTAAATAATTTTGTCCACCCTAAGCGTGGAAGGGTATACTCAGATGTGAGTCCCTTGCTCATTGCACCATCAGGATTCAAGCAAGCCGGGCCGAAGACGCCTGAAATGGCAGAAACCGGTCCCCGGAAGCTTGTTTCCTTCCCAGTGTAAGAATTGGCTTTTGTAGTCTGGTCTGCCCTGTTCCCATGATGCACTGGGCCAGGGACAGACTAATTTGCATACAGCCAGGTTCTGAAACTGGGATGGTGCAATGAGCTAAAAAACGGTGTTGGATCTAGCCCTGATCTCTTGACTGGGTGAGAGTACTCTGCTTAATTCAGAGACTCTGTCCATCACCACCCCTTGTTGTAAATAATTTTGTCCACCCTAAGCGTGGAAGGGTATACTCAGATGTGAGTCCCTTGCTCATTGCACCATCAGGATTCAAGCAAGCCGGGCCGAAGACGCCTGAAATGGCAGAAACCGGTCCCCGGAAGCTTGTTTCCTTCCCAGTGTAAGAATTGGCTTTTGTAGTCTGGTCTGCCCTGTTCCCATGATGCACTGGGCCAGGGACAGACTAATTTGCATACAGCCAGGTTCTGAAACTGGGATGGTGCAATGAGCTAAAAAACGGTGTTGGATCTAGCCCTGATCTCTTGACTGGGTGAGAGTACTCTGCTTAATTCAGAGACTCTGTCCATCACCACCCCTTGTTGTAAATAATTTTGTCCACCCTAAGCGTGGAAGGGTATACTCAGATGTGAGTCCCTTGCTCATTGCACCATCAGGATTCAAGCAAGCCGGGCCGAAGACGCCTGAAATGGCAGAAACCGGTCCCCGGAAGCTTGTTTCCTTCCCAGTGTAAGAATTGGCTTTTGTAGTCTGGTCTGCCCTGTTCCCATGATGCACTGGGCCAGGGACAGACTAATTTGCATACAGCCAGGTTCTGAAACTGGGATGGTGCAATGAGCTAAAAAACGGTGTTGGATCTAGCCCTGATCTCTTGACTGGGTGAGAGTACTCTGCTTAATTCAGAGACTCTGTCCATCACCACCCCTTGTTGTAAATAATTTTGTCCACCCTAAGCGTGGAAGGGTATACTCAGATGTGAGTCCCTTGCTCATTGCACCATCAGGATTCAAGCAAGCCGGGCCGAAGACGCCTGAAATGGCAGAAACCGGTCCCCGGAAGCTTGTTTCCTTCCCAGTGTAAGAATTGGCTTTTGTAGTCTGGTCTGCCCTGTTCCCATGATGCACTGGGCCAGGGACAGACTAATTTGCATACAGCCAGGTTCTGAAACTGGGATGGTGCAATGAGCTAAAAAACGGTGTTGGATCTAGCCCTGATCTCTTGACTGGGTGAGAGTACTCTGCTTAATTCAGAGACTCTGTCCATCACCACCCCTTGTTGTAAATAATTTTGTCCACCCTAAGCGTGGAAGGGTATACTCAGATGTGAGTCCCTTGCTCATTGCACCATCAGGATTCAAGCAAGCCGGGCCGAAGACGCCTGAAATGACAGAAACCGGTCCCCGGAAGCTTGTTTCCTTCCCAGTGTAAGAATTGGCTTTTGTAGTCTGGTCTGCCCTGTTCCCATGATGCACTGGGCCAGGGACAGACTAATTTGCATACAGCCAGGTTCTGAAACTGGGATGGTGCAATGAGCTAAAAAACGGTGTTGGATCTAGCCCTGATCTCTTGACTGGGTGAGAGTACTCTGCTTAATTCAGAGACTCTGTCCATCACCACCCCTTGTTGTAAATAATTTTGTCCACCCTAAGCGTGGAAGGGTATACTCAGATGTGAGTCCCTTGCTCATTGCACCATCAGGATTCAAGCAAGCCGGGCCGAAGACGCCTGAAATGGCAGAAACCGGTCCCCGGAAGCTTGTTTCCTTCCCAGTGTAAGAATTGGCTTTTGTAGTCTGGTCTGCCCTGTTCCCATGATGCACTGGGCCAGGGACAGACTAATTTGCATACAGCCAGGTTCTGAAACTGGGATGGTGCAATGAGCTAAAAAACGGTGTTGGATCTAGCCCTGATCTCTTGACTGGGTGAGAGTACTCTGCTTAATTCAGAGACTCTGTCCATCACCACCCCTTGTTGTAAATAATTTTGTCCACCCTAAGCGTGGAAGGGTATACTCAGATGTGAGTCCCTTGCTCATTGCACCATCAGGATTCAAGCAAGCCGGGCCGAAGACGCCTGAAATGGCAGAAACCGGTCCCCGGAAGCTTGTTTCCTTCCCAGTGTAAGAATTGGCTTTTGTAGTCTGGTCTGCCCTGTTCCCATGATGCACTGGGCCAGGGACAGACTAATTTGCATACAGCCAGGTTCTGAAACTGGGATGGTGCAATGAGCTAAAAAACGGTGTTGGATCTAGCCCTGATCTCTTGACTGGGTGAGAGTACTCTGCTTAATTCAGAGACTCTGTCCATCACCACCCCTTGTTGTAAATAGTCACTGGTGATGTTGGCGGGGTGGTAGGGGGTAAGTGCTCCTCCGTCCGTGGGTCCAGATGGATCGGGGGGCGTATCCGTCCGGCAGGCCTCTTCCGAGTTAGGGGGCCCCCTTGTCAACCTCGTCCACCACGACAATGTTGTGTGGGGGCGGCAGAGCCCCGCCCCTCCGTCTGGTGCACAGAGCCGACTTCGGGCCTGGGGTGAAGCGGCAGGGCCCCAGGGGTCCCAGTGCGTTGGAGGGTTGTCCTCGGTGCCGCGGATGGCCGCCGCTGATCGGAGGGAGCCGCCGCTCCTACTGTGAGGGCTTGGTATCACACACAGAGCCCGGTGCTGGGGTCCCTGCGGGCGCCATGTTGAGGTCAGGCATCGCGGTCCGGAGGGTCGCCTCCAGGCCCAGGGGTGCTGTGGTCCCTCCGCCTGGGGGATGGAAGGGCAGGCGCCTCCCGATGGGTCCCAGAAGATACAGGGGGCCGCTGGGGCGCTGGAGGCAGTGCCGGGGGGAGTGGGGGGGGCAGGCACTCACCGCCCTGTAGGCATCGCGGTGGTTCGCTGGGTCCGACGCCGCGGAACCGGCACAGCCAAGCCGTGGAAGCAGACGGGGCGATGTGGAGGCTGGGTCAGACTCCTTTCCAGGACCAGGCGCAGGCAATGCAGGGTCTCGGGACGGCGGCCGCCATCATGGATGCACTCGAGGAGCTCCGGTATGAAGCCAGGTCGGGTCCACACCATACAGGGCTGGCTACGTCTACTGACCCGGGTCTCCTTAGCGGCCGGCCGGACGCATCATTCAGGGCTCCCAATCCGGGGATTCAGGC
The DNA here is from genome assembly GCF_964261635.1 of Lissotriton helveticus. Taxonomy (NCBI): domain Eukaryota; kingdom Metazoa; phylum Chordata; class Amphibia; order Caudata; family Salamandridae; genus Lissotriton; species Lissotriton helveticus. The sequence continues at coordinate 138,770,102 of NC_136070.1, forward strand.
TTGCAGTGGCGCTGGCCACATCGGAGCCGAGCCGCGACCTCCATTTTACAGCTCGGCGCGCGGCTCCGGCGGGAGGCGTCGTTGGGGATTTCGCGCGGCAGCGCAGTCCGCCTCGCACCAGGCGGGTGCCGCTGGATGTGGGGGCACTCCGCGTGCCGAATTCAGAAGTTGGGGCTCCCGGCGATCACTGGGACAGGGCAGGATGCTAGCCCGATCGCGGAGCCTCAGCAGAACACAGCCACCATCGTGGCTTGCTAAGCCACGCCCCGCCACGTCCTTATTCATATCAAACATCGAAGTTACCTAAGGTTCGAGGTGGCGGGTGCCACTATCAGTTCAAGGTGTTGGCCTTTGGTCTACTGTCAGCGCCGAGGGTGTTCACAAAATGTATGGCGCCAGTGGCAGCGTTTCTGAGACAAGGACACCAGGTCTACCCGTATCTAGATGACTGGCTAGTTAAAGGTCCTACTTATCACCCAGCTCAAAGCTCATTATTGGCTTTTTGTCAACTATTCAAAACCCTAGGTCTAAGGGTCAATGGTGAAAATTCCTCACTGGTACCATCTCAAACTCTGCAGTTTCTGGGAGCAGTGCTGAACACAAGAGACCCCCTTTTGTACCGCTTTTGGCCGCCATAAGGGTGGCAGGGTATGCTCAGACGTGAGTCCCTTGCTCACTTTGCCACTGGATTCAAGCAAGCCGGGCTGAAGACGGCTGGAATGCCAGAAACCGGTCCTCGGAAGCTTGTTTCCGGTCCAGAGAAGACATGGCTTGGCAGTTCGGGCTGGACTGTTCCCATGAGGCACAGGGTCAGACTGATTTGCATATAGCCATGTCTGAACTGGGGTGGCAGAGTGGGCTAAAGAACGGTGATGGATTAAACCCAGATCTTTTGACTGGGTGTGAGTGTTTGATTGATTCAGATGCTCCTTCCATCACCACCCCCTTTTGTACCACAAGAGAGGCAAAGGCATACCCATCAGAGGAAAGCATTAAAAAAACCTGAAGTTCGCGTCTCAGATCAAAAGAAAAGAGAATATTTCAGTGAGAATGTACACATCTTTCATGGGGATGCTTTCATCTTGCATTCCTCTAATTCCAAATTTTCACCTACACATGCGACTTCTTCAAGAGCAAAACGATGGGCAATGGGAATAGTCTCAATGATCATTCAAGGATATTGTGTTTATCACTCCACAAATAGGAGAAGCTTTGTCATGGTGGGGGGTAAGAACGAACCTTTGAACAGGACTACTTTTCGAGCCTCAATCTCCCAGTTTCATAATGACAATGGAAGCATCACTGCAGGGATGGGAAGCGCACTTACAGGACCTGGGAATTCATGGTCACTAGAACTCTCAGGAAGCGCTGATGCACATCAACCTGCTGGAACTAAAAGCTGTGTTTTTAGGCCAACAAGCATTTCTCCCTAGATTCCAAAATTCCCCAGTTCTGATGAGAACAGACAACACTACCACTATGTTTTACTTGCTGAAACAGGGAGGAACAAAGTCTCAAACATTATCCGCTAAGGCTCAAGAAATTTGGCAGTGGCTTCTGAAGCATAATATCTCACTACAGGTCCAGCATGTTCCTGGAATCCACAACTCATGGGCAGACTCCCTAAACAGATCCTCAAACCTCTCCCATGAATGGGAGTTGTATCACCCTCGAATCCATCAAATATTCGATCAGTGGGGAACACCCGGTCTAAAACCTTTTTGCAACAAAAGAAAGCACGAAATGCAAAAGGTTTGCGGGCAGATTCCCTCAGAAGTATTCATGGGCGAATGCTCTTCAACTCTGATGGACAGGAATGTTCTCATATGCATTCCGGCTCTTTCCCCTTATTCTGAAAGTTCTATGGAAAATGAAATCAGAACCGATTCATCTGATCTTTATAGCACCGGCATGGCCGAGGCAGTTCTGGTTCACGGAACTCCTCAAGATGTCAATATCCCCTCATATTCGATTCCCGTCTGAACACGATCTAATATCCATGAACGAAGAACAAGTGGTGCACCCAGAGATAGGCTCTCTGAATTTGTCGGCCTGGAACCTCATGACCGAGAATTTCAGTCCCTGAACATTCCTCAAGATTGGCGAGATATTCTCTTTCACTCAAGGGCAATTACCACCAATAAAACGTATGCGGATAAATGGAAAAGTTTCTACTAGTGGTGTTTAGATCACTCTTTACACCCTCTACAGTCAACACCCGAGCAAATACTACCATATTTACTACATCTAGTCAGAACAGATTAGCTCACTCGTCTATTAAACCACTTGGATGCTATGGCATGTTCATGGGGTCAATGTAAATTCCATTGAAATGAATGGGAACTCCATGACGAGTTACCCTTGTCATTAGCATCCAAGTGGTTAAGGTGCAGCTAGCTGCAATCTCAAGATAGCATAGAAAAACCAGAAAGGTTTCTCTTTGGTCTGCCAGAGTAATAAAATAAGTTTTGAAAGGACTCTTTAGAGTTTTTCCACCAATAAAACGTCCAGCGATTCCCTGGCAACTCAACACGGTCCTGTCACAGCTGATGAAAGCTCCTTTCGAGCCTATCCATCTGCGACGTCATCACAGCGACCACAACGCCGACAACGAATGAGGAGTCGACCAACGCCACATTCCGACGCGCAGGGGTACTGCTGATGAAAAATAGCCAGATCCAGTTTGACGCCTGGGGGTAATTCAAAGGTAAGGAATCTATCTATAACTAACCTATGTTTCTTACAGATATATCTTTACCAAAGGTAAGTAACATTTTCAATAATACTGGAGAACTACAGTGTACAGGTAAGTAACTTGTTTTTTCTTTTCACAAATCCTTAGCTTTCCTGGAACACCCATGGGTTTCACACTGGTTTCCAACACAAACTGGAAGTAGGTTAGGAGCACAAAAATAGAAAAAATGGGCTACCACTTAAAAAACCTGAAAACTATGTAGATAAATTAGGGTTTTTTATTCAACTCTGCATGTTCTTGAAAGCTGGAAAGATGGTGAATTTAGCACCAGAAACCTTTTGTTGATTAAATGTTTAGAGGAAAAAAACTGGCATTTGTTTGCAGAACACTTTTACCTATTTTTCACCCCAAAACTCAAAATGCGGCAGCTCTATGTGAAGTGTCAAGAGGATGACGAGGAGGATGAAGACTATCAGAAAGAGGCACAATATTACCAGCAAGAGTAAATGGCTCCACATCATAGTTATCAATTTAACTTTCGACCAGAACCACGCCACAGGGACATAGCCCATCTGCCGCCATCCTTAATCGAGGATCTACAAGCCATGTTGGCATATTATGGACAAAGGTTCCCTCCGCAGCAACGTCAATCAGAGAATCGGGTACTTCAAGTGGAAGAACCTGCAGTTACACCAGGTCCTCAACCACCTAGCACACCTGTGAATATGCCGAGCCTGGGGACAAATGACCCTGGAGCACAGAACTCTTTCTCCTCAGAAAAAGATATAAAGGAAGGTAAACTGCCATATCAAGTATCTGCTCCTGAACCTTGGGATGACTACGTTATTCCAATACCATCCCCTCCTCCAAACCTTCTGTCAGACTCTCCTCTGGAAGATATCAGGGGGCTTCATAACTTAATACAGAGGACAGCCAACAGGTTTCATTTGCCTATTACAGTAAAGCAAACCGAATGTTTCCTATACGACTTCAAGGAAGACACAAAGAAAGTGGTACGCTCCATACCTATTATTGACTATATATATGCCAGGAGGGCATCAGGATAATTAAAACACCAGTGTCCATACCATGGGTACTGCCTTCTTTGGAGATGAAGTATAGGGCTCCGGACGACTCTCCATCTTTCCTTATTGGACATCCTAAGCCAGATTCGGTCATCTCCCAGGCTGCACAAAGGCGATCTAAGAACCTTGCTTCCCCCATTACTACCCCACAGGATAAGAAAGGGTGTAGAATGGACATTCTAGGGAAAAGCTTTTCTTCAATGACAGGTGTGACAATCAGGGAAGCGAATGCTCTAGCCATTATCAGCCGCTATGACTGCCAGATGTGGCCTGACATGGCAGGGCTTATAGACCTCATCCCCGAAGAAAACAGACAAGATGCACGCAAGATACTGCTGGAAGGTGAGCGTTGCAGCTCCAGAGACAATTGACTGTGCCCTTGACGTGGCCAATACTGGTTTTAGACAGCTAGCAGGAGCTGCTGAGCTTCGACGTCAAGGATGGCTAAAAGCAACCACCTTTAGACCTGAGGTACAAGCAAAGGTTTTAGATATGGCTTTTGACGGTGAATCCCTCTGTGGAAAACACATTGATGAAGCACTATTGGCAATTAAAAATGATACGGACATCGCAAAGTCATTGGTCACTCTGCAGTACAGCAGAAGGGTAACCATTCAGAATTGCTAGAGGGCGAGGATTCGCTACTTACAAAGGAGGATACCAGAGGGCTAAAAAATATCAACCATATCAATCGCAATATCGGCAATCTTACAACCCTCCATCTTATCTAATGACCCTCCATCTTACCGTCAACCATCTACAGCTGGTTTCTCTAGCCAGGGAGGCCGCAAGTGAACGTCCCAACAAGGCCATGATTCAGGCAGAAAACATTGTTCACATCGGGGTACCAACCCCTCTTTCTCCCTGCCCGTGGGTGCGAAAATCTCTGGTTATGTATAGCGGTGGAATGAAATAACATCAGATCGCTGGGGGTTGGCCCTAGTCACCAATGGCCACACTCTAGAGTTCCTTCAGCGGCCGCCAACAACTCCACCCAGTGGTCTCCCTGTCCCTTGTCCTCACTTATTATGAAAGGAAGTCTTGACCATGCTTGTCAAAGAAGCGATAGAGAAAGTACCATTCGCTCAAAAGGAAAAAGGTTTTTATTCTCGTTTTTCCTAATATAAAAGAAATCCGGGGAATGGAGACCAATTCTGGACCTAAGGAATTTCAACAAGTTTCTCAAGAAACAGACGTTCAGGATGGTAACGCTCTCCGATATCCTGGGCTGCTTAAACAAAGAAGATTTCATGACTTCGCTCTACATAGAGGACGTATATTTTCGTATCCCAATTCATCAGAAACATTGGAAATTCTTAAGATTCACGGTGGCTGGTACACACTATCAATTCGCCAGGTCCCCCATTTGGCATCAGATCAGCGGCACAGATCATCACAAAGTGCCTGGCTCCAGTAGCCGCAAGCGTGCAGTCTCAGGGGTTTCAAGCATTTCCGTACCTCGACGATTGGCTGCTCCAAGCAGCAACAGCGCAGGAGGCCAATCGAGCAACAAAAACTTGCCTTCATATGTTCAATACGTTAGGACTCACCCTAAACAAAGGAAGATCGGTGTTACATCGAACCCAAGTAATATCTTTTCTGGAAGCATCCATAGACAGCATCCAATGCAAAGCGTTCTTATCTCAGGAGAGAGCGATACGTCTGCAAATGCTTGCTAAGACCATAAAAAAAGGGTCAGTTTCTGTGCGAATGTACAAGTCGCTCCTGGGGATGTGCTCTTCAGCCATAAATCTGGTGGCTCTAGCCAGGTTGAAGATGAGGCCTCTTCAAGAGGATCTGAAAAAACAGTGACAACAAGCTTCAGCATCCTTCGAAGATGTAATTCGAATCACAGCACGGATGGTAAAGGCACTACAGTGGTTAGTTTCAGGCAACAAATCTTGTGCAGGGCCTTACTTTCCTATAGAGCACCCCAGATTTCATTCTAACAATGGACACCTCCATGGAAGGCTGGGGAGGTCATCTACAGGACTTGCAAATTCAGGGCAAATGGTCTTCGGTGCAGAGAAAGCAACACATCAACAGCTTAAGAATGAGGTAACGGGTTTTTAGGAACCCACTGGTGTCAGGGGATAACACCCGAAGACCTCTGAGTTCCCTTGTTCCGGACCACAGAAACACGTAGTCTTCTAGTCGCAGTCAAAGATCTAGTTTTATTGGTAGCTACCAAGTAACACGTGTCCCAGAAGTACACCACACAGAGAGTAGGTTCTTGGGAGACTGTTCGTTTTTACAGAACCAGCCGTCTCCTTATATATCAAATATATGGCTTCAAGCAAGAATTCTTGAGTTTATGGTATGGCAACACACATATTTCTACAACAATACAAAGAGCGAAGTCATGTAAGCAAGCCCATATTTTAGATGTCCAGTTTGCTGATAGATTACCCAGTTGGATCGGGAACTCCCATCAGATATAGATGAACCACCAATAAAGGAAGGTACAACCCAGCCATAAAAGGGCCATAAACAAGATACGGGGACAGGTGCGTGTTTGAAGGAAACATGGGCTGTATGTAGTGAATGGTTCGTGGAATGTTATGCGTAGATGCTATCGTATTCGGCCACTGGGCGAGGAGCTGCCTAAACAGGTTTGGCCGAAGACAGTGGAGTCAGTTGGGACAGGTCAGGGGAAAGTCACGAAAGGTGGACGTGTCTAGTTGGATCAAGCTCGACCTTTAATTGACTTATCATGAGGGCAAGATGCAAGATGGATGCCGTTCACAAAATGGAGTTTAAGGAATGGGACGGAAACTGTGATTTAGGGGTGTTGGCAACCCTCGATTGTAACGCAAATACATAGGAATGATGTCCTAATCATTATCGGTTCGTAGACACCAAAATCGTCTCGGTACGTTGAGGTTTCGGGACACGGGTATTGGACCTCGATATCGGGAAAACCACAGGGTCCGGATTTTGGGAACCACAGACCCTCCTTTTGCCCTCATATAAGGCAATAACTCATGCTAATCTGAGTCCAAATCGGTATGAAGAAATTCGTGGAGATGTTGCTGGAGCATCATTCTGCTACTCAGCTCGTCCTGTGACACAGACTTCCGTACACACGAGGTAGCACAGAGGCCACATAGTGCAGGAGCACACTGTATACACAAGCAAAACATGAACAGAAGTGCCAAGATCATCCAGATGAAAATCAAAGTTTTCCATCCCCAGGCAGTGATCAGTTCCCAGAACCACCCCAGCAGGGACCAATCCCCTTTCTCAATGTGAAGGGAACCAGATATTTCGTGTAGTTTGGAGATGGCCTGGTATACTGTTGGTGCGTTATCAGGGATGAAAATGCAGCAACTGGATTGGATGACTCTACACACACCACCACGATCGGCGAGTATAATGTCTAAGGCAATTCGGTTCTGAAGGGTCATAAGTCGATCCGACTGAAGCTCTGTTGTCAAATTGCCAAGTGCTCCGGCCGTTGTGGTCACGGCGGATTCAACTATCCTCGCTAACTGGCGAATATTCCTGCTGTTCACCATAGGCCCCCAAAATGGCAGAAAACCCTTTGCGAAGTCAGCGAATTCCTGACCCGCGGTGTCGTCTTTACTCACGACACCTCTAGCTGTCCTTGTCCGGTGGTAATCTGCTCGGGCCGTGTAGGTAGGAGGCAGCAGAAATGAAATAAAACATATACCTGAGAAATCAGGGGGCAACCACGTGTAGGCTTGGTCGTGGCAAACGAAATACGTGCCTTTAGCTGCCAAGAGTATCGGGGAAGTTCGGGAAGCAAATACATATGTTTCCGTGCAAATGCTCTTTCCTAACTGTGCTGTGGGGTTCCTACCAATACCCTGTAAGCATAAGTGACCTCGGTGGGGAACTATCCAAACTGGGCGAGATTTCTGTGCTGCCTGGCTCTTGACCAGGTAAACCCCATGTTTGGTCACGTTCCAACGGGTGTAGGGACAATCTTTGGGGATTGTCAGATAGGTGTCGATATCCCTACTCATGTTCCTTATCCCTGCAATTAGTGCCTTGTTACTAGAGTCGCTCGCAGCGGAACGGGTCGGGTATGGTTCTAGGGCGAATAGGAACATGGTCTGCAAAGCCCACAGAGAACCATAGTAGCTAAATGGCAAAACGAAGTATGGGATACCCTTATCGGTTGTGTGTGGCATAAGTCCGCATATCCAACAGTTTGACGTGTTCATTATGGACTGGTGTTGGTGTAGAAGCTGGATGAAAGAGTTGTTTACAAATTCGAGTCTTCGGGCAGACTCGTGTTCAGGTAAAGGGTGAAAGTAGTGTGGAGAAATAGTGGGAGGAGGTGGTGTCTGGGTGTCATTCGAAAAGGTAACTTTAAATACGAACAAGGTATAACTAATAAAAAACACAAGTATGCTACATAACATTAAAACACATAATATCAGGAATCTTCTTCTGGACAGTATCGTGCATAACTGTTTTTCGAAGTTCGTGAGTCTGACAGGTCTCTCTACCCTTGGAAACTCCATCCTCTAGTTGCTGCCCGCGGTGGTTGATTGATTCTCCCAGGGAGCGCGCTCTGCTCAGTCCGGGGTAACTCCCGTGGACCAATCAGAACCGTGGACCTAGAACTTCCCAGTTGCACTCCCCAGACTTCAACCGCGACCCTAGCAGCAGAACCGGATGGCGGTTCGAAAAATCAAAAATGAGCTAGTTCCCTTGGGACGAGAGAGCTGAAAATTCAAAAATAGTTCTTAGGGGAGAAGAGGAAATTACATGAGAGCAAGTTTTTATTAGTTCTTTTGTCTAGACCGCAGGTTGTATTGTCGTTTCCCAGGTACGGTGTGATCTTCAAACAGCGTTTCAGGGTCCGTAGTGTCCAATTGCATAGATGGTAACACAAGTCCTTGCAAAATATGATCACTCTTCTTTTCGGTGCTAGTTTCTTTCAAACGGGCATCGCTGAAAGGGATGAAGCGAGGTACGGATTCTGTCTCAGAGTCAGCAAGTCCTTTGTTGACCCACCGGTCGTATGGAAGGGGTAGAGGGACCCGTTTGCAGTGGGTCCCATGTACCCAGTTCTTCTTGCCTTCAACCCGAACAGCAGATCTTGTTGAAAGTAGTACCAGGTGCGGTCCGGTCCACCTCGGTTGTCCGTTGTTGGTGCGCTGAAAATTCCGCAACAAAACCCACGAACCGGGTTCGATGAGGTGACCTGGATCGTCAGAGGCTGGTGGAGAAGAACTGTGAACCTGTTGGTGTAAAACACGCAATTTAGTTGTCAATTCGCACAAATAGTCAAGCAGTACGGGGTCCTCTATCTCGCTCAGTTTCTTGGGTCTTGGCACGCCCCAGACGTTGGCTGGGCGGCCAAACACGATTTCATGGGGGCTAAGTCCTAACCTGGAGTGGACAGTCGTCCTGGTTGACAAAAGTGCTAGAGGCAAGGCATCAGGCCATTTAAGACCTGTACTGGCTTGGATTTTGGCTAGTTTGAGTTTCAGAGTGCCATTGTAGCATTCTACTAATCTAGCCGATTGGGGGTGATTCGCAGAGTGGAATTTTTGGTGTATGCCTAGACACTCACACACTCTCTTCATCACGCATCCTACGAATTCACTTCCGTTATCACTCCAGACAATTCTAGGCATACCGAATCTAGGGAAGAACTCTTTGACAAGGGCTTTGGCAGTCGATAAGGCGGTGTTGTCCTTAAGGGGGTACGCTTCCACCCACCTTGAAAAGGCGCAAACAACAACGAGAACGTATTTCAGGTTGTTGCACCTCTCCATGTGGATGAAATCCAGCTGCAAAACCTCGAACGGGTACGTTGGAGGCGCAAAATGACCAGCTGGAGTTGGCGTTCCCCTACCGGGATTGTACTTCAAACATACCATACACTTTCTGACCACGTTTTCTGCATACTTTGGGATATTGCTATTCTGCCATACTGGGGCCAATAGTTTACATATTCCTCTCGAATTGATGTGTGCCATTCCGTGAGCCATCGTTACCACTGCAAGTACGTATGCATTAGGTAGTAACCATCGCTGGTGTTCCGATAGTTCGACCCAACAACCATTCGCATCCAATCTACCTGTGCTTTCTCTCCATTCATTCATCTCGTTCTCAGTGGCCTCGGCTTGTATTGATTTTACGCTTTCAATGGTGTCCTCACACATTCCTACATCAGCAGTCCATCTGGCGGGACCCATGACATACATCCGATTCATTGTGTTCCTTGCAGTTCCTTTCGCAACCTCATCTGCAAATGCATTTCCGCGGCCAACATCATCCTGAATCTTTCTGTGTGCACTACATTTTATAATGGCGACTTGTAGGGGCAAGGTGAGTGACTCAAGGAGCTCATTAACTAGCTGGCCATGTTGTATCTTTGCACCATGGGACGTAAGGAACCCACGTTCACGCCATAATCTCCCAAAACTGTGAGCCACACCAAAGGCATATTGGCAGTCAGTGTACACATTCACTCGCTTTCCTTTCGCCAGCACACATGCTCTAGTAAGCGCTATCAACTCTGCAGCTTGTGCAGAACTGTGGGGAATGCGTGCAGTCTCTACAATGGTGTGTAACGTCGTTACGGCATATGCTGTAGTCGTATCACCATTCGGCAACTTGAAGCATGAACCATCAACCCATAGAGTATCATTGCATTCGGGAAGGGGAGTGTCCTGTAAGTCTACTCTCCCTTTTGTCTCTTCCTCTGTCCTGAAACAGCAGTCATGCTTGTCACTCTTGTCTGTCTCTGTCGGGATGGGTAATAACGTAGCGGGATTGAGTGTATCACACCTCTTTATATGGATGTGACTTGCTAGCAGGGTAAGTTCGTAACTGGATAGTCGAGCGCTAGTAAGGTGTTGTGTCTTTGTCCTATTTAGTAAAATGTCTACTGCATGCGGAACCATAACGATCAGAGTGTTATTCATGACTAATCCAGCAGACTGTCGAATGCAGACAGCTGCTGCGGCTGTTGCTCTTAGACAACTTGGCAGTGCCTTAGCCACTGGATCCAGAGTTGCCGAAAAATACGCGCATGGGCGCTGTTTGTCCCCAAAGAGTTGCATTAAGACTGATAATGCACAACCTTCTTTTTCGTGGACATACAATGTAAAAGGCTTACTGTAGTTGGGGTTTCCCAACACAGGAGCCGAACACAATGCATCGCGCAACTCGCGGAAACTCGTCTGACAATCTTCAGACCAAGGCATAGGTTTAGGCGTGTCTTTGCGGAGTAGTGACAGTAAGGGTTTGGCTAGTAGTGAGAAATTCGGTATCCATTGTCTACAGTACGATGTAATGCCCAAAAAAGCTCGGACACCTCTCAGTGTCCTTGGGGCACTTAGTTCTGTGATTGCCTGTATTCTTTCTGGTGTCAGTCTCCTTCCCTCCTTCGATAAGATGTGACCTAGGTAGGTTACTTCTTGTCGACAAAATTGCAGTTTTGAAAGGGAGACTTTGTGCTTCATGTCACATAGGTGACGTAATAGCGACAACGTAGCTTCCTTGCAAATCTCTTCAGTGTCTGCAGCGATCAGTAGATCGTCTACGTACTGAATCAATGTTGACCCATCTGGCAGTACAATTGTGTCTAGTTGTGTTTTCAGAGCCTGACTGAATATTGATGGACTTTCGCAGTAGCCTTGAGGAGCGCATTTGAAGCGGAAGCTTCGTCCTCCTAAATTGAAGCCGAAAAGGTCTCTACTCTCTTCGGCGATCGGGATGCTGAAGAAAGCGTTCTTCAGGTCAATCACCGAGAACCAAGCTGCTGAAGCTGGAACCATTGTCAATAAAGCAGTAATGTCGGGGACGACTGGAAACTGCGGTATAACTACCTTGTTTACTTCTCGGAGGTCAATCACAAACCTATACACAGGGGGCTGTGAAGGATCAGTACGTTTCAAGACCGGTAAAACTGGACTGTTACAAATGTTTCCTGTTGTTTCCTCGATAACATCTTTATCGACCAAATCATAAACGATCGTTAACAATGCCTGTTTGCAGTCGTTAGAAATTTTGTATTGGGGAATACGTGGCAATCTGACGTTTGCTTTCAAAGTTATGACATACGGTGCTATCTCTAAACGACCTACATCGTTGGAACCATTAGCCCATAGTATATCTGGAAGTGATGACAATTCGGTTGGGATACCTTCTTTTGACAAGTACATTGGAGAAATGACTTTTCTCCCTAAAGTAAGCTGTACTCCCGAGGGAGAACAGTACAAAGTCGCGTACAACCTCTTTAGCAAATCCAATCCTAACAAATTTTCACCGCAACCTGTTGTAAGAATGAGGGGTGCTTCTAATTCACAGGGGCCAACAGAAACGGAAACAGGACTAGAGATCGGGTTTCTAACAGGGGCGCCAGAGAAGCCTACTGAGACATTCATTTCGCCAGACAAAGGTGCGCCAGGAAGTTTTGAGTGCATAATAGAACTTTTTGTAGCACCAGTATCCAGCAGAAATGGCTCTGACACTCCTGAGGTAATTACCTCGACATAAGGTCCATCCTGATCTACTGGAACTGAAACAACTCCCTCTCTTTGTCCATGGCTGTCCTAGCGATCGTTACCCTCATTGTCGTGTTCGGTGTAATAGTCGTCAGCATAGTACTGAGCTGACTTGGACGATGAATTACCCTGTTGATCAAAGCTATTCATTGATTTCTGAGGTGGAAAAGAAGTTATATTCTGAGTGAAATTTCCACGGCCTCTACCTCTAGAGGCATGCTGAACACCTCTTTCCCTTACACCTTGTGCACCGTTTAAACGTCGTGCAAGAGCCGGACAATTATTCCTAAAATGGCCCTCTTCTTTGCAATACGCACATTGATTCGGGCCATACGTAGGACGCTGATGGGAAAGCTCGTTTCCTTGCGCGTCTCTAGAGTACTGCAGATTCTGTTGATAATTAGGCTGGCTAGCCATACGAGGCTGATAGGCCTGTTGGAGAAGAACTTTAGTTTTCAAATCTTTCGTCTTTTTGTCTGCCTTGTCTAACTCGTCTTTACGCCTATTTTCATAGTACTGGGCTGTTGCTAGAATCTGCGCTGACGTAGAGACAGCCCAAGCACTTTCTGAGTCTTTTAGTTTAGCACACAATTCAGGAAGCAAATTGTGTACAAACTTGTCTACAAACAGTCTTTGGCCACCCTCGGTAGCCATATCCTGACCACTATGGTCAGTGAAGGTTTCCTCAAATCTTGTGAAGAAGTCAGACACATTCTCGTCTTTCTTCTGCTTGCACGCGGATAGCTTGTCCCAGTTTACACGTACTTCAGGCATAATTGTCTTCATGTATGCGATAATTCTACCAGGAAGTTCAGCTATTAACGGCTCAGGCTTGAAACCACCGATTTGTCTAGCATCTGTAGTCGCAATGTTTGCCCATGAGTCACCTAATTCTTGGTCATGATCCGTATGACGTATCTTACTCCATAAAGGATGTGGAACAATGTTCCCAAACAACATGTCTATATCCGCTAAATTCATTATACATGAGCTTGCAGTTTGGGACAACTCCTTATAATACCCAGTCGGGTTTTTACGGGGATCGGGTAGTGTCTGCTTGAGTGCTAGAACTTCGGATCTTTTCCAGGGGACATGTACCCATACACGCTGGAAATGAGGCAGAACCGGTGGAACTGCGTTTGCATCACCTTCCCTCCAAACCGGAGGAACCTCTCTCATAGGGTACTGTCTCGCTCTTTTCCTACTATACGTACCACTGTCAGAGGATGACCCAGAATTACCACCTGTACTTCGATGTGATAATAATATCTCTACTGCTCTTTCAACGTCGGGACCAACTATCATACCCTCCCCAAATTTAAATCGTAACCTACATAACTCCTGCAGGTTGCTCTTCTGACCATTATCTTCCAAATCCTAACACAGGAAAACACACATCTGCTCAAAGACGTATCTTTGCGTTGGTTCATCCCATTGACGGAAAACGTTCATGACAGACTCTACATCATATCTCGCTGTATCCATAGCCCAATTTCATGCTAACTTATTCAATGTTTCCCTTTCCTGATAATCAGGCATTTGGCTTCGTGATTGTCTTCGTTCCGTGTTAGGGGTCTTTTTAGGCGACCGAAAAAGTGGTGAAGGAAAGTTAGTAACAATGCTGGCCATTTTATGCCAGACGAAAGGTGAAAGTGGAGGAATAGCTGGTAGTAGAACAGAGTCACGCAAAGCAGAAACAGAAATGTTCGTAGAACGAGTATCAGAGAGACTAGAAGGTGCGCTAGGCGAAATTTCAGAAGGAACGGTAGGAGAAATAGATGTGATCGGTGAGCCTTGAGGAGGCTGTGCCAAAGAAACAGGAGCCAGCTGAAGAGTAGCTGGTGAGTGCGGTAAAGGAGCCTGTATTACAGCTACCAAAGGTGCAACGAAAGGTTGCGGAGGTGCTGTGGCATTTTGTGCATAGGGTGGCGGAGAATTTAATAGGTGGGACATCAATGGATCTTTCTCGGATCCTTCCTGTTGACCTTTTCCTCTATTTGGCAGCATTGGGTAACATTTATCTATCGCTAGTTTCTTGCTCCTAAGCATCTGTTCGCTCTCCTGCTCTTCCTCGTTATCTCTGTATGCAACGGCAGCTTGCACCATTGACATACCTCTTTTATTCTTTTTTGCTAGTCTTATTTCTTTCTGTTTGGCTTCCTTGCGCCATAAGCGGAAAGAGTCAAACATTGCCGGCCGGGCTTTCTTCTTGAACAATTTGACCTCTAAGTTATCTAATATTTCTTGGTCGAAACTACCATATTGGGGCCATTTTAAAACACCATCCTTGCGGGTGTATTTTATCCATACCTCGTTATATGTGATAGGACCTACGCCGTGCTTCACATAGAGTTCATACATTGGAGTTCCAATTGGAGGAACCGGACAAGAATCTTCCAACTGGGAGTCCTTACTACAACCAAGACAAAACAAGTTTCCAAGTTTGCTAAAACCAGGCATCTTCGCTCACTGGTCTAGCTTCAAACTTCAAAGGATTATCTGTTACGATATTTCTCGTGAATACACGAGTCCTTCGGCTTTGGGGCTTGCAAGTTCCAAATCAAGTCGTATCTCAAGGATACCAAAAACTAAGAACAAACTAAGTACTAGGAGACGCTCCACTTATACTTAACTGAAGTATTTGAAGATCGATGACGTCGCTAGAAGACTCGTCTATCGTTTCGCTCTACCAAGGATCACTGGGTCCAAAACAAGGCGATAGTCAGGGCAGCAGTCCTTCGTAGCCGTCGGGACGCGGGGAACCTCGCAGCAAAGACCTTCGGAACCACGTCGACATACAGGGGTCGCTGAAGTGGCTGGCCGTCCTCCGGAATTTTCACACGAAGCTCCTCACGAACATCTGGCTTGGACCGTCACCGCTTGATATCGCCCCGAGTTGGGCGCCAACTGAGGTAACGGGTTTTTAGGAACCCGCTGGTGTCAGGGGATAACACCCGAAGACCTCTGAGTTCCCTTGTTCCGGACCACAGAAACACGTAGTCTTCTAGTCGCAGTCAAAGATCTAGTTTTATTGGTAGCTACCAAGTAACACGTGTCCCAGAAGTACACCACACAGAGAGTAGGTTCTTGGGAGACTGTTCGTTTTTACAGAACCAGCCGTCTCCTTATATATCAAATATATGGCTTCAAGCAAGAATTCTTGAGTTTATGGTATGGCAACACACATATTTCTACAACAATACAAAGAGCGAAGTCATGTAAGCAAGCCCATATTTTAGATGTCCAGTTTGCTGATAGATTACCCAGTTGGATCGGGAACTCCCATCAGATATAGATGAACCACCAATAAAGGAAGGTACAACCCAGCCATAAAAGGGCCATAAACAAGATACGGGGACAGGTGCGTGTTTGAAGGAAACATGGGCTGTATGTAGTGAATGGTTCGTGGAATGTTATGCGTAGATGCTATCGTATTCGGCCACTGGGCGAGGAGCTGCCTAAACAGGTTTGGCCGAAGACAGTGGAGTCAGTTGGGACAGGTCAGGGGAAAGTCACGAAAGGTGGACGTGTCTATTTGGATCAAGCTCGACCTTTAATTGACTTATCATGAGGGCAAGATGCAAGATGGATGCCGTTCACAAAATGGAGTTTAAGGGATGGGACGGAAACTGTGATTTAGGGGTGTTGGCAACCCTCGATTGTAACGCAAATACATAGGAATGATGTCCTAATCATTATCGGTTCGTAGACACCAAAATCGTCTCGGTACGTTGAGGTTTCGGGACACGGGTATTGGACCTCGATATCGGGAAAACCACAGGGTCCGGATTTTGGGAACCACAAGAACTCAAAGCCATATTCCTATCTCTTCAAGCTTTCTTGACAAGAATTGCAGGCTCCTCTGTGTTGGTTCATACGGACAATACGATCAGCATGTACTACGTCAACAAACAAGGAGGAACAAGATCCATTACCTGAGGAAGCACAGGAATTATGGGAATGGACAACACACCATGGGATCTCGCTAAAGGCCGAACATGTCAGAGGTCTGCACAATACCCTAGCAGACACATTAAGCAGGTCTCAGTCCATTTGTCATGAATGGGAGTTCGAACAGTCCCAGCTGGACAGGGTATTTTGAAAATGGGGAAAACCAGATTTGGACCTCTTCCTAACAGAGGAGGATGCCAAATGCCAGTACTATGCCAGCAGATTATCTCTACCAGGGTCAAAGGGGAATGCCCCTATTTTTTTTATTTTTATCAAACATTTATTGGCATTTAATATACGTAAACAATCAGTGCATCAGTGGGACACTCATTAGTGCATACATTTGATGACGTAAACACATTCAGCATTTGTATACCTCCTATATTGATTAATAGGTTTCAATTCAGTGCTTACAGATTCGCTGTGTGTTGTAATACATTTCCCCCTAACCCCATCTGCGTTGGTTAATCGCTATCTTCTGACATCTGCTCTTCTTGAGGGGGTTCGCCGATATTACCATGGAATTTATTCCAGCCTCCCCACAATGATAACGGAGAAGTCAGTATATGTCCACCGGTGAGTCGGGGACACTCCTGAGCCCCAGTGTTGTGCATTATTATGCTTCACCAATGCCATTCCTAGTGCCACCCAATCTTGAGCTGCGTGATTAAGATCTGTGGGCTCCCAGATGTTTAGCAAGCATCTTTTTGGTTCCAGTGGGACTTCTACTCTAGTGACTTGTGAGATCCCAGAAGAGGGTGCTCACCGGACAATCCCAAATTGTGTGCCAAAGGGTGCCTATAGGACCGCATTGTCTGAGGCAGAGTAGAGTATCCGCCCTTCCCAAATTATGCAGGAGGATTCGAGTGTAATAGGTGCGATGTAGGATTTTTTATTGTACTAGTTTTAATGTAGAGGGTATTGCTACTTCTCTCTGGGACGCCAGGGCTCCCTGCCAGTCTTCCACATCCACGTCTCCTAGGTCTGTCTCCCATCGGTCTTTAAGGGTTGTCGCGGGGTCAGGCTGGTTATTGATTATTTTCCGGTATGGTAGGGAGATGGCTTTTTAAGTTAGGTGGTCTGTAAGGTGTCTGTCCTATAGTGGTGAGGCCTCTGGGAGTTGCTTGGCTGCCAGAATTGCTGCCATGAGTGCATGTCTAACTTGTGCATATCTGTAGGTTTCTGTCTGCGCCAGTCCGTAGGTTGCAGTTGGGCAAATGGGTTAACCTCACCTTTTTCCACAGGTCTCCCACCCTGGAGATGCCTATTAGGTCCCATTGTTGGAATCCCTTGGTGTTTTGCAGTTTCCCCAACTCTAACAGTGCCGACAGTGGCGTTGCGTGTGTAAAAACCCCTTCCCAACCTAATGCTCGCTGCGTGGCAGACATATATTGTGTGCGATGTGGGACCTGTGCAAGTCGTCTTCCTTGATCTATTGTATAGTACCCCCATGATCCCTACAGTTTCTAGGAGATGCCTATCCATACGGAATGCTGGGCCATCCTGTGGTGCATGAGGCCATTGGTGAGGCCCATTAATATATTTGTATATGTGGGAGGGCGATACCTCCATCATACCAGCCTTTCACTAGTTTCTTCATAGCGATACGGGCTGACCTTCCGTCCCACAGCAATTTTGTTACCTCAGCGTTTATCATTGTAAAATAGGAGGGGGAAATCAGAAAAGGGGTATTCTGTAGGACATATAAGAATCTGGGAAGTGCATTAATTTTGAAGAGGGTCGCCCTTCCTAGTAAAGTGAGTAGTAACAAACGCCAGTGTTTGACGTCACGGCAGAATCTCGCCAAGGGCTTCATAAGGTTTTCATCTGTGAAATGCGTGGCCTGAAGGGTGACATATATGCCAAGGTATTTGAATCCTCGTTCCACAATCTTAATTTTATACAGTTGCGCGGTTGTCTGGGCAGGGTGCCGTTTGAGATATAATAAGTGATTTCGACTAATTGATAGTATATTCTGAGGCCTTGCCATATGCCGCACAGATATCTAGCAGGCAGTTAATGGATCGCGATGGGGACGTCATATAAAGCAATACATCATCCATCCGCATAGAGTGATATGCGTTCTTCCCAGCCCATGGTCCATTTTAGCCCTCGAATAACCGGGTCCTGGCCTATCTATGCCACCAATGGTTCCAGTACTATCACAAATAAGAGTGGGGAGAGTGGGCAGCCCTGTCTCGTTCCTTTACCAAGAGGGAAATCTGTAGAGATTCCGCCGTTCGCTACAACTTGTGCCTGAGGTTTATTGTATAGTAGGCGTATCCATTCGCAGAATTTGGGGCTGAATCCCATATGTTGTAGAACTGCAAAGAGGAAGGGCCATTCGACCATTTTGAATGCCATGCGTGCATCTAAGGAAAGAATAATTACGTCTTCTGCAATAGCCGACCTATGTTCAATGACACTGTGGAGCCTCCGGAGATTCAAGGCCGTACTACGATTAGGCATAAAGCCTGACTGATCCGGGTGGATCAGCGTTGTGAGATCTGACTGTAGTCTGATTGCCAGTGTTTTGGCAAGTATTTTTGCTTCTGCGTTTATTAGGGATATAGGCCTATAGGACATGCAATCCTGCGGTGGCTTAACTGTCTTGTGAATCGTCACTATTGTCGCCAGACCCTGTTCTCTGGGCAGTTCTCCCAGTTCTAGACTTGCCTTATACATGTTAAGTAGGTGTGGCGTGAGTTGGGTTGCTGTTTTTTTTATAAAATTCCACCGGGATACCATTGTCCCAGGGCTTTTCCCGAATGCAGTGCACCGATTGCTAAGGTAAGCTCATCCAGAGACAGCTCTGCGTCAAGCGGTAGGGCGGCATCATGCGGTAGTGTTGGCATGCGAATGTCTTTCAGGAAAACCAGATTTTCTTCTATTTTGTTGTTGCCTGTGGGTGTGTATACAGTTTTGAAATGTGTGGCAAATGTGTCTTCTATTTGCTGAGGGTCTGAGGTCATACCCCCTTTGTCCAACCCGAGTTGGGCTATCTATTGGCTGGCTCTGTCCTTTTTATCCAACCAGACGAGAAGCTTGCTGCTTTATCGCCCAGCTCGTAAATAGTGTTCTGTGTAGCCGTGAGCTTGGTCCTCGCTTCCTCCCGTGCAAAGGCCTGATAAATTACTGCTGCGCTAAATGTAACTTATGTGTCGTGTCTTCGTTGATATCTAGTGCATGATCTGCCTCCGCCTCGGCTGCTCCCTGTTCTGATGTTTCAATCGTTGTCTCTGTGCCTTCTTGTGTCAAGCGCCTAGTCAGATTGCATGACCCCGTAGTACCATTTTATATGCTTCCCACAGTGTCAGAGGGCAGAATACTGAATGTTCGTTTTCTGAAAAATAGTGCTTCAAGGCTGCGAGCGACCCCTTTCTTATCTTTCGTTTTTTTAGATATCCTAGGTATAGCGGGAATAGTCGCTGTCGTATTGTAGTGTGGGATGTGTATTCAATGTATACTGCTGAATGGTCTATAGGGAAAGCCCTTTTAATGCAATGGTGAGAGATATATGCCCCTGCTTTTCCCCCCATTCCATTAATTCCCAGGGGTACTAACCAAGGTGAAATCAGAAGGCTGTCATCTGATCCTGATGGCCCAGGCAGTACTGGTTCCAAGGACTACTTCTATTGTCGGAGTCGAAGCCCATTCGCCTGCGGCCTTCCTCACCGATGTTATCTAAGGACAACGGGCAAGTGAATCATCCTTACACACACTCTCTTCATTTGCATGCATGGCTCCTGAATTCTTAGAATTTAGGGACCTAGATAACCTGCAAGAGTGTAGGGAAATCATTGCTAAATCCAGAGCTGACAGCACTATCAAAACATATCGTTTGAAATTGAGACAATTCTGTTTCTGCGGCAAAAGAAATAACATTCACCCACTCCAAGCTCCAGCTGAGCAGATTCTACTATATCTCCTCTCTCTGGCTAAATCAGGTCTCACTTTCTCTTCGGTGAAGGTTCACCTGGCTGCAGTTTCCCATTATGGGAAATCTCATCAAGCTCCTTCTCTCTGTGCATCTAGTCTAATAAAGCAGTTCATAAGAGGTCTTTTCCACGCAGTTCCCCTGGTGCGTGCGCCTCCTCCGGAATGGAAGCTCAATTTGGTCTTGGCGCAGTTAATGAGACAACCTTCTGAACCAATTCACAAGACAGAACTTAAGTTTCTCACATGGAAGGTATCCCTCTTAAGAGATTTTACATCTGCTAGGAGAGTCATCGAAATACAAGCCTTTACTGTCAAGGAACCTTTTCTACATTTCACTGAAAACTAAGTAACCGTACGGACGAACCCGACTTTTATTCCAAAAGTACCAACACAGTTTCACCTCAACGAGCCGGCGATATTACAATCTTTCTTTCCGAACCCATCTAATCCAGCAGAACGGCCTTTGCATACGTAAAAGATGTTTGAAATTCTACCTGCACAAGACAAAGGAGATAAGGAAAACAGATCAGCTCCTGGTCGCTTACAGATAATGAAAACAAGGAACAGCAGTAACGAAAGCTGCGGTCGCCAGATGGGTCTTGTCTGAGATCCAGTTCTGTCACTAAAAGGCTAACAAGCCTCTGACAACAAGGACTAAAGCACACTCCAAAAGAACAGTTTCTACATCAGCAGCTTTGTTTGCTGGAGTGACATTGGACAAGATATGCCATGCTGCGACATGGAAGAATGTCCACACTTTTACGAAACATTACTGTCTGCAATCTACGCAACACGAGGATGCAGCTGTTGGCCAAGCGGTAATGCATCATCTCTTCAATTAAGGTCAGCCTCTTTGTTTGAGATAAGAGGAACCCTTTTTTTATTTTAATCAGGGTATATCTATGTCTGGAGATGTATAGACAAATGATTATGTAACTGTATTTGACCATTTTTTAATATAATGTGAATGGTTGTGCATCTTTGAAGATTTACTTCACCCTTAGTGGTTTTAGCATTTTATTCCGCTAAAACGTTTCAGTGCATGCATTTTATTCAGGATAGTGAATAACTATTGGAAACATTACTGGTATATATCTATAGCATTAAGAGTTTAAAGTTACATGTCTCCCACCTTCCACTAACGACAGTACAGATTTATGGTACTGCTTGCTATTCTGATTCAGGCATGTGAATCTATGCAAGATACCCCAATACTACATAAGAAAATAGGTTACTTACCTGTAATTACGGTTATCCAGGATGGGTATCTTTCATAGATTCACATGCAACCCAACCTCCTCCCCGTAGAGTCAGTTCTCATTAATTTTGGGATCCTTACTTCCCACTTGTGCTTAGAAAATCTGAGGAGAATTTGCCTCTGCTGGGAGCGGCTATAAGGTGCTAACAGTTGATTGGCTGGATGCCAACATTTGGTCCTTTTTTTAAAAAAAAAGGACATAGATAGGCTACTGTTTGGATGGCCTTGGGCCATTACAGCCTATGTAATATTTAAGGCACTGCTTGAATATTTTACCGTGGGACTCCCATCTCGAGGACGGGGAATGATTCAGGCATGTGAATCTACGAAAGATACCAATACTGGATAACCGTAGTTACTATTTTCTTACCCTAGCTTCACTTCTTGATAGGGGATTTGGCAATTGCTACACTATAGAGGCACCCTACACATACACTCACGTCACTAGGCTTCACCCGACAGGCTAACATCACTGTATTGTCACATGACTGAAGTTATTAAATGTCTGATCTGGAATGTACGTGGGCTAAATTATGCCAGAAAGTCCCGTCTTATGTACACCAACCTCACAAGACACCAGATTGATATATGCTTTTTACAGGAACTCCATCTCGCCCCCTCAACTGCATCCCATCTGCGTGCTCAATGGTGCACAGAAATACATGCACCTTTTTATTCCAATTATGCTTGTGGAGCAACTATACTGATCCGCAAAAACTTAACATGGAAACTCACACCAGCCAAATTGGACTTAAAAGGCCGCTTCGTCCTTCTAGCTGGTATCCTCAACCAACACAAAATCATACTTGCTTGCATATACGGACCCAACACTGAATGTCCTGAGTTTTTCAGTGAGGTATGGCAACATATTGTAAATCTAGGATCGGGACTATGGGGGAGAGACTTTAATGTGGTCTTAGACCTGAATATGGATAGGTATGGCGTCTCTCGCTGCCCACAACCTAATGCCAGGGCACAGGTTCACACCTTAAGACAGGACCAGAGCTTGACTGACGCTTGCCGAATTTTTAAACGAAACACGTAAGGAAGGTACATGCATCACATCGGCGACGGGAGTCTGGTCACGCATCGACTACTGGCTAATCACTAGAGAAGTCCTAACATGGACGACCGGTACCTCGGTGCTCTCCCAGACATTATCTGGCTATGCCGCCAGACTGCCAGATCAACTCCATCTCGGCCTCCTGCTTCCACACCCTCTGCCTCCTACGTAAGACCTTCAAATGTATCCCCCTCGAACGCAGAAAGACCGTCACTCATGCCCTGGTCACCAGCAGACTCGACTACGGCAACGCCCTCTACAGAACATCCAGAACGCCACCGCAAGACTGGTTCTCGACCTGCCAAGACAATGCCACATCTCCCAGCACCTGCGCACACTCCACTGGCTCCCCATCGAAGCTAGAGTCACCTTCAAGATGCTCACCCACGCCCACAAAGCCCTCCACGACACTGGACCAGCATACCTGAACAGCCAACTTAAATTCCACGCACCCCAGAGGACCCTACGATCTTCCCAGCTCTTCTACGGTAAAGTAGTTATAAGAGGGGTATGCATTGCGGAACAAGCGGCCGTCTTGAAGGACATTCGTGCAAGACTTGCACACCTTAAGGCTGACCTTAGAGCACTGGAACTAGAATTTGTCCAAACTAATGATCAAGACACCATGGGGCGAATACAAGAAACACTGTCAAAATACAACGAAGAGGCGGAACGCAAATTACATTTTCTGGGACGAGAGACGAGAGCCCGCAGGTATGGAGAGGGGGAGTGCTCTGGTAGGTCATTGACCCAAATGATTGGACCAGACAAAGCTAATGACTTTGTCATAGACCTCATAGATGGAAACATAGAACACCACACCATCCCCACTACGATACTCAATACAATGACCTCCTTCTACTCAAAACTTTACCAAACTCAAGCCCAAATACCTACCAACCAAATCAAAGAGTATCTGGAATCTATACAATTATTATGGCTAGATGACGCACACGGCCAATATCTAGACTCCCCATTTACAGAGGAGGAAGTCCTGCACTTCATTTGTAGTCTTCCTAATGATATGGCTCCTGACCTGGATTTCCTCACAACATCCTTTTACAACAAATTTGCCACTAAACTAATCCCACACCTCCTAGCTATGTACCAAACATCTGTGGAGATAAGGAAACTACCTCCGTCACTCCGGGAAGCGATAACCATTACTATTCTTAGACCTGGCAAACGAGCTACTTCATGTATTTCTTACAGACCGCTCTCCATGATTAACATGAATAATAACATTTTGGCATAACTCATTGCCAACCACTTGGCCCCACTTCCCCCTGCCATGATCCGGCCGCATCAGTCGGGATTTGTGCCGGACTGCTCAACTGCACATATTCTCCGCACCCTGTTTACAGTTATGCACGTTGTGGACCCGAGCGTGGCAGCGATTGCTGCTCTACTTGACACCAATAAGGCGTTTGATTCATTGGAGTGGCCTTTCTTGTTCCAGCACTTGGGGTTAAGCCTGTGGTTCCTGAACCTTATTAAGCTGCTATATACCTCCTACTCTGCTAGACTACGTGTGAATGGCCTATTGTCCAATCCATTCTCAATTATGCGTGGCATGCACCAAGGATGTCCCCTGTCCCTTGTCTTTGCTATAGCCATGGAATCCCTGGCAGCCAGATTGCGCCAGCATCATGCTCATAGAGGGACCAGATTCCGCGAGCGAGGAATACTAGTCTCCATGTACGCAGATGATATCGCACTCTAAATCAGGACCCCCAGGATAATCTGGACCTTGCTATCAGGGAGGTCGTTCAGTTTGGGGGACTGTCAGGTATAACCATAAACTGGACCAAGTCTGTTATATTCCCCTCACCGAGAGCACCGGGCAATTTGAATCTGAGTTTGCACTGCAGTGGGCGTCTGAACTAGTGCAATATCTAGGCGTGTGGCTGAGTCGGGACATGGGTCAACTATGGTAGGACAACTATGGCAGGGCAATTTCCTGAAAGATTTCGGGCCTGGAAGCGCCCCCCCCCCACTCCCTCCCTCCCCAAGGGCATGTATGTGCGTCACATGGCACTTTGAAAAATGCAAAAATGTGCATTTTCAAGGAATTCGCAACTTCCCACCAACTAGAAGTTGGTGGTAATTTGCGATTCCTTAAGGGAATTTTGCAAAAAAAATTTGCTACATACATTGCATTTAAGGAATCGCAAAATGTGTGATTCCTTAAATGCAATTGCAAAATAAGGAATCGCAAATTTTGCGATTCCTTATTTTGCACCAACTTTTGCTTCATACATTCCATTTAGCAAATTCGCATTCGCAAAGGCCGAAATTC
Source organism: Lissotriton helveticus (assembly GCF_964261635.1). NCBI lineage: Eukaryota > Metazoa > Chordata > Amphibia > Caudata > Salamandridae > Lissotriton > Lissotriton helveticus. The sequence continues at coordinate 138,794,887 of NC_136070.1, forward strand.
GTAGAATTTCAGCCTTTGCGAATGCGAATTTGCTTGATACATCTGGCCCTAAATTTCACAACTTAGCGCCAATGCAGACACCCTTGCACTGTCTGGTTACAGGAGAAGAGGTGGCATATTTAGACTTCAGCAGCAAGGAAAAGCACAATGCAGACCATTGAGGGGCATAGCAGTCCAAACAGCAAGCTCTTTTTTTATCATCAAATTCACTCTGGTGGGCACCCTGCCCTCTACTTATCAGAGAAATGCCTATTAATAAAAGCAAAGCCACTGAAGGGCCACTGAAGGGCAGTGTCTCGGCAACGTCCGCAGTACGGGAGATGACCATATTGACTGCTCCTGTTTGACCAGACTCACACTTGTTTTCCTGTTTTGGTTGTTTAGAAATTTAGGCTTTGGACCCCTATACTCACCCCATTATTTTGTTTCATTTCCACTCATGGGGGATCCTTGGGGGTGCCGTCTGATTGATTACACTAACTTGAAGTTGTAGCAACTCATACACATTCTTCTGAATGATTGATCACAATTTCTCTAAAGTTGCAGCTGGTATACAGATTATTAGCAGCTGGACACTCTGGAGCAAGTAGTTCACTTGTGAAGTCTGGCTATGGGGTGAGGGGGCTTAACTACACAGAACATACACTGACATGTTACTGTAAGGACATTTTACTCATTTTCCTTCTTTCTTTTCAGCTCCCTTGATATCACTGATATCTGTTTCCCTATCTCTAAGGAAGACTGATTGCTGTCCAGTCTATTATGATGAGCAGTGATCCATTATGAGGGTAGGAAGATGCCTATACTGTATCTACTCTTGAGGGTGATCATTTCTGCAGTGGTTGGAACCCGGCAGTGCTTGAATAAACAACTGTTTAAACTTATTAAAAGTTTATCCAACTTTATCATTCAAATAAAATCAATTCTTCATATTCTCATCTTCAAAACATGAGAGCTATCTCTAGTTACCGCTGTATAACTTGTAATACGTTGATGATAGAAGTTCAAAAAAACCTTAGGGAACATTTCCTGACATTAGCAGGTGAAAGCTGTTCAAATATTGCCGACACCTTTATTAAATCAAATCCTTAGAAACACTCAAGGAATTTAAACCAGATCCCGGATATAGAACAACTTCTTTATCAAACACTTTTCAGGTTTACAAGTCAAATTATGTAAAGTCTTGGCAAAACATAACTCATATGTACACAATGTTCATTGACAATATATGTCTATGAAGACAAAAGAATATGATCCGAATAAAGCTATACAAATCGATTCGAAACATCAAAGAAATATAATCATGAAAACTCTGAACAACCCGAATGCCCAAAATGGCATTACACAATATTGAAGATGCTAAAAAGGGTTTGTGAAAGTAATTTTCCACACATCAACTTCCCTTATATTCAGCAGAAGGTACGCACCTCGTAATTTCATCTCTGTAAAGATGTCAGCTCCATGGACTGGCTCAATATATCCTTTGTAGGAGGCAAAGGATTTCAATCCTTGGACGTAATCTGGTTCAAGCTATATAATCAATTCAGTATCAAATATCGTGATCTTTATTGAATACTGAAAACAGAAACTATCAACCAATATTGCAAATTCTCCTGCAAATAAGCCTTCATTGACTTCTTCACAAATGTGTCAGATTTAATTAGCATTTCTTATATTACTTGTGAGGAGAAAGTGAGCAAATCTTTGACTTGGCTAAAACTGAAAAATGAGCATGATACTTTAGTTGTACTGAGGATAAATTAGCCACTGTTAAAAGCTGATGTAGAATTCGTAATGTCTTTTCGTGCAGACAATTACTACCTGAAACATAACAATGATTTTAACAAACTGTCAAAACAAAGGGATTGTTTGAATAGAATAAATTACATATATAAAATGCCTTCTCAACTAAGATATTCCAAAAGATTACAGTATAACTAGGAGTGGCAATAATGTCAAAGGACAATATTTTTGTATGACCTCCAAAAATAACTTGCAATCAGAGAGAAGCCTCCTCTATTGGAGCACAGATTAATGGAGAGCTGCCCACAATTCTGTTTAATTCAGATGTCTTCTTGGCTTTTTATAAGTATTATTCCTTGTTGCTCAATATTGATGAATAAACATACCACAGGCAACGCTATCCAACAGTGTTGAAGTATTGATAGTCTTTCCTGCTTGTGCCAAGTGAGCAATTGGTAGCACAAATAAATGATTATCAGTTTTATAAATAGATGATCCAATATCAGAGAAAGAATGGTCTCCCAACTTCTGTGTAAAGATTGAATTTGTCATCATTCCTTTTAGCACAGGCTTGAATCAAATGTCCTGCATCACCACAATATAAACACATTGTTCCCTTACATCAGTGCTGTTTATCAGTTTCAGTCAAAGGACTCCCTTCAAATTCTTCTTGCATAGGTTCTTTTTGAATCGGTGGCTCCACTGAAATATTTGATCGACCAGACTTAAAGCCTCAGGAGATTTAGAATAGTTTTCTCTAAACTTCTCTCTTTCCTTCTCTCCTACAATCTATGTTTATTTATCTGTACCAAATCAAAAAGTTCAGCAAAAGATTCAGAACTTTGAAGCACACTAATTCATCCTTAATTTTCTCTTTCAAACCCTCGGCTTGATTACAGTCTTGGCGGATGGGATACTCCATCACAAATGTAATGAATATCCCATCCGCCGTGTTACAAGTTCTATTATATCGTAAATTGTAATGCAGTAGACAGGATATTTGGCTTATTTGTGACAGAGTATACCATCCACCAAGATCGTAATCAAGCCCCATGTCTAAAATGAGTCATCTGAGCTTTTTCCACCCCCAGGTGCTGTCAATTGACATAGATGAGTCACAAACCACACAACACCCATCACCTATGGATTGCCTAAAGATAGGGTAACTTCCCAGTAGGTACTGTTCCCCCTGCACAGAATTATAGATGTGAAAGGTGTGGCCTGTCCTCTCTAGAGAGTCACATAAGTAAAACCCACAAAGGGAAAAAAGCTCCCTGCCAATCTTGTAAGCCTTTATTGAAGGTGAACATCAATAATGAAGAGCCTAATTGGCTAAGCACCACCTCCTCCTGATAACAAGGATATCATTTAGAAAAGAGATTTGCAGAGTCTACAGGTAGAATCAGTTTGAAGATAAAACTGTAAAGAACAAAGATTTGGGACAAAAATGCAATGTGTCTCCTTTTTGTGTTCAGTTAATTTGCTTTACCAGAAGTCCTGAGTTGCAGGAGAGCCTGTGACTGAGGAAGGGGGTTGCTGGACCCCAGGTCAATTTCCTTTTTCCTGGCTGTTTTCTCTATACTTGCTTTAGGTGATTTGGACGCTTGTCCTTCAGCTGTTGGCTTCATTCGCTCTGGAGCCTTCATCCATTGATGTGTGGTATTGTCAAACTCCTCTTGATGTGCATTCAAAGACCGAGGTCTCTTTTGGCTGCCTTATCCTCTTCCCTCCTGCTTTTGAAACGCACAGCTTGGCATCACCGCCTCTGCCTTCATATGGCTGCGGCCTTAGCAGAGATCAACAAGCATTTGCAATGCAATAGGTCTCGCATTTGTGAAAGTTTGAACTACTGGCATTGTAAATGACAATGCCTTTTATTTACTTATTTTAAAAACGTGCAAGCAGTGCACTTTTAGTTGTTGCTTAGGAGAAGCAAGGCTTGCAGTAACTGTGCCCCTTTTACTGTCAGCCTTGCATCTTGTAAGCAAGGACTATAAGTAGAAAGTGCGTGTTTACACACCGCTTGCAGATTTTCAAAACATAAATAAAAGGCATTGTCATTTACAATGCCAATAGCTCAAACTCTTGGAAATGTGACTCTATTGCATTGCAAAGGCTTGTTTGTACTGTCACTAAGCTGGCTTTGTCCCCAGTTGCTAATTCTATTAGAAGCAATCAGGATTTCTTTAACTCCTTGGCAATTTGTTTCCAAAGGCAGGTTCAGGACATTTTTTATGGCTTTTCTGGCAATAGCCAGTAAGTAGTCCCTGAAAATTGAGGGGCAGATTTACAAGAAAGTTGTCTGGATGCAACCCATCCTTCTGGTCTCCCTCCTGGTGGCCGCAAAAACTAGGGACACTCCCAGTTCCTACAAAAAAAGTCAAAAACGTAGGTGTTATTTTCGACGATAGAATCACCTATAAAAACAGTTTAATAAAGTAATTTCCGTTTTTTCTCTGCCTTAAAAACCAAATAGATAATTGGTCACCTGATTCCGCTTGAGTTATTAAAGACAGTAGTCATTGCATTAGTCCTTTCTTACTTGGAGTACTGCAACAGACTCTGTCTAAATTTACAAAAGAGGTTATTATCCAAGTTGCAGACTGTGCAAAACTCAGCAGCTAGGATGCTACTAAATCTACCTTAATTCCACTCTGCAACTCGGGCTCCGAATGAGCTTCATTGGCTCCCCATAAAGTAGCAAGCCACTTCTAAAGCACTGTGCATAGCATTCAAATCTCTAATGCGAATCAGCCCTGACTATTTTAAAAATAGTTTCAAATGATATACCCCAAGCAGATCCCTTCAATCCAGCTCTGCAAAAAATTTAGTTGTTCCCCCCATAACTTAGTATTTTGGGGAGGTGGAAGTTTTATCAGAGGCACTGCTTTTCAATGGAAGGATCTGCCCCATGATATTAAAATCCACCCCTACCCTCTTGGCCTTCAGAATTGTTTTTAAAACTTTAATCACAGGCTAGAGCCAAGATGCCCCTGGGCATAAGAGCGCTCTACAAAACCCAAAAATCAAATCAAGCAAGGGCCGAAGATCACTGCGGAAAATAGGAGAAAAAATGTGCTGCAAAACATCCTTCTCCTGAAAGAGCTAACACAAATTGACATCAGAGCAAAAGGTCTTGTTTATCAAGGACTCATAACTTCAGTGAGCATCCTATGGACTGATCACCATTTTGGGAAGGGCCCATTATAAAGCTCGCTCAGAATCTCAATTTCAGCTTTATAGCATCTACCTGGCAAATGAAAAAGAAGCCTAATTTAACATTATCAGCAAAGCGTAATTGTTGGAAATGGCCCTTTCTGCAGGGTCACCCCCATACTTTTCATCTTCCTCCTCCCCTTTTTGCTGAATTTGTTTTTATTGGATTTAGGACTCTGGGCACTTTACCACTGCTAACCAGTGCTAAAGTGCATGTGTTCTCTTCTTACAACATGGTACTATATGCTTATCCACAATTGGCATATTTAATTTACTTATAAGTCCCAGTAAAATGCACTTCATGTGCTAATGGCCTGGAAATTAAATGCTACTATAGGGCCTGCAGCACTGATTGTGCCACCTACTTAATTAGCCTCTAAAATACGTCTCAGGCATGCCATTACAGAGCCTGTGGGTGCAGTTTTAAACTGCTGTGTCGACCTGGCAAATTAACCCTCTTGCCAGGCCCAAACCTTCCCTTTTAATACATATGTCACCCATAAGGTAGGCCCTGGACAGCGCAAGGGCAGGGTTCAGTATATTTAAAAAGTAGGACATGCACCTTAAAAGTTTTACATGTCCTAATAGTGAAAAACTCTTACATGCATTTTTCCCTACTGCAAGGCCTATCTCTCCCATAGGATAATATTGGGATTACCATATTTTATAACTGTAATTCCCAATTGGGAATAGATAGGATCCCCAAGTTTGGTGTCCCTGGAATCACCATTTAAGATCCCAACTTATAGGGGAGTTAGATTTGAAATTGTAATTCTGAAAATGCCACTTATAGAAATTTGTTGCAAGCCGGAACCTAAATTGCTTTGTGGTCCGACGAGCGTATGATCGAGATTGCCTCCTTTCAGCTTCGTAAAAACCGAATGGTTGTCTCTTCATCAATCAGCAACTATCGAGTACCTTGTTGAATAACTGAAATAACTGCAGCTTATAATACGAGTAATCCGGATATAAAAGAATTAATTTCTGTGTCCCACACCGTCGAAATAATTGGAATTGCGGTTATCTTTGTTTGCATAGAGAAAGGAACTATCTCTATTCGTGTAAAAAGGGTCATCTACTGTATGTAGAAATTCTTTGTCCTGATGATGGTCTTATGAACAATTCCTTACAAGACCGAAACGTAGACTATTCAGTCCAAGTCTGCATGTTACCCATTGTATCATCTTTGATTTTCTTCTGTTTTTTTGTTGAAATCATTGTGTTATCTTGTGTTTAGCAGTCTGGACTTCTTTTTAGATATATCAAAGGAGGAAATAACCTGTACCTTGAATATCTAATTACAACTTTTGTATGTACCCTATTTAGTAAAAGTTTGACTTCTTTTTTATAAAAATATACTTTGTGTCTTGAAAACAAATAATAATCTTCAGACAATATAAAACCCTGGTTTTTTTCGCATTGTTTACTGTGTTAGTGTGGTAACACTGTATTTATAGATCTTATGTGACTAATTGCCTGAAGTTATTGATTCATTACAGCTACTGACTAAGAACAGTCTTAGGAATTCTGATTTTTTATAACAGACTCCAATTACGCTGATAAAAAATAATAGAACAAAATCCCTTGCTGGTCCCTTATCTCTTATAACAAGTATTGCCCGAGCCCGCAAGGGTATATTGGGTCGCTCACCTTTATATTTTGACTTATAGAAATTTGGCATTTTGTTCCTTTAAACAATCAGTGCCTTCTGCCTGACTCCAAATATATTATTCAAAAAGGGGGTGGTGATGGACAGAGTATCTGAATTAAGCAGAACACTCCTATCCAGTCAAAAGATCAGGGCTTGATCCATCACCGTTTTTTAGCTCACTGCACCATCCCAGTTCAGAACCTGGCTACATGCAAATTAGTCTGGCCCTGGCCCAGTGCATCATGGGAACAGGGCAGACCAAACTACCAAGCCAATTCTTTACTGGGAAGGAAACAAGCTTCCGGGGATCGGTTTCTGGCATTGCAGCCGTCTTCGGCCCGGCTTGCTTGAATCCTGATGGTGCAATGAGAAAGGGACCATCACCACCCCCTTTTTGAAATTAAATTGACTCCAAATATATTTCTGGGGTGAGTGATAGCTATGCCTTCTGCATTCCCTCCAGACAGTCACACACTAGGAGCTTATGTGTGACGTTATGGGTCTTAAAAGGCCATTAACTGGCTTGATGGGGGAGCGAAGCTGAGCACGGCCTTGCTTACTCCTGAATAGGCAGTGTCCTGTACCCACACAAAGGAATGCTTAACCCTCTGAAGTGAGTCTGGAGCCAGGGCAGGAATGGCAGAGACTCTGTACATTTCAAAGGTCTTTCTTTAAAGTCTCCCCATTTCAAAGTCACACCTGTGTATAAGTACTGGGCCTCGGACACCACCAACTCAGTACACTTATGGTCCTGTGAAGATTCTGCTAAGAAGAAGGACTGCTGTGCTGCTAAAATACTACCATTCTGCTGGACTGCTGCTCTGGAAATGCTGCTTTTCTGCTGGGTTGACCTGCCTGCTGACCTTCTTGGCTCGGTGAGAAGGACTGGATCTGCATCACTTGAATCCGGAGTTGCACCAAGGGCTTGTCTGCATGCCTTCTGTTGGAAGTCTCAGGGGCATTAAAGACTTCACTGCACTTACCAACAGCATCTGGACCCTGCCATCTGAGAGTCTTGCCCTGCCAAGTGGTGCCAATTCAGCCCTTTTACAAAATGTAAAATGCCCAAATGTAATGGGGGTTTTGGATTACCAGACTTTTTTCATTATCATAAAGCTTTTATTTTAAAACAAAACGCTCTTTGGTTTAACCATTCTTTTTTTAGTAATCCCCCTACTTGGCTTCTTATTGAAAAAACTTTAATAGCACCTTTTCCATTACCCACTTTCCTCTTTATGTCTAATAAATCTCAATTTTTTCATAAATTTGTTATTTTAAAGTCCACTAAACTAATTTTAAATGATTTGGATTTAACCTTTCAGTCACCTATATCCACTACCAAAGATATGTCATCATGGTATAACCCAGTCATAAAACGTATTAGAAATGTTAGATTTTGGTATTCATGGAAAAAAACTGGTATTTGTACCTTAAGGATGTTTATTGCAATAATGTTTTTTTTATCATTTGAAGCTTTACAAACACATTTTTTTAACTCCCCCTTATTTTCTCAAATATGAATTAATATGTAATTCTATTTTAGATTTATTTCCTCACAATATTCCTTCTAATGTTAAATCAGACCTATCAATTTATATTCAAACTGTTTCCACTCTACCTCATGGCATTTCTATATTACATAAAAAAAGTCCATCTCTCAAGGAACCAACGTTAATGTGATCTCAATGTTATGGAATAATGAACTTTCAACCTCCTTCTCTATTGGTACATGGAAAGTTATTTGGCTTAACAGTATTTCAGGTTGGTTACCTGTTTCGCTCTATCAAACTAATGAATATTTTTATATACCTGTTTATGGACTCCATTACGTTTATTTCAAGCTAAACTTATCCCCTCTTCAACTTGTTGGCACTGTAATTTACATACTGGTTCATTACAACATATGTTTTATGATTGTCCTTTTGTTTTTAAATCTATCAAAAAGATATTTAATATTCATGATGACATTTCATTCAAACTGTTAATCTGCAAATCTGTTGTTCTTTCGCAAATAGTAAATGACTTAGAAGGCAAGCTTTTCAATTTTTGTTATCAGCAGCTCTAAAATCCATTACAACATGTTGGAAAGATATTTCATTATCTGTTCACGTTTGGTGGGCTTGAGTTATTTTTGCTAGAAGAGGAACACAGTTATCTTTGAATGGTATTAATCACAATTCTAATTCTTTACACTATTTTTAGAAACCTGTTGATATCTATTTATCTTCTTAAATATGTATTTATTGGTATTTATTGGTATTATAATAGTCCAGTTTTCACGTTATAGTGGCTCTATTTCATCATTATCATAATATATTCATAGATGCACCCTCTCCCTTCCTTTTGTTTTTTCTAGGAATATTATATTTACTGTTTTAACCTATTGTAATTTAATGCTGTTCATTATCTCTCTATTATAATTTGGTATCTTTCGGTACTATTTTTGTATTGTCTCCTGTTATTGTTCATTATGAAAACTCAATAAACCATTTTGAACTCACACTTAGCTGAGGCAATGTGTAAAATATTTGTGCATCACTTCAAACAGTAAAAAAAAGATCACCAAACAAAAAGGATCCCACACCAGGTTCAAAAAGTAGAACTGAGTTTAATAAATAAAAGAAGACCAAAACGACAAAAATCCAATGAGAACTGGAGTTATTGAATTTTAAGGTTTACAGTGAGAAATAGCACTAACAAGCAAAAGCGCTGTTAGGGATATCTGGTCGCATCGGACCGGGAAAAAGTTTGGGCTTGCAAAAGGTGTATTTTGCTAGATCGACATGACAGTTTAAACTGCATGCACAGGCTCCGCAATGGCAGGCCTGAGACATATTTGAAGGGCTACTTAAGTGGGTGGGACAATCAGTGCAGCAGCCCATTAGTAGCATTTCATTTACTGGTCCCAGGCAAATGTAGGCTGACAGGTCTAACAGACCATAATGCAACAGGGACTAAGACACGGCCAGGTATATATGGCCTCCCAGGTACATCATAGACTATAGCTTAAAGCTGCACTGAATTGACAAACATAACGGTTGAAGCCTTTAAAAATTTGCACCAAAGTCACCAGTCTGAGTTTGTCACTGTTTCTGCACCCTTGGCCTTAGCTCTGCTCTGCACTTTTAAATGTTGCAGAGTAGCTTGAATAAAACCTTGCAGTAGCGGTCAGTGGTTGGAGTAGCTGCCGGGCGGTGACATATAAATAAGTAAAACAAATTTCGTTGCGTGCACTGCATCGCATTTGGGGATGCAGTGCGCACACCGCAATTAATTTTATTTATTTATATGTGTACTTACATGTAATCCTCCGTAATCCATAGATTACTAACCCCACCCTGCCCTTCCCCTCCCCACGTCACCGCCCGGCAGCTACTCCCACCACGGACCACTACTGAAACCTTGTACACCATTTTGCCAGAGGCACATCGTATGTATTTTGCCCTTTCATTTACTTTTTGTGTACCACTTTGCTCAGATCTTGTTGCAGCTCTTTTGAGTTATCACATACATTCGTCTACAACCTGTGGCCTGCGAGGAATGTGACAGAATAAACCATCTGCCATGTTTCAAGATATATTAGCTCAAACTTTCTCTTACCCTCTGCCAAAATTCCAGCCACTAAGGAATCGTATGGATTATGGCATGCTATAAATGGTGTAGTACATACTTGCCTCATACTTCTTATTAGATCATATCCCCCCAAAAAAATTCACTGCACTCTCCCACTCTGGGTCAATTGAGTGTATCCATGTGATCTTCAAAATCCAAAAATACCTTCCATAGGTAAACTCCCAAAATTCTTCTAAAAATGGTCCCCAGTTATTTCCATGATCACTCTGTGCCATAGAAATATTTTCCATATCCAGCAAGCTCAAAATTCCATAAAAACACTCCCTGAAGTAAGACATCTAGGGCCATATGTAGGTAAATATATTTTACCGACTCCTAAATACCGAATTTTACCAAATCGGTATTCCGGAATCGGTAAATGAGATGTAGGAAAAAAGTCTGTAACATTTGCGGATTCGGAAAAATTAAAAAAAAAATCAGAATCGGTATTTACCGATTCAGTATTTACCTAATAGGTAAATACCGAATCGGAGATTCAAAATACAAGCAATTGAGGATTCAACCAATCATGTGCATCCACCACACCCCACAACCAGGAAGTGGCCACACCCATGCAGGTGCAGACAATCAGAACCTTCTGGAGAGCTGTGAGCAACTGATTTACTGGCTGAACTGTGCTGAGCAGAACTGCAGGATGGCAACCCAAGAATCAGAGAGGGAAGGAGCAGACAAAAAAGGAAGATGAAGTTCAGTACAAGTGAGCTTCAGGTGCTTGTAGAGGAGGTGGTGAGACACCACACCCAGCTTTTTGGAAAACAGTCCCTGCAGGTAGCAGAGGCTGTGAAAAGGAAGACCTGGCTGGCAATCCAGGCGAAGGTGAACGCCATTGGGGTGAGCCCACGTGAGATTGATGACCTCAAAAAAGGTGGTATGATCCCCGGATCATTACCACAGAGGAAAGAGGCCAGTGTCACAGGGGCAGGAAGGAGCAGGGCACCTGCCCTCACTAACCTGGAGCAGCTGGTGGAGTCGACCCTGGAGCCCGAGAGTAGAGTGTGTCTTGGATCGGGGATGCAGACAGCTCAGCCAGAGCTGCCACAAAACAAGGTAAGAAGCATGCACAGTAATCCTCCCCCCCTTCACCAATGTGGTTGTGTGACTCACACTCCAGTACAGGTTTTGGTATACACCACCAATGCATCATGGGAGACGTAGTCAGTGAAACACCCATCATGACAGTCATCTCACCAAACAACAAGGAATGCCACACTCATCAGTCAGTAGCAGTAGAGGACATTGAGATAGTGTGACAGGATTGTAATTTAATACTGAAATACAGGGTTGCAGCACCACTGAGCTAATGTCCATATCTGTCCACAGGAGAGTCATCGCGCAGGACAGCGCAGGAGAAGGAGGGAAGGGCACCCCATAAGGGAAGGACTGAGGATGCCAGCACAAGTGCAGGTCACAGCAATCAACCACCACCGGCACCAACACCACAGGCAGCTGCACCACCAGAGCCAGCCACAACAGCAGAGCCAGCATCTGCAATGCTGATCGAAACACCACCACAGCAGGCCTCACAAGAACAGTCAGCCTCACCAGCTTCAACATCACCGGTAGTGGTGAGGCCCAGGAGGCATGCTGTAGCCACTCTCCATGTCATGGAGATGGCAGAGGGAATGCGGGACATGTCCCAGTCCTTGATGATACTCTGTGACAAACTGGATGAGGACAGGGCAAGAAAGCACAGGGAGAGGCAGTACATGCAGCAGCACACCAGGGTGGTAAACCGTCTGGCAACTGCCACTTCCCTGCTCTGCAGGCTCTCCGTGGCAATGCAGGAGGGGCTTGTGCACTGCTGCACTGATGTCACCAGGGGAATGGGGAAAATGACAAACGTACTGGAAGTGCTTCTGACCACCCAGGCAGCCAACGCTAGTGCACTAGTTGTGGGGTAGAGTGACGAGACCACCAGCAGGACCAGCATTACCCCCCTGTCCCAGACACACGGAGAAGCAGCAGGCGGCATGCTGCGGGCCCTGGCTCAGCAGACAGTGAGTAAGGGCAGCTGCAGGCATCCAGCACTGTTGTGCGTGGGCGCAGACGTTAATGCTGCCCACACCTCTATGTACATATTTAGGGTGAAGTAACCCATGACTACCTATTAAGGTTGTCTACATTTGGGTTGGCATGGTGTGCCATTTGTTCTTTGTCGTGGTGGCAAGTCATTAAACTACGTCATGAACATGCAACGCCTGGCTGTGTCTCCTTACTTACTTAGAAATAGTTGCGGGTGATCTCTGCCCGTCTCTGTCTCACATCTGTTGCTGGCACCACTCCAGCTGTGTTGGGCTCAGGCTGTGCATCTTCATCATCATGGCCCTCAAAAATCACTTAGTTCCACTTCTGTACCTTTCTTTGTGGCAAGGTTGTGCAACATTGCGCAAATTGCAATGATTTTACAGCAGATGATGGGTGAGTACTGACGTGCGCCTCCGCTTTTGTGGAGGCAGCAGAACCTGCTTTTTAATAGCCCAAAGGTGCGCTCCACGACATTGCGAGTAGATTTGTGTGCCACGTTGTATCGTCTCTCACTCGGGGTTGATGGGTTCAGGTAGGGTGTCATGATGAACGAGCGGACGGCATATGCACTATCGCCTATGTGGAAAGAAGAGAGCCATTAGTCACATGCACAACAGGACCAACATCTGCAGTATCTATCAAGGGTGTGTCACAGTGTTTTACCTAGCAGGTATCCTTCTCCAATTTCCCCCGCTGTCAGGCGTGTGTAGATCCCACTGTTCTGGAAGATGTAGAAGTCGTGGGTGCTTCCTGGGAATTTGGCCACGATGTCTGTGATTATGTTGGCAGCATCACAGATTACCTGCACATTTATTGAGTGTGTGGACTTTCTGTTCCTGTAGATGTACTGTGTGGCTGCAGGTGGGCAGATTGGGATGTGTGTGCCATCAATGCAGCCGATCACATGTGGAAACTGTGCCATTTGGTAAAAGTCAGTCCTTGTCTTCGGCAGTTCCGCATGTGTGTCAGGGAAGCTGATGTAATGATGCATTCTCTGCATCATGGCCTCCAGGAACTTCCTGAAGAAACGGGACAGGCAGCTCTGGGACACCCCACCTATCGCAGCTATCACCCCCTGGTAACTGCCAGATGCAAGGAGATGTAGGCTACAGAGCACCTGCACATGTGGTAGCATGGCGTGCGGCCTTGGTGTTGGGTGCTCCAGGAGGGGATGCAGGTCCCTTATCAAGTCCAGGATGGTGTGGGGGTGTAGCCTGTACCTTTCGTGGATCTCTGCTCAGTAAGTTGGAAGAGTGTGATCCGCTGTCTGTAGACTTGCTCCTCCCGTCTCCAGTTCCTTTCTCCTGCTACCTTTAGCCGTAGCCGCCTTGTAATCACGAAAAAAGTCGCGATAGTGATCACAATGTTGCATTTTGGGACTGCTTATATACCATGTGGCTGTTTACCACCTGCTTCCAGTTAGTGTTATTTGCCGACTCTTAAATACCGAATTTCATGAAATTCGGTATTTAAGAAATTACCTACATCTCTATTCACATTTTTACCGTTTCTTATTTACCGATTCGGTAAATAAGAATTCGGTAAATACCGATTCGGTAATTTAGAATTCGGTAATGATGAATCGTTTTTTTACCGATTCATAATTACTGATTCCGTATTTTTGGCCTCCTACATCTCAAAGGCCTAAATACCGGTCAGTAACGGCTAATTTACTGAATTTTGGCCGTTACCGACCGGTATTAAGCTACCTACATATGGCCCCTAGTCTTTCCCTAGGGCGGTGATGGTTGCTTTAACAGCAGACAGAGCTAGTGGCATCTGTGTGTTTCAAAGAATGTAGGAGAAAAGTCTGTTTATTTGATAGGCATAATATCTGAAAACCTGGAGATGGTCACGCCAAATGATTATGTTAAAAAACTTTAGACCAGTATTTATGACGTTCCTGACAACGCAAGAGGTGATCCAATGTACCTGTGTCTGCAAACCCCTCCAACATGTATGATTACAATACAGGACCACTTTAAGCATTGCTTACTTCTCCGCTGTAGTCTTAGCCTAAGAATGTGCCCTCACAAAGATGTTCTTTTGCTCATCCTCATTGAGTTGACATCCTAGCTCTGTCTTCCACCGCTTCTGACCCGAGAATTTCCCATTGCCACTGTATTTCTAAGAAATGTGTACATTTCAAGGTGGGTTTGCGGTTTTTATCCTCTTTCAATAAAATCCATTTCTCAAATTTCATTAGTGGGCACATTCTGCTTTTTTATATCTGGGTGCATATTTCTGTTTCCAATCTACTAATAATGGAATCTTTCACTCTCTGGCCAGCTAAATTCTTTTTAATGGTGTCAGGTGGATTAATGCCTGCAACTTCTAACCATTCACCTACTCTAGGGCAATCCTTGGCACACACACAGCAAAGCAATTCTAGTTTAGCTCAGGCCTGATGTCAGAATGACTCAACAAAGGCATGAATGGAGGTGAATATGTGGATAGGCTTAGCCACATAGCTACCCGGCGCCATACCACTGGTGTAACTCAAGTGTTAGGTGACAAGCAAAAGCCAAATTGAAGTCCTTGCAATGGCCTCGAAAAACAAAGCCCTACTGCTTCTCAAAGTCTGACCTTTCACATCCCATTTGGAGCAAAGTTGGGCTCTCATACAATGGGGAGGCCAAGCCCTCCTTCCTGAGGTGATAAGGACAGTCATGCTTGGCAATTCTAGGTGTTTTCCTACCCAGGTAAAATTTTAGACCCTCTTTTACGTATGAAGTGCGATCAGGCGTAAGCAAGGCTTGAAAGAAAAAAAAAACTTGGGGGCATATGTACAAGCCTGTATCGCCACTGGAACGTCACTTTTTGTACCCCTTCCTGTACATAAACAAACCTTTTTTAAAAATTCAATTTTGTAACTTTCATGTGTGCTGCATGAAGCAGCACACATGAAAGTTACAAAATGGCATTTTAGGATTGTTTATGTGCAAGAAGGGAAACCTTCCTACACTTAACCATTTCCCCTGCACACAGGCACCCTTGCACTCTGGTGCAAGGGTACGTGCGTTGGTGCTAAGTTGTTAAACTTAAAGCCATCGCAGGGGGAAATGCAAGGCTGCACCACATTCTTGTAACTGTGGTGCAGCCTTGCGTATCCGAAGTGGCTGAGCGTGTCATTAAGCCCAGGAGGCTAACAACACGCTCCGCCACTCCATTGTACATATCACCCTTGGTGTGATGTTCACTGCTGCTAACTTGCTAAACCAGGAAGGAAAGTTCCTCTCCCCCATATACCAGGATTTTAAATCCTTTTTGGGTGGAATCTAACAGTGATGAGTAGTTAATAGGATCAATTTCCTCAATGGATACCGTAATTTGTATCCCCAAGTTTGCAGTGGAATTTCTCTACCACGGAAAAGAGAAAAGTGATTTCAGCCCTCTGGCAGGGTGACAATGTTTAGCACCGGGGATGCTCCTGAATCCTGATATTTAGTTCAATCCTCTAATTCTTTTATCAAAGGTGCAAGAGATTGGACATAGTTTCGAACAGATATCAGTACATCATCAGTGTACATATTTAACGTAAATTATTCTTTCCATATTTTTAACCTTTCGATGTCCTTACGAGCTTCCTCTGCCTTCTGTTTCGTGGTAAAGATAAATAGTAACAGCAAATGGTGTAACTTTGTCTGGTTCCCCTTTGCAGTCATATCAGTGGAGATGAACCCCGCTAGTTTTAATGCTTGCTCTGGGTTTTGTATATCCACTTAAGACTAATTCACTCTGGGCATCATTTACGAGGTTTTGGCGTAGGGCAGCACCACAAGGAATCTTGCTGTGCTGCCCTGCGCCAAAAGAAAAAGGCAGGAATGTGCCGTATCTCTGAGATACAGCGTATTCCTGTCCCTTTCCGGTGCGCTTGCGCACAATGGCCTGCCATGCATCAAAGCAGGACCCCTTGCAAGAGTGCCTGCATTGCAGGGATGATTGTTTTTGTGCAGGAAGGGACACCTTCTGGCTCAAAAACAATCACAAGAGGTGTTTTCCTCTTTTTTTATGTGTGCTGGAGATGCAGTATACATAGAAAAAGGAATAATTAGGAGAAATTAAGGTATTTCTCCTCGTTGACCCTCTCTTAAGCCTCTCCTGAGGATACGTAAGTTTTTTTTTTATAGTTCTTTTTATTAAATCGAGGCATCAAACAGAAGACACAGTACAGAAGAGTCACATTACAATCTGCAGTACATCTTCAGGGGGGGGGGGAGAAGAACCAAATTACATATTTGTCAAAAACTTTACGGGGATGGGGGAACATCAAAAACAGAATCTCGAGGTGGCACACAGATCTCTCCTCTATACTTATTCCACTGATCCCAAGTTGAGGCCCATTTTCGGGGACGTCCTCTCGCCATGTATACAGTTTTTTCTCGAAACATACTCCAGTCTAGGTTATTTTTCCAGTTTTCAAGAATGGGAGGCAACTCGGAACCCCACTGTTGGGAAATATTCCTTTTAGCTATCATGAAGCCCAGTGTGGTCCACTGTGTCTGTGCAGAGTTAAGATCAGCAGGCTCCCATATATTAAGAAGGCATCTTCGCGCCTCCGGTAGTAAGGAGACACCTGTGACCTCAGGATGGGTAGGTTTTTGTCGCATTTCCAGGTTTACGAAATCTTTTAAATCTGGGAATGTGTCAAATGGTATGGGTGTTACTTGGGAATACCCATGGTAATGCCCATGGCAGCCTGCCTATCGCAGGGCAAGGCAACGCAGCAACTTACGCTGCGTTGCCTCAGTCAACAACTACACACCCATGAAAAAAGACACAGGGTGGCTTTACGTGGTCTTGTAGAAATGTCCATGCAGTGTGTCTATAAGCCCCTAAATCTGCAGGGAAAACTGGAATGCTGTAAGGTTTTGACTAAGCACTGCCAGTTCACATGGCCAAACTGCTTTTAGGCATTGCGAGAGATGAAAAAACATTTTTCCATATTCTGTGGATGTTCTCTATAATGTGTAGGTTTTTTTTTTGTGTTGTCTCCACAGCTTCTTCGTGATTGATCAAGGTCACACAACTCTGGAAGGATAGGTCCTAATATGCTGACTCGAATCCTTGCATATCGTTCTACTTCAATTTTAAGAAGAGAAATAGATTGAGGCAGGGGTCCTTGTCTGACGTAGGAATAAGAGTGAACAGGAAGTCATTCATATAGCTGTTATGGCACAGGTGGCTGAAAAGGAGTTAAACACTTGTGTCAGCACGGAGGCAAGAGTTATGCAAAACATTCTGTAAGATAATTGTGGGAATTTGTCTGGGCCTGGCCACTTCTATATCTTATGTTATCTTGTGCCTGGAATCACATTCTCTACTCTGATAAGTTGGACCAATTGTTCCATTTCTTTAGTCCTTATTTTCTATAACAATGAACCTTCCAAATACATGCTTAAATGTTCTGTGGGTGACTCTCCTACATGGTGTATGTCCATACAGAACATAAAAGTGTGGGCGGGTATCTGTAAACAAGGGTGATCTTTGTATCCCTTTAGTTCCAAGTAATGCCACTGTCAACTCGAGCTTTGCTCGTGATCTCTATGATATTACTCAGAATTTCAAGAGGCAACCATCCAGTGTCAATATACAATTATATTCTTCCATCCAAAGGCATGTCTAAAACATTGGACAATATTTTGGGATAACCATTAGTCTTTCCTCCTGGGAGAAGTAGTTCCTATGGATTCTATGTAATAGGCTCTACAGAATCTAATAATGACTGAAGAAATGTAATGTGGTCCTCAAACCTCTTAAACAACTGCTACAGTGAGTATTGACATCTGGCCAAGTTGAGTGAAGCATTAACTGATATCAGAGAAAACGACTAAGAGGCAAACATCTGTTTAACCTTTATATCAATTCTTTCTGACCTTTGCTAGTTAGTAATGAACTGTGCTGCGGCAACAGAAAATGGGCAGAATGCTGAATGAATCAAACATTCACACCCAGTCAAGAGATCTAGGTTAAATCAATCGTTCTTTTGCTCACTGCACCACCCCACTTTTGACCCAGCCATATGCAAATCAGTCCTGACGCTGCACCTCATGGAAACAGTTCAGCCTGAACTGCTAAGCCGGGTCTTCCCTGGACCAGGAAACCATCAATTTTAAAATCTTTATCAAAATTTTTTCTTAACAAATCATGTATAGTTACAATGAAGTTTGCATTGACTCTGAACATTGTAATGTACTTTTATCATATGAAAAAATTTTTATGAATATCTGAGAAATTAAAACCAATTTTTATTGGAGAAAGCAGTTTGGCTAATGTTGTTGTAGATAATTCTATCTACATGTGTACTTGCTAGCACGTTTGTGTATGCCTGGGAACTTTTGCTTACAATTATTCTCTACCCTGACCCAGGATTGCTATTTGCACCAGGGGGCTCCTGTTATTTTTCATACTGGACCAGAAACAAGCCTTCTGCATCCAGTTTCAGGGTAACACCCCTCATTACCCAGGGTAGCTTGAATCCAGTGACACAGCGAGAAAGGGTCCCACAACAGGGCATACCCATTCCACGTAGGGAAAAAAGTGCTGTGGCAACAAATGATGGACTGAATGCTGAATGAATCAAACATTCACCCCCAGTCAAGAGATCTGGGTTAAATCTATTGTCCTTTTGCTCACTACACCACCCCAGTTTGGCCCCAGCTATATGCAAATCAGTCCTGACCATGCTCCTCATGGGAACAGTCATCCCAAAATGCCAAGCTGGGTCCTCCCTGGACCGGAAACATGCAACCTTGGACCAGTTCCGGGTTAAAACACCCCATATCTGCCAAGTTAGCGTGGCACAGCGAGCAAGGGACCCACGTCTGGGCATGCTGGATCATCAGTGACTGATATTAATTCAAGCATTCCATCCATCACCTTGATGTTGTTGCAGTTGACATCCTAAGTGCAATGGGTATGCCCAGATATGGGTCCTATTCTCAGTGTGCCACTATATTCAAGCGATACCTGGCTCATAAGCTCTTATCAGGGCAAAACCAGCCCTAGGTGCTTGTATTTCGGTTCAGGGAGGACCCAGCTTCACAGTTCAGGCTGGACTATTCCCATTGGAGCAGGGTCAGGACTGGTTTGCAAATGGCTGAGTGCAAAATGTGGTGGTACGATGGGTGAAAAACGAAGGATTGGGATACGGCCCGAGCAATCACAAGTGGCTGAGATTATTTAAACCAATCCATCCATAACCTGCTTTTTTTTGCAGCCGATTCTCTGCGACAGGAGGATCTGGCAGGTGGATATTAAATCAATGATCGTTCTATCTGGAATCATTTATCACCCAATGTTGTGCAGTTACAGAGGGGTGCTGTGAAACAATCACAGTGAAGGCAACGGAAGCCATTCGAGTCTCTGTCTATAACAGCATATCCAAAATGGCAGCCTCAAGGGCTTTGAACTGAGACACCAGTAACGGGTACACAAGCTCTCTAAATACCTCTCTACCCCTATCTTATTTCACACCTGTGCCCTGTATTTGTTTTGAAAAATGCTCTGAAGACGTATGAGGTCTTGAGAGGGAGTCCTTTTGTTTTTCCTTGACTCAGATCACTGCCTGTTCTTTAAAGATAAAGGCTCACTCTGTTATCTGATGCATTTATTTTTGTGATGGGAGTCCTTGTCTCTCGAATGAAGGGAACAAATCTGTTCCTCAACTGAGGATATTGGGTGCTCGGCCTTCAGGGGCCACCATTACTATAGTCATCACTTACCTTTCCTTAGAGCGCCTAAACTTCAAAGCCATGCTGATACACTTCTCATCTTTGTGATGGATGTGGGCTACTTGGAGTTGTTCTTAGGCAACACCCCACCGGTCTGGCATCATGGAAGAGTTGAGGCAACACACGGAAAATAACTCAGTGAGTTTATTTTCTCACTGCAGAGATCTCTGTATAAGCAGGCGGGTACCAGCTCTAATGTCAGTAAGATAACGGATAGGTTAAAACACCAGGGGCTTCATTTATGAGGCCTTGTGTCAATTTTGCGCTTCCGATGTGTCACTTTTTGTGACGCATTGGCGGCGTAAAACATGCCTCCTGTTGCACACTATTTACAAAGTGACGCATCTAAACAGATGCGTCACTTTGTAAACCCCTGCGCTACATTATACCTGCTTCAGGTGTAATGTTTGCAGGGGGGGGGCGTAGAAGTGACGCAGTGAAATCTATGAGATTTCACTGCGTCACTTTTAGGACGCTGCTGCGTCAAAATCTTGCGCCTGCCTCACAGCAGGCGTAAGACTGACGCAAGTCCTTTCACATGGGGCTTTCCCCATGTGAAAGGACGCATTGCTGGAGTTGCGTCACTTTTGTGACACATTCCAGCAATGCGTGTCTTTTGCGCTTACAGATACGTCAGAAATACTGACATATCTGTAACTCCTTGCGACTTGATGCGTCATACATTAAATATGACGCATCAGGTATGCCACAAGGAGTGCGCACTGAGAAGTCACGCATCGCTGCTTTCATGCAGCGATGCGTCATTTCTCATAAATGAGGCCTCAGGTGCACAGATCTGTGGACTCAATTATTCCCATGCCAGGCATGAGTGGCTCCCTCTGTCCTCCTTTATTCCTTTCTTTCTGGTAGTTTTCATGTTCTTTTACCTTTATAGCTGTATGACTGCAAGTACCAGAGTGCAAAGAGAACAAATTCAACTTGTTAAGCTGTGCAAGCCTGGCATAGGATACAACGAACCCTGTGATGTAACCCTGTAGCTCACAGGTTCTAGGCTCATTAGGTTGAGAGTCAGCTCCATAGATTTGTGTTTAACTAGCAGGTCACCAGCTGGGATCCCCTTTAGATGGTAGATTAAGACTCTGTGAAACCTACTGGTTACAAGATTGGATACAGACAGTAATGGCTCCACATCTCATCCAACAGCGATTATGCTCCGTGTTATTCTCAATACCACTTTTGCTCTTCAGTACACTCTACTACCATTCTACCATTGAAACAGGCTGCATGTATTAAAATCTATTTATTACTTTGTACACATAAATACATTACTGCCTACTCTTCATAAATGTCATGTGGTATTCCATAATATATAGAAAATAAATAAATACGTAAGGTTGGAAATAAAATCAGCATTTTTTAACTGTTCACAAGTGTGAGTGGTGCAGGTGTGTGTTTTGCACAATTTTCAGCCGCTTTTCTTTCATCTTTCAAACTCCTTTGTCGCATTTTCACAATTTGGTCTTATACATGTGGTCCTCTGTTTATGTTAATCAACTTTTTTGGGAGTACCATAAATACCTCATCCCACACTCCCTCTAAATATCCATACATTTAATTTTCTCCCTGTATTTTGGTGAAATCTCCAAGAGTTCATACAACCACACCCTACATACTCTATTAATCCTATGGGTTATTGCTGTCTACAGTTTTGCAACAATTTGTTAATGTAAACAGCAGCAGACGATCTGGCACATTTAACTGGTACAGCTCCCAAATTAAGGGGCAGATTTATCAGTCTTTCACGCAGTGCAATTCAGAAAGCCACCCTGGGCCTGAGTCTCTTAAGATTTCCCAAATTCAACAGAGGTGGGAGTTTTGCAAACAACAATCTCTAGAATGTACATTAATTTTCAGATTAGAAATGTTAAGATATCCATTGTAAATGTGCCACTTTGGATGTATCAGCTGTGACCTGCGGTCCCTGAATATCTCTGTTTTTCATAAGTTCATCCCCAACTTCAAAGATGTCCATGTCGGTTCCAGGAACAAATCTGAGGTCATGTCCTACAGCTTGTTTTCTTCTCCATGACTGTTCGGATGACTTGCATGAGCACATCTCTGTTGTTCATAACATTGTATTCAGCCAGGTCCAACAGCTGGTTAAAGGCACGCTCATCGTAAGTCATATTCAGTATGCCGTAAGGCGACCCCTTTTCACTCAGATGCACATCACCGTCTTCCATTTCTGTTGGTGTGCGCTCCACTCCTATGTCAGAAAAAAAAGAAAATGTTTTATTGCTTTTCACCTCTTTCTTGGTCTTGTATATGCAGAATATGCTTAGCTTCTCCTTTATTGAAACTAACCCTGTAAGGAGGACCCCCACTCTAGCCCCATGTTTCTGTGCACTCTCCTACATTAACCTACCCAAGTGCTAGGCTAATGAGTTTAGGCTAATGAATTGAAGCAGTGCCATCCCAAAGATCATTTTTAAGTCTGGCGTTAGCCAACACCTTATGATTTTACAAAATGTAAGCATAAAACATACGTAACAAAACTTTCAGCCACCTCTCTTCATCCATTGGTCTGTTGGTGTGTCACTCACATTTTACTTTTGCCCACTATAGCATACAGCAAGGGGCAATGCGTCAGCCTACTTGAGCCACTGGTTAACTTCACTATAAGTGACTGCTCTGTCACAAGGAGCACATTCACGCACAAGGTAGTTCCCTTCAGTGCCAGTGTTTTATATACTTAGTTAAAGGGCCTTTCAGCCACCTCTCCTCATCCTGTGGTCTATTCAAAATGTAAGCATAAAATATACTTAAAGGGCCTTTCAGCCACCTCTCTTCACCCATTGGTCTGTTGGTGTGTCACTCACATTTTGCTGTCGCCCAGTACAGCATACAGCATTGGGGCAATGAGTGAGACTACTTAAGCCACTGTTTAGCTTCACTATGAGAGACTACATTTTGCTCTGTCACAAATGGCACATTCACACACAAGGTAGTTCCCTATTGTGCTAGTGTATTTTTAACTTTATAATTACTTTATTGTTGTCTATCTGTTTAGAGCCTGATGTGATAGCAGAACACATTCAATATGAGCACAGGGCACATTTGCAGCTTTATCAGATCCAACCTTCTACTAATGCTGTTATAAATAACTTTTTAGTCTTTGTTTATCTGACTGCTTTTATTTGGAACACCCACAGCAACACCCATTTTAGACCCCTTTCATGTTAAGTGATGCATGTAAAGGGGCTTTATTTACAAGGCGGTGTGAAGCCACAAAAAGTGACTGAACACCACTTTATAAATATGGTGAAGGGCATAGCACCTCCATACCATTGCTAAAACAGACGTTCTGGTGGGGATCGCCCCTTGTAAATATCCCCCTTTTATTCCAGTTGGTTAGTGTTTAGAAGGAGGCTTAGTGGTATATTTACAAGGGGATAGCACCACAAGAACATCACTTTTAGTAATGTTGGTGGTGCTATGCCCTTCTTCATATTTACAAAGCATTCTGCAGCATGCATAGAAGTACCAAATCGCCATTATGTTTGTTTATGTGCAGGAAGGGACACCTTCCAACACATAAGGAATCATTTCCCGCAATGCAGGCTCCCTTGCACCATGGCACAAGGGTGCCTGCGTTGGCACTAGCAGCTAATGTTAGCACCAGTGCTAGGGAAAACACAGTGGTGTGCCGTATTGCTGTAAATTTGGCACATCCCTGTGTTTTGGACATGTCAGAGCAAGGCACTGCCAAATTGGGCATAACTCCGCGCTCTGACATTTCCTTGTGCATATGCCCCTAAGTCCTGAAGGAACATCACAAGCCTTCTTAAGATTAGGTGAATCGTCCTTTCGCTGAACCGTCCTCTCCCCAACTGATTGTCTACCACCTTCCTAGCTTTTCTGTCCATTCCTCAAAGGACATCACCCATCAGCCCTTGCCCAGCAATCAGTGCACGGACATTAGAGAACAGTTTGATATGTCGTCCACACAGTTTTTCTTTTCCTGATGGTCAGTAAATAATTACAAACATAAATACAATTGCAAAGACATATATTGAGATGGTTATGATATATGAGACATGAACGTACATCGACAATAGCATTCATAACCCCGGCGTAAGAGAAAGTAGAATATAGAAATGTTGGCTGTGATCCACCATAAACATGCTTTGGGGATTATATTGAAAGTTTACTTACCAGGGCTCTTGTACTTCTTGAAGGTGTCATTCACCAGGGGGAAGTGAACCACAATAGGAGCATCTGGAACTTCCGCGCAGTGATATACGTAGCACTCCTTTGGATCCGCTTTGTCTTCCTCCGGCACAGCAACTTTAGGGAAGCTGAGTCCCTGCTTTGTGCAGTAATCGCAAGTCTGCTGCACTGACTGGTTCAACAAAGACAGTATGGTATTAGAAATGAGTTCAACCTTGCAAGCTGCCAGCATCAGAGTATATGGTGAGCTCTTCAGCACATTTTCTCAAGCCTTCCATTGATGCACTAGTGAGTAAAATATACCAAAACCCTGATCCTGACCTATTTGTTTTCATCTTAAAGTGATTCATTGCATAAATGAATAACTTTGTCCCACTAGTTGACCCCACCCCCCCCAACGACCCTCCGCCCGCATAGCCTCCTTGTATTCCTTCAACCCCATCCTATGGTACCCTGCATGAACGGTTTAGCAAATTCTGCTGCTTGGCTATCGAATTGGTGGAAATGGACCAATATTCTAGATTTGTCAATGGGCAACAAAAAATGTAAGACATCAAACTCTCTGTAATCTGAAGAGTAAAAACATTTTCCTGTCTCTGAATTCATTCATTAGTAAAAAAATAAAGTAACTGATTACTTTTCTACTCCTTTAGTCTGATGTACACTATCTTTGACAAGTCATGCCAGATGAATGGCAGGACTTTTCAAAGTAGTGACTGACTCGGTAGTGAATGCTTCCCCCAACATACAGAGGATTGCTATCACCCTTCTCCAGTGGCGTCAGGAGGGCCCTGGTGCCACTGCACCTGCTGCACCAATGGAAGCGTTGCCCCTGCCCTTCCCTCAATCAGGCCCAAGCATATTGGGGCAGATTTACAAGCCCCTTGTGCCACGTTTACGCCGCTGTTGCGTCACGCAAGGCGGCGTAAACATGGCCCATCCCTACGAGGCATTTACAACGTGACGCATCTATGGAGATGCGTCACGGTGTAAGGCCCTGCGCCACATGAAACCTGCGTCAGGGTTCATGTAGGCGTTCCGTCGCAGGAACGCCCCTGAAAAGTGACTCCGTGAAATCTACAAGATTTCACTGAGTCACTTTCCCAACGCTGATGCGTCAAAACCCTGCGCCTGCATGAAGCAGGCGTAAGGCTTGACGCACCACGTAAAAGATAGGGCAAGTTGGAAAAGTGCTGGAGTTGCGTGCCGCACGCAACACAACTTCAGCACTGCGCCAACTTTACGCCCAAGATGCGACACGCATCTGTTCATTCCTGCGCCATGGTGCGCCGCATTGTAAATGCGGCGCATCATGGGTGGCGCAAGGATGAACTTGTGTGCCGTATCTTTCCTGGCGCATCTCTGCCGATTTGCAGAGATGCGTCAGGCAACGTAAATCTGCCTCGTAGTGTATTAACTCTCCCTGTGGAAAATGAAACCAGCAATAACAGGGACAAACAGGATGTGCAATTGCCAAAGTGATATGATCAATGTTAGCCATATAATTAAAATAGTGATACAGTGAAAACAGGTTGAGCTTAAACTTGAGCCCATAAGGTTACATCGTCCATAGTCCCATAAAAACCTAGTTAAAGGTATGCATGTGATACCTTCCACGTCCACATAGGCTGAAGTAGGCATTAAAAGCAGTCCTGGAAATCTACTTCCACCAGAAACACATTGCACAAAGCAAACATGTTATAGTTTATTTATGGAGATTTTAAATGTTTAAGTACTATGTAGTCCAAAAAAACTTTGCATTGAACTGAACTGAACGGAACGAAGCAAACATGGGCCAATTTTCCCAGGGGATTTACAGGCAGTTCTAAATAATAGCAGTTTAATATTACT
The DNA here is from genome assembly GCF_964261635.1 of Lissotriton helveticus. Classification (NCBI taxonomy): domain Eukaryota; kingdom Metazoa; phylum Chordata; class Amphibia; order Caudata; family Salamandridae; genus Lissotriton; species Lissotriton helveticus. The sequence continues at coordinate 138,820,930 of NC_136070.1, forward strand.
TAGTGGTCTGGAAAAGAACATACTAGAATTATTCTCTGGTGCAGGGTGTCTTAAGCAGCTAGGTATAGGATCCCAGGCCCTGTCCATCAGCGGTTAAAGCAGCGACAGGGGATGTCATAGTGTTCTGTGTGGTCAATCCAGCCCGGATCCAGAGTACCAAAGACTGCTGATACGTCATACGGCCTCTGCAGATATATTTAGCCCCGATAACTTGTTGATTGAAAGTTTTCACTTATTTTGTGAGCCATCTCTGTCCCTGGCCAAGGAACTGGTTCGGTAAGCTGATTTTCAACTGCGGTGCCACCACCTCGCCAGTACTCTCTTTTGTTGATCTGCTATGGGTTTGCGGTGGCACCTCTTACTGTCGGACCAAGATATACAAAAGTTGTCTGTGAAAGTGGCTGCCCATTGGAACCCTCTCTTTTTCTACAGATGACGGCTGCAATTAGGAGTTCCACAGAAAAATAAAATGAATCTCTTATCTTCCCTCTCTTGTGCTAGTTCCAGTGCTTTGAGTAGACTGATTTTTGTATTGCTCATTACAATATCTCTAACTCACCTTGAATTTGTCTCCTAATCCATAGTCAAACGCAAGGATGATGTCCACCTTCCTCTCGTCTCTCAACAGAGGGGGGAAGCTGGCATTGATGTAGTAAGCACTGTCCACCAGACACAGCTTATCTGCTGATGGGGTCAATTGGTCCGGAAGTAAGTCCAGCTCTGTGTCTGGAAGGAAAATGTGAGGGAATTATTTTCAAGAGACTTTTATTTCTATCCTGTAAGGGGCCAGATACAAAGTGAGTTGCTCAGCATTCCATTCCTACTCACTCATTGTTATAAGCTATGTCATAGTTGGACAGTAGAAGACAATAATATGCTGGAAAAGTGGTCATTAACTCAATCCTCATCTTGAGTCTTTCTGTTTTTCTTTTGCGTCAGACCAGCTGTATGGTGGCATCCACTGTCTCACTATTCTTACTCCACCCTCTGTAGTTTGATACTGGCTTACACACTCTTGGCACACTAACAGCATGTACCAACCTTCTCCTCTCCACTTCTGAATTGATTCTCCCACTTATTCAATTAACTTCTTCACACACACATCCATTATAAATCCTTATTTTTTTTTAAATCCACTCCTGCCTTATGGTCAAGTGATTTCAAATGAAGGAGGCAGCAGAATGTGAAGCTTAATGTAGTGGTAGACAGATGATGGCCCAATGATCGTATAAGGCGCGGAAGTAAAGATGAATGGCCTTACGGCAATTCTTTGTCATTGTGTTTTTGCAGCATCTGCTTTCCACCTGGTTTTCTCTGCCCACACAGATTGCACCAGACGGAAAAGTTCCAACTGTGCCTACTGTGAAAGTGTGTCCTATGGACCGCCCTCTGTCCATTAATACCTACATTCACATTGCCAGTCAGATTTTTGTCACTCTTGTCTGGTCGTTGGGATTTGTGTTTTGATTTCTTAAAATGGTTGAAGATTTTCTTTTTCTTTTTTTTATCATACATATGTATTTCATTTTTTCTAAGTGTAACTCAATATAGAACAATACAGCAACATCTATTTTTTTAAATGCATCATGTTAACACCAATTCATAGAGGTGTCTTATGCACCACTCATTTACAGCTCTGCGACGGGTCCAGTGGCTTATTCGTGTTAATACAATTCAATTCTCTATCTGCCAAGGGTTTTGTATAATGCTCCTGTATTCCATTCCTTCACCCCATACTTTAGTATGTCTGTTTGGACAACCTCGAGCTCTATATATTAGAATTTCTAGTGTCATAGAATGGTTCATGCCCATCTAAAGTTGGTAATTTTTTTCTCCACACTTTGGTGATATCATGCTTGGCAACTATCAGGCCAAGGTGTAATAGTGGCAATTTATACCAGCTAAAATCTAGGTCAAAGGGTATATGGAGTAGCCTAATTGTACTGCCTGCCATTATGATTGGAGGCTAGGACCATGTGGTGGAAAGGAAGTCTCTGGGCGCCTTCATGAAGCTCGTGCCCTGAGGGGATTAAGGCCTACCAAACGTTCATAGTTTTGTATGATGTATAGGCTATGGATGCATTTGGGTTGGATGACTACAGCATGTGCTACCTCTTGCCATTCCACATCATCAAGGTCCGCAGCATCCTGTTTCCATAACCATTTAAGTGAGTCAAAGGTGTCCAAGACGTGGATGACTAGTGATTGATAAAGAGTGGTTATCTTCCTACGCCCCATATCTCCAATCAGGAGCTTGGCATCCGAGGGGGAGAATTCAGTTACATCTTATATATGTGTACGTGGGGCATGTCTTAATTACAGATATTTATAGAATCGGTGTTTCTGCATACTATAATTTTCATGGAAGCCAATGAACAAGCATATTTAGGCACCAGAGACAACATCTCACAATTTAGTGATTCCTGTATTATCCCAGCTTTGGAAGCCGCGGAGGGCGCTGACTTTACGCGGTATATTGCCTATCTTCAATAGACTTTATTTTATTAGTCTCTTATAACATCCCTAACTTTGTAGCCATTCCCCACGTAGCCTTTTGACTCTTTCTGTGCCATGTAGGAGTCACGTACCTATCCTTCGTCCATATACGAGGTGCAGGGGGTTTGTGTCCCCAATGGCCCATGTCTCCGCTGCATACGTGGACTCTGATTGCATGTCATGTCATGGAGCCACCCGTTATCACAACTAAGTGAGCTACACAATAATACACTTGAATGTCTGGAGCCCTGAGGCTTTTGTCGACTGAGATTTGCAACATTTTGCCATCACTGATCTAGGTGTGCCTCCATTCCTTTGAAGTTTCTAATCATGGGATTATTGTGAGTAAAAAAAAATCCTAGGATTCCTGAATGGATATTTCCGCAGTTGATGGAGTATGCATCACAGGCAGACCATCTTGACAATGACGGCCGTCCCCATCAGGAACAACAGGAGAGGAGACCAGAAGGAAAGGTCCCCCAGCAGTATGTTAATTTGGTCTGATAATACTCTCCCAAGCTCGTTTCCTCTCTGGTGATGTATACTAAGAGGTACCTTATGTTGTCCTGCGGGGTTTAGACGTATTTCATTGGATAATCTGCATAGAGAGATACCCTGTCAGTCACTCCACGCATCCAATCAAACCTCTTCTCAGAGCATCTATTCTGAGCCACTGGGTGGAGTATTCAATAGTGATAACAAAGAGTAGCGAGAAAAGTGGGCATCCCTGCTGGGTACCCCTCTGGAAAGGGCAGGTGTCTGAATTATATGGCCACCCATTCAGACCCTTGCTATTGGGTTAGTATTTAAAGGATGTGTGCCTTTCAGAAAACTGGACCACAATTTGTTCTTTTTTCAGAACTGGACAAATAGCCCACCGAATCGAAAACTGTTTTTCAAAGACCACCATAAGGAGTGCAAAGAGCCCCTGAAATTGGTCTGACGAGGCTAGGATGAACAGTCTCTGGACCCTGCGCCTGGTGCAGCATCGAGGCATGAACCCACATTAGTCTGGGTGTATTATGGATTAAATTACACCTGCCAGTCTCGCAGCAATTACTTTTGCAACAACCTTTGCCTCAACATTTTAATGATGTCACTGTGGGGGGGGGGTTTGGTGGGGCTGGTGCCCCATCTGTAAATGTGCTCCCCTCCATTGTGCCCCGCCACAGACAGCCAAAGCAGCCACTGGAGAGTGGACTGCTTAGCCTAGGAACAGCAATGTTGTTCCTATTTACATTTCAATGTTTACTTACTCTTGCATTGCATAGGAATATTTGCTTTTTGACGATGATGTGTTTCTGTAGTTTTTTCATGCAGCCTATTGCTCATGTACAGTATGCACTGAGAAAAGAGTCACCTCTGTGTATCAGTGTGAGCTCAGGTTCTAGGAGAGTGAATTTAAGGGGTCACAGTTGAGTCCTGAGAATACCGACTGACCCCAGTGTGGATTTCTCCCAGTCCCTGTCAGTAGCTAACAAACGGTTTTGGAATACATGTTCATCCAATCCTTGGCCTCTTTGCAGAGTGTACCAAGCAAAAGTGAGCTGTGGCAATAGTCATTATATGCGAAAGAGTGAAGTCTCCACCTCCATTTTGAGATGTCCACCAGCACAGCAGACATCTCTAGCACAATCAGGAACTGTTGTTGAGGTGGTCATCTTCAAACAGGACACAGTCTAGCAGACCATGTACACCATGCCACATGTGTGCTCGCTAGGGAAAGACTTGGTAAGAATAGCTTTGCAGGGACATAATAAAAAACTGTAATAAAATAAATATTTTATTACATAGTCTCCACTTTTTTAATTCCTCCAATATATATTGCAGTCAATGCAAACATTTCATCTCCAGTTCAGACAATTAAAATATTCTCCATTTACAGATCCCCTGCACTCTGACTTTAGGAACAATAAAAGTAGGATATAGTGGGTACACCAAACCTGTTATGTCTTAAGTTGTCCAAATAACGTAATTTGTCCGCCCGCCCGCCACCCCACATCATGAGCCATAGGACAGCAGTATGTCATAGCACTGACATATATCCTGAACCATGGAACCAGGGAGAACACGCATATACGCACACAATTATAGTCACAGGGTATAAACAGGTACCGTCTTCCGATGTGTCGTAATGTCTGCTCCCTTAATCAATGCTGTATCAACGTTGTCGCACTGAATGTTTCAAAATGGATGCCACTGTTTAATGCTATCACATATGTGTATAGAAACTAGTTGATATAAGTTGAAAACTCAATAAAAACATTTTTGTTTTTAAAAGTAGGATATAGCGAGAAGAGTTTGGCATTGGATGTGAAGTGCACACTATTGTATCAAGTTTACATGTTCTGTTTTCGAAGCCAGTATTCTCTGCATTTAATAAACCACCTGTTCTGCTTGCCAAGTCAACCAGAATCCTCCATCATTTGCCCCTTCATATCCTTCTTTACATAAAAACCTGACTAAAGTTTCCAGAAGGCTGTCAAACATTTCCTGAACTTCTCAAACTGGTGTAAGGAAACAAAATGCTTTATACCTTTGAGAAGTTCCAGAAATCCATTTATCTGTGGACAAACACACCCGACTATCCTATTAAAGATATAGATATTTTCTTCCCTACTAAGCTACATATTTATATAGCTGAACTTTAGCCACTGTTAAATGCTTGTTTAGGTTCCCAGACCCTTGTTGAAACTGCTCTTATGAAGCCATGCTCTTCTGATGTACTTGTGACTGCACATGAAACAGGTATGCACAAAGGGAACATTCATAATATGCAATAAAAGCTATGACATCTGTGTACTAGCATGTTTAGCATTATTATTTTGAAAGAAAGCTAATGGCAATAATTCAAGCCACTTACTATCATAATCATAACAGCATGGGAATTACTGATTAGTTTGATTTACTCGCTCTGACTCACATCACATCGAGTATCATAACTGGTAACTAACAAATACACGGCCAACTAACTGCTGAATGAAAAGGTGATTACATTCTTATACCTCTATCAGAAATGTTCTTCTCCGGTATGCCGTGCAACAGAAAATGGTATCTAATAAATTGAGGGACCAACGTGACGACTGCTCCTGTTAATAAAGATACCATGCCCAACCCTCAGTATCCAAAGAAGGGACAAATTGCCACCACAAAGCCAGATAATGTGCTGGGCCTAGCTGAAGAGCAACAGTAATTTATCACAAGGGTAAGTACTGGCTATGGGCAGCCATAAATCAAGCAGTATCTCATACTCTGTAATCTCGAATGTTTATTCTTAACACTGGTCATCAGGCTTAGCCTCCTGAAAATTATAGTGTTTTCTATTTGCCATAACACCACTTGCATTATATTATTATGGCACGCCATTCTAAATAATTTTGTGAATCTTTGTGTACGTAAATCCATGATCCCAGAGTCATCTAAAGGACATTTAGAAGGGACCAGTAGCTGTAGTATTCTGTTCATTTGGTTTAAATGATCCATTCAGGTATTTTCACTATCTTCAACAAATAAGGTAAGGGGGATACAATACAATAGTACAAAATAGAAGAACAAAACATCTGAAAATATTTGAAAACGAGGAAAGTAAAAGCTAATGGAGATGGAAGGATAAAGTTGATTTGATGGATGAAATTCCCTTTCTGACAGATTGGCAAATGTATAACAACTAGTGCAGAAGAGGGGTAGTCGAGGTGCTTTGAGGTTCAAAGGCAAGTCAAACAGAACAAATTCGAAAACGGTCTGTTGGAGTCAACTATGTAATGCAGTGAAAGTGCAATGCGTTCTTGAGGCAGTCAGTATCACAGTGCCAAAGGTGCTAGTGAAAATTCTAGATCCATTGACAACAGCATTACTAGCATGTACTGGTGATGGGAAACATTTCCAGAGAAGATAGAAAGACAGGGACATAGATATGATGATGCCTATAATACTAGCCCACTGGGGGAGGGAAAGGTGGGGTATGTGATAAAGATTATCCAACATTGGCATTACCATCACCTATGAGGGGAGAGAAAGGAAGCTGGGATCATAAGGACAAGAGGTGAGATGTAGAGGTTCTTAGGGCCACCACAAAAACGGAATCATCGAAGCAATAACATCAAAGGAGAAGCCATATGACCAGAGAAGGCCTTCAAGGAAATGAAACTAATTTTTTAGCATGAGTGATAAGGGTGCTACAGATAGGTCTCAAGATTTTGTCTGCTGGATTCTTATGGCACAAAATGCAGCACAGGCTCTGCCAAGACATCAGTCCAGATAAAAGCTCTTGTGAGTCTCAAAGTATTACCTTTCCATGCACTGAAAGCTTTGTTCTCATGGTAGGTTTCGTGTATCTGGAAGCCATTCAAGAAGTTGTGGTGTTCTCCGGCTAGCGGGCGGTTCGTTAATACGCCTTTAAGGGTATCCGCCAGTACCCCAGATGATGAGAGCACTTGGGTCCTAAGATTGGCACGTTTCTTTTTCAGTAGTTGATCTTCATCATCTACAGCATGGAAAAAATAAGAATGCATATGCATAGTTATATATTTCAACAGGTTGTTTGGAATGTGTGTTGCCTTCATGTTCTCCTAGTTTACATTCACTCTTTATGACTTAATAGAAAAAAGTTCAACTTTCCTAATGTCATTAGGGACTGCAGATCTCTAGTTTACACCAATACAGACTATGCTACTGACCTTGTAAGGTATTTAGACAAAATATCGGGAAAAAGAACATCATGTCAAAAATATCGGGGACAACAATATTGTGAAGTTAAGTTTCTATAGGTAAGCAACGTTTTACTATAGATAACTCCAATTTAGATATATCTTCAAGGTAACTAGAGGTGGAGTTGAGAATAATAAATCTATACTTACCTATTTTCACTTAACTTCTCAATAATTTGGTTCTTGATATTTTTGACAATATTCTGTCCACATGATATTTTGGTTACCAATATTCTGTAAGTGATCGCCCTGTAAGCATCTGTTCGTCGCATGCAGCTCTGTAGAGTCACATGCTCTGCATACTCCTGCCATTTAGTGTTAAGTTCAGACGGTTGCAACTTGTTCTTCAAAGAAGTCTTTAGAGTCACAAGGTGTCAGTGACTCCTTTAGTAGTGAACGCATACACCAATGTTATAGATTGTTTTCTGCACAGTGGTTAACAGTTGGTATGGCGTAGTGAGAAGGATAGTATAGTGGTCATGCAGGTTATGAAAATAATTGTGGAGTCGAAGATATCTGTAACAAAGACTGGCACAGATGTCGGCTATAGGTATGTTGCCAAAGAAGGCCATAGTGGCACCCTGTTTGCGGGTGCAGCGAGGTCTTGGGAGGACAGGTAGGGTCCTCTTGGCTTTAACATAGCAGGTTTAGATGCATTTGACAATCCACCTGGCTATCCCTGACTTTGAAATAGAATGACCTTTATGAGGCTGTGCAAAGGTAACAAAAAGTTGTTGTGCTTAATAGAAGGACTTGGTCCTATGTAATACATAAGAGCAAGCTTCACGTCAAGTGCATGAAGTTCTTTCTCTGCGACTGAGTCAGGTTGGGGAAAGAAGACCAGTAGTTTAATTGTGTGGTTATGGTGAAAAGGAGAGACCAAATTAGGTAGGAGTTTGGAATTCGTTCTATGGACAACCCTATCATTGTCCACCTATAAAAAAGGTTCTTGCACAGTAAGGGCCTATAGCTCACTAATAAACCTAAGGGACATTATGGCTTCTAGGAAGGTGACCTTCTAGAAGAAGAACTTTAAAGGGCAAGGGTGTAATGGTTAGAAGGGAGGACCTATGAGTTTGGTGAGGACAATGTTGAGGTTCCAAAATTGAGCAGGTGGCACCCTGGGTGGGATGACATGATTTAGGCTCTCCATAAAAGCTTTAAAGACAGGGATCTTGAAGAGTGAGAGATGTTCCCTGTTCTGAATATATGTAGTGAACTCAGCTAAGTGAAGTCCAATAAAGGTACAGCCTAGCTCTGACTTTTGCAAATGCAAGAGATAAATAATGATGTAATGTGAAATAGGTGTAAGAGGCTTTATGCGTTTCAAGGTACAGTAGTGGACAAACCTATTCCACTTAGCATAGCAGGTGCGCGTGGTGGCCCTATAGGCTTCCTTTAGCATGTCCATACACCCCTGAGGCTAGTTAAAGTGACCAAAATCTAGGACCTCAGGAGCCAGATCAATAGGTTTAGCTGCCTCAGGTCCAGGTGTCTGGCTATGCCTTTGTTCTCTGTGAGAAGGTCTGGTCTGTTGTGGAGCTTCTCATGCGGGGCAATGGACATCTCCAGAATCGTTGAGAACCATAGTTGTCTGTCCCACGTGGGAGCCACCAGGATGACAGTGATGGATGTTTGCCTCGGTTTCCTCACCATGTTTGGTAGAAGTGGGAGAAGAGGAAAAGCCTATGCAAAGATTCCCGACCAGTTCATTCACAGAGAATTGCCCATGGACTTGGGTGTGGCTGTTTAGGCATGCCTCAACAGTATAAGTGACATTTGGTTTTCTTTTCAAAACAATTTAACGTTTGCCCTAGGTAAGTCAGGATGGCACTCTCTCTAGTCCTGGTTAATTGTGACTTCCTTGGGAAATATATTTTTTTGATTTGCTACTAACTTTATCAGCATTTGACTAATCACCAATAAATATTGCAAAATCTTCACGCGACCTTCTCAGACTCTTCATTTCAAATCTTTTGCGGATCTGTCACGTTGGAATAACGTTACTTGTCATTTAAAAGTAGCTTTCTACATGCCTGGGGAATTTTTTCCCCAAACACACCTATACCAAAAGCTGCTGGCGGCATGGTATGGATTAAATCTTTCAGTAGATTTTAGATATTTGCTTTACAAAAGGATGTGCTATGGGCTTCTAATGGTTGGTCTTATGTACACTTTGACATCAAGGATTCAAAATGTTTGCGGCCATTCAATTCAAGAATTGATTTGGAGTTGGACAGCAAGCCAGATCGGCCGAGGCAGCTGGTTTTCCCATCATGTATTCAGTTCGATAGCGATGTGACAGGCTGAGGCCAACTGAAAATGTAGCTTTTGCTGACAATTTATGATGTAGGCAGTTAGACAAGTGAATCTGGGACATCAAAGAAGGGTAGAAGTGTCCTTTGTTCCCAATAAAATATCTATAATTGACAGAGAGGATTTTAGAACCAAAAATAGTTTCGAGATCCTTTCTCAAGCTGAACAAAACATAAAGAAATCAGAAAATGTAATAGTACATACAAACTCTTACCCGTCTCAAAGGTATTTGCATCTAAAGACCTTGGCCAGTGTTTGTACATGAATCAAGGCTGTGAACAGTAGAATCGGGGACATGTGGGCTGGTTGCAGAATGTGGCTGAATGCTACACCCTCCAATCAGAGCAGTCTGTGCATTGTAGGCTCAAGGGCCACCTGGCGCCCCGTGTCTCTGTGCAGAAGGCCCTCTGCTTATAACCAGACCTCAATGCATATGGCCAAAGACAGTATACATGGAGGCCAAATGCGGTGCATGTCTTAAGTAGGCCTGGGCGAAGCACTACGCTACGCTCGCGTAGTTTGTGAAGTTTGCGCAACTTCGCACTACGCGAGCTGCACGTAGCACAGTGCGAACACGCGTAGCGTAGCATAGTGCAGCGGTCATTTTTTGCTTGCTTGCGGTCCGCAACGTCAAGTTGGCAACCGCGAGCAAGCAAAATGACATCCTGGCGAGACTTTTTCCTCGTTCGTGATCAGCAACATCAAGTTGCCGATCGCAAGCGTGAAAAATAAACCTCCCTGCGAGATTTTCAACGCGTGGAGGTCTGTTTTCTCATTGCGAGTGGTAGCGTATGCTCGCGACCACTCGCGATGAGAAACCACCAGTCTGCATTGAGAAAGCTGCAGCTCGAGGAAAAATCTCGAGCGGCAGAAAACTACAGCTCGCACTGTGCAAGATGCCATTTTCAATGATTGCACAGTGCCGGATGCTTGTCAGCACTGTGCAATCATTGAAAACGGCATCTTGCACAGTGCGAACATACTACTACGCAGTTCGCGTAGTGCTATGCGTAGCTCGCGTAGTGCGAAGTGCACTTCGCGTAGCTTCGCGAAGCGCTACTTCGCAAACTACGCCCAGCCCTAGTCTTAAGGCCACACCGTGCAACAACTGTGCACAGCAGTTTTGGGGGCACGGGGATGGACAAAAGTTGTTGATAAAGGCTGTGTACAATTGAGTCTTTTGGTAAGGGCTGACTGCCAGTCATAACAGCTGTGAGTAAAGTATGCCCTGCTCAGCTGAGTACTATGGTACAAGGAGGTACTAGCAGTCCAAATACATGAATTGTTTTATGTTAGGCATTAATTCCTCCCTTTTCTCTAGGTCAGTGTGGGGGGTTTTCAAGTCCAATTTCACTCCAAATGTGAACTAAATATTCTCTTTGCTACTCAATACAGCAGTTTTGTAGGGCTGGAAGCAGTAACAACAAATTATGAAAATATAATTTGACCTAATGTAATGGTCTCAACAGGTTGAAATACTGAGCAATCTCTGTTAAGATTCCAAAAAAAGATTACAGGTAACTCACAGATATTGCAAGATCAAAGGGGATGATGGATGGAGTGTGGAACATTGCAAGCACTCACCCCCAGTCAACTGATCTGGGTTTAATCCATCATCATTCTTTAGCTCACTCCGTCACCCCAGTTCAGACATGGCCATATGTAAATCAGTCTGACCCTGTGCCTCATGGGAACAGTCCAGCCCGAACTGCCAAGACATGTCTTCCCTGGACCGGAAACAAGCATCCTGGGACCGGTTTCAGGTTCAGAAGGCCCTCTGCTTATAACCAGACCTCAATGCATATGGCCAAAGACAGAGTACCTGGAGGCCAAATGCGGTGCATGTCTTAAGTAGGCCTGGGCGAAGCACTACGCTACGCTTGCGTAGTTTGTGAAGTTTGCGCAACTTCGCACTACGCGAGCTGCACGTAGCACAGTGCGAACACGCGTAGCGTAGCATAGTGCAGCGGTCATTTTTTGCTTGCTTGCGGTCCTCAACGTCAAGTTGGCAACCGCGAGCAAGCAAAATGACATCCTGGCGAGACTTTTTCCTTGTTCGTGATCAGCAACATCAAGTTGCCGATCGCAAGCGTGAAAAATAAACCTCCCTGCGAGATTTTCAACGCGTGGAGGTCTGTTTTCTCATTGCGAGTGGTAGCGTATGCTCGCGACCGCTTGCGATGAGAAACCACCAGTCTGCGTTGAGAAAGCTGCAGCTCGAGGAAAAATCTCCTCGAGCGGCAGAAAACTACAGCTTGCACTGTGCAAGATGCCATTTTCAATGATTGCACAGTGCCGGATGCTTGTCAGCACTGTGCAATCATTGAAAACGGCATCTTGCACAGTGCGAACATGCTACTACGCAGTTCGCGTAGTGCTACGAGTAGCTCACGTAGTGAGAAGTGCACTTCGCGTAGCTTCGCGAAGCGCTACTTCGCAAACTACGCCCAGCCCTAGTCTTAAGGCCACACCGTGCAACAACTGTGCACAGCAGTTTTGGGGGCACGGGGATGGACAAAAGTTGTTGATAAATGCTGTGTACAATTGAGTCTTTTGGTAAGGGCTGACTGCCAGTCATAACAGCTGTGAGTAAAGTATGCCCTGCTCAGCTGCGTACTATGGTACAAGGAGGTACTAGCAGTCCAAATACATGAATTGTTTTATGTTAGGCATTAATTCCTCCCTTTTCTCTAGGTCAGTGTGGGGGGTTTTCAAGTCCAATTTCACTCCAAATGTGAACTAAATATTCTCTTTGCTACTCAATACAGCAGTTTTGTAGGGCTGGAAGCAGTAACAACAAATTATGAAAATATAATTTGACCTAATGTAATGGTCTCAACAGGTTGAAATACTGAGCAATTTCTGTTAAGATTCCAAAAAAAGATTACAGGTAACTCACAGATATTGCAAGATCAAAGGGGATGATGGATGGAGTGTGGAACATTGCAAGCACTCACCCCCAGTCAACTGATCTGGGTTTAATCCATCATCATTCTTTAGCTCACTCCGTCACCCCAGTTCAGACATGGCCATATGTAAATCAGTCTGACCCTGTGCCTCATGGGAACAGTCCAGCCCGAACTGCCAAGACATGTCTTCCCTGGACCGGAAACAAGCATCCTGGGACCGGTTTCTGGCTAACCAGCCGTCATCAGCCAGGCTAGCTTGAATCCAGTGGATGTTATGTTATGTTATGTTAAAATTCATTTATTAAGCGCACGTACGCCCATAGGCTTCATGGCGCTGTCGGAGAGAAACATAACACAATTAATACTCTAACAATAAGCCTGTTTAAAAAGCCAAGTCTTTAGAAGAGATGTCTAAAAGTAAGAAGATCAGGGCTCTGCCTAATAGGCAGGGGGAGAGAATTCCAAAGAATGGCTGCAAGGTGGTCAAAACAGTTGCCCCCCATACGTTTTTTCTTAAAGGAAGGGACAACCAAACCCAGATCAGTTGATTGGGGGTGACTGCTTGCAATGTTCAACACTTCGTCAATCATCCCCTTTGGTTTAACTCACAGATATGAACATTTAGTTCCTGGGTCCTTGGTTCCTTGGTTCCTTGGTTTTTCTAAGTTTGCCCTAAGCTGGCAGGGTATGCCCAGACGTGGGTCCCTTGCTCACTTTGCCACTAGATTCAAGATAGCCTGGCGGATGGGGGTTATGAACCTGAAACCGGTCCCAGGATGCTTGCTTTCGGTCCAAGGAAGATATGGCTTGGCTGTTTGGGCTGGACTGTTCCCATGAGGCACAGGGTCAGACTGATATGCAAATGGCCATGTCTGAACTGGGGTGGCAGAGTGAGCTAAAGAATGATGATGGATTAAACCCAGATCAGTTGACTGGGGGTGAGTGCTTGCAATGTTCAACACTCTGTCCATCATCCCCTTTGGTTTAACTCATAGATATGAACATTTAGTTCCTGGGTCAGTAAAGTATGTTATTGACTCCCTTCTAAACTCCAGTGACAAATACTTTGATATGTTTTGACCACCTTCTACATTCCATGACTCATTATGATTCTATATGTATGTGCTTGCTAGAACTGTCACTTTGTAGCCCAAATGTAGGAAGGGTATTTGCCATGCATGCAAACAGAGTATGTGTACAGGCATAGCTATTGCTACCAATTAAATTGCCTTTTTAAATTCGTTTCCACATTTGCATGAAAACAGCTGTTGTGTTATGGTCTTACCAATCACAGAGAGTGGCTCTTTAATCCACTCCTCCCAGAAGCTTTCAGAGCTCATTGCATTAAACCAGGCATCCAACAAATTTATGGAAAAGACATTGCTCCAGATCCCTGCAATTGAAGAAACACAAATATGTTTAGTTCTGACATATTTCTGCCAACACAGCAGGTCTCAAAAATCCAGACCTGGCTAAAATAAACAAAAACATCCATTTAGATACATTTTTATGGTCCGGCTTGACAGCGCAGCTTTCACCAGTCAATTGTGTGAGAATCACCAGGAGAGGGGCTTTGGCTCCACTTCGATGGTGGGAGCCAGGAGTACAAGATTTGATTGAGCCAAAAGTTGTGTTCTGCCACAAAAGCACTTGCCCTCCACACAGCTGTGGTAATTTTGTTTATATATCAAGCTGCCTGAGCTTGAACTTTGAGGGGTTAACACATGAAACTGTATGCTATTAAAGGAGGACAGTCATTAACCTACGTGGATGTTTAGGTCTGGCTTGGCAGTGCAACTGCCACCTGACCTTTTAATCTATATCAATATTCTTCTACTGTTTTGCACCTGACCTTTTAATCTACATCAATATTCTTCTACAGTTTTTTGCTTCCACACAAAAATATATCCATTCCCATACCATCTACTTGCAATGCTTCAGATTACTATACAACAATTCTTTCAAGTCAGTCTTATTGGCATTATCAATGAATATTTATAAATATGTTTCATGTGGTTACCCTCCTGTAATCTAACATAATTCCAACCCTAGTTATCCAACATTGGAAACCCCTGGCTTAGACTATTATATATTGTTTGGAAATGTTGATTTGCCACCTTTTTTAAAGAAACATTCCCTTCATGGCAAGATACCCCTTTTAATCCTTTCAGTCCGAATTCACACCCCTCTACCTTCTAACTGTGATAGCCAGTTTATTTTTCAGCTGTGGCATGCTTAAATATATCATAAGAGTGGCAGATCGCAAGCGTTCTTCATTATCAGAGGGTGACAGAATCGAAAATTGCATCAAATATATCTTCTAAACACCTTGGTTAGGCATAGTATCAAGAATGGTCTCATTTTTAAATTCATACACATAATGTGATATCTTTTTGGCTTCCCTTTCAATTTAGTTATATATTCATCAGTTCACCAGAGGGAACAAAGTGTAAATGTTGTTAATAAGACCAGTGGAAATGGAATTAGATTTGTGTACTGTCGTCAGTACAATTCTCACCTTGAAGGAAGCATATTCTGGATTCTTTGAGTTTCTTCATCAATCTTCCCATGAAGAATTCACTGTCGAAATGTTCTGGGCGGATGAAGGCTCCATACTTTATGAGGCCCACTTCGTACGGAGAGAATTCACACCATTCTGCAAACAAAGATGGCAATGAGGAGCTGTGGACAAATCCCAATCCAAAAATCCCAATTACCACTTCCCTTTCCCACACACACGGGCAACTACTGGCAGAGCCTTCAACTGTAGAAACTAGAAGGTGACAGGAGCATCTCCAATATACGACATCTTATACCCTATTCACAATTATCTGAACTAGACCAAACATGGAGGTGCCTCTAGAATCTGTTAACCTCTTCTTCATTTTCTTATTCTACTGTAATTTATTTTAGGCAGCTTTGCATTACCATAAAAGTACAGGCAGTTAGCAAATTCACCAACAATGGGATAATGTCAAACTATCTGGCATATGGGAAAGAGGGACAACTAACACTTTCTCTTCCATATTAGTTTTAGAAGCATAAATAGTTGCACTCAAGCCATTGGCCCAGCTCTGGTTCTCCTTCATACTGGCTATTCACAAACTAGCTCAGCCTCAGTTAAGATACATGCTGTGTTTTCTAAGCATAACTATGGTGTCTGTAGTGACTAATATACATGCTAAACTCAGGAACTCAAACATTATATTTCAATTTAAAATGTTATCAAAAGAATGAACCAGTGAAGCATTGTTCGTGAAAATAAAAAAAAATGCTGAGTAACATTATGCATAATTAATTGTTTGAATGATTTAAATAATGCTGTGAGAAAGCTATCATGTTGATGATGCTATGAATTCTATGTTCCTATTGAATTTTAGAAGATGGTTCTTTGTGTCTACTGCTGTCATCTTCAGAAAGCTAACTGTCCTGATAAAAGCTCCATATGAATTTAGGAGAGAAGGAGGAAACATGTATTGATGTCAAAAATGCAAAGACTTTGTGCTCACAATAATATCGTGTGAATTAATTTCCTAATTTGATGCCTTTTCTATATTGTAAATTATTCTGCCTTCCATGCCTCATTGTCTCGGTGACTCAATTGGGTTTCAGATATTGCATTAAATTGTCTGAAACATTTGAAACAAAACCTTGGAAATAAAAATAGAAAATGTATCTTCTCTTCATAGGTTCTCCAATTTGACTGATATATAAACAGGGTATTTTCACTAGTGCCGGGAATATTTCAGTTTACTGAAAAGGTTCACCTTTTCTAAGTTTCTCAGGTTTCCAAAGAAAGATATATGAGATAGCCCCCAACTGTTTTAACCATAACCCCCCCCCCCCCCTTGATTTCTTTATGGTTCTCACATTTCCTTCTTTTGGCAAGAATCCCACATTTGTTTGCAGTTCATAACATTGAACATTATAACAATTTCATTTTTTTTATTAAACATCATCATGCCCCTAGGGAAAACTGGACTACAATTTGGTAGTAATCCAGTTGTACATGAGCACTTCATCATAGATGATCCATCATTTCTAAACACCTGTAAGCCTTGCTAAAAGTACTCAATCCAGTTTTCTGACTGTACCTTTAAATTCCACGGTGCTTTTTTCCACATCTTTCACGTTCATTGCCAGATAGAGGGGCAGAGGATTCTGACCCACATTCAGCGCCTTCTGCTGGTCTGAGAGTGTAGTGTGATTCTCCTACACAGAAAATTAGTTCAAATGGAACAATGAGAAGAGACAAACACATGTATTGTGAATACAGGGCTGGGTAAAAAAAACCAGATAAACTATTTAATGGCCTCAAAAGGCCAATGCAAACCTAAAGTTGTGCATACAATACTAGCTCACTTCCTTTCTGGGAATCTCCATCTCTTTCTCATCAGAGTACTTACATTCTGAGATATGCACGCACTTTTAAGATCGCGCCCCAGTAACTTCCCCTCTATCCCTCCAGTATCAAATAAAATGTCCTTTCCTCTTCTAGCTCTTACCCTGAGGCCAGCCTATGAGAGTGACCTAAAGTAAGACACCTCCAGAGTGTGACTTGGAGATGCAGCCAGCCTCCTTGAAGGAGAGGGAGGAGCTATTGTGGCAAACAAGCTAGAATTCATTGTAACTGAAATCACTGGTAAATTGTCATTGTCTATTCAATTAACTATATCAACAACGAAGAATGGTGGATTTGCTTTGTTTGATCAGCACATCCTAACATCATATTTCCCTTGTCAAGATTTCATATGGTATGAGTTAAATACACTTTGTGGGAGTGTTCGTCCGGTATCGTGCTCATCCACCTTGTAGCACCAATCCACGATATCCTGCTCACTCCAGGTGAGACAGAGTATCATAAACAAATTACAACAGAGATACCAGTGCACATCCCTTCTTGTTGCTATTATCCAATTGGCAACCAGCCACGACAGTTCAATATTTTCACTCTCCTCTTTGTCCTCAAACAAACAAGTACAATGTTCATTAATGTTCAATTTCCATTTATTATTGATTTCTTTCTTTTGCCACACCGTCACAGCCGACGCGCGTTTCGCCCTCCGCGGGCTTTTTCAAGGCTGTAATTTACATACAAAAGAAGATGTCACCAAAACCGTTCAATATGTTAAAAGCCACCTTCACATTGACGTTATCTATTTGTCCAAAATGTCAATAAATATATTCCTAATGTGCCCTCATCATATTTACATATCATAACGTGTGCCTTTTCTTCAGCCAGTTAATAAGCCTATACAGACAACAATCTACAAGTTATTATGCATCAATAATATAAAACATATTATATTATTGATGCATAATAACTTGTACGGTTTTGGTGACATCTTCTTTTGTATGTAAATTACAGCCTTGAAAAAGCCCGCGGAGGGCGAAACGCGCGTCGGCTGTGACGGTGTGGCAAAAGAAAGAAATCAATAATAAATGGAAATTGAACATTAATGAACATTGTACTTGTTTGTTTGAGGACAAGGAGGAGAGTGAAAATATTGAACTGTCGTGGCTGGTTGCCAATTGGATAATAGCAACAAGAAGGGATGTGCACTGGCATCTCTGTTGTAGTCTATTCAATTAACTCATCTTCTTCACAGTACTTGCTGCCTGCGGATTTCCCATAGCAGAGAATCAGCTGTTTCAAAACAGGAATGCCTGAAACTCTATGCGTGAAATATTGTAGAAAAAGTAAGGTTGAATTATTTGCTACAGAATCCATATTTCTATTACACGGGTCTGTTGCTGTTGATTTCCATCCCTGAAGATGGTACTGATAGAAAAATGTATGGGGGTTACCAAAGTTTTCACCATGCATATTTTTAAGAGGAAAACTTCTTGATCTTTTGCATGAGATGCAGTAATGCTTAAGTATGCTTTCCATGCATCACCTTTGGAAAACAGCTCTGATCCAGAGTATATACACTGGCAATGGTTAGCCAGATTCACCTACGAAGAGATTTGGTGGACACTTGACACATTTGCCACTAAGGTAACGGCCACAAAAGGATTCTTAGATCACCAAAGGGAATCCGATCCTACTAAATAAATTGACAGAAGCCACTGAACATCCACACAATGCAACTAATTCATTGTCTGGAGAAGTGGGCTTTGTAAAGAAATATGGCAAGGAATATCATGCTTTAGATTAACATAACCTTAGCAAAAATGAAGAACAAGGAAACAAGATAATGTGCCTAAAAACATTTGCTATGGGTCTCCTAACAACAACAAAAAACAATTTTGAGCAGAGGGAATGACCACCAGAAAGAAAGAATAAAGGAAAGGACATTATCAGCGATTTGCAACGAGGCACATGGCGTTGTGGAGCCTGGAAAGTAAATGGTAAGCCCTAGCTGGCCAGCAGAAAAGTATATAGTACTCTAAAAAAATAAGTTATTCTTCAGCATCTGAATATCTCACAGAAACACCAGAAAGCTATAATAGCCGCCCATTAAGAGTTTCCTAACAAACTAGCGATTATTAAGGAATCGCTATTACAGACTCGCAAAAGGGGATTCATGTACAAATGTCAGGTTTTTTTTGCGAGTCCTACAGCTTCCTTATTTGCGATTAGTTAATTGCTAATCACAAATAAGGAATAACTCCCCATTCATCCCTATGGGCCTAAAGGCCCATAGGAATGAATTGGAAGACATATCAATGTGCGAATCGCTATTAGCGATTCACATTTTGATTTTGCAATTTCAAGGCTGCAGGGGTGTCCAAAGGACACCTTGTTGCACCCCTGAAATGATATTGGACGCTGGTGTTACACACACACATGTCCCAAGGACTTGTGTGTGTGTAACAAACCACTTAGAAAAATGCACTTAAGTGCATTTTTCTAAGTTTCTGCTATTTACCACGAGGTTTGACTTCGTGGTAAATAGCGGCCCAAAATTGCGAAATCGCAATTTTTAAATGTTTCTTGAATTGCATTTAAGGAATCTCAAATAGAGATTCCTTAAATGCTATTCCTCGCAAAAATGCGAATTCTTTAACAGCGATTTTTGCATTTGGGATGATGAATCCCAAAGACGCATCGCCAGTGTTGTGTGCCGGCAACCAGGGCAGCGCATCCGCGCAGGAGAAGACTACAGAGCCCAGAAGCCTGAGGGGGCAGCTCCTGACATCCCGCCCTCCCACCAGGAAGTTAAATACCTCTCGCGCCTCCCGCTTTGCGGGAGACGCATCGCCAGTGTTGTGTGCCGGCAACCGGGGCAGCGCTTCCGCGGAGGAGAAGACTACAGAGCCCAGAAGCCTGAGGGGGCAGCTCCTGACATCCCGCCCTCCCACCAGGAAGTTAAATACCTCTCGCGCCTCTCGCTTCGCGGGAGACGCATCGCTGGTGTTGTGTGCCGGCAACCGGGGCAGCGCATCCGCGCAGGAGAAGACTACAGAGCCCAGAAGCCTGAGGGGGCAGCTCCTGACATCCCGCCCTCCCACCATGAAGTTAAATACCTCTTGCGCCTCCCGCTTCGCGGGAGACGCATCGCCGGTGTTGTGTGCCGGCAACCGGGGCAGCGCATCCGCGCAGGAGAAGACTACAGAGCCCAGAAGCCTGAGGGGGCAGCTCCTGACATCCCGCCCTCCCACCAGGAAGTTAAATACCTCTCGCGCCTCCCGCTTCGTGGGAGACGCATCGCCGGTGTTGTGTGCCGGCAACCGGGGCAGCGCATCCGCGCAGGAGAAGACTACAGAGCCCAGAAGCCTGAGGGGGCAGCTCCTGACATCCCGGCCTCCCACCAGGAAGTTAAATACCTCTCGCGCCTCCCGCTTCGCGGGAGACGCATCGCCGGTGTTGTGTGCCGGCAACCGGGGCAGCGCATCCGCGCAGGAGAAGACTACAGAGCCCAGAAGCCTGAGGGGGCAGCTCCTGACATCCCGCTCCTCCCCCTTTGTGTATATAGCCATCGCCCTTTTCCGCATCGCGGGACGTGCGCGGGCGGAGCCGGGCGAAGCCCAGGCAAAGGGCGGGCCCTCAGAGGCCCGAGAAGGACGGGACGGGCCACCCCCCTTGGCTCCTACTGAACAAGGTATAGTGAGACTCTGACCGACATCTCTGCATGTACTGCAGAGACACCAGGACTTCTATTTGACTTTTTGCGGGACTCTGTTTGCTGCACCGTCGCCATGTCTCTTAAGGGGGCTCCCAAACCCAGTACTCTCCCAAGTGACTCTAGTAGGGGGAGGTTAGACTGCTATGTAGATAGGATAGACAGGGCATTATTACCCGTTATTCATGACTTGGAAGATTTAGAAACTCGTTTGCCCTCAAATAGCGTAGCGTTCACACATCCCGAGGCGCAGCTAGTCGACACAGCATCAAGTTTGTCCTGGTTGGAGGACTTGAATGCCCTATGTCACATCCGATATGCACCAGTTGAAACTAGAGCAGACTCACCCCAAGTCCTATCCAGCCCAATACTTCCCATACATTTGCTGTCTAACTCTTTATTGAACGCAAATGATAACACTCTGGCTGCCCCACTCTTATCCCCGTTGGTAAATGTAAACACTAAACAACTAGGGAACCCTAAAACTCCTATGGTCACAAGTAAGCGCCCCGGGGATAACAACATGGGGAGGTAAGCCAAAATGCTTAAGCCTTGCACAAGTTCTTTACTGTCTGTCAGCACCCCTCCTACAGCTTCCCAGGCCCGCGATAATATTGAATCCTTTGCACCCGCCTACCAGGCAGCTCTTCTGGACCTCATTGAACGTCTGGTCACCTCCCTAATATCCCCTTTGACTGAAAGAATCAACTCCCTAGGGGATAGGTTAAGGGATATAGAGACCTCATTTAGTGCACCGACTCAACCTAACAAGAATCCGGCAGGATTGAGCCAACCACAGCCCTTACCCGCTACCGTGGTTTCTAAGTTAGCTCCTCAAAGAAGTAGCATCCTTCCTAACAGACCCACGGTCCCACAGATCCGCCCATGTATCTCCTCGTCATTTGACACCAAGCACATTACCACCAAGAGTATCTTCGCTGATGTAGGGTGCCAAACGTTCCCCCACCTTATGAGGAGAAAACTACTAACCTTGATTATACCAAACATATACATCTGCCCCCAATGGCCGCCCCCTTTGTCTGTGTTCTCACTGGTGTTTTACCAATTACAAAGGGAAAAACCGAGAGATCAGAGGATCTAAAACACAAGGTCATTTATTGGCTGTCTAAGAATCGACCCTTGCCAGCGAACATTGATGGTGCCATTCGAAGTGTTAGAAGGGTGGGATGGCTCGGCCCCCTTCCAAAAATCTCCCAGGCGACCTGGTGTTAGTTAGATTCTGGAGCGATCGGGTGGTGCCTTATTTACAATCTTGGTTTTCACAATTAGGGGATGGCCCGATCTCTGTTTGGGGACTCCATGATTTCTACCCTAGGTCACGCTTCCCTCGGCCCCTAAAGACAATAGTAGAGAGAAAACACCGTTTTCCAGAAAGAACAAACTTAGAGATTAATTATCGGCCGGATCGGAGTGTGTATGTACAGAATGGCTTCAACAACCCCATCTCAAATTATTTTTCATGAAGTGCTTTTTAGTAGTGGTATCCAGTGATTAGCAATTCGTTTGAATTGACTTAATAATGTCTTAACTTATCATCATTTATTGTAATGAATTGGTTCTTAATGATGTGTATATAATGAATGTTGTTTTTATGTATTATGTTGGTTTAATGTTATATTGTGTTTTATTTCGTGTGGTCTTTTATGGTTTAATTTTACCGAAGAAAGACTTATGAAACTGAAACTGAATCCCAAATGCAAAAATTGCGCTCTCAGAATCTGGCCCTTTGCGAGCGCAATTTTCAATGATGAATCTAGCTGTAAATCCTTTGGTAAGGGCTCAGATCTCTTATTTGTGAGACTTAACTATGCTCAGTAACTTCTGATAAGTGGGGCTGAGGCCTTTTTCAGAAGTTGAATTACACGCATATGCATTCTGGTGGTGGAAATGATGGAGGCTGTATCAGTTGCAACAGTTCCTGTGAGACCACTGGAAGCTGCTAGCAAGAAAAGTGGAGATTTACAGCCAATAGACTCCTCAATGGACCTCTGTGGTTGTTGGCAAAATACACAACTAGGGTGGCAGGAAGATAGACTTGGACTGGAAATATCTGAGGAGTGGCTGATGATTTATGGAATTAGTGGGAAGGCAGAGCAGCCTCTAGACTACCTTTTCTCATTCCCCTCCCTCCTGCGGTCCAAAAGTGCTTGAAATGTTTGTTCACTTTTTTCAAATAGTGATGTAAATACCTCAGGCATCCACTTGAGAAGTCTATCCAAAGATTTCCTGGATGCTACAAATCTTTGATAACAGGTTTATAACTGATACACTTTGAGACACCCTTTTCCCTTCACTTCCTTCCCTCTCTTGCTCCCTTACACCAAATAAAAGGTAGGTTGTCTTCATGTATTAATGGAGATAGCAAGTCAACGAACTACATTTCATATGCCAGAGTGAAAATAACCCCTTACAACATACATATTTGTCATTTATTACATCAGCACAGATTATTTTGTGCATGCATTATTTAATTATTAGCACCAGCATTTCAGGCCGAAATGCTGAACAAAAGTACTACGAGCATACAAAGGCCAATGAACTGAATGATTAGCATGGAATAGAAAACACGGATGCCATCCTGTGTCAGAACACCTAGGGGCTCATTTATGAGCTTTGTGAGGCAGTGCGGCACCTTGTGTGACAAGGAATTTAATGGAATACAATGCATTCCTGTCCTTTCCCATGTGCTGACACACAATGGTTTGCCTTGCACCAACACAGGCACCATTGCACCATGGTGAAAGGGTACCTGCATTACATGCAGAATTGTTTTTGTGGAGGAAGGATACCTTCCTGCACCAAAACAATTCTGGGAGGAATATCCCAATCATGGGAGGAAGAAATGAGGTGAAATAGGGATATTTCTCCTTGTTACGCCTCCGCTGGGAAGGTGTAAGATTTTGAGGCATCCCCAGGTTTACAAATTCTTGTAAATCTAGGCATCCCCAGGTTTGCAAGTTCTTGTAAATCTGCGGATGCATCAAAATCCATGGGAGTAGGGTCGGAACACTCGCGCAATGCCCATTGAATGCCTTCCCAAGGTAGAGTTACCCAATGCAGCGATTTGCGCTGCGTTACTCCAGAATTTTTAAACCACACAGAATTACTCAAAGTGGCTTTGTTTGGATTCAAAAATTCTGACTTAAGGTTTGTTTTGCTCTTGCACCACGTCATATTGTGCAAGACTGATGCAAACCGGGTCATCAATAAGCCCCCAACTTTGCACTTAAGACCCCCAGATTTTTTGACTTACCACCTGACACTCCCTCTACACAGTAATATGAAGGTTTGTTCCACTTACAATTTTTCAGTTTTAGGTTAATTTATCTGGAAAAAAGCCGTCTATATTGGGGATAAATCCCTCAGGGTACTTACTCCGTCATAAAACATGTTTTCAATGATGAGCCCCCAGAGATCAGTAAAAGAAGACGGGTGACCCAGTTTTGACCTCTCGTCCATCTCTTTGTAATAATATTTCAGACGATCCCAGGACAATGCACTTGTCTTGCTCTTTGTCATATGTTTTCGAGCATCACTGATTGGCCCAGCCAGATCCTTCTTTGACCAATTAGCGTCTTGATATAACTTTGACATAGTCCTGAAAAGAAAATAATTACTCTGGTATTATAAATACATTTAAGGTTGGAAAAATACCCAAAATATAAGTAACTCTGAATACCTTTCTATGCAGTGCAAGAATCATACCACCTGAGGACCTCAGGGGCTTCATTGCTGTTGTCTTTAGAACTGGGATAACTGAGGAGGTACTACACATGCCCTAACATTTGGGTAAAATTCTATATTGTATCAGTTTTTAGTCTGTATCTGTAACATATATATTTTGTGTGAATCAATACACCATCACTTTACACAGAAAATGACAGGAGGTTCGCCGTATGTGAAGTGCGGTTACATCCAGGGAACCATGTCATAAAATAGATAAGGACGGTACTTCCACCTATCCGGGCACTGGAACATACACAGCAGTTATGCCTTTTGAATCATAATCATGGCACCATCATAGATTATTTAAACTGTGCAGGTTCCCTGATACACAGCCTTTCTCTATTTCTAGTTACTCAACGTTTAATACCTGATGCCGTGAATGAAAGTGCACAGAAACCTTGACCCTGACATATATATATATATATATATATATATATATATATATATATATTTCCTCCCAATTGTACCCATCGCAGAGGGAACTCTAAAGGTCGGTGCCAGCGTAAAAGACCGGGACGTGTCTTTTTTTCAATCCAGATCAAAGAATCACGCGGCACTCTTCTTGGCAGTTACGATATTTATTCACAGGTTACATGCAAAACTCCTACGCGTTTCGGACAAACGTTCTTGGTCACGGCAGTGTTCTACATTAGTCCTTTCTTTCTTTCACATTTTATACCCTAGCTCTTATTCCAGTACGGTGATGCATTGTGGGCCTTGCAGTTTTTTACATTTCAGTTTTTAACTTTTTTAACATTTTATACATTTTTACGTGGTGTTGCATGTGGGGATACGTTTGAAACAGTGTTCACTTCTACGTTAGACCTAATGTAGGAAAAATTCTAACTGGGTAAGCTGTTACCAATAGTTTCACAGAGCTCCCGTGAAAACATGCCGTTCATGCGTTAGCAAGCATAATGGCTTTGTGAATGCTCTGTATTCCAATGTCACTTCATTACTAGGGCTGAGTGCCCTTTGCCCCACATATATATCACACCTTTTTCTTTTTCTTAAGTGGGCCCGATTCTGTCCGTGCATCAAGTCCTGCTATGGTTTTCACAGCAAATAAACAATACAATCTCATTAAATGTTATTCACCATTTTTCAGTTTTACAAATGAACATGCAACTCCTCATCTGCGTTCAGACCCAGCGGTTGTTTTGTTTTAAATTTAATTATGAGTTTTGACTCCAATCTTCTTAATTTCTGTCGTCTATCCCCGCCTCGTTCTTGGTTTGGGATTGTTGCTAGGCCTAAATATTAACATCTTGCCAGGTCTTTCCAACATGGGTTTTGATATGTTTTGCCATGGCATATGTGTTGTCTGCATTCTGTATGGCCCGCATATATTCAAGTATCCTCTTTTTCAAGGGGCATTTGGTACTGCCTATGTACTCCTTTCCACAGCAACATCTCAACATGTAGACTACGAATGAAGATTCACACGTTATCTTGGTTTTGACTACAACATTTTTACCCGATGGATCTTTTAGGTTAGTTGTGTTCTGTCCTATTTTACATGCTTTGCATGTCTGCCATTTTGTAAATCCATGCCTCCTCTTTTGGAGCCAATCCACAGGTTTGTTCAAAGAGAAATGGCTTTGTACCAAATGGTCTGATATGTTTGGCGCTCTCTGATATGAGATCAATGGACCTGTTCCAATTTTTCTTCCAATGTCAGGGTCTTTTAATAATACATGCCAATATTTGGATAGAATTTTCAGAATTTTGTAACTTTCCTTAGTGTAGGTTATTACCAGTCGTGGTCGATCCTCTTCTTCTTGTTTAGTTTCCAAAGGTTTCTCTTTTTGTTTCACCCTGTATTATATCCTTGTTCTTATTCTTGTAAGAACAAGGATATAATACAGGGTGAAGCAAAAGCAAGATTGAGAACTAGATTGGAAATACTGGGAAAAGGGAATAATGATGGAACAATATCAAGATCACAAAAAGAGAAACCTTTGGAAACTAAACAAGAAGAAGAGGATCGACCACGAATGGTAATAACCAACACTAAGGAAAGTTACAAAATTCAGAAAATTCTATCTAAATATTGGCATGTATTATTAAAAGACCCTGACATTGGAAGAAAAATTGGAACAGGTCCATTGATCTCATATCGGAGAGCGCCAAACATCTCAGACCATTTGGTACAAAGCCATTTCTCTTTGAACAAACCTGTGGATTGGCTCCAAAAGAGGAGTCATGGATTTACAAAATGGCAGACATGCAAAGCATGTAAAATAGGACAGAACACAACTAACCTAAAAGATCCATCGGGTAAAAATGTTGTAGTCAAAACCAAGATAACGTGTGAATTTTCATTCGTAGTCTACATGTTGAGATGTTGCTGTGGAAAGGAGTACATAGGCAGTACCAAATGCCCCTTGAAAAAGAGGATACTTGAACATATCCGGGCCATACAGAATGCAGACAACACATATGCCATGGCAAAACATATCAAAACTTATGTTGGAAAGACCTGGCAAGATGTTAAATATTTAGGCCTAGCAACAATCCCAAACCAAGAACGAGGAGGGGATAGACTACAGAAATTAAGAAGATTGGAGTCAAAACTCATAATTAAATTTAAAACAAAACAACCGCTGGGTCTGAACGCAGATGAGGAGTTGCATGTTCATTTGTAAAACTGAAAAATGGTGAATAACATTTAATGAGATTGTATTGTTTATTTGCTGAGAAAACCATAGCAGGACTTGATGCACGGACAGAATCGGGCCCACTTAAGAAAAAGAAAAAGGTGTGATATATATGTGGGGCAAAGGGCACTCAGCCCTAGTAATGAAGTGACATTTGAATGCAGAGCATTCACAAAGCCATTATGCTTGCTAACGCATGAACGGCATGTTTTCACGGGAGCTCCGTGAAACTATTGGTAACAGCTTAACCAGTTAGAATTTTTCATACATTAGGTCTAACGTAGAAGTGAACACTGTTTCAAACGTATCCCCACATGCAACACCACGTAAAAATGTATAAAATGTTAAAAAAGTTAAAAACTGAAATGTAAAAAACTGCAAGGCCCACAATGCATCACCTTACTGGAATAAGAGCTAGGGTATAAAATGTGAAAGAAAGAAAGGACTAATGTAGAACACTGCCGTGACCAAGAACGTTTGTTCGAAACGCGTAGGAGTTTTGCATGTAACCTGTGAATAAATATCGTAACTGCCACGAAGACTGCCGCGTGATTCTTTGATCTGGAATATATATATATATATATATATATATATATATATATATATATATATATACTGGGCATGCTGGAGACGATGGAGAAATAAATCACCTTGATATTCAAATTTCCTGCGTAAATGTGATCTGTACCTGTGTAAACATTGGCGATTGGGGCCAAGGTTCAGGATTGAAGGATTATATATATATATATATATATAGTGTCGCTGGGGTTGAGAGTGCTCTATACAGGAGCTGCTTTCCACCTAAACTTGAGAACTACCCAGAGTTCTCTGCTTCTTTTTTGCATGCATATATATATATATATATATATATATTTTTTTTTTTTTATTTTTTTTTTTTATTTATTTATTTATTCCAAACAAGAAAGAATTTTGCACACTCCAGGGAACATAGTGTTTCACTGCAATTTATTCAGCCAAGCTATTGCGTCTATGATATGTTACAGGATATTTATAAAGCGCACGTACACCATAAATGCTTCATGGCGATGGAAAAACAAGGAGACTCAAAAAAAAGTAATCGTACACCTGTCTGAAGAGCCAGATTTTTAACAAACAAAGCTTGTATAGGATATCGTGGCTCTGATGTTAGGGGGAGGAGAATTCCAGACACCAGGAGCAAGCTTGGCAGACCTAGTTCCATCCAGTTTCTTCTTGTAAATTTTAGGGACTGCTAATAAATGTTGGCGCGCAGACCTAAGACTGAACTTTGGGATATAATTCCGGATTCTGTAGGTCACAAACATTGGGCTTTTACTGTATAAACATTTAAAAATGATACACCCAGTTTTGAAAAGGGTTCTCTGAGAGACAGGGAGTCAAAGTAATTTTACCAGCAGAGGTTTGGTGTGGCAAAATCTAGGTTAACACCAGACCAATCTAGCTGCTTGGTTTTGGACCAGATGGAGCTTCTGACTCAAGCCCTTGGGAAAGCCCAGACAGAAAGAGTTGGCAAGGGCAATAATGATCTGAATGATGGCATCGATAGAGAAGTATTTCTAAAGTATTTATAAAAAAGATTCCCCATGCAAAGTGAACGTTTTCAATTACAGTCACTATTGTGTGTATCTCAAAAACCACAACAACTAAGATAAGTTCATCATTTCTACAAAAACCCTCATAAGAAGATACACTCAAGGGATGCTAAACTTGCAACGCTTCCAACAGTAAACAAAAAGGGCCCGATTCACAGAACTAACTTAAGACAAAATCCTAAACTTACTACCATTTTGGTATTCACAGAAGGCACTTACTCATTTTGGTATTCACAGAAGGCATTTCGGAGTCCTAAAGTTAGGACTCCTAAGCTCTGTGAATACTGAAATGAGTAAGTGTCTTCTGTGAATACCAAAATGAGCAAGTGCCTTCTGTGAATAGGAAAATGGTAGTAAGTTTAGGATTTTGTTTCAAGTTAGTTCTGTGAATCGGGCCCAAAGTATCTAGCTATCTTATATATATTCTAGATTACAGGGGCATGTCTGTTGTATGTCTGTACATTTCATAAAATCCCTCTAGCGCCAATATGGATTCCGCAGTGCCCTTACCAAGTTGACCCGGAAGCACCAGTGATGTAGGATACCGCGTCCAAGAGATTCAGCTTCTGTAGTCCTGACAACGTACCGTAGAGGGCTGTCATTGCTCTTGCTCCACCCCCTGTTGTCGAGACGGCAATAACTGGAACCTATGAAATAATTAATATTTCCAATCTCAAGATTTTCTGTAATATATATATATTTTTATAAATTAGTAACATTGTCATTTGGGCCTCAAAGGTATATGTAATGGCACACAAACGTGAATTTCTGAAGATTTCCATCGAGACATTTCCCTTACCCCATACAACAAAGCTCTATTTTAGAAAATTCTAATGTGTGAGAACTAATTAGCCCAGTTGATGACACCACCAGAAGTGATGTCACACATACTTTAACATTATTGACAACATGGAGGATGACATCAGTTACATTTTAAAACAAACAAAACGAATAGAAAATTGATGCTAATTTACTAAGGCAAATAAATGACTGACAAAAGCAGCGCAGCAGTACTCCGAGGTGCCCATCAAACGGGGCGGTTCTGTTAGGAGGGCTGCAAAGAGATATTATTTCCATAAGTGTCTGTAGCTTTCAGGAGTCTAATGCGCAACGCAGCGCTCTGAACAAAGGTGTATTTAGCGTGAAGGGCCAAGCGCTACCCGGCATGTGATATTTTGTCTGCTGTAAAGGACAGCTCGACCTAACTTTCAAATGTGTGAGTCTCACTCATAAAGAGTGAGATATGAGGTCTTTGAAACAAGTTCCTCGTGAATGTCTGGGCAACAGAACCAAAGGCGATTTCTTTTCCTCCTGACAGTGTCGGTGTTTCAGTCGGAAGCTCTCTTCCCTGAATGTAGTCTCTGCTTCCTACAGGAACCAGTGAATGTGCTTAACCTGCTCAGCCACTTGGGGAAGCTCCTGATCATTCCTTATGGCTGATTTATAATGCTGCATTTTCTGTAGGGAAAGAAGAAGTAAGGGTATGTTTGGTGTCATGCCATCTAAGCAATGGCACTAGCTGCTATCAGCAGCCACTGCAAGTACTCTTTGACACCTCTGTTGAGTTATGTCTCCTGATCAAGAGCCATGGCCCTAACCACTCTTCTAACTGCTCCTGCTCACTCGTGTAACCATCACTATTACCAGGTGGCTGTGTGAGAGGAGAAAGAGCTTCTCCTGTCTCCAGTTATCACTGTAAATGGTGGGTTCTTGAAGCTGGAACCCAGAAGGTATAAGTGTTCTAGAACACTAGTGCTTGAGGTAGGGTCGTACCCTTGACCTCTCCTCTAAATCGTCGAATCTTCATTCATCAGATCAAAAACAACATGGCGCATTCTCACCGTCAGACAACATGGCGTCTGTATTACTGCCACTAAAGGGGAAACATTCTTTGGATAGAAAATGTGCATCCCTTCCTGGTTTATTCATTAGCGGTCAAGGGCACAGCTATATGAGTGCAGTGGGTACAGCGGCACCAGGGCTCAGAGCGGTGAGCCGCACTGCACTCTAATAATGTCTTTATTGTACTATTCAGTGAGTGTTCAAGGGGGCATATTTTCCTTGCTTGCATTAGGGTCCATGGCATCCATGCTACACCACTGTCAGTGGTCTTTAAAAACATTGAAGGTAGACTGCCTGCAACATCAGAACTGGAGGAGTGGCTCAGGTCTAATTACCTAAGGCAGAAAGGCTGCAAAGAGTTGCAGTTCTACTCCTATATGATAACTCCTGTTTGCCAAACATTGCTGACATTTTGCAGCAATCACAAAGAATTCAACGGATATGCCTCAAAATCTACTAATAGTAGCTTCCTAAAAGAATTCCTAGATCCTAGTTCACCAACTTTTATGCTCAACTAGCAGTTGGCAAAAAAGGCGTGTGCTGAGTACTAAGGAAGATTTCTGCCATTTTGAATATTTAGATGAAAGTTCTGACTGGGCTGGCCGTCAAACAACTGGGGTGGAAAAGGTACAACTTTGCTGGAGATGTGTACAGGAGATGTGGCCTAGTGGCTCAAGTTGCTCGCCTTTGGATTCCTGAAACCAAGGTCCGAACTCCAGGCTCAGTGCTATACTCAACATCGTGTAATTCTGTACAAACGACTTAAAACTTCCTGTGTCTAAATGTGTGTGTAATTTGTATTTATCGTGATCCCACTTCATGTGTGCTTATATATATATATATTTCACAAACAGGTTTCCCCGGTCACCGGGGATGGGTGGAGTCGCAGACAAAAACGGCAATCATTCGCTTATTTCAGTTCATTTTCGTGTTTATTTCACAAATCCATTCGGGGGTCAAACAAAAGACCCCCGAATGGATTTGTGAAATAAACACGAAAATGAACTGAAATAAGCGAATGATTGCCGTTTTTGTCTGCGACTCCACCCATCCCCGGTGACCGGGGAAACCTGTTTGTGAATTGTTAGCGGTTGGCTCAACCGCAGGAGAAACGCGACCAAGGGAAAGTAGCGCCTAGCGAGAAGGGAAGGAGCCAAGCAGTGGATATATATATATATATATATATACACACAATCCTCCCTTTACAGGGAGAAATAATGGGACGAACTCCCGTATTTCAAATACTTTTGCTGTTTTTATTTATTTTTAAAGCCTTCAATTAGCATTATGCAGACAAAACACTGACCAACGCGTTTCGGGAGCACCTCTCCCTTGCTCACGATCACCTGATCAGAGGAAGTCAGTCCTTTTTAAAGCAACATCATTGCATTTCCTGTTTCGTGTGTCCCTTGTCTCTAGGCATTCTGGAGGCTGTAGTTTTAATTAAAAACATGGGTATTACCTCATACTTTGATTCATCATATTAATGTAAACTAGTCCCATTTTCGACATTGATCCTATTATTTATCATAGTTCAATGGATCTTCTTTTTTATGACATTTCATTTTATTTTTACAAATTATCCCCTTCAAGAAGTCTCCTTTGTTAGTGTTCGTTTTGTTTATTGCCCTCTAGTGGGCAGTGTCATTTTTCTTCATTCTTTTTGCATTCTGTATTTTTCATTTCTTCTCCCTTGACCTCTTGTGGATTTACTACATACCATTTTAGTTATTTCATTTATTTTTCTTTTCTTATTTTCAGCCTCTTACTGTTAACCTTTGTTTTCTTTTTTTGTGTTAGATCCAATTTTCCTCAGTTTGTTTTTTGTCAATTTTAACCAGCTTACAATTTTCTTGAAGTTTTACGGAGTGTTTCATTTCATCAATTTTCCTTATAGGTGTATGTAAAGTTCTTCCGATTGGTTGAGACCATACGGGTGCATTGTCCTTAGTTTTGATGATATACCTCGATTCTTTTCGGCGAAGTTCTCTCTCCCTGTCACCGCCTCTTTTCATTTGTGGAACTGTATCTATTCCAAAAAACTTTAATTGCGTCCAGTCACCTTGATGATGTTACTCCATATGCTTCGCGATGGCGTTAGCTCGATCTTTATGCACCGTCGCTCTGACGTGTTCCAGGATCCGTTTTTTTAATTCGCAGATTGTGCTGCCAACGTATTGTAGTGGGCATGGGCATTCTACTATGTATACCACGTATTGTGTTTTGCATGTTATTAGTTGTCTGATCTCCCATGACTTCTCGTTCTTCCTTTTCAGTGTTTTAGTTTGTTTTGCAATTTGACACACCTTACACATATGGCATTTTACGAATCCCTTTGTTTTGAGCCAATCGCCTTCCTTCTTCTTTGGTTTAAAGTGACTTTGGATTAAATGATCTTTCAAGTTCCTTGGTCTGCGGTATGTTTCTACCGGATGTTTCCCCATCACTTCCTTGACCGTACTGTCCAATTGCAAAATTTTCCAATTCCTTCTCAGGATACTCATCACTTGTTTACTTTCTACCGTGAAGTCAGTTATGAATCGTATTGGTTCCTTATTGTTCATATTTTCTTTTTGTTTTGGCTTCAAACAGTCCTCTCTTTGTTTTTCATTCGCTTTTTCCCAGCTTTTCAAAACTATTTTGTTGTTGTACTTTCTCCTTTTGAAGCGTTCCGCCGTTTGTTGGCCATGTTTCTGCCATTCTTGTTCCTCACTACAAATTCGCCGAATTCTGAGGAATTCCCTATATGGGATACTGGCTTTCAGGGATTCTTGATGGAAGCTGGTTGCTTCCAGGGTTGAGTTGGTAGATGTACTTTTACGATGTAAAGTGGTGTGGATCTGATTATCTCTGATGTAAATTTCTGTATCCAGAAATACTACACGTTCCCTGCTAGTCTCGAACGTGAATTTCAGTTGGGTGGTGCTGTTGTTTAAGATTTCGAAGTACTCTCGAAATTCATCACTTGTTCCAACCCATATTATAAAAAGATTGTCTATAAATCTTTTCCAAGAGATGATCTTGTTCAGATATACATCATTTTCCGCTTTCCACGCCACTTCCTTTTCCCAGTATCCCATCGTTAAACAGGCGTAGTTTGGACTAAAGGAAAAGCCCATTGCTGTACCATTTTTTTGCCGATACAATTCTTCACCAAAGAAAAAAATATTTTTGTTAAGACAGATCTCAATCATCTGTCTAAGCATGGTGTTATGGTCTTGATATTCAATGTTTCTCTCCTGCAAAAAGAAACTGCACGCTTCTATGCCAAAGTCATTATCTATTGTTGTATTTAAGGATACAACATCCAGCGTTACCAACAGATAAGACTCCTGCCACGGTGTGTTCTGTAACATATTCAATATGTCTGTCGTATCTCGTATATAGGAACTGAGTTGTTTCACATACGGCTGTAAGAAGTAATCAATGTAGTTTGCTAACGGCTCTAGCAAAGAGCCCTTTGCCGATAGTATTGGCCGTCCTGGTGGCTTTTTTTGGTCCTTATGTAACTTGGGCAAGAAGTAAATTGTTGCCAAAATAGGGTGATTCACTGTTAAGTATTTGCACTCTTCTTCATTGATTAGACCTTTCTTAGTCCATTCCTGAAGTTTTGCATCCAGCATTTCCTTTATTTCATTTGTTGGATTCTTTTTTATTTTCTCATAATAGACACAGTTCCAGAGCTGTCTATGAGCTTCAAGGACATATGCTGTTTTATCTTGGATTATGATGTTCCCGCCCTTGTCCGCAATTTTAATTTCTATGTTGTTATATATATATATTGCTAATCCAATGCTTAAAGACTTTGATAGAAAAACAGACATTTGAGGTGAGCAGATCTAGAGTGTGGCTGGTGTTGAGAGTGCTCTAATAGGAGCTGCTTTCCACCTAAACTGAGAACTACCCAGAGTTCTTACTTTTTTGCATAATTTATGCGTCACTCTATGCCTGAAGGAGTTTTGTTTTGACTTATACTGGGTGCTGCCTTGTGTCTGGACAAAGCTATACCTCTCTGAAGAGCTCTAATTAGAGCGAAACGCTGTGTCAGGGGTTGCTTTTATTCATTTCAGGTTGGCTTGAGTTGGTATTTTACCAATTCAAAGCTGTAATATTGTACCTGGAGTGATAAAAGGCTTTTGTCATTTTACAGCTCGGCAAGCACAGCACTGTGCTAGTCCTATGCTTAAAGACTTAGCTGTAGAAATGGCAAAAGACTTTGTCCTTTTCTATCTCGGTGTGGAAAGCACTGTGCTATTCCTATACTTAAAGACTTTGATAAAAACAGACATTTGAGGTGAGCAGATCCAGAGTGTCGCTGGTGTTGAGAGTGCTCTAACAGGAGCTGCTTTCCACCTAAACTGAGAACTACCCAGAGTTCTCGCCTTCTTTTTTGCATAATTTATGCGTCACTCTATGCCTGAAAGGGTTTTGTTTTGATATATATATATATCTAGCAATGTTTTGCTGGCGTGCATCCTAATTGTTTTGGTGGTGATAGGACGCTACTGCTAGCACCTTGAAACATTATCCACATTTCCTCCCCATCAAGAGAAAACCTGTACTCGGAAAAATGAGAAATTTCAGTTTTATTGCTAAACAGCACATGACTCTGAATGCATTTCAGCTTCTTCATCAGCCTTAACGTGTTTGGGCTGCTTCATCAGCCTTGATCGCCCAAGACGCCATTTAAATTAAAGCATTTTATATACTCTCTGCATGTGATAGGCATGAACAAAATACTTTCACATTCTCTGTTTTTCAGTGTGATCTGCAATTAATCTCAAAGTGCCGTAAATGACATCATATTTCTCCTCGTTTCCTGTTTCTAAGTGTGCTGCAATCTGCAGCACACTTAGAAAAGGCAAAAAGCCTCTAAGGATTGTTTTAGTGCAGGAAGGGATACCAGCCTGCACAAAAACAATCCTCAGAGCACAAAATGATTCTGCCTGCAAAGCAGGCACCCTTGCACCACTGGGCAACGAGAGAGCAGGAAAGCGCTATATCTTAGTAAATATGGTGCATTCTTGCCCTTTCTATTTGAGGCAGTACAGTAGAGTGAAGCAAGTTAACTTGCTGAGGTTCGTTGTCTGAAATCCTGATACATTTGGCCCATAGTCTGATTCTAAGCTTTCTTATGTTTTTATAGTACCCCAGTCTTGAATACAGAGCATTCCCAATGTACAGAACGAGGGTTACATTCTGTTCCCCACAAAACTGAGTCACATCTGAGAGGAAGATGTAAGTCTTCTGGAAACCTACACTCACATATGCAAAAATGACTGAAAGGCCTTATTTAGGAGTGCAAAAACTGTCATCGGTGCCACAAAGGACACAACCAGTATCAATGAATCCAGGTGACTCTACTAACGCTGGAGCTGCAAGTTTAGCAGACGTGTGGGAAGACAGGGCTCATGAGGAGGGTCAATGTGGGGGAAATCAGACATTTCTGGAATACACACAAAGGAGTAACTTTGTTGGTATTCAAAAACATTGCCCATAACCTTTCCCACCCAGGTTGCATGACTAACTTTAGCTGTTAAACGTGTGCCATGAGTGTGCATTTATAGCTAGACAGAGTCCCGTTCACCCACATTTTTGCTGAGTGTTTAGGGAAAGGATTCCTTCACGTGCAAAAAGTTGTGCCCCTACCTCCCTCTCCCCCCTCCTGCTGATTGCTAGCTTGTGAGCTATCACTACCAGCATTAGGAATAACCATGGAAAATTATATTTTGATGTTGTGTGTAGGTTTTCACTCCCTCGGGTTGCCATTCTGCCCTGGCCATCCCTTGGATTAAAAGCAAAACAGAGGCACATGTCTGCAAAATCATTTACCGATGACTTCCATCTTTATCTGGGCCCTTCTGTGTATGTTGGGGAGCACATATCACACACAATACTTGTTGCTGATTCATGAAAAAGTCTCAGATATTTTGATGAAGTTGAGACTAGGTAGGTGTAGGACCTCGGGGACACGCACTGCCAACTATATGGATATCTATGGATATGCTCTTTTAGGGGTATTCGATGTGATATAAGTGAAACATAGCGCTTTATTGTCAGTGTATCCACAATCCTCGCAGTTTGAGTAGGTTATATACGAAGGAGCTGTGCGGATGCTTGAATCGATTTACTTACCATTATAAAAGCTTGCGGGTTGCAGTGCAGAATTGAGTAACTAAGGGGCATATTACCAACCTACAGCGATATTTATCGCTAAGTAGTGTTAGCGGTAATATTTTTATCGCCGCCCTTCACCTGTTTTTATCGCTCAGATAACTTGCTATTAGCAAGGTTTATCTCAAAAGCAATAAAAATCAGGCGAAATGCGTGAATATCGCTGTCAATACAGCGATATTCACGCATTAGCGTGACAATGCTCTTAGCCATGTTATCCACCTCCCATTGGATAACATGGCTAAGAACTGGTCAGGGCAGGCGTTAGCTTTTGGAGATATTCGCGCTTAGCGCGATTATTTCGAAAACTACGCCTGTGTTGATCATAGGCGATAGCGATGTTAGCGACTGTTTTCAGTCGCTAACATTTTGGCACGCCCACTTTGCATGTCATTAGTGATAAATATCGCAGACATGCAAAGCGGGCCCCAAAATGCTCGCTATCGCCTACAAGCTGTCGCTAACTGGTGTTAGCGACAGCTTGGTAATTGGGCGAGAAAATTATCGCCGCTGTAGCGGGAACATTTTTCGCTAAAGCGGCAATAAGGGCCCTTGGTAATATGCCCCTGAGTTACCCCCCGCACATCCCTTAGTAAACCTAGACCTGAGAGTCAGAGTCACATATTAGTAAAACTAGGCCTAGAGTCAATCACATACCTCATGTTCTGGAATGTCACAGGTCACTCCCAAAACTTCTTTCAAGGCATCAGCTACAAGCTTCTTCCGTTTGTGCAAGAAATCCCTCTCGTCCTGACACAGGTCATATCCCAGGCGCATGTCAAGATTTTCAGGACTGGAAAAAAAGCATAAATCCATGGCAGGAATAAAAACACAGAAAATAACTATATGACCAACGACTCCTCCAGCTTTGACCATGCTGAGAGTCATTTGCTCTAACACTTACAATTTAGACTGAAGAATGACATTACATCTTTTAATTCTGAGGTCTGACTAAGCTTGCAAAAGACATACACTGAAGTTCAAGACTAAACTGATTTCATCATCCAGAAAGGAGAGCTATTAAATCTTTGCTGATCCATATTTTCATTACCCTCCCTTCTCCTCTATCTCACCTGAAATCATAAGCACCCCACAGGACCACCATGTAGCAAGCGTTTCTCACCAACCATCAAACTCTCATTTTCTATCCATGATTCCTCCTCTGTTAAGATCTGGGCTTTAAGTGCACAGCTGCCTGAAGGACCTGTGGTGTTCACTGTTTACAGAGTGGGCGCTGGGTCACCACTAACTTATTTGGATCAGTATCCTTCAGTCATTGGCTTGAGACACTGCCAACTACGTTCCAGGTCATCCAGATGAGTATTCCTCTCTCACCTTCATGCTATTGGAAGTTTGGTGTATCATTCAGCCTCTTGTTGAGTGGTTCCATTAAATATCATGAGGAACTGTTACATTTAAGCAGTACACTCAACCATAACATGTTTTATCACATTTAGTTAGCTCACAAACGATACATGTATACAGAGAGCCATCTTTTTTTTCCAAGTGTAGCAGGTGTTTTTGAATGCTTGTGCTGTGACTTAATGGTGACTCTAACCAAACATGGCCTCCTAAATGGTTTGTATTTATCACGTCAGAGGTCACCTTGGGAGCAGACCATTCAGATGTGGTAAACAAAAAGTATGTACAATATGTACATGTTAAGATGAGGATATTTGATCAGAACACAGTGAAGCAGAACAGAATCAGGACTTTAACGATGGCTACCTTGCCATCCGCACTGTAGCCTGTGCCCTGAATTGTGCAGCACACATAAAAACAGCAAAACGCCATGCATGATTGTTTATGTACAGGAAGGTGTCCATTCTTGCACATAAAAATTCATTTTAAAAATTACGAATTCCAACTTCTATGTGTGATGCACAAAGCAATACACATAGAAGTTACAAATCACATTTAAGATTCACTATGTGCAGGAAGGGACACCTTCCTGCACATAAAGAATCATACAGGGAGCCGCTCTCGACTGGCTCTGCTCCATCCTCACTGGCAGAACCCAAAGAATGAGACTGCTGCCCTTCCTCTCCAAACCCACGGAAATCAACTTCAGAGTACCCCAAGGATCGTCGCTCACCCCCACGCTCTTCAACATCTACATGGGCCCCCTCGCCGCCATCGTCAGACAGCACAGACTCAGCATAATGTCCTATGCCAACAACACCCAGCTCATCCTCTCCCTCACTAAGGACCCCATCACCATCAGACTCAACTTCCAGGAGGGAAGGAAGGACGTTGCATCCTGGATGAGCAGCAGCTGCCTGAAGCTCAAATCAGAGAAGGCAGAGGTCCTCGTCCTCGGGCCCTCCCCCTCTGCATGGGACAACCTCGGTGGCTCACCACCCTTGGCAGCCCCCAGCCCGATGGACCACACCCGAAACCTTGGCATCATACTTGACTCTTCTCTCTCCATGACCCGACAGGTTTATGCCGTCGCCTCCACCTGCTACAACACCCTCCCCATCCTCCGCAAGACCTTCAAATGGATCCCCCCCGAATCAAGGAAGACCATCACCCACGCACTCATAACCATCAGACTGGACTACGGAAACGCCCTTTACGCCGGGATCAACAAGTCTTGGCTCTGTAAACTCCAGACCATACAGAACACCGCAGCTAGACTCGTCCTTGGCATCCCTTGACACGAACACATCACCCAACACCTAGGAGACCTCCAATGGCTCCATGTTGAGAAGCGGGTAACCTTCAAGATACTCACCCATGCCTACAAATGCCTCCATAACACTGGACCTCAATATCGCAATGAAAGAATCTCCTTCCACGTTCCCCAGAGGAACCTCCGATCCACCAACCTCGCCCTCGCCGGATCCCCGCCCATCCATAGAGCAAGAGCAGGTGGAAGAACCTTCTCCTACATCGTGGCCAAAGCCTGGAAGGAGCTGCTGATCAACATCAGAAGCTCCCCCACCCTGCACATCTTCAGGAAAACCCTCACGCCCTGGCTCTTTGACTGAACGGAGCTGCTTCCCCCCCCAACACCTTGAGAGCATCCTGGGTGAGTAGCCCGCTTAAAACTCCCTGATTGATTGATTGATTGATTGATTGATTGATCATCTGTGATGTGAAGAAGACATTTCTCCACTGGGAAAATTCCAAGTGGTGTTCTGAACCTCACTGGTGGAGTCAGTACAATGGAATGGAATGTTTTCAAGCTCTTTACTTCTCTTCTTCTAGCCATAAGGATTTCGAAATTAGATTTGTTTTAAAGTCTTGATGTAGTACAAATCCTAAAAACACCACCTTACATGACCAGAAAAACCTCATCTCAAGGTCTGCTCTTTGGTTATGTTGCATATCTTTATATAGCACTGCATTCCACAAAAGTCAGCTTCTGAGCACTAGAAATGCAACAAACATATTTACAACAAGTATTAACTGTGACTGAGAAAAAAATATACTTTACCAGTCCTTGACTGTAACTTCAAATTCTACATTCTTGTTCTGCAAAAAGAAGCATGTATTAAGACAACCTTAAAAATAGATATGTATTACATATGTCATCCACAAATTACGTGAATATACTCATTTATATACATTCAACAAATTATGACATTTTGCTAAAGTTATTTCCCAGATACTGTTAGACTGACACTTGAATAAAAAACAGAAAATGCATTCAACAGTTTACGGATGGGTACAGATTTCTGAATTTTTAGGAATTTCCAAAGGCTTCAATTAGTGATTCTTACAGCGCAACCTATGTATGGATCAACAGTGTTTAGCAGCTTCCACAAAGTAGGCCAGACCTAGCGGGAGTGGAAACACCAGACCTAGTTTTACTGGGTACAGATGCGCCTCTAATACAACCGCAGACGAAGAGGTGCAGTGCCTGTGGTTATAGGTGCAGTTGTTTCCTTGCTTACCACTTCCAGCACCATGGAAGAACAGACAACGCTCCCCCAGCGAGGCCAAGCATCCCCCTGCCCTCCTCACCCACCACCCTTCTTCATACTTGATCAAATAAAGCCTGCCCAGAGCAGTTGGTAAATAGTATCAGAGAAGTCCCTTCTCTTGTGGAAAACATGTGGAATTTTACATAGTACTTCCTGGTCTGCATGGGTATTCCCCATTCAAGTGACTAAAACTTGTAATGGCCACATTTAAGTGCCTCTATACTGCCAGATTCTGGACCGGGGAACCCCTGCAGCAAGGTCTGGCCACATCACAATGAGGGCCCTGCAGTTCTACAATAAACTGTTTCCTGCATTCCAAGTTTGTCATGATGCATCTTAAGAATTGCTTTGTAATATACGAAATATATCATGGCTAGTATCCCTCACTAGTGTTTGCACCAATTCATCCATCACAGAATCTTAATACATTCCAGGAATTGTTCCACATGTCCTTCTGTAGCCCACATCTTCATCCACCTTAAACACAGAGTTACTGGAACCACTTCTCCTTTTTTCCCCATGATTCCATGTTTTCAATGACCAACAATTAGCCTGGCAATTTGTTTTTGTCTTATCCCTTGTCATCCAGCCAATCACTGGAAGCAGTCACCATGACCGGCTATGCCTCCCACCCACATATGGGGCATGTAGCTCTATGTCGTTAGCCTCCTCCAGGAGCAAGGAGCTTATGCCCTACATTTCTCTATATTATCAACATTCGACATTCTACCATCTTCCACTTAGTTGGCACTGCCAACAATACCACATTCTGTAAAGAGTAGGAAAGCACTACCTTTCTTACAAACTTATGTTTTTTGGTTTCAGACATTGTTCCACATTTTTAGCATATTCAGAACAAATGTTTAACCGCAATGTATTCGCCATCGAGTCTATTTTTATTTGGATGAAAGTGGTAACAAACATTCACTGTCCCCGTCCGCTCTTCCTTTTTGGTCTATTTGGAGTTCCAGAGATGGCAGTCGTCTGCTCAGCGGAGACTCTCCTGGCTCCGCCATTGGGCACGCCAAGGTTGAGGAGTAACTCCACCATGAATGGTGACTGGTTAACTTTGTGATCTCGAGAAGCTGCCCACGTCTGCGGTTACCGCGGTCAAAGGCACCAGGGTACTGGAGTTGTGGACAACCAGACAGAAACAGGTGTACATAAAGAAGTGATGGACAGCGCAACCCTTGATTTATTCCACAGCAGCAGATTTTACATCCATTATCGTGACAGTGTTAGCAACTACAACTCAACGGTGGATGAAAAATGTGCATGCATTACTCTAAACTGGCTGTTATTTTTGTCCACCGACTCTTTAACTTCAACATGTTTTGGCCTTGGTGTCTTCCTCTGTGGCACTCTTGCACAAATGGCTGCTCTTATGTGTGTAGATAATGTATTACCAATTGTGATTGTGGCAATAATGCGGTCCGTCACTTGCTCCTAATTAGGTTTGTCTAATGGTAGGCACCTACAGTGTCAAATTACAGAAATTCTGTCATCAGTGTTTAGTGAGGAGTCCTTTGTAGCATTCTTAGGTTATTGTAGATTTGCCATGTATTGCACTAAAGGCAGGCTGTTGAACCTGACAATGGGACATAGTGAACTGATGGCTGTATGCCAATGCTCTTGCAGTTAGAAGAGAGACATATTTATTTTGGAAAATTATACTCTTTCTATTCTTGAAAGACAATGGGTGGAGACTCAGCCACCATTTTAGGCTGAGGTAGTATGGGCAACCATTTTGTGAATATTCTAGTAAAGATGATTATATTGGAACATGATTTGAAACGAAAATTACCTTGTGAAAATGAGTCAGAAATCGGCTGTGAGACCAGGCAACTGTGTGAGAGAAAAATGGTGGTGGCTTAATTCTTTGTGATGTAGAACTGTTACCAATCGTCTGTCATTTGCTGTGCAAGACTGATATTTTAAATCAACATGCCACCGTTGCTGTGGCAACACTTTCCATTATCAGAGACTGAGCATACAGATGTCAAATCGCACATCTGCCACTCTTCATCTAATGTAAGTCACTTTCTTTCTCCTGCAGCTCGTAGGATTTAGCCTCACAGTGGTGTGGACATGTCCTTTCTGAAGTAACACCTCAACAGTTCGTTAGTGTCCGGGTGTCTCAACTGTCATCCATACACCAGGCAGTGTAAAGAAAGCTTCAGAGAAACTAGCACAGACACAGTACATGGACCATGCGAACGATTAAGAAAAAATGACACATTGAGAGACCCTTAGCAGCACTTTTGCACCGCTGGAGCGTCACTTTTCTGATCCTCTGGGTGCGCAATGTGCCGCAGCATATTTACAAGGGTACGCAAAGCCATTTATGTGGCTTTTAATGGCATTGTAAATAACATTCTAACAGTGACGTTAGGGAGGTGCAACGAGGAGAAATACCCTTATTTCTCCTTGCTTTTTCCTCTTTCTGCAGCACACACAGAAAGAGGAAAATCTCCTCTTGTGATAATTTTTGTGCAGAAAGGTTTCCCTTTATGCATAAAAACAATCACTTCTATCGCCTATTGTGCGCCAGCGCAGGGGAAAAGGACAGGAATGCGCTGTATCTTATAGATACGGCGCATTCCACCCCTTTTCTTTTGACGCAGGGCAGTGCAGCAAGATTCCTTGCAGCACTGCCTTGCTGCAAAACCTCGTAAATGATGCCCTTATGTTTCATTTAAGCCCCCTGCAACCTCACATGAGTGACACT
The DNA here is from genome assembly GCF_964261635.1 of Lissotriton helveticus. Classification (NCBI taxonomy): domain Eukaryota; kingdom Metazoa; phylum Chordata; class Amphibia; order Caudata; family Salamandridae; genus Lissotriton; species Lissotriton helveticus. The sequence continues at coordinate 138,864,101 of NC_136070.1, forward strand.
GGTGATAATCACCTGGTTCACAAAGTACACAAGAATGATTTTGGAAGTTATCAAATTCTTAACTTTTTTGAGCAAAGAATCGCTTGGAGTAGATCCATGGGGAGTATCTCTTGATCTGAAAGGATCCAGTGGTGGTCATAAATAATATTGCTAAACATCTCACTTCATTACAGACACTGTTTTCCTACCGGGTCATCCAGATAAGGACAGTGGCAATTACTGTCACTCTTGAGGAGGGTGGTAATTTGCGAGTGTTTGTGGTCGCAAAACATTCGTACAAGGGTTAGAGAGTCGCTATTTGGAAGGGAATGCCGCTTCCAAATAGTGAGTCTCTAAACACTTTTTTGCAGGTTGCAATTCATTTACGACTCGCAAAATTGTTTTAGTACATGGCCATTCCAATTTTAGCATGAGCAAACGGGTCCCTAACCCATTTGCGCATGCTGAAATTGGTCGTACATCTGGCCCTAAATGTAATAAATGTGCTGAAAGTCAGGTCATAAAGCCATCAGAGTTTTTGCACGCTGACTGCTTTACAACCTGGGGAGAGAATGTGTCCTAACGGCTAGGGCGGTCGACTTCAGAGCTGGGGGAACCGGGTTCGAGTCTTGCAGGTACGCTCACCATTCTTTCTCTCTAGGCAAATCACTTAGGGGCATATTATCAAGGACGGCGTTAAAATTATCGCCGGTTTAGCAGCAGAAAACTGCCGCTAAAGCGGCAATAACGGTCTTGATAATATGCCCTGGAGAATTCCAATAGAAGCCCATGTTCACACCAGAACATGGACTTCTATTGGAATTCACATGGGCATATTATCAAGACCATTATTGCCGCTTTAGCTGCAGTTTTCTGCTGCTAAACTGGCGATAATATTTAACGCCGTTCTTGATAATATGCCCCTTAATCTCTCCGTGACTAACAAAACGTGAATGTGACGGTCTGTAACATAACTGGTGGCGTGTAAAGCACTCTGATACCTTCGGGTCTAGTTCGCGCTATATAAAACTCCACACAAAAAAAACCTGACCTTCATTTTGTGCTGTGAAGGACATATGATTCCATCACAATGCAAAAAGATCCTCTGTTAGGGCTTACTGATGTCTGTCTAGTAATATTAATGAGGCTGGATTCTGTGTGTGAATCTCATCGAAAGGGCAAGGAATTCAAGGATGGGGGGCCTGTGAGGGACAGCAGACATGCATCACTTGAATTCACAACAGCAAGATGTCATGCCTACTTTATGTGTCCAGCCCGAATGGTATTGATGGGGGCAAGCGGCAGTGCTCAGGCAGCTGTCTGCTCCCATATGCCGACTGCCCACATAAACAAAGTGACAGCTTCCACTTAGTGAATTGATACCATCTCCTTTAACGTGGCAACATCCAAACAGTATTTTACAACTATAATTATAATCAAAAGCTCTTGCTACATGGCTTTTTGATTTTGAAGAGAGGGCGCTTCTTTCACACCCCCTCCTCATTTTGAATCACAAGTCACAAATTACACATATGTGACCAAGGAATTTGCGACTTGCACAATGCGTCGCCATAGCGACTCGCAATTTGCGACTCGCAAATTAGTATGTACCACAGTGTCTGCGACACTGATTGCGATTCCCTATAGGGTCGCAAATTGCATGCCTCATGCATATTTATAAGGCACTCGCAATTTGGACCCCATTGTGAATGTCTGGCCCTTCCAGGTATGGTGGCCTGCTGGGCTCAGCAGACCTACATGTCTGGGAATGCTTTTAAATAAAGCAGTTTTTTTTTTGCAGCCCGGTTTCCTTAAAGGAAAACGGGATCCATTTAAAAAAAGAAAAATTAAATGCTTTTGTTTCATTTTTTAAGGGCAGGTTGAGGTCCCTGGGACCCCTGCCTGCCCTTAAAAAATATTTTTAGAGCCAGGCCCAAAGGGGAAGGGGTCTTCTGTGAAGGGTGGTAAACTGCAATTGCGGTCACAAAACAGTCATACGTGGCATTTGGGATCGCTATTAGGAAGGGAACGCCCCTTCCCAATAGCGAACCACAAAAACCTATTTAGCGAGTCGCAAATAAATTGTGACTCGCTAAATAGGGTTTGTACAAGGCCCTGTAGGTTTATGCATGCGCAAACGGGTCGCAAACCCGTTTGTGCATGCAAAAACGGGTCGTACATCTGGCCCTAAAAGTAGGAAATAGTTTTCTGATCACAATGTTAGAGGTGAAAATACTTGGGCCGATTCACAAAGGTTAACTTAGAGGTCTAAGTTTACCTTTGTGAATTGGGCCCTTAGACTTCAGGTCTAAAATTAGACGTCCAGTCTAAGTTTTCCTTTGTAAATTGGGCCTGTTGTGACACCTTCACAGAGTTTTACATAGTAATACAAAGAGCGGCTGTGTGCTGCAGATTCTGTGGCCAGTGCATTTCTGTTGTCTTTTTTACGGTTTTATGAAACAAAATAATGTTTTATAAACAAACACATGCTGTGGACACTGTATTCATATATGCAGTAATAATGTCATGTTACACATAGCATGAACAAACATTGAACCATACTGAGGGCCTGATTATGTGTTTGGCGGTGCGCGAGTGGGGTGGCACGCCAAAGCCCTGATATCCCACCATCACACTCGACCGCCGGATGCCTGCCAGATTACGAACTTCCTCATTCTCTGGCGGGCGGTTCTTTGGCTTTCCCACGGTGGTGCCTTTGTAGAAGGCACCGCAATGGGAACAGCAAAGCACATTCCTGCACGGCATGGAATACTTAGTCCATGCTGTGCAGGAACTGTGTGTACATGCAGACAGGGGGCACACCATGTGCCCCCTGCATCCATCCCCATGGCCTGAGCTACCAGGGGGCCCTGTAGGGCCCCCTAAGTTTCCTCATTGCAAGCAGTTTTATGGCGTGAACAGCAGGCAGTTAGGAAACCCGTAATATGCTTGGTGGGGCCGCAGTGGCCCTGGCAAGCATATTGCGGCCTCACACATCCATGCCACTGCCAGGGATGGGCGCTGCCAGTGGTTGCGGTGGTGCCATGACCACCGCAACCACTGTAGTTTTAAAACAGCAGTCGCACCACTGGTGCAGCGATCCCGACCACCACCACACCTACACCATTGGTTTGGCAGTCCGATGGACCACCAAACTCGAAATTAGGCCCTTCGTTTTGGGTTCAACAAAGTGGACACGCTATATTCACAAATGTAAAGACAGAAGATCATCATCCTCCATTATTCACTTATGTCACTATGGAGTTTCCCAAGAGTTCAAGACAACTGGTCCTACTGCTGCGAGAGTAACACCCCATTTCCTGCATTCCATTACAGCACTATTGAGAGAATTTGAGAGGATTTGAGGTTTAATCGTATTTACATGTGGATAGCTAATATCGCTCCTTAAATGCATGAAGCCACGTGGGGCAGACATATGCCAATTTAGTTTAGCATAAATTTAAAAGCAAAAGACTAGCACAGAAAACATGAGCAATACTGGCTCAATTTAATTTAACTTAGTTTAGTTTAGTATGAGGTGGTTTATTTTAATTTTATTTTAGGTAATTATTAGAGAGTTCAGAACATGCCACACAGGTGACCTTGCCAAAGGATAAGAGCGAATGGCCCGATTCACAAAGGGAAACTGAGATGAAAGTCTATCTTTACTGCTTTCGGTATTCACAAAGGGCATTTATGCGTAATAAAGTTAGACTTTTGTCCCAATTAAACGAGTTTTGGTCTTAAGTTTAACTGAGACCAAAAATGAGACAAAAGCCTGACTTTGCTACCCGCAATTCCCTTTGTGAATACCGAAAGTTGTAAAGTTAGACTTTCGTCTCAGTTTACCTTTGTGAATAGTGCCCAAAATGTTTAAAAAGGAATACTAGAGTGCAGCACTTTATTATACTAATACAATTATAAATACACCTAAATAGAAACATATGTCTTACAGTTAAAAAGAACTAACAAGAACTCTCTTTTTGAAAAATTAGCATTAGCATTAAAAGCAGCTCTTCTTGTAAAAATTTAAATTGTTGAAGCCTGATTCTTAATTCTTGTATAGTGCCTTAACTGGCAGCTCTATCTCAGACATGGGAGTTCTCTATCTATGAGTAACTTAGGCAACAACTCGCTGTCTCTTGCATCACATCACTAAAACGTTATTTAACACACATGCTTATATTCTACCGTTGGAGACTTGAAAAATATACAGCAGGGTCAGAAATGAATGACCAGTTTCTGCAAAAGATTGAATTTGACATGGTTATTACTCAGTAAATAAGGGCTATCAAAATCCCAAGGCCATGCAAAGCAGCAGAGCGGAAAAAGTAAAGCCAAACCTCAAGACATCTAGCAACATCTAGAAAAAGTTAAAGAGAGTGAGTACTCTCTACCCCTATACCAGGGCTTGTTAATATTGAACTTGTTGAAAGGTTCTAAGAAGGGTGTATAAAAGCATAAAATCAAATGGGAGTATTTACAAATTTTCTATGCAAAAGTGTGAGTTACGCACACGTGCATTTCTCTATCCTTTGGATGTTAAAGTTTATAATCAGTAATCGTCAATTATATATCATCAGTAAAGGAAGGCGACTTATAATGGGGGGAGTTTCTGCATTCACCAGAAAAATTTATCATTATTAACTAATTTACTGGTATTTTTTGACCAATATAAGAACACAATATTTCACCCATGTGAAATTTTGAGCTTGCTATTATGCTTATGTTACTTATAAGCTATTGCGGCTCAAAAAATATAAAATGTATACCTTGGTTATTGAGGGAGGAAGATGGCAGGAGAAGCCGCAGCATTTTGTTGGTACCTGGTTGTTAAATTTTGAATAATCAAATTACCTTAGGGTCTTTTTTTATTAAGATTTTAAATCTTTACAAAACAATGCCAGCCTACTCCTAGCAAACAGCACATTTTCAATATTTAGAGCATTTGTTCAAGACCTAATCAAGGAGCATTATTTTGATCAAGTCAGGCGATAGATATTACACAATATGGAATAGGAAAAGAAAAAAACTAAGGGTCTGATTACGAGTTTGGTGGTCGGTGGGACAGCCAAACTAGTGGTTGAGGTGCAGTGGCAGTGTGGGAGCGGGGAGATGGTGTGCCGTCCCGCTCCCACACAGCTAAACAAAAAATCAGACCAATAGCCTTCCAAGAAAAGCAAGCATTTGAATAGAATCCTCAGTGAAGCTGAAGCAATAAAATTGAGTACCAAAAGGGTTTTGTTTCAACATAAAATATGATTATAAGAAATGTTTTACTCATTATATAGTTTGCCACCAGAAGACATCTTCTCCTCTGATAGAATGTATATTTCAATTTTCTTTCTAACATTAACCTTGTCTAAAACAAATATCAAAATGATTCAATGAATTATTTTTCTCTGTCCAAAGAAAATTTGAGAAATGTGTACAGCAACAAAAATAAACAAACTGAAAATAGAACATCTAAGTGGGTCAGTTGATAGGGAGAAAGAATTGTCGAAATGCATGATGATAATAGATAGAAGGTCTAACAACCGCATAATATCATAATTATATTATGCTTTGTTTTAATTCATGACTAACTGTAGCCAGCACAATGCATTGCACTTTGCCTGCGCTGCCTCGGTGTTGGTCAGGGTGGGAGGGTACCCCGGGGGGGTGTTGGCGATGGGTGTTGTGGGCCTGTTGGAGATCTCATCTGCATGGTCTATGGTACCATGGCATCTGTTGCCTTATATGTGTGGCTCTGGCCTTGGCTCCCTTTTGTGGTGCAGGCTGCTGTCTGACTTTACACCAGGACAGAGCAGGTGTTAGTTTCCTGCTGCTAATGTGCCGTATTGCCTGTTTTGGGTTCTTATCGCCAATCTGGCTGGTCGTTGAGAATGTCGAATAGTGGTGTTGTCGTGGCTTCTGGCACGGGAACACCAACTCTGCATCTCATTAGCGATAGTTTCTGTGGTCATCTGTGGCGATGTTTTTTGCGGCTGGAAAACTGGGGATTTCGGAGGTTAGCACCAGCTTGTGAATTGGGCGATACATTTATCACCACTTTGGCTGCAATAAAGTGCCGTTAACTCGGCGATAAGTCCTTGAGAATATTCCCCAGAGTGTGATACCTGGGTAGTTGTGTGGCATGTGCTTTGACTTGTTGCACGACCGGGGCCACTCCCGCTCCATTCTGGATGATTCTTACTCCTAACGATTTAGATGTGCATCTATGAGATAACTGATGGGCTATCCCCTTTGGATTCACGAGGGTCAGTGTTTTTGCCCACACTTCTTTGCAGCCCACCCCCTTTTTGGCAGTTTTTTCCCTTGTTAGGGGTTTGTGTTTTGTTATTTCCCTAAAAATTGTTTGGCTACCTGCATAGATTAATGTGATGTGGCAGAGTGAAGCCATAAGGGGTATATACTTGTGATTGACAAGACTTGCTCGAATACCATTTTCTTTATTGTACAATAAGTTGACGATGCCATTTTCTGATTGGTGGGTAGAGGTTATTTGACTAATGGGAATTGCTTTATGTAGATTTTAATCATGTACGATTGACAAATGTACTGATGTTAGTGTACAGCTCCTTTGTGATTCAGGCTTGATTTTTCGCTCTACCATGTTCTATTGCATGGTGCTTTATGCAATGTTGTACTTTCTTCTGTATATGTTCATTATCACAAATGTCTCTAATAAACAGATCAAACAAAAAATAAAAATAAAATAACACGCATCTAACAAGTCTGTTGTACAATAAACCCTCAGATAAAACTTCACTCCAAAATTTGAAAGCCATTGTCCCAGAGCTTTTTTTAGACCAGTCCTTACATATAAGACACAACTCTACAGATGTAACCAAATTTGATGAACAAGCTAAATCTTTGACAAACAAGTCATTGAGCTAGAAATTATCCCAAACACAGTGTTTGTAGAGCAAGGATAAGGGTATGACACAATCAGAAGCTCTACTAGTGACATATATAAAAGAACACAAGAAAAGTTCACCTCTGTAACTACATTCAGGCCAATCTCTAATCACCTTCAAAAGATCCTCATAGGCTTTGAAAGATTCTCAGGTCTAGTGAATAGCGATGCTAAAAACATATTTTAACATTTCAAAATAGGAATGACCCTGAGGGAAAAACTGATCCATAACAGAACTTAAGAAAGAAAACTGGGCTCAACATAAACCACTACTTCTCCCAGCATTATGCTGCAGATTACCATTGTTCAATGATTTGCCATTAACTAGACCTGTTTTATATCAATTAACGACAGATGTTAGTCACAGGAAACCATGGGAGCAGTGAAAGCAAGACAGATACAATCATCAGGATCAACTATAAAAGTACAGTGTAGATGGCCCTCAGTTGAGCGTAAACACTGAGTGCATTTCAAGATGTTTACTGCTAGTTCTAGATGTAATCTTAGCATGACCAGTGCCTTTCTCATCAAAAAATGCATTAAGATTCAAACTGCAGCCCATACACGGCAGGATACTGAAGACTTAAACAACAAGCCTTGGCAAAGCCAATAGTTCCCACCATTGAATGAGTACCATGCGATTGGATATACCAATGCCGATTCGCTTTGGTATTAGCAAAAAAGATAAATTAAATGGCCACTAGTGTAGGACCCTGGAACAGTTAGTAGTGCAACTGCAACGTGGCTGCTGATGCTGGTAAATGTGTAGCAGGGTTAGAAGGTCATCGCGGCCTAGCGCTGTAAGGGGTGCAGTAAAGAGAACAACCACACAGATACTTTGTCCGTGACGTCAGCCACGTGCGCTGACACCACCCTTTATTAAATACTCCCTGGTGCGCGCCTAGCCCAGGGAGGTGCATGCATACAATGTATCGTAGCGGCCTGGTGGCTCACCCCATCCCATCCAACGTTTAAACTAAAAAGTAATTGTTCACACTTAATGTTCCATAGCTCCACCACAGCCCCTGTCACAGTGCCACCTTAACCGTACAAAGTCCCGCAGCCGTGTGTTCGGTGCCGGCTTGTCACAAAAGTCATACCGATGGTGCTGGCTCCGACCGCCACTCTCTTCAGTCCCAGATGGAGGGGTACCACCCCAGGGGGGTGTTGTCGGCCGCCCCTCTTGTTCTTCCTGGTGGCCTGACGTATCACTCCCACTCGGGCGGCCATCCATTGGGCCGGGGTCGGAGTCTTCCTCCCACGGTTCTCCTTCAGGAGCTGAAGCCGCAAGGCCTGGTCGGGGCACCTTTTTGAGACAGGTGATAGGTTTCATTTCTCCATGCCCCGCCCACTGCATACATTATGCTTATGAGTTAGCAGAATGTGTCTAACTACTGATATATTCATTTATGCATTTTGTGACATTATTTCAGTCTTCTTAGCTTGGCCTGTGTGCCACCATTTTTTAAGCATTTCTCTTTGCGTGCGAGTTGCACTTGCTCATCCCCCTCCCGTAGGAATAGGAATATTCCACATGTCAGCAGTTTTGTCTCTCAGCTCACTGTGACTGAAACTACTAGCGAAACCCCTTATCACTCTGTTCTCATGTGCTGGAGATGCTAAGGCCTGGCTCCGTGTCCTTGGAGTCAGAAGAGAGAATGTTGCAATTCCAGGTGCAGATGCCTCTTGTATGAGGCCATTGTTTATCCTCTCCGGGGTCCAGTACTTTTCCAGTATGGGCGTGTTTTACTCTGCATTTTTTGTATTATAATGTGTTACTGTGATGATATGAGTCAGTCCTCTCGGCACACTCTTAGAGAGTGAGGTCAGACAGGGCCCTCTCATATGGGAGTTTGTGGCCTAATAAAATTGCTTGTTTATTCTTCTCCACTGTCCGGCTGACTTATTATTAGGTAACTATAGGTGAGTGTGGTAAGTCACTCAGGTGGATTTGAGCCACGCTTATCACAGGAACTATTTCGTGCTATTCTTTGGTGTCCTTTCTCTGCCACTACTAGGGTCCCGTGAACCCGCACAACTCTCCAGGGCTCCGGTTCAAAGGGCGTGCGAAACGTTGACCCGGGATACCTGTCCTTTCCCTGGATGTCGGCGGTCGGGCACCACTCCATTTGCTGGCCTGGTCATTGTTGTTCTTGCGTCGGGCTTGGGATGCTTCCATATCAACTACCACAAGGGTCCATGCAGCGTTGACAGGTATTCCATCTCTCACGGCCCTTTTCAGTAACAGGTCATGGGGTGCACACTTTGTGGTGCAGTGCAGAGTCTGTCGGTAGGCCCTCAAGAATTGGTGTAGACACATCTCCAGGTGGGCCCCTTGGGCCACCCCGATGCAGGGAGCCTTATTCAGGGTAAGCATGAATCTTTCCACGTCCCCATTGGTTTGGGGCCACTGTGGTGTTATTTTTCTGTGTCAGATCCCCAGCTGTCTGAGGAACTCCTGATGCTCCTGCCCTTGGAATGGCAGCCCATTGTAGGTGCGCACTTCCTCAGGCAGTCCCAGCAGTGCAAATGCCTTCTCAAGCACATTTGCAAGTCTTCTCAACTCCTTGGTGCCCTAGGTGTGCCAGCTCAATCGTGCGATCTCGGAGGGCTGCGGGCACTACAATCCGGGTGCCTTTCAGGATGACTCCATTGCCAGCCGCACTCAGCTCACCTCAACACCTCCACATGCTTTCCCAGTATTCTTTTTCTCTGTTCATTTCCACTCAGGAACCACCGCCACTGGTAGTCCTGCAATGTGCGGCTCACCTCCTGTAGGCACTCGTCCTCCACCGACGCTTTCTGTATGTCTTTCAGCAGAATTGCTTGAGGGCGAGCCTCGTCCAGCAGTTGGTTTACGTACACTTCTGCACTCTCATCAACCTCGGGCCCTAGCGCTTCCTTGGGCGCCAGCGGATGTCTTGACAGATAGTCGGCAGGATTGCTTGCCCCTGGACGGTACACGACCTCGAACTGATATTGTTGGATTTGGATGGCCCATCTTTCAATTCGTGGTGGTCCACTCCGCGCTGTCCCCGCAAAAATGGGTACCAAGGGTTTATGATCAGTAATTATGGTGAAACGGTGCCCACACAGGTAGATGTGAAAATGTTGACAGGCCCATCGAATGGTCAGAGCCTCCCTCTCAATCTGGGCATACTCGGTCTCCACTGCCGTGAGTGAGCAGCTGGCATATGCAATGGGCACCCACTCCGCCTGGTTTGACCGCTGCAAAAGTACAGCCCCTAGCCCCACTGGACTAGCATTAACAATCAGTTCAGTAGCCGCTCAGGGCCGAAAGTACGCCACCGTGGCGCTGGTGGGCAGAGCCTTTTTTACATCGGCAAAAGCCTGGGACTCCTTGTCCGACCACCTCCATAGAGTGTCCTTTTTAGTCAACTGTCGCAAAGGTTCCAAGAGGGTGGCAGGTCGTGGAATGAAGCGGCCACAGTAGTTGGCCATACCCAGGAAGCTTCTCACTTCTGATGGCGTCTGGGGGGCAGCTGCCGTCCTGATGGCTTCCACCTTTGCGGGGTCCATCTGCAACCCTTTAGCGGAGAATCGGTATCCGAAGAACTCCACTTCGGTGGCATAAAACTCGCACTTCGTTTGATGGAGTGTCAGGCCATGCTCCACCAGCCTCGTCAGGGTGGCCCTCAACCTCACGTGGTGCTCCTCCAGGGACTTCGAAAAGATGAGAATGTCGTCACTCACGTTAATGACTCCAACAAGGCCTGACAGTGTCTCCCTTACAGCCTCCTGGAACACCTCGGCAGCCGATGACACTCCAAAACTCAGCCGTTTGAATCGGAGCAGCCGTACATGGGTGGAAAAAGTCATAATATACCCACTCTCTTCCGCCAGCATCAGTTGATGGTATCCTGAATTTAAGTCGACTTTCTAAAACCATTGCGCACCATTCAGGTCAGTCACAATTTCATCAATTGTGGGCGTAATGTGCCTTTCACGGTGAATGGCTTCATTGGGTAGTCCCATGTCCATGCACAAACGGATGGCTCCAACGGCAATACCCACGGTGTAGGGTCTGACACCTTCTTGATGACTCCTTCCTGCTCCAGGCGGTCCAGTTTCCGGTCCCACCAGCGGTCTGAGGTGAAAAGGGACCCTCCTATGGCGAAGTGCCACAGGCCGCACAGACTCGTTAATATGTATTTTAGGCATCCTAGCCTTTTGAACAGCTCAGGGAATTCCTCCAATATTTGATCTGCCTGCGACTGGTGAATATGCTTGGCAAATGTTACTAGTCCTAGATCTTCGGCCGAATGAAAAGCTCAGTAACGACCCCGCCCGGTTGCAGGTGACGTAGAACCGGGTGGCCGTGATTCTGTCCTTGCACCTCACCTCAGTGTCGACTACTCCTTGCAGCGGAATGGGCGTATCCCCTCCATAGGTCAATATACGGGCCGCCGTCGGCATAAGCCTAGGTCTCGGCTTGAGCCGCTTTAACTGCTCTGCATCCAGGATATTGACGGATGCCCCAGTGTCTATAAGAGCCCTTACACACGAGTCTCCAATCCACACTTGGCACGTGGGTGGTGGTCTCTTGGTAACGACTGCTGCCCCCTGCTGTCCACTTCATCTTCCTCCAGAACTTTCTTGGCAGATTGCGTAGACCCAGCTTCTTGAGGCCTGCTACCGACCTGCGGCTTGGCACTTTGACACACTTTTGCAAAGTGTCCATACTTGTTGCATTTCATGCCGGGCACACTCTCGGAGCATGCACTCCCATGCCGCAGTTTTTGTATTTGCGCCGCCTGCTGCTTTCTTCTGGCTTAGCCCCTCCATTGGGCCCTCGACTCTGTGACTTCTTTATCGCCTCGATCCGTTTTTCCTTGATTGGATTTGGAAACACCGCCTGACTCCCCGTTGGCTTCTTAGTGAGTGCCACTTCCATATCGCCAGCGAGCGCATCCGCCAGCTCATGTGACCTCCCCAAGATGAGTATTTCTTTCAGCGTAATCCCTGGTTGGCGGAGGATGAGCTTGCGCAGCTCCGATGATTTACACCAGGCTATCAGCTGGGCTCGGGTCTCGAACACCCGGTCAGGCATGGTGCAAGTACTGGCCAACTTTCTCAGCCTCGCATTAACACATGCCTATCGAATCCTCCCCCCGCTGTTTGGCTTGGCGCAATTTGAAGTGCTCCTAGTCGGGATTCACTTGGGATTCGAAATAACGGTTGAGGGCCTGCACCGCCTTTTCATAGTCCCCACTATCTCCAGTGTCCGGCAGGTCCTGAAACAACTCATATAGTTTGTCACCCCCCCATCCGCAGCATCAGCGTCCTCTTTGCCGTCCCATCTGTTTAGTTTTGCAGCTGCCCCAGCCACTTCTTCCAGCGCGGGGCCGGAGTTGCAGGGTCTGCCAGCTGGCTGAACTCAGGGAGGGTCTGCCCTGCCGCGTGGCAGGGCCGCCCTCCGGCCGCTCCCGCCGCTGCTGTTCTCTCTGGTGAATCCAGCATGGCCGCGTCCCTTCACACCACACCGCTTTTCCACGCTCCTACCACGTGGTAGCACACAGGGTCAGATCCCGCTACGTCTCCAATGTAGTACCCTGGAACAGGTAGTAGTGCAATTGCAACGTCCCTGCTGATGCTGGTAAAAGCGTAGCAGCGCTAGAAGGTCATTATGTCCTAGCGCTGTAAGCGGAGCAGTAAGGAGAACAACCACATAGATATTCAGTCCGTGCCGTCAGCCACGTGCGCTGACACCACCCTTTATTAAATAATCCCTGGTCCGCACCCAGCCCAGGGAGGTGCATGCATACAATGTATTGTAGCGGCCGGGTCGCTCACCACAACTAGGGCATCAATATGCATTCACATGTATCCTGAAATGATCCAATGTGGCCATCCTAACGTTTGCAAATATTGCGATGCACCAATAGCCATTTTAGTATTTAAAAGAAATTTAATTTACAGTTCCAAGATAAAAATGGCCATATTCAAATATTCATTAATAATTAGTATGCATGGGAGCGCCAAAGGAAACTAGTGAGCAGACTGTGTCACTGTGCAGTTGCTGGGCCATCGCAAAACATGTTTACAATTTAAAAAAAATTTGAAGTGAACAATTAAGCAAGAGTCAGGAAAAGAGAGCATTGGGTTGGCATGTGAAGCTGAACGAGCAGAGAGGGAAGGAGAGCAAGAAATGACTAGAACGCAAAATAAAAGAACATTCCCTGATAAAGGGATAGAAGTCATCAAGTCAGAAAACAGTAAAGCAGATACGCTCGATTGGCAGGAATAACACAAAAATTGGGTTTAAAACCTTAACTCGGGACCACAGAGCCGACATAGCAAGAAAGCTTAAGAATCATGAGCAAAGGGCTGACAAAAAGCCCAGTTCATATATTGTATTATAGATAATAGGTCTTTTCAAAACACATCTGCAGCTGTCTTTAGGCAAGACCTGCAAATCTCCTCGGGAGAGCAACAGAATCACTGGAGATTCAAGAGTCAAAAACCAATGCAAAATAACATGACCAATGACACACTTGAGATTGGACTGCAAAAACGGTGAATGTTTCCACCCGTTTTAAGGGAAAAGGTGACCGTCATTAGGGCCTAGGCCCTTTGCTGCTCTTTTGCGCCTCCAAAACGTCACTTTTTTGGTGTTCTGGTACAGCGGCATATTTACAAGGTCTTATAAAACCACTTTACGTAGCTCTACATGACCTTGTAAATATTTGCCCCTTTCACGCAGAACATTGCGTGATAGAGAAGTTCCATGGGTGTTCCCACGGAACATCCATGGAATCTGAAGCATTCCCAGATTTACAAGAAATCTTAAATCTGGGAATGCCTCGGAATCTAAAGCCACCCCACGGGTGGAAACAGGGAGGCGCAACAAGGAGAAATGTTTTCATTTCTCCTCGTTTTTTCCTTTTTCCGTGTGTGCTGCATTCTGCAGCACACATAGAAAGAGAAAGTTGCCAGAATTGATTGATTTTGTGCAGGAAGTTGTCCCTTCTTCCACAAAATCAATCAGCCCCCCCAATGCAGGCACCCTTGCCAGGGCAAAAGGGTGCCTGCGGTGGAGCTTGGCATCCCATTGTGCGCCAGTGCAGGAGAAAAGAACAGGCAGGGGCAGCTCCTCCGCTATGGCGGAGGTGCGTCGCCCCACTGCTTTTAAGCAGTGAAAAACATAAAATGACAATCACTTAGAGTTATTGTCATTTCATGTTTCCTGTCCTGCTGCTTTGCAGGGTGTGGGAGGGTGGGCCGGGCTGCTCTGCTCACCGAGCAGGGGAGGAGTGGTTTGCTTACTCCAAAGTACGCAATGACTGTTCGGTCGGCCCTCTCGGGCCGCCCATACTAGTCAAGTGCACTTCCCTGTTCTCCCTGCAGGCTGCATTACAGCCTACATGGAGAACATGCCCACCCCTACAGCCCCTGGCTGAGCGCTGTGATTAGCTTAGGGGAGAAACCTGGCTGCCTGCTTCCTGTTCATGTTGGAGGCAGGAGACCAGAAGTGGAGAAGACGCGGGACCCAGCCTCGAGGTGCGTTTTTTAAAATGTATTTGATTCATTCCAATCTTCCTCACCCCCTGCGCGTCACCCACGGTTCCCCCTCCCCGCTCCCGCCACCATCAACCGCAAGCCATGCCAGCCACGACTGAGAACAGAAGTGCACCTTATCTCATAGATACAGCACATTCCTGCCCTTATGTTTTGATGTAGGGCAGCGCAGCAAGATTCTTTGCGGCACTGACCAGCGCCAAAACTCATAAATGAGGCCCCTAGTGAAGCTTGGCAGTCCCGGGCAGTAAAATCACAATGTGGCCCCAGTGTGCAAATAGAATGCTCCCTGCACATTAGGGCCACTATATTTTTGTTTTTCAAAATACAAACATCAACTTTAAGACTTTGTATTTGAAAAACAAAGGTTTTTACAAATAGGGCCAAAACAACATTGTGCAAAATCTTTTGGCATCAGTAATTAAATGGCGCACTGGAAGATGCATTGAAGGCAGTAAGATCCTAGCCAGGCAGGAGGGGTCCAACAGGACCGGCAATCTTCAACCAGAGGAAGGTAGGCCCACCAAGGTGAGGCTGCAGATCCAACTTTAACTGCCCTCTTTAGTCATTATGGAAATTTGCATTTGCCACACTCCCAGGATTTAGCTGACCATTCAGATCCCTGGTTAGGACACATGTATAGATATGCAAGCCAATGCCAAGTCTGCCCTTGCATCACCAAAATATTTTTTCAGTAAACATTTTAACAGTAGTTAATATGAATTAATAACAGAGAGAACAAAAATTGTTGCATACAATATAATTAGACTACACTTTACCCAAGAAGGAAATCAACACCTATAAAGTACACCATGTACATTTCTAACCTACTTAACTAAAAGTATTTTTCAACAAAACTCTCTAGTGTTCTAAAAAACAGAACCAGATATACATTCATATAGTAGGATACAAGATGATCTCAAAACCAACACAATAAAATGCGACATGTGTAACAATGGGAGTTTACAATGGTGCTCCATTTGTAAAACGAAATAAATAAATAAATAAGTGCAGGTGCCCAAATAGTTTTTGGACTTTACTGCCCATTTGGCACCACCCATCTCCATCACTGGCACCACCTACAGTCTGCATAGAGAATTCCAAAGTGAGACAGCAGTGAGGAAGCAAAGCAAGCGTGCCAGTTTCCCTGAAGTGGAGTTCAGTGGGGGCTTCTCTGCCTAGAAATGTATTCCTTTGGCACTTTCTATATTAGAACATTTATATTATCATCTCATGTATTCTCCTGTTGAATCATTATTACAACTGGCACTTACACAACTTTCGCTTTGTGCGCTACACAGACAGGTCAAGAATTGGCTGAGCATGTAGGAAGAAACCTTCCATGACACAGTGACTTGGCAATGTCAGAAACAGGCACTGCCTTTCACCTCTTCTCCATAACTCTCAGTTGTGTCGTCCCCACTCATCCACTTCCTGACTTCACCACAACACCTAGCTGAGTTTGCAGTGTGTGCTATACAAGACTCATTCAATGTGGGATCAAAACTGCAAAAACACAGGGCCTCATTACGATAGTGGTTGGACGATCATCCGGCAGGCATCATTTCGGGTTTGAGACCGTCTCACAAGGGGATCGGTAGTCCCGACAGCCCAATTAGGGTATGACTGCCGTGCAGACAATTGTAAACTTTCCTTTTTCCACTGCAGTTTGAGCTGCAGCCCGAAAAACGGCCATTGCACGAGCTGCAACTGAAAAAGGGATGTTTTTGAACATCCATGCACCGTGTGCCAGGTACCTTTTGGTGCATGGATTTTGAGGAGCACCACATGTGCCCCCAAGGCCACTTCGCAGAGGCCTTTTGGGGGCCCTGGTAGGGTCCCCCAAAGTCCCTTCCCGCCAGCCTTTCCATGGTGGTGGAACTGCCATAAAAAGGCTGTCAGCAAGGAACATTGAAATACCTACGGCGATGCCTGCGCAGGCACCATCCTCATTGTAGGGATTACGGACCGACCGATGCCCCGATGAGCCTGGTGGAGTCGTTGGTATGTCCCTCCGACTGCTGTGGTCTGACTGACTGCATCGTAATGCGGTGGTCAGAAAGCTTTACTGTTTGTTGGGCAGACAGCCCCTGAAGGCCTGTTGGGGGCAGACTGCCCGACATCCTAATCAGCCCGACAAAGTTTGGGAAAAGAAAACACTTTTAAGAAATAAAGACGCACATACATTACAACATTATTTAAAATGCGAAATGTATGTGGTGCCTGCATCAGTGACTTAGATTACCTTAACGGTTCTGGCACATGTTGTCGAGAAAGAGACCAGGGTGTTTGCTTGTAAAATCAAGGACTTGAAGGATAGGGCCCAGTAAAGGCATGTTTCAAAGTCTGTTTCTAAGTAGAGCCGATGCTGAGCACACACGCCACACACATTCCCAATCATATATTCTCTCTCTCTCTCTCTCTCTCTCTCTCTCTCTCTCTTTGAGGCTGCAATGGCTGACAATGAGGTGTCTAGGACAGTGCCTTTTGACTGTTTAACCAACACTAAACGACTGTTAAAAAGCAGATTTGTTCAGATGTAAAGAGTTCAGGTCCCCTAAAATAAAATAAGTATCAGTGAGACCCACCAGCACACATTAACCACTGGTTGCTAGCAAGCTATATTTGCCTTCCTTTTGGTGTTACAGTCAACTTTGTCAGAATGGGCCATATGTATCAAGCCAAATTGACTTCGCAAACGCCGAAATTTGCAGAATTTCGGCGTTTGCGAATGCAATTTGGACTAATGGCATGCATCAAGGAAATCTGCTTGAAAAATAAGGAATCGCAAAATTTGCGATTCCTTATCTTGCGATTGCATTTAAGGAATCGCAAATTTTGCGATTCCTTAAATGCAATGTAAGAAGCCATAAAAAATAGTAAATTGGCCTTAAGGAATCGCAAATTACCACCAACTTCTAGTTGGTGGTAAGTTGCAAATTCCTTTCAAAATGCATATTTTTTCATTTTTCAAAGTGCAATGTGACGCACATACATGCCCTTAGGGCATGTATGTGCGCCACATGTTCACCCATGCAGATTTCAGGGGTGCAACAGGGTGTCCTTTGGACACCCCTGAACCCTTGAAAATATTCTCGATTTGCGATTTGCAAATTGCGAATCGCATATTTCCCCTTCATTCCTATGGGCCTCCTGGCCCATAGAAATGAATGGGAAATTATTCCTTAATTGCGATTAGCAATTTGCTAATCGCAATTAAGGAATTTAAAGGAATCGCTAAAAAGAAGCGAATTTCTACATACATACCATTTTGTGATTTCTAAATAGCGATTCCTTAAAAATCGCTATTTAGAAATCGCAAAACGGAATGTTGATACATATGGCCCAATGTATCTTAACTGTTTCAATGCTACAACCCCCAGACCGGTCTTACGCTGTATTTCAAGTTGGAACTAGACCAACTGGCTCTACATTTCAACTCTGTCTGTGGACCTTGACTCTTGGCACCCCCACCTAGCCCCTTCCAGTTTCTCTGATGCTTACTTTTACTCATTTGCTATCTCTGATACATCCATCCACCCTACTCAAGTAAATATATCACTTGTCCATTTTACCAGTAAGTAAATGTGAGAAATTAGGTTGTTAGTTGGCTGGAGTTTGAGCACCAGACTAGCAACAGCCACAATCCCTTGCAGGGTGAACTACAAAAAAGTCAGTAAATTAACATTTGCTTAATAATGGGTAACTAGGCACCAAAAGCTGTCAGTTTTAACTTAGAGACAATGTGTTAAGTATTTTCTGCAGCACACAAATAGTAATAAAGTGAAAACAAAACACAAGAAAAATCCCCAATGACACAAGAAAATACCATATCCCAAAAGACTACATATTAATAAATTATTTGACACCAAAATGACAAAATTCCAATGAGTAGAACCAGCTTTATGAATTTAGATTTTTGTTTCTGAAAACCAGAGCTTAAAAGATCAAATTGCCAACAGCGGACATATAGTTGCGTAGGGTCAAAGTGGAAAGGTACGGACGGCCGCGATGGAGTGTGGGTCGGATACAAGAAGTGGATTGGGGCCGGTTAGCGCTTACCTTTGGACTGAAAACTTCTTGCAGAAAAAGTTCTGAGAAGGTGAAGTTCAGGGGGGCAAGGCTTCAGAAGGTGTCCAAGGAAGAAGTGTTGTTGTTGGATGGCCTTGGGACGAAGACAGAGTGAAGATTTCTACGTCCGGACTTAGTCGCCAAAATGGAAGCCGAAATCTCCAGAGAGACTAAGCAGAGGGCTGTAGCCAAGGACAGTTACACAAGGTCAGATAACCCTTTGGCAAAGGACCGCTGAAACCAATTTGCTGCTGCAGAGAAGAACGTAGCAGGAGAAGCCTCAAGGTTAATCCGACCCGTAATGCACCTCAGGAAGATAGGCGAGCAGGTTGGTCCTGGCCTCTTCTTGCTGCTCAGAGTACTTTTCAGCCAAATGTTTAAGTCCTCAGTTTTCGAAATTGGCCATCTAGGCACCTTTAGCACACCAACCAAGGGTTCAGGATTAATAGGACACCTCCTGGGGGTTCAGGACTAAATCAAGCTGGGTCTAGGTGTGGGTTCAAGCTGCTGGGAGCCTTTTAAGTCCCTGTGGCTCTGAACAGGGAGCCATCAAACTAGCCCTTGGAGTAAGTTCTGGCAATCCTGGGTGTAGGTGAGATGCAGGGCTCAACAGCATGGCTGCCCTCTGAGTGTTCAAGGGAGGCTCAGGGTAGGAAAGCAGTCATTCCAGGTAAAGCAGCAGTCCGGCAGAGTGCACAGCAGGTCACAGCAGCAGGCAGCTCTCTGAAAGTTCTTCGCAGGTCTAGTAGTGTACTAAAGAGTGGGTCTGAAGGTCCTATTTTTATACTTTGGTGCCCTTCTACTGGATGGTGGGAGACGCTCTGGAAAGATTCTTTGAAGTGCAGAGAATTTCCTGGCTCCCCTGACCTGGCTCCAGGCTAGCTTCAGTGACAATACAGGCTTGATAGGCCCTTTGTGCGAGGGAAGAGCACAAGCTATTCAGTTGTAAGTGGGGCTGTGATCAGCTCTGCTCCCCTATCCTGCCAGCAGATTGCAGATTGAGGCACACCTATTCCTCCTGGAGGGGCGGATCCATGCCAGATTTTTTGCATATCCCCATGTAGGTAAATGTAGTTATCTTAAAAATGTGGCATGGATCCAGCCCTCCAGGACCAACTTTGGAGAACCCTGGGCTATGGGAAAGAAAATGCCAACCTTCTAAAAGTGGCATTTTCAAACCTGTAGTGAAATATCCGACTTTACAATTAAAGAGGGGTTATCATTACAATTTCAAAGGTACCAAACAAGATATATTTAACTGCTCTCAAATAGGAATTACAGCTTATTATATGTAATAAGGAATCCCCAATGTTATTCTATAGGAGGGGTACGCCTCAAAGTAGTGAAACACAATTTGGGGAGTTTTTCATTACCAGGACATGTAAAACTTAAAATACCATGTCCAACCTTTTACCTACACAGCACTATGCCCTATGGATTACCCCGGGCCTTACTTAGTGGTGACGTACATGTAATGAAAGGGGAGATTAAGGCTTGGCAAAGAGGTTTAAATGGCAAGTCAACATGGCAGTTTAAACCTACTTTCAGGCTGCAATGGTGGACATGGGACATGTTTTAAGATGCTACTTAAGTGGGTGGCAGAAGCATTGCAGGCCGACTGGTAGCATTTAATTTACAGATCCTGGGTATATATTATAAAAGTGTATGAGGGACTGATAAGTAAATTAAATATGCCAAACAGGTGTAAACAAACTCTGCCATGATTAAAGGATAGAGCACAAGCACTTTAGCACTGTTAAGTAGTGATAAAGTGTGCAGAGTACTATGGCCAGCAGAAACTAATTCAGCAAAAAAGTGGTGGATTAAGGCAAAACTTTTAGGGGTGACCCTGCAGGGAGGACCTGGTACAACAATACTGCCCTCTAGCCTAATGCCAGTTGAGACTAGTAAATATCTTGATGGACTTCCCTGTTTAGGCGTGAGAACATGGACACTAGCCCAAGTTCTATGTCCATCTGAATTCAGTTGGATACCTCTGTCTATACTCTCCTGAGCCACAGCACTTACCCATGGGAAACCCTTCTCTTTACCTGTGGAACCCATCTGTGCAGCACCTAACATTAATTTGCTCACAGATGCATAATAGTAGGCAGACCATACCACCAAGGCCAACAAAGTGACATGGTCCATTCCACCCCTTCTATCAGACTTCTGTCCACAACCCAAGGAAAAATCTGCCCATAAGAACAAGAAACAGAGGCCACTGACAGCTGTCAGTGTCATGAGCCAGGTCCCAGTCCTCCCTGGGATTTCTGACATCTGAGGTTTTTCAGAGCAGGGGTAAAAAAAAACCTAGGGTGTTAGGCTCCCTTTTTCCACTCTTCTTCCCACTCACTACTCTAGTGGTGATAGCCTGGGACTAGTCACTCAACCCAGGATCTGTACCCTGAGGCTACACAGGAGCCAGGGGTGAGTCCTTATTCCCCATTCCCCTCCATCTGGACCTCTGTACCCTCCATTTGGAAGTGGTAAGCCCTAATGTCTGAGCATTCAGGACACCTCGGGCGGCTGACTCTCCGAGCTCTTCTACCACCGCTGGCAACTCATTCCCCAGAATATAGTCAATGGGCATTTGGAGTTTGACTATGACCCTTCTCTGGGTCACATCCCCCCCCCCACTTCAGGATTAACAGGGCCCTGTGGTGGGTAAAGATCTGCCCCTGGGCCTGAGCACTTACACACCTGACCAGTGTATTGCTCTGGGGAAACCAGCCTTTCCACTACAATGGTTGAGCTGGCCCTGGTGTCCCTCAGAGCAGCGATTGGGACCCCCCTCACCTGGACCTGGTGGAAGCGTGAACTCCCACCTTCAGGGATCACCAGTCTACCCTCTGCGTCCACTTCATTCTAAGAAAGATTTGAGCATGATCTATCTCCTGCCCCTGGAGATTACCTACTCCAAAGGCCAATATTGTCCACACATGTGGAGGCTATGCCAGTGGGTGGCTTCTTTGGACAGACAGAATCCCCCTGCTTGTATCCTAGCTGGGAAAAATCACAGCTGCGGGTTGGATATGGGGGAACCTGGTCCATTAGCGATCAGAACATCTCTTCTTCTTCTGAGAAGGGACATGGCAACATTTTCCTTCCCCCTTAACCTGAGAACCTGAACGTCCTCTCACTCTTTGGGGGGAAGCTGAACCATCATTCTTGCAGTCACACTAAAGTACCTTTCTGTGCACTCTGATGCTGACCCATAGATCTGTCCCCTCTGCAAGCTTTCAGGGGTCAGCAGGCCTCCTATCTACCAGGTGTTGGCTCAGCTCTGTAAAACAGGTATTGAGTTTGTGCTACCTCATAATTAGGTTGCTCAGACTAGTGAAATCATCTACCTTGCTGCCTCTCACCCAGCCCTTCAGTGCCTTGCTGGAATGATCTAAGAAGTCCACCCAGAACGGGTTGGGAGTTTGTGGTTGTCACTGAACCTCTGAAGGCACTTCTTAGGGGTCAGCCCAAATTTGGTACAAAGAATGGCCTTCATGGGTGCACACTTGGTTGGGTCCTCCACCTCAAGTGTGACAAATGTGTCCCTTCCCACCATAGGCATGACCCTCCACATGCTAACCTCCCTCCCCCCAGCACTCCTCTGAGACCTTTTGTACCCTCAGAGCTACCTCGTATGCTGATAACCATTGATCTATATCATCTCCCACCACACAACTGGGCTCTAGGTCATTAGGTATGCGGACTCTCACCTCTCCAGCGGGCACTGCTAGTATGCTGCCACCAATATTGCTGGACTCCACTATCTTGGCTTTTCTTTCCAGCTCCTTGAGTTTGAGCTCAAGTGTCATCCTCTTTTCCTCCATCCTTAGCTTGATCAGTTCCAGCTGTAGCTTGAGCTTCTTCTTCTCCCTCCTGTCCTCCAGTTCCTCTGGGATCAGGCCCCTGGCAGACACACTGCTCTCTGCTCCATCCTGAGCATCCGGGGCATCCTGGTCATCTGCTGAGATCGAATTGGGCTCTTCTGGCAGCTCAAGACCCCGGTCTCTCTCGCCTCATTCTCTGTGTGTGCTTCCTCCTTTTCATTGTCATCCACCTCATCCTCTTCTGATGGAGCCTACCACATCTGCATATTCTCAAAGGCCATGAGGGCGACCTGGAAATCCAGTATGGCAGCCCTCTTGTCTGCTTTCATGTCCCTTTTGCTTACAGAGTATCAGCCGCTCAGCGCTGCTGAGTGTGTTATAGTTGCATGGCTCCATCTTCATGGTCCAAAAAGGAAATTAGAGCACTTACATTTAGAAAAGCGAGAAAATAGTCAATTGAAAAATTAAGGAAGATTTTAAAAAGGGGTCACTTTTGAGGAGGAGCTACGCCAGCAACCAAGATGGCCGCGTAAGCTCCCGGCTCCGCCGACCTCCGCCAGCAGCTCGTATATCCTGTTCTCAATCCTGAATTCGCACCAGTCTCCCGGGTTCGTGAAGTATTCCTGTTTCTAAAGGTGTAATCCCGAGCTTTTTATCTTGTCGGATGCCAAAGATACGCCGTGTTCCCATTCTCGGCCTACCATCGTGTGGAAGCCGGGGCCTCGATTTCTAGCCTATCCGGGTTGGAGTTGATCAACAACGGCCGCTGGACCTGGGCTGAGCCCGGTCCGTCGGAATGCATCGTGAACTGCTTGTTTTGGTGCTGGCATTGTGAGCGGTCTACACCGTGGAGACAACAGCGTACCGCACCGGTTGCCGTGTTCGGGGGTCCGACGTCCGGAGACCCTGCCCTTCCCGGGGTTGACGGGCCGGGGCCCTCGCTGCCGGCGAGGGTGTCGATCTGGCACGACGGAGAGCGCCCATTATTATCATCGGATTTGCGTGGCCTGTTACCCCGGAGAAGCTTGCCTCCGGGGTTCGAATCCTGCTCTGCCTCTTCGTGAGAGGAGATGGGGCGGACGGAAAGTACGGCATCGCTACAGGCGTCATGGCCGCCATTGTGGCGCTCCATTCACAATCCACCGCTGTATTCCGGACACTGATCGTGCAAGTGGACGGTATCTTGGGACCAGCACACGACTCTCCGTTTAGTCCTACTATATCTGTGATACCAGCGGTGCAACGTACACCTGAGATCGAGGCCCCCGAGCAGAACCTGGATTCACTGTGCTTTGTCGGCCCCCAATTCACACTCAGCGAGCCCGTGATTGTCGCTATCGTTCCCTGCTCGATCCTGCTGCCGCCTCATACGGATATGGACAGTCTTCTATGCTGTAACAAGTTCCAAAGTGACTGTTGGGGAGATTTGCTATTTCAGGACACATTCCCTCACTCGTTTTGTGGCTATCGTGACCCTCTATCCTTTTGTCGATCCTGCAACACTGATGTGGACTTTAATGAACATTCTGCCTTTTCCTTTGTGATGGTGGTTCGAGTGAAAGAGACTCTCTCGAAATACCGTACTGGTCAGGGTTGAACTTGAGGGCTTGGACTTGATAATATGGCTTGACTCAATGCTGGGATTGTCACATGCGATGTGCTGGGAGTTGGGTGGTGCTTTGTTATACTCCCCCGATTGGTTTGTATATTTTGCTAAATGTTGGTTCGATTATATCTCGGGGTGGTCACTGCTGGCGGGGGGTATGGGAGACCGGGGGTGTGTTTGCTTTTACGACATTCCCTCCTCCATCTTTTCCCTTCCTTGGGGTTAGTTTAGTGGGCGACAGGCACGCTGCTAGTGGGTTAGGTCGTAGCCATCCGCAGGGGTGCAGGGTGGGGGGTTGAGGGGGGTTTGTTATTTTTCCTTTCTTTTGTTCTATGACCTTTCTTTTTCCCTCTTCCCTTCTTCACAAGAGATGTGGCGTATTCTCCTGATCTTTATTCATCATATTCGGGTATCGAGTGTCTGGTCTTCGTATCCTGTATTCTGGGTGGGCGGGATTCGGCGATGTTTGCTTAGGTTAACGGTAACGTGTTGTTTTACCTCTGCCCTACACTGCCATTGACGTCTTTCAGATGCTTGTAATCGTTGTGTATTTCCTCAATTGTTTTGCCCGTCCACCATTATGATATGTTCCTCCGAATGATGCCCGATATGTATATTTTTACTCTTGTGTTATAATTAATAAAAATATATATAAAAAAAAAGGGGTCACTTTGATGTCAAATTATTATTTTAGGATTTTTGTGTAATACAAATCACTGTATGGTACTGCACAAACACAAGCCCTGGTCCACACCACTAAATACAATTGTACGAAATGGGGTTGCTGGTTGACTGGGTTGTGAGCCCTGGCCAAGCACCAGTCTCATTCCCTTGTAGGGTGAACCACAAAAAAAAAAATTAACCTGTGCTTAACCCTGGGTAGCTTGGCACAAAAAGCAGTCAGGGTTAATTTAGAGAAAATGTGGAAAGTATTTATGCAGCACACAAACAGTAATAAAGTGTTTATCCACTCTGGCACATCCTCGTGACATGTGCGGGGAAGACAGATGAGGAGGTAATACCCCAATTATGTGCCTGTAATCTTTATTCATTCGAGCCCTGGTCTTCCTCATCACAGCCCTAGATTCCTGCCCTCCATGCCTGGTTGTTATTTACCCAGGGCTATTGAGGTGATTGGTATTTCAGAAAGTGTGGTAGGAGTATGACTTTATGTCTCCCAGGGAGGAGGTAGAACCTATGTTTGGACTCGGTATACATATTTATTTTTACATTTATTTTAGGGATAAGGTAGGCAAATCCTGTTGTGTAATAACTCAAACTTCACAGTCTAAGGACTGTGAATGGAAAGGCAAGGACTCAGAGTAAAGAAAATTACCGGTAAGTAATCAAAACGAGTCAGGATTAAAAAATAAATGTTTTAGTACTGTAGCCCATAACTTAACTGCTATTCTCAGCTCCTACTAAAGGACATGAGATCATAAAACAAAGTATATAACTGAGAATCAGCTAATTCTAATGTATATGCCTGTATTTTCTCATATACAGCAATATGAAGGCATGGGATTGTTTTACAAGATTTTGAGGGAGGATTTTTATTTGGAGTCTAAGGGGGCTATTTAAATATTGATGGACGGAGTAGTCGCCTCTGACCTGGCAGGGGACTTTACGTCTGCCAGGTAGAGACTACCCCGCCCACCAAATTTGTATATGACTGCCTAGAAGGCAGTCATTTATAAAGGCATTGACAGGAACTGTCATCACGGCGGTTCCTGTCAATGCGTTTTACTGTTACAGGGCTGGGTCGGAAGGACACAGCCATGTAACAAACAACAATCTTCTTTTCTTTTCAAAAAGAATATCCCAAACAGGATTTTCATTTTGCAAAGAAAAAAAGTGATGCTCCCATAGCCAAATCCTGTTGTGTAATAACTCAAACTTCACAGTCTAAGGACTGTGAATGGAAAGGCAAGGACTCAGAGTAAAGAAAATTACCGGTAAGTAATCAAAACGAGTCAGGATTAAAAAATAAATGTTTTAGTACTGTAGCCCATAACTTAACTGCTATTCTCAGCTCCTACTAAAGGACATGAGATCATAAAACAAAGTATATAACTGAGAATCAGCTCATTCTAATGTATATGCCTGTATTTTCTCATATACAGCAATATGAAGGCATGGGATTTTTTTACAAGATTTTGAGGGAGGATTTTTATTTGGAGTCTAAGGGGGCTATTTAAATATTGATGGACGGAGTAGTCGCCTCTGACCTGGCAGGGGACTTTACGTCTGCCAGGTAGAGACTACTCCGCCCACCAAATTTTTATATGACTGCCTAGAAGGCATTCATTTATAAAGGCATTGACAGGAACTGTCATCACGGCGGTTCCGCTCAATGCGTTTTACTGTTACAGGGCTGGGTCGGAAGGACGCAGCCATGTAACAAACAACAATCTTCTTTTCTTTTCAAAAAGAATATCCCAAACAGGATTTTCATTTTGCAAAGAAAAAAAGTGATGCTCCCATAGCCATGGGAGTCTTCTCCCATGGCGGGGGGAGGAGGGGAGCGTTCAAATGTTTTTACTGTTCCTTACCACCAGGTTTTTCCTGCCGGTAAGTAACAGTAGCAAAATGATTGTAGGCGGACCTCATTCTTACCAGCAAGAATTAAATTAGGCCTCAAGTATCTGTGTATTTGTTTTTGCTGAAAGATAAACAATTGCTTTTTCATATATAATTAGTTAATATCTCAGGGAATGCATTTTTACATTGTAAGTACTATTAACGAGCACAGTAGGTAATCTGTGGATTTACCTAAAAGGAAACACTCACCATTGATGCTGGAAGTGCCACGTTCACTTTATTGCCTACAGTTAGTGTCTTCAGAGGTAGAACGACCATGCTTTCCGGGGTGGTGGAGTCTTTTCTGGATCTGAACTGAGAAAAAAACAAGCATGTATCTTAACAAGGAGAATAAGAGTCGATTCAGCAACAACTTCAGCAGAAGCAATAAAAATCAGCTGCAACCTCTACAACAATGCTGTGTACTACTTTGTTTCTACTGATTCTTAAAGGGAATCGCCTGTTTGAAATTTGGACCCAATTGATTGAAAAAAATTGAATTTTACTCTCTTGGGGCCATATGTATCAAGGCCAAATTTTTTCGCAAAATGGTATGTATGAAGGAATTTGGGTGCAAAATAAGGAATCGCAAAATTTGCGATTCCTTATTTTGCGATTGCATTGAAGGAATCGCAAATTTTGCGATTCCTTAAATGCAATGCATTAAGCAAAAAAAAATCCAAAATGCCCTTAAGGAATCGCAAATTACCACCAACTTCTAGTTGGTGGTAAGTTGAGATTTCCTTGAAAAATGCACATTTCAGCATTTTTCAATGTGCCAAGTGACGCACATACATGCCCTTAGGGCATGTATGTGCACCACATGTACACCCATACTTATTTCAGGGTACAACAGGGTGTCCTTTGGACACCCCTGCACCCTTGAAATTATTCTCAATTTGCGATCAGCAAATTGCGAATCGCAAATTGAGAAAAATTTCCCATTCCTTCCTATGGGCCAGGAGGCCCATAGAAATGAATGGGAAAGTATTCCTTAATTGCGAATTTGCAATTTGCGAATTCGCAATTAAGGAATATCAAGAAATCGCTACAAAATTGCGATTTTATTGATACATACCAATTAGCGATTCTGAAATAGCGATTTCTTAAAAATCGCTATTACAGAATCGCTAATTGGTATCTTGATACATATGGCCCTAAGGCCCATATTTATCAAAATGTTGCATTACCATTGCGCCAAGGAAAGGGACATAAGGGTGACGCAAAACCTAAATGAGATTTATCAAGTAACGCAAGGGCACTTTCGTGGCCCTGCATGGCATGATAACTAAAGTAACGCAAGGCAGCAGACATCGCTGCCTTGCGTTACTCTGCATATTATGAATAGAGGGGTTCAACCCATGTGGTCAATGGGACCTGGGTAATACGTTATGATATGTAAAGGGGTCCCTGACCAAACATACAACACTAAGAGATATTATTTAATTATTTAAACAAAACACAAATGATGGAATACAGTGTTTTTATTATCACTGTACCAGAAAAAACATATAATATTTTTGCGATTGCTAGTGCAGTATACAAAATTTCAGTGCGCCCACAAAAGGGGAGGGGAGGGGGAGTGCAGGGGAAAGGGGGTATGTTTCAATTAGTTTAACATCACTAATCAAAAAAATCATTAAGCACCAATACACAAGCTGAAAAACATTATCATTGATCCATACTTCGGAGATCAAGAAAACACACATGTTAAACAGCAGAACATGTCACATAGAACAGAAACTCCTGTGATGATTATTATTATCAATCTTGGGTTAAGGAGTTCATGTAGGTAGATGGTGGTCTACGTTTCGACCCTTAGGTGTAGGATATTTGATCCTTACTCGCGGGTCTTCATCAGGACGTGGGGGGAGGTGAAGGAAGGGTGGGGCCCTGGTCTTGATGCCGGGACAGGATAAATGAATATATAGCCGCTTTTACCGGGACACGGGCGATCGTCCGAGGGGATTGGTACATCAAAACCTAAGAAGGAGCAGTCACAGCACATCTCCTTCGCATCATAGTATGCTTCGTGGCGCCTCCAACGCGTGGATCGCGCACCGTGGACCGCCGTCCGTGGTCGGTCAGGGAAAAAGCCAGCGTCAGCGCGTGTCAAACCGGGACTTCTTCTTCTTCAGGCTTTTTCCCTGACCGACCACGGACGGCGGTCCACGGTGCGCGATCCACGCGTTGGAGGCGCCACGAAGCATACTATGATGCGAAGGAGATGTGCTGTGACTGCTCCTTCTTAGGTTTTGATGTACCAATCCCCTCGGACGATCGCCCGTGTCCCGGTAAAAGCGGCTATATATTCATTTATCCTGTCCCGGCATCAAGACCAGGGCCCCACCCTTCCTTCACCTCCCCCCACGTCCTGATGAAGACCCGCGAGTAAGGATCAAATATCCTACACCTAAGGGTCGAAACGTAGACCACCATCTACCTACATGAACTCCTTAACCCAAGATTGATAATAATAATCATCACAGGAGTTTCTGTTCTATGTGACATGTTCTGCTGTTTAACATGTGTGTTTTCTTGATCTCCGAAGTATGGATCAATGATAATGTTTTTCAGCTTGTGTATTGGTGCTTAATGATTTTTTTGATTAGTGATGTTAAACTAATTGAAACATACCCCCTTTCCCCTGCACTCCCCCTCCCCTCCCCTTTTGTGGGCGCACTGAAATTTTGTATACTGCACTAGCAATCGCAAAAATATTATATGTTTTTTCTGGTACAGTGATAATAAAAACACTGTATTCCATCATTTGTGTTTTGTTTAAATAATTAAATAATATCTCTTAGTGTTGTATGTTTGGTCAGGGACCCCTTTACATATCATTGCGTTACTCTGCAGCAGAGGGCGTGCCATGGGAGGAGCGTGGGTGTTCCCACACATCCACCAATACATTCTGATATATATCCAGATTTTCAAGATTAAAGAGAGTCACCCTTTCATGCCAAAAGGGACGGGATGGGTTATGCAACACTCAAAAAAAATTTCCTCTGTGTGAAAACTTACTCCTATATGAAACCCAATATTATCTGCCCTAGGCTCAATTAGGATGCACTAAATATAAATATACAGTGAGCGCTTGATCCACAATTAAAAAAACTACTCTGTCTCCATAGTTTCAAAAACAATCAAATGTATTTACTCTTTAAGAAGATATAATAAAGTATACCATTTGTACACCAGCTTGTATATGCAAAATAAAAACATACAGATATTAAAACACATTTCTTACAGTTCATCATTCTCTATTGAATGTATATTAACCAAACATCATTGTCACTACATGCCATGAATCTCCTCTCTACAGTACAAACAATAAAATGCAATGCAAATAATAAAGAATAGCTCAAACCACTCTTTTTTTAAATTGCGTTGACGCAACCTTTCAGTGGTACTTAAAATGGTTCACCCGACCTTCTTCAGAACTACAATATTTTTATACAGGTCATACAAACGTATTATTCTCCAATCATCAAATCTCCCCACTATGGATGACCTAGTAGTATGCTGGAACTGCCTGCCAGGATTATATCAGAATTCCGTGCTTGACACGAGCCACACATGTTAATCACTGGATCACAAAGGACCAGTAATACAAGCAAAAAGAAAAAAAGTAAATAAAGAAATAAAAGTATACCTTACTGCTTTGAAGGTTTACAAAAAAAGTGTGTCACAAAGTTGTGCCCTCTATTAAAAAAGTGGGATATTTCCACATAAGAAGTTATTGTGGCACACGGGAATGGATTACATCAATAACATCCACCGATATTAAATAGCAAGACAGGTCCTGGCAGGCAGTTCCAGAATACTTCCAGGTCGCCCATAGTGGTATGTCCAGATTTACCAACACTGGCAGACCTGGGAATGCATCTGAATTGTATGTCTCCCCACCAGAGGCTTAACGAGGAGAAATATCTTTATTTCTCCTCGGTGTTTTCTCTTTCTAAGTGTACTGTGTTCTGCAACACACTTAGAAAGAGGTAAATACCTCTGAGGATTATTTTTGTGCAGGAAGGTGCCCCTTCCTGCACAAAAACATATCTGCAAAAGTGCCTGCTTTGGCGCTAGGTAGCTGTTTGCGAGCCAGCACAGGCAGAGGGCAGGAATGCTCCATATAATGGTAAATACAGCATATTCCTGCCCGCTCCCTTTCTCACACGCAGCAAGGTGGCTTGCTGCATTGCGTGAAATATTGATAAATATGGGCCTAAGTTTCCTTCTATATTTGAGTACATCCCACACAGAGTATAAAACATTATCTTTATCCAGTCATGCTTCGCTAACCATGCCTCCGTGCCAGTCTTCTTCATTACTCCTTATCCTAATATCCTCATACCAGTCATTACATGTAAGGCAAGCTACTTCAAAGGCAGGAAAACCAAAACAGGAAACAAGCCCCTCCCATCCCTCCTGACCCCAAAAACAAATTGGAATACCCAGCATCTTTCTGCTGTTATATTCAAGCCAGACAAAGACCGGAAGAAACTGGTAAGATCCGTGGGTTGTAATAACTAGTACGGGGGCGTTAGAACCAGGAGTAATGAAGATGATCAGAGAGTAATCAGGAACATTGCCTTCAAGTCCCATGCCCACGTCACAGTTATTACTTGCGAGAAATACCCAAGCAACACACAGACTTCGTGATAAATTGCAATTCATCCAGTTGTTTTATTGAAACATTTTACATTTATGATGAAATAAAATGTATGACTCAAACTTCAAAGCTCATTTAATCACTGTCAATACCCTGCAGTCTGTAATGCTGGAAAAACATACTTGGATAAGACCCTTTAGTTAGTTTCAGATTTCAGTTAATGGGGCACCTTTAACATCAGCCAAGACTGGGCCAACTTTCTGCTGAACTTCCTGAATGCCCACTGGGAGAGGAGGGTCATACACTGAGTAACTCAAAGCAATTGTAGAGTGAATCCATCAACTAATTGCCACAGAGGAGACCTTTACTCCCTGACCTGCAGACCCAAAAGTCACAAAGAGATTATTTGCTTTTCAGAAAGGTAAAGACCTTTGCAAGTAAATGAAGAGCGCTCTCCTAACATCTAGCAAATGCAAACGTTCTTCTTCTGGAGCTGAAGAAGGGGAAAACTGACATCCTGTGCCCAAACCAAAGGAGTAAGAACTTTTGGAAGAGAGGTAGGCTCTGGCCTTAAAATAACCTTGCCTTCCAGAACAGTCAGGAATAGTTCCATGCACAACAAGACACCCTACTCCACTATCCTCCTAGTAGAGAACTTAGGGGCCCATTAGGATGGTGGGCGGATTGCCCCCGCCAGGCTGGCGGTAGCCACCGCCGGCCTGGTGGGGGCAATCTGCCCGCCATCCTCAGCTAAATGACCCCCGCCATATTAGTATGGCGGGGGGACCGTGGCGGACGGAAAGACTGTCCGCCGCTTTTCCGCCCCGGTCGCTTTGCGACCGGGACGGAAAAGGTCCAATATGGTGGCGGTGTCTAATAGACACCGCCAGCCATATTAGCACGGGCTGTTTGAGATGCCTTTCCGTGGCGGCGATGCCTCCACGGTAATACATGCGGTCTTCACTTTGGGGGCCCCCTGCGGACTCCCAGAGTGAAGGAGAGGTGGGGGTGCACACTGGGGGTGCCCCCTGCATTTACATAAACAAAGCGACAAGCACCGCGCGGTGCCTGCCGCTTTGTTTATGTAAATGTGTCACATGCATTTTTTGCATTGTGGCGGGCGGTGTTGAGAGCACCGCCCGCCACAATGCTAAAAATGCAGGATGCGCCCGCCACAGTGGCGGGCGCATCCCAATACCCCTCACGGGACCCCCGCCCTTATGGCGGGCGGTCCCAGTCACCGATGGGATGGCGGGCGGACTAAGTCCACCCGCCATCCTAATGACCCCCTAAATTGTCAAAAATGTGATATCCACTGACTTAAGAGGATCAAATGGATGCTCTTGCAGAACCCGATGAACTAGTGGTAAATCTAAGGGAGGATTTAAAAATCTATGGAAAATCATTTTAAGAGTTGAGATCCCTCGCTCAATTTCCAAGAGTTTCTCAAGGTCCCTTAAAAGCTTATATTGCTGACGATTGAAATCTGAGGGTTGAAACCGACTGTGTTATTGAAAAACCAACACTGGCTCACAATTCAATGGGTAAACGGACTGTGACTCACACACTTTTGAAAATTCTTCCTGTGTTTAAAATAATGTTTTATCAGGGAAGGGCTATAGGAATTTTAAAGGGTTTCGACTAAATGAAAAGGGAGACCTTTCCGCGGCAGCCCATCACTTTTAACTTCTAAACCAAGAGATGTAGTTGTTTTGGAAGTAGAAGAGCAGCAGAAGTGAACTCATCTGCATGCGAATGGCACTGGAGGAAGAAACCAAAGAGGACACAATATGAGGTAGTCAAGGAATTAAGATCTCCATGGCCTGAATGGAACTGTGCAATCATCTTCTGAATCCCATCCCCGAGTTATTTTCTTCAATAAATTGGGAATTAGAGAAAAATGGGGAAAGACATGTGAGTTTCCATGGTCACTCTATTGACAACGCATCCACTCTCCATTTTCCCCTCTCTGAAAATCAGGGACAACATCTTAGTAGTTGTGCATTTTTCTTGGGATGTAAATATATAGTAAAAGGTGGTCACAAACTTTCTGCAGATTTCTTAAAAAGCCAGAGGAGCCAGAGACCTCTTCTGAGTGCGGAAATGTCCTGATGAGGTGATCTGCTGCAATGCTGTCCACTGCCTTGATGTAAGACATTTACATTTAAAGATATCATTTTTCTGCCCAAGAGCTCAACTAAAGCTCTACCAGACCCATGGATCTTGTGCAGGTCCCTTTTTGATGGATCAGATCTGAGACCATCACTATTTTATCTCTTCTACTTAGTACATTATTTGATTGAATTTAAGCTTGGAATCTCTTTCATGCTCTTGCAAATGACGTTAGTTCTCTCCAGCTAGAGGAGTGGAAACGTTCTGTTAAAGGTCAACCTTTCTAAGATGACTAGTCTCCCAACATGGCTCCTCATACAGAAGAATGTGCACCTGTTGTTATAATGCAAGGGTATCCTGGAAGAGCAAGTCCTTCCACCAAATTTGTTGAATTCTGCCATCATTTTAGGGCTTGATCCAGCTGATATGACTAAAGAATAGGGGCTGTGAATACTGGGGAGGCTAGTGATCAATATGTGTATAGATGCAACAGAAGAGGATACAGATGAAGATGGGGCCCAAGAAACATAACAATGCAAGGAGCCATGAGGCCCTGAAGCCGCAGTAACAGTCATGCTGGTGTATGAGCTATTCCAAGTAGAGAGGTGAGCAAAAGATGAATGGTTGATGCTTAGTATTCTGGAAGAATGACCATGTCCAGGTCTATCCCAAATCTTGCAGCAATAAAAATCGCATAATTGAAAAGCTTGATCATACATTGTTTTCCAACAAATACGGAATCTATCACAGTTGAGGCAGATCTCAATCACGTCCAGGCCTTCTCCGTCTTAAAACTCTGATAGAGAATGAAGGGGCTAGTAACCTAGATGCGAATAAACACTTCAATATTGAAGATTCAGGAGGGCCACCAGAGGAACAACCACCTTTGTGAAGACTTGAAGTGCTGACTTGAACTCCGAATGGTAAGACTTGGAATGGGAAGTGTTGGGTCTAGACACAACATCTGAAGACCATTGGATGTACTGCAACAATGAAATATGAAAGTATGCATCCATGAGATTCACTGTTAACATAAAGCTGTCGACCTGGATCAGTGGTATGATCTTATGAAGGGTTTCCATCTTGAATGGAACCACCTTGACCGACTTATACAGGAACTTTAGGTCTGTTACCATTACAAATCTTCCTGATTTGGGTCTTGAAAGTTTGATATAATAGATGCTTGTCCCTCTCCCACATTGTGGCACTGGAATGATAACTCTGTGTAGCTTTCAAAAAAGCCAATCTCTTCTCTGAATCATTAGGCCAATTGGCTATATTGAGTCTGGAACCTAGAAGGGTAGATGATCATCTTCCTTGATCACTGCATCTGAAGTAGACCTTTCCATATTTATTTGGAATAATCAGATTCAACTCCAACAGGAATATGTGAAGTATCCTTAGCATAGTTAGGAACAAGGCTGCTGAGAGTGGGATCTTTGTTTATGTTTCTGCTTTACTACAAGAGAATCTTGCCACACGGTTTCCATCTCTTCCAAGGGATATAGTGTTCCCATGAATCTGGGCAGATTAATGTTATCCTGGTCATTTTATTCCCTCAAAACAATATCCATCATGTAAGGGCAGATCGGAAGATTTATCTCTGGAGACGAAGTAGAGCTGGACCAGGATGATGAGAAAGAGGAACCCTCTAAATGCGTTTATTTTCTAAAATGCTCCCCTTGAAAATTTGTGCCAACAATGGCTTACAAATGACAACAATGACTTTACGCAATATTTACCCCTCAATTTCTCCCACAATATTGTGAACAGCAGGTAGGCACTCAGCAGAAACCAAACGTCTGCTTTACTATTGCATTACTATTGCATCAAGTGAGTATACATATGACAAAACCACTATAATTTTCTAATCAAGATGGAAAGAAAAACAACTTAACCCCTTCACTGCGGGGGTAATTCCCCCGCTGTGCTGGGAGAGAGGGGGGCGCGCACGGCGCCCGCATGCTCATGAGGCACGGCGCTCCTGTGCTCATGACGAGCTCAGCTCGTCACAGGTGCACCGGCGACCGTGGAACACTCATCACAGCAGGGGAATTCTCCCCGCACCTAAGCGTTACACGGCTCATGACGAGCTGAGCTCGTCATGAGCACCGGAGCACCGTGCCTGATGACGAGCTCAGCTCGTCATGAGCATGGAAAAGGTTAAAGATGTCAATAATTCTTAACCGCTGACAGCCAGCAGGTACTTCAATATAACGGGGCTTATTTACAAGCCCCTTGCGCCGCCGGTACGTCACGTTGTGTGACGCCACCAGCTGCGCAACCTGCTGCCCAATATTTACAAGGACAAGTAAGTGGCCGTGACATGGCCGTGACATGGATGTTGCTGGGGTGTTCCCATGCAACACCCATGTATTATGATGCATTTCCGGATTTACAAGAAATCGTAAACCTGGAAATGCATCAGAATGCTACGCCAAGGGTGGCGTAGCGAGGCACAATCTCCTCGTTTTTTCCTCTTTCAATGTGTGCTGCATTCTACAGCATGCATGGAAGGAGGGCATCACCCCAATCTCCCCACGATGCAGGCATCCTAGCACCCTGGTGCAAGGGTGCCTACGCCAGCGTATGGCAGCCGATTGTGCGCCGGCGCAGGGGAAAGCACAGGGATGTGACATATTGTTGTAAATACGTTGCATCCCTATGCTTTGAAAGTGACTCAGTGCGGCACAGCCAAATGGCTTGCAGCATGCACTGAGACACTTTCATTGTAAATATGGCCCAATATTTTTAGGCCAACCGATGGTTCATCACAGAATGTTCACATGGCACACAAAATCTCAATGACTATGCTGCAACCCATGATCCCACAGCAAGAAAAGTGGATCATCTCGTTCCTTGCCGGAAGAACACAGAGAGTCCGCCTCCCCCCGTTTCGATCCGAGGCCACCGAAGTCATCTGCAGCGTACCGCAAGGATCATCACTCAGCCCCACCCTCTTCAACGTCTACATGAGACCCCTTGCAGCCATCGCACGCCAACACAACCTCAACATCATCTCCTACGCCGACGACACCCAACTGATCCTCTCCCTCACCAGAGACCCTGCCACCACCAGAACCAGCCTACATGAAGGGATGAAAGACGTCGCCGAGTGGATGAAGAACAGCCGCCTGAAACTGAACTCAGACAAGACGGAAGTCCTCATCCTGGGACCATCGCCCTCCGCCTGGGACGACTCCTGGTGGCCCCCCGCCCTGGGCACCACTCCCAAGCCAACAGACCACGCACGCAACCTGGGTTTCATCCTGGACTCCTCCCTCTCGATGACCAGACAAGTCAACGCCGTCTCCTCATCATGCTTCAACACCCTACGCATGCTCCGCAAGATCTTCCGATGGATCCCGACCGGAACCAGGAAGACGGTCACCCAGGCACTCGTCACAAGCCGACTGGACTACGGGAACACCCTCTACGCCGGAACCACAGCCAAGATACAGAAAAGACTCCAACGCATCCAGAACGCCTCCGCCCGACTCATCCTGGACATCCCCCGACGCAGCCACATCTCCGGCCACCTGAGGGACCTGCACTGGCTCCCCGTCAGCAAGAGAATCACATTCAGACTCCTCACCCACGCACACAAGCCTCTCCACGACCTGGGCCCCAAGTACCTCAACGACCGCCTGACCTTCTACACGCCCACCCGCCAGCTTCGCTCTACAAGCCTCGCCCTCGCCGCCGTACCACGCATCCGAAGAGCCACCGCCGGAGGAAGATCCTTCTCCTACCTGGCGGCCAAGACATGGAACTCCCTCCCCACCCACCTTCGGCTGACCCAGGACCATCTCGCCTTCAGGAGACTACTCAAGACCTGGCTGTTCGAGCAATAGCGGACCCCTTCCCCCAAGCGCCTTGAGACGCCTCCGGGTGAGTAGTGCGCTATACAAATGTTATGATTGATTGATTGATTGATTGATTCCTCATCTACTCTTAAACGTTACGAAATATTTACCACTCCGCTTTGCCCCAAGTCCAGCAGGCAGCAAACAATAGGGTGGACACCCTTGGAGACTGAAGCCCGGAAGGAGTCTCAGAATTTTTTATATTCCTGTGACAGTCAAAAGCAGATAAAACAAAAAAGGAGGCAAGCATTGGCAAAGACAATAAGTCTCACCTATGCAAGAGCTATTCCCTTTCCAAATGTCTTTTAGCAATGCTGTAGAGCAGCATGTCTAAAAGTTAGAAAAAAGCTGTATGGCATGGTCAAAGCTGGCCTCGCCATACAGCTCTTATTTCTTATGGCAGTTGGAGGTGAGCAGCGTGGATAACAGGAGGGACGGTGGGAGGCTATGTGCCACATGCACAACAGAAGGTAGGGTGGTAGGGTGCTATGATGCAGCCAGCCAAGCCCACCTCATACTGATTTTTTTTCTTGTGGTGGGGGGGGGGCAACATATACAACAGGAGGGTATGGGTTGGTTTTGAAGAAGCAACACAGACAACAGGATGGTGGGCAGTTGGGAGGGGACTAAGCAACATGGACAAGGGTGTTAGTAGAAGAAAAAGCAACATGGACATGACATGGACATGAGGTGATGAAGCAACACGGATGGGGATGACTGGGGAAGAAGCAAAATGGACATGAATGGTGCATGGGAGGGGAAGAAGCAACAAGGACAACGGAGGAGTAGGAACATGGACAACGGAGGTGAGAAGGGATGAAGTAATACAAACAATGGGGTGGGAGGTGGAAGAAGAAAAACTAATAATAGGGGGTTGGTGGGAAAGAAGCAACAAGGACACAGGAGGACTCTAGACGAGATGAAGCAATCAGTACTTGGTCCATGATTCACAAAAAAGAAGAAGTGAAGCCAGCGTGTGCTGGCCAATTAGGAGGCAGCAAATAAGAGTGAATGAAGCCAAAGAATGATAAGCAATGGACGAGCTCCAAGCCCCTTGTAGTGTACAATATTGCATGCATACGGGCACTGTCTTACGCAAGACCTAAAAAGAAGGATGCTGGGTATGCCAGGTTCTTTATGATGCCCAAGGTGGTTGGGCAAGACTTGTGGTACATCTCGTTTTGTTTTTTGTATCGTTTAGGCAGCTAACCTCACAAGTAATGACTGGGACAAGGACAGAGGACATTGAGGTAAAATGAGACCTATTGTGACATCATTTACCAAATAGCCCCATTATCCCTTCGAAATCACATAGGTTTCCAAGAGTATTAAGGAAAAGTTTGTGAATTCCTATTTCTAACTATGTGAAGACGTAGCTGCATGTGTAAGTGTACATAATGCACATTTACACATTGAGAAAACATCTTGCATTAGTGCATAAGCACTTGGCAACTTCTTTCTCGCACATATATTTTTCATGATGGACAAACCTCCATTCACTTCAACCCCAGCAGATTTGAGTATGTTACCTTCTGATGTCAACCATGGAAATGGTCTTACTCTTGTGTTGAAAGGAGTAAAGTAGTAGTGAGTGTAGACAGCCATTCAGTAGAATTAACTAAATGTGTTTGTATGTAATGTATATACACAAGAATAAATAGCAACTCACAATGGAAACATCTGGGAGGGGGATTCCATCAACTGTGGCAGTCAGTTCTGGGTCCCAATTCTTGACAGTATGGAAGAGGAATGTGTCCACGGGTCGTGAAGAAGAGTGTAAGGTGGTTTTTGCTTTCGGCTTATATGACCCTGTCACATTTAGCAAAAGCTCCTCATTATCTAGAAAAAAGAGACAAAACACAGACTTTCATAACAGACAAATGAGGAGTGTTAAGAGACTGTCAACCAAAAATCCACTGTGTTCATCTGAGTGCTCCATATATAATGATCAGTTGCAGTCAAGTGATCTCTCCTTTTCGGTTCCTTGCTTATAGTTGGAGAGCTTCCTTGTGCGAAATTGGGTTGTTGGTTGAGTGGGGTGTTAACCCTGCTCAAGCAACAGCCACAATTCCCATCAGGGTGAACCACAAAAGTCACTATTATAACCTGTGCATGCGCGTCTGGTGGCTAGGCATCAAAGCAGTCAGGCGTAACTTAGAGACAATGTGTAAAGTATTTATGCAGCACAAAATAGTAATAATGTAAACACAACACAAGTAAAATCCCACACCGATTTAGAAAACTAGAGTACATTTTATTAAATTATTTGACACCAAAATAACAAAAATCCAATAGGTAGGACAGGACTTATGAAGTTTTAAAGTTTAAGGCAAAATGTCACTAGACGCCAAGATGGCGTTCGATATGGTGGAGTGGAACTACCTCTTCGCGGTCCTCTCCTCTATGGGGTTCGGTCCTAACTTTATTGCCTGGATCCGACTACTGTACAAGGATCCGATTGCACGTGTAGTGGCAAATGGCCACATATCACGAGAAATACAACTGGGGCGGGGAACCCGCCAGGGATGCCCTCTCTCACCCGTCCTGTTCGCGTTAGTCTTAGAACCTCTCGCGATTACTATACGGACCACGCCACTGCTGAAGGGCATTATGTGGGATTCGAGCTGGGAGGACAGAGTGTCGTTGTATGCTGATGACATATTGATCTATCTTACTGACCTGAATAACAGCATCCCTAACCTTCTAACCATCTGCACCTCCCATGGCCAAGTGTCGGGCTACACTATCAACTGGTCGAAATCAATCATCTATACCCTCAGGGGTCCTCTCCCGACCCTACCAGACGCATGCACGCTAGAAGTAGCAGTCACGTCCTTTAAGTACCTGGGAATACACATTACCCGGGATGCGGCAGAATTCTCTGTTCACAATCTACAGCCTCCTCTCCTCCGATTGCGAAATGATGTA
Source organism: Lissotriton helveticus (assembly GCF_964261635.1). NCBI lineage: Eukaryota > Metazoa > Chordata > Amphibia > Caudata > Salamandridae > Lissotriton > Lissotriton helveticus. The sequence goes on from NC_136070.1 coordinate 138,904,143, forward strand.
CAACATTGGCAGACGCTCCCACTGACACTATTGGGCAGAGCAGCTTTGTTCAAAATTATGGCACTACCACGGTTTCTATACGTCCTTGAAAACGCCCCGACACTTATCCCCCCCAGCTACTTTCAAAAGGTGACAGCACTGATGTCGGGTTTACTGTGGGGGAATCGGCCAGCGAGAATTGCACACGCGAAACTTAATAGGAGCTGGTATGATGGTGGAATTGCACTGCCTAACGTGCTGTTGTACTACTGGGCGGCACAACTCAAGGTTCTCAATAAATGGATACACGCACCACAGGATGACCCTGCCTTTAAGGCGGATCGGGCCCAACTGGGTACTAACGGCATGTTGGCGCCTTTATACCACAAGGGCATTGCGATGAAACTGTTAGGGCCCACCAAACACACGGTGCAACTATGGTACAATCAACAATCGAAACTCCGCTGGGCGGGGGTAATTACAAAACTGACACCACTGTGGGACACTAAAGCTTTGGGCCATCTGAGGCGTACCAAGGGATTCGATCAGTGGGATGCTATTGGAATTTCGACTGTGGGAGACATGTGGTCCAGGGAGGGGGTGGTCCCGTTCACTTCCCTCCAGCAACAATATGAATTAAGGGACACGGAACGATTCAGGTACATACAGATCAGACATGCCCTCCTAGCGGCGATCCCGCCGGACACCACACCTCCGGAGTCCTCCCCGCTGGAAGACCGCCTGCTCACGGACTGTGTGCTGGAGGGTGCGACTTCCCTAACGTACCGAAAACTGCTTAATAACATACCAGAGCCACTAGGTAAACTTAAGGACAAATGGATGGAAGACCTTGGGGATTTCGATGAATCCGAATGGAATGCAGCTCTGTCATCCCCGCGTGAAGCTGGTATCTCGGCCAGGTTCCGCCTCATACAACTGAAGGTCCTCCATAGAATCTACTACACTCGAGTGACATTGCACAAATTGCAGAGGGCGGATGACCCGCTCTGCCTGCGAGGGTGTGGTGGGGAGGGTACGCTCTTGCATACACTCTGGAGCTGCACATACATATTGAGCTATTGGCAGCGGGTGCTCCGTACCATCGCACAAACACTGAATTCCACTATACCTCAAGATCCCAGGGTGTGTCTGTTGAATGTCTGGGGTCCTACCGATCTACCACACTATGGTAAACTGTGGGTTACGATAGGCTGCATGGTGGCCAAACGCGACATTGCACAAAAGTGGGGTGCGGCTGAGCTCCCCACGCTGGCGCAGTGGCTCAGGAACATGGACACGCTCATGATAACGGAGAGGGCAGTATATAAGATGAGAGATAATCCTCGTAAGTGGAATGGAGTTTGGCTACAATGGAACTCCTACCGAGGGAACATTTGTGATCCGTTGCCAGAGAATGATAGTGAGAGCTCTGATGATGACACTGACACTGACTAATTAAGGGGGAGAGATTCCAGCTATTAGCGGGGGCCCTGCACGAGATGCATTGTGGTACAGGCAGCTGTGGGAGGGTGGACTCACTGATGGATGGTAAGGTGTGATGCACACGGAATTGGCGTTGCTAACAGCCACTTACATCGATATTCCATGATTAGAGATGTGTCGATAGATGTTGAACCATATGTTTAGTTCGTAGTTTTGTTATTTCAAAAAATACAAAATGCAAGCAAAAGTTATGTATGATACAAAATGGTTGCGGAATGTCCTTAATGCCCTGTATACTGAACGTACCAAATGGACAGATTGGTTTTAAGCTTATGAATGTTTTTCTCATTGTAATGAGTAACGTATCTGGCTTTCCCATTTGGAGGCACTTGAATGTAACATGACCGAACAATGCTAATAAAGTCTTGCTTTAATTAAAAAAAAAAAAAAAAGTTTAAGGCAAAAACAACTACCTAAAGATCAAACTGCCAAACATGGACATCTAGTCACGCGAGACCAGGTCACAATACAGCTAGCTTTTGCATATCATTCTTATTAAGATATAGTCAAAAGCATGAATAAAGAGTCTATTGACAACTGTTTTTTGTCTGTGAGCACAAGAACAGAGAGGGGAGTAAGGTGTAAAACAAATAACCCTGTGTAACTTTGCAAGTCTCAAGTGTATTTGATGTAAACCCTCTCTTCCTCACTTCCGTCCCACTGTTATGAGAAGGTGGAACACTGAGCCAAGATAACCTTTCTTCATTTGAGAAGAACCTTAATTTTCCTGGTGTTGTAATTGGCTGATAGATCTACCAGAACCAAGACAGCAGTGTGTCCTCTGTCCTCAATCTCTTAAAGTTGTACTCTCAGATTCAGCAAAGAAGCTTTGCTATCTCTTATTACCCAGAATTCATTTGGTCAGTCAGACAGGCTTTAGTCTTCCAGCGTTTGATGAGAAACTTTCCACTGCACAGTTTTGTTATGGAGGCAATCTCAAGGTCAGCATAAATGAGATGGGTCACTTTGCCACACTCTGCAGGGATTGCACCCACACTTTGTTAAGGAGCAATCTCAAAACTCCTACCTCCAATGTTGAATTAATAAAGGGTACGGTTACTACCAAAGTCACAATGACCTTTTCTTCAAAGTATTTCTCAACAGGGGTCATGATGTAATAAAGAAGTCATCAGTGATTAAGTAACCAAATCAAAATCTCCTATCACAAGAGCCCTCCCGTCTTCAGGTTTCGCGGCAGCAGACCGTCACAGCCTCAGAGGGGATCGAGTCTCCTGCCTGCCAGGTGTCCCCCTCATCCCCTGCTCACTTGCTTCTCCTTATTTTTTTAATTCTTTCACTCAGTCTCACTCCGGTTTAATTCTTTCTTTTTTGGGGATAGTAAATTTGAATACAGCCTTTCCCACCGCTGCGGCCCCTGCGGTCCCTCCCCTCAACACAGCCTCTGCTCCCGCCTCCCTACCTGCAGTCCTGCCCCCTCCCCTACTTGATAGCGGCCACTGCGGGGGAGCGTGTGTGAAACCTTGACCTCCGATCCAGGTCAGCACTCTCCCCAGCAGCTCCGATTTCAGCGCTGTACCACCTCAGCACATGAGCCCTCCCGTCTTTAGGGTTCGCGCCGGCAGCCCGTCACAGCCTCAGAGGGGATCAAGTATCCAGCCCGCCAGGTGTCCCCCTACCCCCCTGCCCACTCGCTTCTCCTTATTTTCCTAATACTTTTACTTGGTCTCACACCAGTTGAATTTTTTATTTTTTGGGGATAGTAAATTTAAATACAGCCTTTCCTGCCGCTGCGGCCCCTGCTACCCCTCCCCCCAACACAGCCCCTGCTCCTGCCTCCCTACCTGCAGTCCCGCCCCCCTCCCCTACCTAATGGCGGCCGCTGCACGGTCAGGCAGCTGGCGCGGAGCTGGCGTGACGAACGGCGCGCCTAAGGCAAGCGCGACTGCGCCCATCCACGACCCGTCCGTGACGAGCGCCAGAAACCCTGGATCCACGACCTTCCACCGCTATGATGACGGCACCCTCCTCGCACTCAACCTCGGAAGACACAGAGACTGTCAACAGGTCTTGCCAACCTCGACCCACGGCCAGTTCACCTGCCTCCACTGCCGTCAGATCTTCACCACCACCCCGGCCTCCAACACCCCCGACGCCAACACGGACGACAGCCTAAGATGCATTCTCCTCAACGTGCGCTCCATGCACAAACATGACATGGAAATCTGGAACCTGCTCAACATCGCCTTCTTCACAGAGACCTGGACCAACGCGGCCTCCACCCCTGGAATGTATGAAGTTACTACGCCATCTATTACCCCGCAGTAGGTTACAACGTGGACATTACATCGTCCGCGTTGTTACCACGCATGGCTTTACATCGCCAGTCATTTCTACGACTTGCGCTAGATGGCACGCTGGATTTAGGAATAGTATAAATTACTTTTCCTACTCTAGTTAGAGCAACAGCAGAGAATGTGTTGGATTTAAAATCCAACACAATCCCTGGTCTTGCGCGCCATCTAACACAAGTTGTTAGATTTTGACTTGCGATGCAATACCATGCGTGGTAACAATTCGGATGATGTAACTTCCGCGTTGTTATCTACCCACGTGGAATTACCAGCGTTGTAAATACGGTTTCCCCCGCCCCTGACATCAACACCGCCATCCCGGATGGCTACAAAATCCAGAGGAAGGACCGACCCAACTGCCCGGGGGGAGCCTTGCCATCGCACACAAGAGCACCCCCCGCCTCACCACCTCCAGCAAAACCTTCCCCCCGCTGAACACCTTCACTTCTAGATCCAGACTAGCCCAAACATCACACTCCGAGGAACCCTCGTCTACAGACCCCCCGGCCCCCGGACACCCTTCACCACCGCCATCACAGACTTCATCGCACCTAACGCCATCGCATCAATGAACTACATACTCATCGGAGACTTTAACTTCCACCTGAACAACCCCAGCGACCCCCACTCCACCATCCTACGGGATAACCTCACCAGCATCGGACTCAACTGGTACACAGACATAATATCGACTCCAAAATATCGTTTGGACATAATATAGACTCCAAAATATCGTTTGGAGAAAATATCGACTGGACAGAATATCGACAGCCAAAATATCGTTTTTAAGGTAAGTGAAGTAATATCGTTTTTAAGGTAAGTGAAGTAATATCGTTTTTATTTTTAGGGTTCAGGGTCAGTTTTGGGTTTTTGGGTAAAGGGGTATTTTTAGGGTTCAGGGTCAGTTTTGGGTTTTTGGGTAAAGGGGTATTTTTAGGGTTCAGGGTCAGTTTTGGGTTTTTGGGTAAAGGGGTATTTTTAGGGTTCAGGGTCAGTTTTGGGTTTTTGGGTAAAGGGGTATTTTTAGGGTTCAGGGTCAGTTTTCAGTTTTTGGGTAAAGGGGTATTTTTAGGGTTCAGGGTCAGTTTTCAGTTTTTGGGTAAAGGGGTATTTTTAGGGTTCAGGGTCAGTTTTCAGTTTTTGGGTATTATTTTATTATATTTTATTACTATATATATATGTTTAATAAATATGAAATAAAAAAATATTTATTTAACTTTCATTAATTATTTAATTATTATAAGTTAATTTAAGTAATTTTAAGTATATTTTAGTAATTAATTATTAATATTAATTTAATTTAACACTGTTTTTAGTAAATACGATATTTTTTACAACTATATTTTTGTAAACGATATTTTGTACTCGATATTTTTGTACTTACCTGTTTGTACATACAAACTCGATATTTTTGCTGTAGATATTTTTTCCTCGATATTTTGGGTAGTCGATATTTTGGTAGTCGATATTCTTTCAGTGATCCGACTCAACTAACTCATCACTACACCCACACACAGATCACCTTCAACCCCATCTTTGCCACAGGTAGCAAACATAGCAGCCACAGGACTCCACATCTGGATCTCCAGCTGCACGGATAAGCTCACCCCACTACGCAACGCCGGCAAACAGCGTCCCAGGAAAGCCGACTGGTTCACCACCGATCTCCAAGAAGTCAGGTGCACCTGCAGACGTCTGGAGAAGAACTGGAGGTACAGCAAGACTACCGATAACTATTCCACCTAGAAGCACGGCATCACAGACTACCACAACCAAATCAGAACAACCAAAAGTAACTTCATCCACAACAAAATGTTCGCCAACTCTGCGGAACTCTTCAGTGTCATTCGGGATTTCACCAACCCACACAGCCAAGCCACAGACATCACCCCGTCCCAAGACCTCTGCGACAAGCTCGGAACCTACTTCCACCTCAAGATCAGGACAGTCTACAACAACTTCGTCGACCACCCACTAGATGCCGCAGCCGCCCCCCTCACCTCCCACAGACGCCTGCCAGCCCACCATCTCTGACTGGACACCAACCACGGCAGAGGACAGCGATACGACCATGAAAGGCATCCACTCGGGGGCTCCCACCAACCCCTGCCCCTGCACATCTACCACAGGGCCACGGACACCATCGCACTCGAACTACAACGGACCATCAACACCACCTTCACAACAGGCATCTTTCCTCACAACTGGAAGCGTGCAGAAGTCAGACCCATGCTCAAGAAGCCTACAGCTGACCACACCAACCTCAAGAACTACCTGCCCATCTCACTCCTCCCCTTCGCAGCCAAGGTGGCAGAGAAAGCAGTCAACAGGGAACTGACACGATTGATCGAAGAGGACGCCGTCCTCGACCGGTGCCAATCTGGATTCCGAAGCAACAACAGCACCGAGACCGCTCTACTCGCCGCAACAAACGACATCTACGCCCTCCTGGATCAAGGACACTCCACAGCCCTCAGCCTCCTGGACCTGTCCGCAGCTTTCGACACCCTATCTCACCGCACACTAACCGACAGACTACACAATGTCGCATACAAGGAACCGCCCTGAATGGGATCCGATTGTTGCTCACCGGAAGAAGCCAAGGAATCAGACTACCAACTTTCCTCTCCACCCCCACTGAAATCACCTGTGGAGTGCCACAGGAGTCATCACTGAGCCTGGCCCTTTTCAACATCTACATGGCCCCACTCGCAGCCATCGTCAGACGTCACGGCCTCAACATCGTTTTCTACACCGACAACACCCAGCTCATCCACTACCTCACCAGCGACCCCGCCACCACAAAACTGATCTTCCTGAGAGCAATGCAAGACGTTGCAGTCTGGATGACCAACAGCTGCCTAAAAATCAATGCCGAAAAGACAGAAGTCCTCGTCCTTGGAACCACCCCTTCAGCATGGGACAACACCTGGTGGCCCACCGCACTTGGAAGTCTGCCCACCCCCTCAGACCATGCCAAAAGCCTAGGCATTTTACTCGATTGATCACTTGCCATGACCCGACAGGTCAACGCCTTCCCCTCCAGCTGCTTCAACACCCTCTGCATCCTTCGAAAGACCTTCAAATGGATCCCCCTGAGTCAAGGAAGACAGTCACCCATGCATTCATCACTAGCAAACTTGACTATGGAAACGCTCTCTACGCCGGCATCAACAAATCCCTACTCCGCAAACTCCAGACAATACAGAACACCGCGGCCAGACTCGTCCTCTGCATCCCACGGCACAAACACATCAGCCAACACCTGCGGTGACTCCACTGGCTCCCCATGGAGAAGAGAGTCACCTTAAAAATCCACACCCACTCCTACAAATGCCTGCACAACACTGGACCCAAATACCTCAACGACAGAATAAACTTCCACGTGCCCAAACAAACCTCCGATCTGCTAACCTCGCACTAGCTGAAACCCCGTGCATCCACAGAGCAAGCAGAAGATCATTCTCCCACATTGCAGCCAAAACCTGGAACGAGCTACCGACAGACATCAGACGTGCCCCCTTCCTGAAACCTTCGAGAAGACCCTCAAGACCTGGCTCTTCTCCTAAAATGGATCTGCATACCCCTCCTCCCCCCTCAGCGCCTTGAGACCCTCATGGGTGAGTAGCGTACTCTAAAAATCCCTGATTGATTGATTGATTGATATACATCTGTGAAAAGGTACTTGAGGTTGGACCAGCCGACAAGGTCCTCTTATAGGGAATGACTTTAAGGCGGATGCCTTTACAGTGATATTTGAGTGAAACTGCCAAACTTGCTCTTCAGCAACAAGTATCAACTACATTGAATACAAATATTTGGTCCTGCCTCTAGAGCGTAGACATGTAAATCAATGGCGATAACATAGTAATACATGGTACTACCTAAAAAATTAGTTCAGAATTTAGTTGCTCTCAAAGATTCTCTCTCTACATACTTCATATGCTACATCAACTTCAACCAACCTTGGGGAAATTAGAGATTATTTGCTCTGCTGATTGACACAACTGATTTTTAAGGTGCTATGGGATAAAGAGAATATGAGATGCTTATTTTGGTATTAATGACAGTGAAGATCCTACTGCATGTTGGGGTTTATTGCTCTCAAACTGGAGTTGAGATCTACTTCCTAACCTAGAGAAAAGTGATCTGGCAATTAAAAGAGTACGTGTGGTGTCCCAAGATAAAGTAGATCAGGGAGGATTGAGTGAAGTGTGTGGGCAACCACTCTAGTTACACCCAAACACAGACACCCACAAGACCCAAAACTATCCAGCCACAGCATCACTGTGCTGGGGAAGGAGGAAGGGTTTTATGGGGCACACAGATGAATCGTGTAAATTGGTTATTTTCAAGAAAGCACACTGGAGCTGCCTCACTTGTATCATCTTGTGTTAATCGTATAGAGTGACATTTGTGCTATTGGAAGGTGCTAGAATTAGAAAGATTAGAACAATGAAACTATAAGTCCTCCCTTGCAGGGCTAACACTTCTCACAAAGCCCACTGTGCCTATCCACCTTGCTCTTCATGGAGGAAGGGGATATACATGCTACGCAAAATTAATCACTGAATTTCCTGCTGACGAGGCCAATTTGCTAACATTTGCTAAGTAAGGTTGTGAATTTGTGCATAGACATTGACTGTGAGCAGGCTAGGTCCCTTGTGCTTGCATGGGCGAGGACTGTAGTCCGAGTACCAAAATGTCTGAGGAAGATTAGGGGGCATATTAGCAAGGAACCTCGTTAAAATTATCGCCGTTTTATCGGCAGTTTCCTGCCGCTAGAACGGCGATAATTTTAACGAGGTTCCTTGCTAATATGCCCCCTAATCCCATAATTTCAAACCAGTCTTTCTAGAATCTCTGTTCACACCCCCAAACTACCACATATTTACTTTGGGCCTTACAAGATCCCTCTCTCATAATTCATGCTGTTCAATGCGGGTTCAATCTGAGAGGAAACGTTATGTGGCAGATGTAGAAACTGCCTTTCATGTTTGTGGCATGATGTAGCAGGAATTTGAGGAATATCTGGGAAAAGGTACAAGTGTTTTGAAGTAATCAGAGGAAATTATAAGCTTGTACAAATGAGGGAGTCTGTGTTATTGAATATAGTTGGAATTGCCATTAGGTGTTGTGAAATCTTCGATTCTGCTATCGTCCTGGTACTAGAATATGCAGGAAGGCTGTGTTGTATCACTTGAAACATTAACACACATTTTCTACATGCAGCTCTTGTAAGAGCAATCTCTCATGGAAAGCATAGATATGGGAATTTTGCTACCTCAAAAGCTCATTGCATATCCCAATACAGTTTGTGTTGCATAAAGAAAAGTGTATGTATCTGTGCCAATGAAAGTATGAATGACAATTCACCTAGGCCCTCGTTACAAGGTGCGCAGAATAGAGTGAGCTATATCACACCCCTTAAATATCATTACCCCCATGGTGAGATATTTACAGGTGTGGTAAATACCTCCTAGTCTGAATTTCAACATGAAAATACGCATAACATGCAGAATCTGTTTTAATACACCAAGGGCCAAATATAATAAGCTGAAAAATTGTGATTCCCTAAATCACAAGGCGTGCAACCGTTCAATGGCTTTTTACTCACTACTAAACCCATTATATGATTAGGCGGGCGCCACTGGTGCGTGATATCGGGAGCAGTGTTCTGCCTGAGGGTTCATCACCAGTGCTACTCGCTTGTATGTGCTAGAACGGGGCAGTAATTACAATTGTCGTGGCCCCCAGCGGCGGTGAGAGCTAATGCGTTCAAAACGGGCCGCCATTAATTCCTTCCGTGATGCGAAGGTTTCCGCCTCTAGGCACCAACCTGCAGTTCTCAGGACTCGGTCGGGGCTGTCTTACCGCCCTCTTATACGGGAACCGTCGTCCTTTCTTATCCGGCTATCCTCTCGTGTAGCGGACCCGGTCGTTTCTTTTTCCGTGTTGTCTCGGCAGTGGCTGGTAGGTCCGGTCAGGTCTGTTCGGCCCCGGGCTGCTGCGAAAATTTAGTCCCCGGCTTTGGCGTTGCTAGTAGGCCAAAATTTCCCCCTTGGCAATGCGGCGTGAGTTCCGGGAGTAGGAACAAACGGAGCAGTGTTACGGGGATCGGATGTTCTCCCGGTTATAATTATAGGCAGCTGTACCTGCTAGATTCAGGATAAATGGTCGGATTTCCAGGGAATGTGACCCTCAGTCACAGAGCTCCGCTAACATGCGGCCATCTCATTCGGCAGGTCCATGGTGCCTTCTTTGATGTGGGAGAAATTTCTAGAGGATTCCCTTTTGAAGAGCTCAGGTTTCCTTCCTACCCTGATCTGACTCCAGACTACCCACAGTGAGTATGCAATCGCTTGTGTGAAGGCAGGACACAGTTTTTTCAAGTGTAAGTGGGGCTGTGACTAACTCCGTCCTCCCACCCTGCCAGTGATATCCCACCCCGGCACACCTAAGCTCTATATTGTGTGTGGCTGTCAAGAAGGAATACACAAAGACCAACTGCTAACTACACCGAGTCATGTGACCCAGAGAAAGCAGGAAAATGCCAACTTTCTAAAAGTGGTACAAAAGGGGGTGGTGATGGACGGAGCATCGGAATCAATCAAACACTCACACCCAGTCAAAAGATCTGGGTTTAATCCATCACCGTTCTTTAGCCCACTCTGCCACCCCAGTTCAGACATGGCTATATGCAAATCAGTCTGACCCTGTGCCTCATGGGAACAGTCCAGCCCGAACTGCCAAGCCATGTCTTCCCTGGACCGGAAACAAGCCATGTCTGAACTGGGGTGGCAGAGTGGGCTAAAGAACGGTGATGGATTAAACCCAGATCTTTTGACTGGGTGTGAGTGTTTGATTGATTCAGATGCTCCGTCCATTACCACCCCTTTTTGTACCACTTTCTAAAAGTGGCATTTTCAAAACTTTAACCAAAAATCCAACTTCACCATAAAAGAGGGTTTTTTACTGCAATTCCAAAAACAACCAACTATGAACTGATCACCTGTTCCCATTTGGAAGTTACAGATTAATAAAAGTAATAAAGTAACTCCAATGTTATCCTATGGGAGAAGCAGGCCTTGCAGTAGTGAAAAACTAATTTAAGAGCTTTTCACTACCAGGACATGTAAAACTGAAATCTACATGTCCTACTTTTTAAATACATTGCACCTTGCCCTGTGGCAATTTAAGGCCTACTCTAGCGGTATCTCATATGCATTAAAAAGGCAGGTTTGAGTCTGGCAAAAGGTTTATTTTGTCAGGTTGAAATGGCAGTTTAAAATAAGATAAGCTGCAATGGCAGGCCTGAGGCAGGTTTTCAGGGCCACTTGAGTGGGTGGCATAACAAGTGCTGCAGGCCTACTAGTAGCATTTAATTTACAGCTTCAGGGTATATGTAGTACCACTTTACTAGGGACTTATAAGTAAATTAAATATGCCTGATGGGGATAAGCCAATAATATCATGCTTAGTGGAGAAAGCAACATGCACTTTTGCACTAGTTAGCAGCGATAACGTGCTCAGTCCTAATACCAGCAAAAGCAAGGTCAGAAAAAGTAGAGAGGAAAGCCAAAAGGTCAGGGGGTAGGCTATCCTAAGGCTGAATGGTCTAACACACCCAAAATGCAACCGGGGCGAAGACAGGGCCTGGTGTACTTGACCTCCCAGGTACATCATAGACTATAGCTTACAGCAGCCCTGAATTGCCAAAAGTAACGTCTGGGCCCTTTTAATATTTGCACTAAAGTGACCAGTCTGGATTGGTCTCTTTTTCTGCACCCTTGGCCTTAGCTCTGCACTACCCTTTTTAAACGTTGCAAAGTATCTTGAATAAAACCTTGTATACCATTAATGTTACAATGTTTTAAGGAGTGAGCACACGCACTTTAGCAGTGGTTAGCAGTGGCAAAGTGCACAGAGTCCTATGGCCAACAAAAACAATATCAGAAAAATATGGATGAGTAAGGCAAACGTTTTAGGAGAAGACCACCGTAAGGCTGACAGGTCTAACATGCTGCTCTTTTGATCACAGTCACTAGACCAGAGAGTTTTTTGGTACATTGTACTTGTATTTGATGTTGCACACCATTGCCATCTGCAAACATTTGGAGAAAGAATCAGTGGTTCGAATGCATGAAGGATCATGTCAATGCTTAATCTGTGATTTTGAGAAGCCTTTAACGAAAGGGAGTGCCACCACTCTGACCATTCCATTCATTTGTTGAGCGGTTCAATAACACTAAACCACCTTTATTTTGCAACCCACAGCAAATCTATGATGAGTAGTTGGACGCCCTTCCCAAAATGTGGATCAATGCAAACATCCAGCTTATTGCAAACAAAGATACTGATCTGTAAGAAGCATCCTTAGATGGGTGTATCCAATTGTCTGGAGTCTCTGAAGCCCTGAGAGCTTTTCTTGACAGCTTTCCAGACTTTTGTGAATTCTCCAAGACAATCTCTCATCAGATGGAACACCTGTGACTAAATACCACTTGATTGCTTGACCATGGCAGTAGGCAGTTGCCCACACAGAAGCCCCAAGACATACATATGCAACTCTGTGAATAGAGTTGGTGCAAGGAGTTTAGTCAGAAACAGAGAGAAAAAGGTTTCTCTGGACATGGGCTTATGTACTCAATTCAGCACAATGTGCCCCAACCCGTTTACGGATAATGCATATCCTTGTAGAAGACCCCTCACTCACCAACCTGGTTGGTGACATGCTTCATCATCGGGGTCCCACCCCATAGGCCGAGTGCCTATAGGGTGTGCTGCGACACCTGACTACAGTGGAGCTGGTTAATTTTTCTTTTATGTGTTCAGGGCGATCAAACAAGTGAGTTTAACCAGATCGATGCTATGCATTTTCCCCTCCTGTGCTGAGATTTGTATATTCCCTTTATTCATGACGAGCTGGGCTCGTCATGAGCGTGCGAGGAGGCTACCTCATGACGAGCCCAGCTCGTCATGAGCGTGGAAGGGGTTAAAAAGGGCCAACACTACTCACTGCAAGTATTTATTCTTGAGTGCTTGAACCCTAGTTAAAAACATGTGTAACACCTATGCCTAATTAGGTAGACTTTGGTGTTAAGAATAGTGTTTGATAAAAATAGCTAAGTGTGCTATGTGAGGTGTGATAAATGCTATTGATTAAAAAGGTCTACATGTTTCAACCATTGTATTTATTCATTGGTTTTCGTCAGGACCGTGATATTGAACTGGGTGGTCCACACACGCTAAGGTGCGTCCTGCCCTAGTCCAAGTTGGAGTGCACTAATTGTGAACTCGTGTAAAAATTGGTGCGTTTTCTTTATTCAAAGAAAAACCTGTAAAGGAACAGGAAAACAAAAAACAGGGAGGGGTCACATACAGGGGTTGACAATACATATGAACTACATTTAACGTATATAGCCATTCGTTCCCCTTTTGAGTCAATAGATGGGGTCGTGCCCAAGTTGTAAAACAGAGGAATCCATCTAGTTGTGCAACAGTGCTACAGTGCTTAAACCGGACTGTGACTGGTAGCTACTCGAACGGTGCCAAAGAAGTGGTGTCGACCTAGTTTTGGCATCTGGGAATAGCTAGTGAAAAGTAAGGGCGGCGTATTATGAGTGAGTGATCATACTGGTGTTCGCGAAGTGGACGGCTGCCGAGAATCGTGAGCAGTCGTGACGTCGCTATTGTGAATTGCGACTGATATAATGCTTTTTGCTTACGCTTCCTTGCGGTGTTGCCGCTTCATGGGCACCAGCGCTTCCAAGACGGCAAGAGTCCGTCTCCTGAAAGTCGATAGATAACAAAAAAGGGAGAGAGATGCCCGGTTTTAGTTTTCTGGCTGTATTTCGCATTTAGTATCGCCAGCGGGCTTTCGTTCGGAAATGGGAGGCAAAGATTGTTTCCTCAATCATATCGGCCACACATTACTTACTTGCAGCTTCTGATCATCAGGCGGTAAACCTACTTGGTTCAGGCTGGCGGTGCCCCGAGGAGTGACCGGTGATGTCTATGGCTGCCGGTAAAGTAACGTTTGGAGCGCTTCCTGGTTGGGCGTGGCCTCGTCACGTGGTGTGATCACGTGGGTCGCTATTGACCGATCGGGTTATCACAGGAGGTGGAGCCCCCGGGTGATGTCACAGTTCTTAGGAAACGAATGAAAATGTTTTGTTTACGTTCCTATGGAGAGCAATTGCGTTCACACAGGATGTAAACTTTGAAGCATTACAAAGGGAATTGGGAATTTAAAAGAAATGGGACTTTATTTACAACAGAACAGGGGGCAGAATCAGGATTCATAATCAGCCATGTTGGTTGTGCAGTTCCTTGCTGATTTTTACGATGTTCAGGGATACATCTTGGTGTTACTTGTAATTTGAGGACAGGTTTTCATGTCATTACACTGTTCCATGGGATATTATCGTTCAAGCCTGACTTATGGGAGGACAGTCTATAGACCCATCTTTGCTCTTTTTCAAATAGTCGTTGGGTCAAGTTCACTCCTGGCTTAACTTGTTCGATAATCGTCCATTCCAGATCATCTGGTGTATGACCTTTTGAGAGAAAATGTTCAGTGAGTCTGGTATTGGTCTTTTTGCACCTGATAGTGCTTCTATGCTCACCTATCCGTAGTTTGATCTTCCGGCTCGTCATCCCTACATACCGTAGGTCACATGGCCATGTGAGCATGTAGACAACATTCTCACTGTTGCAGTTAGTCTGACCTCTAATTGTCCAGGTTTTGTTAGGTTCTAACTGTAATGTTTTGGTGTTCTTCGTGTAAGGGCAGACACTGCAAGTCCCACATTTATAGTGGCCTGTCACTCTTGGTAAGTCCCATAGAGTTGTTTGTGTTTCTCTTTCTGGGGTTGTCTTTTTTGGTCTTGTATTGACTACTCTGTCTTTTATGCTCTGTGCTCTTTTGAAGGAGAACAAGGGTTTCTCCCACCTCAAATTGCCAGTGTTCAAAATACTCCAGTGTTTTTTTATTATTCGGGAGACGTCATTGGAAATAGTGTTGTAAGTAGTAACACATGTCAGGGGTATTTCTCCCACTGTTTTATTCGTCTGTTCCAATAGACCTGAACGCGGTTGATTCCGCGCACGTTTTTGACTTTTTTGGAGAATCTTGTTCGGATATCCCCGATTACGCAATTTTTTGGTGAGGTCCTGTGCTTGATTTTTATAATCTGCCAGTTCACTGCAGTTCCTACGGATCCTCAGGTATTGGCCATACGGTAAGTTCTCACGTAAAGGTCTTGGGTGAAAGCTTTCGAATCGTAGCAGATTATTTTTGGCAGTTGGCTTGTGGTGGGTGACATTTGTTAGTTTTCCTTCTTTTTTCGTGATTGTTACATCGAGGAAAACTAGTGTCTCTGGGTTTTTTTCATAGGTAAAGCGTAGATGTTCATCACAGGTGTTGATCCAGTTAAAGAAGGAGATTAGAGATTCCTCAGTGCCTTTCCATATGGTCAGCACATCGTCAATGTATCTGCGCCATATTAGAATGTTAGGGCTATAGGGGTTTGTTTGACTGAGGATGTATTTTTCTTCAAAGTCATATACATACAAACCCGCTATGCTCGGAGCAACAGAACTGCCCATAGATGTCCCACCTGTCTGTAAGAAGATCTGGTCTTCAAACTCAAAGTAATTTCTTTTGAGAGCCAGTCTGGCACATTCCAAGACGAACTCTCTGGGGGTTCTGGACGACCACTCTTCCTTTTCTAGAGCTCGTCTTAATACATCCAGTGTGGCATCCTGAGGGATACTGGTGTACAAGCTCTCAATGTCAAAGCTTACCAATATGGTATCATTCTCCACGGTGAGTTGATCCAGGATCTGTAGTAGACTTTTGGTATCTTGAAGGTATGTGCTCGTTTTTTGTACCATTTTTTTTAAGAATACATCGCAAAATTGCGAGAGGGGTTCCAAAACCGACCCTATGCCAGAGACAATAGGTCTGCCAGGTGGTGGTGTCTTGTTCTTATGTATTTTAGGCAGGGTATAGAAGTAAGGGATTTTTCTTTCACTACTACAGAGGAAATCTGCCTCTTGTTTGGATATGAAACCCTCTGATTCACCGTGTTCCACTAGCGATTTTATCTCGCTTTCCAGGTCTTCTGTTGGATCCACTGGTAGTCTGCGGTAACTGTTCTGATCTGCTAGACGTCGGAGACATTCTTTTTGGTAGGCTGTGCGATCTTGCACAACAATGCCTCCGCCCTTATCTGCAGGTTTGATAACAATGGTGTCACAATCTCGCAAGTTGTCAAGGGCACTTCTTTCTTCTCTGGTCAGATTCATGAAGGCTTTCTTGGGATTGGTAATCTCAATCTCGTTAAAGACAGCCTGCTCAAACGTGGAGACTTCCACTGGGATCAGGTGTGGTGGTGGCATGAATGTGGACTTACTCCTAAGTCCTGTTTCATTAGTGTCCAGGTTTTCTTCTGTGCTAGTTCTTTTTTCAAAGAAAGCTTTCAATCGTAGTTTGCGAAAGAAAGATGATAGTTCGGCAGGAAAGGACAACTCAGACGCCTCCAGTAATGCATCCAGCAATGCCTCTAACACCAGTGTAAACTCTAGTGGAGGAAGCACAAAACAACAAAAATACATAAGAACAAGACACCACCACCTGGCAGACCTATTGTCTCTGGCATAGGGTCGGTTTTGGAACCCCTCTCGCAATTTTGCGATGTATTCTTCAAAAAAATGGTACAAAAAACGAGCACATACCTTCAAGATACCAAAAGTCTACTACAGATCCTGGATCAACTCACCGTGGAGAATGATACCATATTGGTGAGCTTTGACATTGAGAGCTTGTACACCAGTATCCCTCAGGATGCCACACTGGATGTATTAAGACGAGCTCTAGAAAAGGAAGAGTGGTCGTCCAGAACCCCCAGAGAGTTCGTCTTGGAATGTGCCAGACTGGCTCTCAAAATAAATTACTTTGAGTTTGAAGACCAGATCTTCTTACAGACAGGTGGGACATCTATGGGCAGTTCTTTTGCTCCGAGCATAGCGGGTTTGTATGTATATGACTTTGAAGAAAAATACATCCTCAGTCAAACAAACCCCTATAGCCCTAACATTCTAATATGGCGCAGATACATTGACGATGTGCTGACCATATGGAAAGGCACTGAGGAATCTCTAATCTCCTTCTTTAACTGGATCAACACCTGTGATGAACATCTACGCTTTACCTATGAAAAAAACCCAGAGACACTAGTTTTCCTCGATGTAACAATCACGAAAAAAGAAGGAAAACTAACAACTGTCACCCACCACAGGCCAACTGCCAATAATAATCTGCTACGATTCGAAAGCTTTCACCCAAGACCTTTACGTGAGAACTTACCGTATGGCCAATACCTGAGGATCCGTAGGAACTGCAGTGAACTGGCAGATTATAAAAATCAAGCACAGGACCTCACCAAAAAATTGTGTAATCGGGGATATTCGAACAAGATTCTCCAAAAAAGTCAAAAACGTGCGCGGAATCAACCGCGTTCAGGTCTATTGGAACAGACGAATAAAACAGTGGGAGAAATACCCCTGACATGTGTTACTACTTACAACACTATTTCCAATGACGTCTCCCGAATAATAAAAAACACTGGAGTATTTTGAACACTGGCAATTTGAGGTGGGAGGAACCCTTGTTCTCCTTCAAAAGAGCACAGAGCATAAAAGACAGAGTAGTCAATACAAGACCAAAAAAGACAACCCCAGAAAGAGAAACACAAACAACTCTATGGGACTTACCAAGAGTGACAGGCCACTATAAATGTGGGACTTGCAGTGTCTGCCCTTACACGAAGAACACCAAAACATTACAGTTAGAACCTAACAAAACCTGGACGATTAGAGGTCAGACTAACTGCAACAGTGAGAATGTTGTCTACATGCTCACATGCCCGTGTGACCTACGGTATGTAGGGATGACGAGCCGGAAGATCAAACTACGGATAGGTGAGCATAGAAGCACTATCAGGTGCAAAAAGACCAATACCAGACTCACTGAACATTTTCTCTCAAAAGGTCATACACCAGATGATCTGGAATGGACGATTATCGAACAAGTTAAGCCAGGAGTGAACTTGACCCAACGACTATTTGAAAAAGAGCAAAGATGGGTCTATAGACTGTCCTCCCATAAGTCAGGCTTGAACGATAATATCCCATGGAACAGTGTAATGACATGAAAACCTGTCCTCAAATTACAAGTAACACCAAGATGTATCCCTGAACATCGTAAAAATCAGCAAGGAACTGCACAACCGACACGGCTGATTATGAATCCTGATTCTGCCCCCTGTTCTGTTGTAAATAAAGTCCCATTTCTTTTAAATTCCCAATTCCCTTTGTAATGCTTCAAAGTTTACATCCTGTGTGAACGCAATTGCTCTCCATAGGAACGTAAACAAAACATTTTCATTCGTTTCCTAAGAACTGTGACATCACCCGGGGGCTCCACCTCCTGTGATAACCCGATCGGTCAGTAGAGACCCACGTGATCACACCACGTGACGAGGCCACGCCCAACCAGGAAGCGCTCCAAACGTTACTTTACCGGCAGCCATAGACATCACCGGTCACTCCTCGGGGCACCGCCAGCCGGAACCAAGTAGGTTTACCGGCTGATGATCAGAAGCTGCAAGTAAGTAATGTGTGGCCGATATGATTGAGGAAACAATCTTTGCCTCCCATTTCCGAACCAAAGCCCGCTGGCAATACTAAATGCGAAATACAGCCAGAAAACTAAAACCGGGCATCTCTCTCCCTTTTTTGTTATCTATCGACTTTCAGGAGACGGACTCTTGCCGTCTTGGAAGCGCTGGTGCCCATGAAGCGGCAACACCGCAAGGAAGCGTAAGCAAAAAGCATTATATCAGTCGCAATTCACAATAGCGACGTCACGACTGCTCACGATTCTCGGCAGCCGTCCACTTCGCGAACACCAGTATGATAACTCACTCATAATACGCCGCCCTTACTTTTCACTAGCTATTCCCAGATGCCAAAACTAGGTCGACACCACTTCTTTGGCACCGTTCGAGTAGCTACCAGTCACAGTCCGGTTTAAGGACTGTAGCACTGTTGCACAACTAGATGGATTCCTCTGTTTTACAACTTGGGCACGACCCCATCTATTGACTCAAAAGGGGAACGAATGGCTATATACGTTAAATGTAGTACATATGTATTGTCAACCCCTCTATGTGACCCCTCCCTGTTTTTTGTTTTCCTGTTCCTTTACAGGTTTTTCTTTGAATAAAGAAAACGCACCAATTTTTACACGAGTTCACAATTTGTGCACTCCAACTTGGACTAGGGCAGGACGCACCTTAGCGTGTGTGGACCACCCAGTTCAATATCACGGTCCTGACGAAAACCAATGAATAAATACAATGGTTGAAACATGTAGACCTTTTTAATCAATAGCATTTATCACACCTCACATAGCACACTTAGCTATTTTTATCAAACACTATTCTTAACACCAAAGTCTACCTAATTAGGCATAGGTGTTACACATTTTTTAACTAGGGTTCAAGCACTCAAGAATAAATACTTGCAGTGAGTAGTGTTGGCCCTTTTTAAACTCACTTGTTTGATCGCCCTGAACACATAAAAGAAAAATTAACCAGCTCCACTGTAGTCAGGTGTCGCAGCACACCCTATAGGCACTCGGCCTATGGGGTGGGACCCCGATGATGAAGCATGTCACCAACCAGGTTGGTGAGTGAGGGGTCTTCTACAAGGATATGCATTATCCGTAAACGGGTTGGGGCACATTGTGCTGAATTGAGTACATAAGCCCATGTCCAGAGAAACCTTTTTCTCTCTGTTTCTGAGTGGATACTCCTCCATTGTTTTTGTAACTAATTCCGGGGACCAGGAGTTCCCAACTCACATAGATAAGTGTAAATTTTCCCTCACTCTCTCTTTTGTTATTGAAGAGCAAGCAGTTTAGTCCCTCTTGGCAGGTTAAAATGTTGCTTCATTATTTCAATAGTTAAGGAGCCACTTATTAGGGATTTCTTAACTTTTACCCCGGCTCCACTCTAAAGGGTAGACTCTGATCCTTGTGCCAACATGAATTTACTCTGGGGTTAGAATTCAGAGTATTTTGATAAACACTCCACCACCTTGCCACCCCGGCAGCATTCCCATGGCAAGCTTCAGCATCTGAATCTGCTGAAACTTACTAGAAGAAAACCTACGAGAAAATTATGTTACATGAGGAATTTGGCAGGTAAAACACTGATTTTGCATTTGACGTTATTGCAGCACCAGGTACATATCATGCTCTTTTCCAGTCCACTTATAATCTGAGACTATGAGGCTTCTGTGGTGCATAAACAGGAAAAATCTATATATCTGCAAGCTGAGAGGTAATCTCAGCTGAATAAAGAGCACACCTATGAACCACGAGTTACTCAAGCCATTGCGGTTTGATCATTGGAAGAATCAACTTGGATTTTCGTTCTTCGATAAACTGAGCATCAATTACGGTAGTCAGACAAAATATAGAAATTAAAATATCGATATACAATAATATCGATGTTTTAATATCGATGGTATAGAATATCGATGTGCCATAATATCGACAGACAGAATATCGAGATTAAGGTATGTATGTTAGTAATATCGAAATTTTGTTGTTTAGTGTTATGTATTTTATTTTGTTGTTTATATGTTTGCTAAATATGTTTAGAAATGCATGTTTGAAAATTAGTAATTTTGTTAACATTTTGCGTTTTAGTATTAGAGCGGGTTGTGGGTTTATAGGGAAATAGGGTGGGAAGTAATTTAATAATAATTAATTAATTAATATATGTTTGTAAATATTTTTAATTAATAATTAATTGGTAATTAATAAATATTAATTAGTTAATTAATTAATATATGTTTGTAAATATGTTTAAATAATATTTAATTGGTCATTAATTAATATTAATTAGTTAATTAATTAATATTAATTTGTACATATTTTTATTTAATAATTAATTGGTAATTAATTAATATTAATTAGTTAATTAATTAATATAATTTTGTACATATTTTTAATTAATAATTAATTGGTAATTAATTATTATTAATTAGTTAATTACATTAATTAGATTAATTTTTTAATATGTATAATTTTTTGTTATTGTTAATTAATTATTTGGGGAAAATTAATATTAATTAGTAAATTAAATTAATTATAGCTAATGTGCTAATATATTTACTTTATTGTTATTGTTAATTAATAATTGATTGGTAATTAAATAATGTTAATTAATTTTGGGTAAAGGAGTATTTTTAGGGTTCAGGGTCAGTTTTCAGTTCTTGGGTAAAGGGGTATTTTTGGGGTTCAGGGTCAGTTTTCAGTTTTTGGGTAAACGGGTATTTTTAGGGTTCAGGGTCAGTTTTTAGTTCTTGGGTAAAGGGGTATTTTTGGGGTTCAGGGTCAGTTTTCAGTTTTTGGGTAAAGGGGTATTTTTAGGGTTCAGGGTCAGTTTTCAGTTTTTGGGTAAAGGGGTATTTTTAGGGTTCAGGGTCAGTTTTCAGTTTTTGTTTAAAGGGGTATTTTTAGGGTTCAGGGTCAGTTTTCAGTTTTTGGGTAAAGGGGTATTTTTAGGGTTCAGGGTCAGTTTTCAGTTTTTGGGTAAAGGGGTATTTTTAGGGTTCAGGGTCAGTTTTCAGTTCTTGGGTAAAGGGGTATTTTTAGGGTTCAGGGTCAGTTTTCAGTTTTTGGGTAAAGGGGTATTTTTAGGGTTCAGGGTCAGTTTTGGGTTTTTGGGGTACAGGCGTACAGGGTAAAAATAAAATACATTTAAATTTAATTTAAATCAATTAAATGAAATAAATAAAAAATACATTAAATTATTACGTTTTTAATTTATTTTAAATGTATATGTATTACTTTTAATTTTTTAATTATGTTTTAATGTTTTTATTAATATTTGTTAAATTATATGTATTTTAACATTATTTTTACATTATTATTAATACATTTTAAAAAACGATATTTTTAATTTCGATATTTTTGTACTACGATATTATTTTTTAGATATTTTTGTACTTACCTTTATGAAGATAGGACCCCGATATTATTGTCCTCGATATTTTTGTTGCGATATTTTGTATTGCGATATTTTTGTGGTCGATATTATGTCATACATTCATCAATTACATGAACAAATGATTGTTCCTTCATCTAGTGCAAAGCATATAAAAAAACCTATAGGGATAAACTAAAAAAGCATGCTGCTACCTAGAAATACTACAAAATGAAACTACGTAATTTTATTTTTTACCAAAGATTCTCTCTCTGAATTCCTACAAGATACTTCCAGAAAACTTCTAACACGAAGGAGGGTCTGTGCATTGTTGCCATCTTGTTGCTGAGTAACTTGTGCAATTGTACTTAAGTCAAATCAAATCAAATCAAATAAGCTTTTATTCGATATTCCAAAGAATATCATACAAGCTAACATAGCAAAGATATAAAAACATACGACAGTACACTCAATCAAATGATACAAAGATATAATACAATTTAAAAATAAAGATCAGGAGAATGAAAAGAATATATTTACAATGGACCTTGCAAAGATTTCCTAAATTTGATCATCAATTTTAAGTACTGTTCCATGATGCATATGACTTCTCTATCCTCTAACATCAATAATCGCTCATACGCATCTCTACAGGACCTCAGACCCCATCTCTTAAATAGGGATTTCAATGTTTTCCTAAGAGTCGCATAATAAGTACAAAATAAAATGGTATGGATATTTGATTGCACAGAAATGTCATCACAGGGCCAAAGACTCATATTCCGGGACCAATCATTTCCTTCTGGTAAAGTTATAAGACGGAAAAAAGACCCCAGTCTAAATCTGGCAAGCAGCATTCTGGCATAACAGGAAAAATCGGTAAACAGATATGCTTGAAGCCCCTTGTGCTGCGTCACCCTTTGGTACACCTGAAGTGTTGGATTTGATTTTTGGTGATTCCATCTTTTAGTCTCCAAGTGATCTAATAGTGTTTTTCTCAAATTTTTTTCTAGAAATAGTATACAAAGTCAGAGGATCAGAAAAGTACTCTGGGCATCCAATGTCTACAAAAAAAGTTTTTAATATAAGCCAGCCATTTCGTACGTCTTGCCCCCTCCTGTTTGAGAATGTCCAGTATTACATCTCTATTCAGATTTGTTTCAATAGTGGTCCAAATTGTATTTTATGCCACAACAATGGGGGCTCTACTTTAATTAAGTCTGATATAAAAGGTAAATCTAACTCAATATGCATCATATATATGGAAGTAGATTTGGGCGTTGCCAGTAAGTACCTTACGAAGTTGTTTTCCTCTATTTGAATAGGGGCAATATTTTTTTCGATGCCCCAAAGGCCTGCCCCGTAAATTGCAGTTGCAACGCATTTTGCTTTGTAAAGAACAATTAGCTGTTTGACAGGCCTCCCTCCTATTCTTCCAGCAAAGTCTCTGAGCCCACCAACAGCTCTAACAAGGGCAAGTTTCCTCATTTTAACTGCCGACTGCCAGGAAAGGTGTTGATTCACAGAAATTCCCAAATATGTAAAGTTATCTACAGTCTCTAGTCTTTGTTCTTCGATATAAATGGGACATGATTTTTTAATTTTCTTCTTATTGCAGACCATTGAATAAGTTTTCCCAATGTTGACTCTCAAGCCTTTGTCGTGCATAAAGTCTCTGAATGCCGTGACCGCCCTTTGTAGCCCCACTCTAGTTTGGGAAAGTATTGCCGCGTCATCGGCATAGAGCAAGATTGGAATTGATTGCCCTGCCACTTTTGGATAATCACATTCAATGTGTTTTAGATGTTCCCCTATTGCATTTATATAGAGGGAAAAGAGCATTGGGGCCAATATGCACCCCTGCCTAACCCCTCTATTTATGGGAAATCTTGGCGAGCACTCTCCTTTTAAGCCATATCTTACTCTAGCTCCCGCGTTTCTATACAGTTCCTTAATGAAGATGAGTATCGATGGGTCTACTCCTAAAAGTTCCAGTATATCCCAGAGTTGTTCATGATGTACACAATCAAAAGCCGAGCTTAAGTCTATATAGGTAACATACAAACTTCCGTTCTTTGTGTCAACATACTTGGACATAATAAGATGAAGGTTCCGAGTTTGTTCGACTGTACCTCTCCCTGATCTGAAGCCGTACTGGAGTGCTGAGAGTATTTTCTTCTCCACTGCCCATGCTTCGAGTCGTTTCAGTATGATGCGGCCTGCAATCTTCATTAAGGAATCAAGCAGGGAGATAGGCCTATAACAAGATGGAGAATGCCTATCTCCCTTTTTAAAAATTGGTATCACTACGGCCTCATCCCATGATGGGAAGAAGCCCAAAATATTCGCAGAGTTCAAGGCAGACGTCAATATTGGTGCCCAAAAAGATATTTCTGCTTTAAAGACATCTGTTGGAATGGCATCTGGGCCTGGTGCCTTACCCGCTGGACTCTCCCTAATCGCCATCTCCACCTCTTCATACCTAAAGACGATATTTGAATGAGTTTCATCAAGGGGATCTATGCTTGATGAGATCTTTGGTTTCGATGTCGCCGATGTGGGTTTACTATATAGTTTTTGAAAGTGAGCAGCCCATGTCTTACCATCAATGGCAAGATCCATATTTCTATCCGGCATCTTTACCCATGGGAGTGGGGTATTTATAAATTTCCAGAAAGCCGAGAGATCTCGATTTTCACATGTTGACAGCAATTTTTGCCATGCTTCTTCCTTCAAAGCTTTTTTTCTATTTTTCATAGCCAGGCGATAGATAAGTCTGGCATTTCGAATCTCCATAGTTGGTTTTGGGGTTATATGCAATAGAGTCTTTAAAGTCTTTAAAGCCATGGAACAATCTTTATCAAACCATACTTTAGGGGTTATAGCCCCTGTCTTGAACTGTCGTGTGAGTAGTTTTCTGAGACTGGTCTGTATTTTCAAGAAAGCTTCTCGGGTGGAATGGGGATGTTCATCTAAGGAGAGGCAAATATGTATCTCCTCCCACCTAATCATCAATAAGTCCTTCAGCAATCTAGCAGGGTTGATTTTTTCCCATTTGATAGTGTACCCATTTTGAGCCCCCAAAACAATTGGTTGCTCATAGTTGGTTTTGATGTTATTATGTATTGGAGCTGGAGGAGACAGTATGATAGATAAAGACAGGGGATAATGGTCCCCATATAAGTGGTCTAAAGTGGTCCAAGAAGATATTAGTGGGGCATACATCTTTGAGAAGAGGATGAAGTCAATCGTCGAATTAGTGTCTCTACCATGAAAAGTGGGTTTGAATGGTCTACGAGATAGAGTTAGATTATTTGCAAATTCTAAGTTAAAAGAAGCCAGAAAATTATTTAATAGATCCCCTGTCTTAGAATGTATAAAATGATGATTAAGAATATCATTGTTAATATCAGTATCCATTTCTATGGAGATGTCACACATGCCTTTCAAAGCATTTGGGCATATGTAACAATTAAAGTCACCCATGTAGACTATCACACACTCTCCACCACGTGTTTCTTTAAATGTGACAACTGCGCGGTGTAACTCTTCTAGTGTTTTTTCCAAAATCTCTGGGGGCATGTTGTTATAGAAATTTATTATCAACAATGTCATGGAAGGACCGATGTCCAAGGCAATTATTTGATAGGATTCCCTTAATACCTTTTTTACAATCTTATAGCTTAATTCGACACTAATATAGGTACACAGACCCCCACTATGTCTACCCTGCTTGCTTGCAATTGCAGGTGAATGGAAGGTCTGATAACCTAATAAATGTGTCGGGGTAAGCGCCCAGGTCTCTTGAAAACACAATACCAAGTATGAGTTTACCACATCCAACCAGGCAGGTTGTATGATTTTTGAGTTAATACCTGCCAGATTCCAACAGAGCATCTCTAAGGTGATAGAAGGTGTACTATTCCCCCCTTTTATAGACCGCCTATTTGGAATGTTTTTCCGTGTCATCTGTCCCACTATTTTTAGTGTATCCCCTTTTTCTATCATATCCTCTATTCGTTTATCAGGGGAACCATAAACCAGAGTGGCCTTTGTCAAAGGTACCTTCGGTAAAAAGGCTGGTATTTTCTTTCTGGGGCGATCGTCCACTTTCTTAACCACATCGATGCTATGCATTTTCCCCTCCTGTGCTGGGATTTACTTATTCCCATGTTTCATGACGAGCTGGGCTCGTCATGAGCGTGCGAGGAGGCTACCTCATGACGAGCCCAGCTCGTCATGAGCGTGGAAGGGGTTAAGGATGAGTCATTCTATGTCATCCAGACCATAGAGTGGCTCATACTGATTATAACAGGGGAAATTCCAAGAAGGAGTTTGAGGTGGAAAACATTGACCATATCCCGTAGGAGCATATCTAGATGTCGAGGGATGTTTAATAACCCATGGATTATCTCTATTATGGTAGGGATTTTGAGGTGGCACGATATTTTCCCTAGTTCCATATCTTAATGAGTAGTTCTGTTGAATTAGACTTCTATGCTCTTGGAAGGATGGATTACCAAGATAACGGTTGGGTTGGTGTTGTTTCGGGCGCATTAAGGATTCAGGGTAAAAATAATAAAGAGATTTTGGTGTAATTGGGCCACTATGGAAATCTGAGTACCAATCCCCAATGTGTGACGTGACTCTGGGATCTTTGAATGTAATAATAATAACGTCACCTTCTATGTCTTTGGGGCGTATACCCACCCAGTTCATTCTTCTCACCATAATAATATCTCCATTGAGATGAGGTGGAAGAGGCCTATGGTTCTTAAGCCAGTATATCACCTTGTTTTTAAGACTGGCGTAATTTTCATACCCTCCTGTAGTTGGTAATGGAGGAACCCCGGTTAGAACAGTGACATTTTGTGAAGCAGCTGGGGGTAAGTCAGCATTTCTTGTCGATCTTCTGATTTTAGGGCCACTCTTATAATTGTTCGAGTTATTTTTTACGTTCCCCATCCTTGCCGAGTCTATAAGGGAGTTTATTTGCGCAGAATTAGACAGTGTGTTCTGTGGCGCTTTATGTTGGACAAGAGGGACCTTAATTTCTGGCTTGGATTTAACTAATGGTGTTTGTTTAATTAAGGTTTCTGTTTCCTTCGTGGTTTTATTTTCTGTATTTGTTTTTCCCGGATTAGTGGGTTTTTCACCATCTTTTGCACTCACGGGTTTTATTGAATCCTTTGTAGTTACGATATTGAGAGTAGAACCTCCTGTTAAATGTTCCAGTTGAATTCCAATTCTCTTTACTCTTTCTACTATTGGGATTAATAGTGCTTTTAAGAGATGTTCCATTGCATCCATGAAATCCTTAATTGAAGGTGGAACATTTGGGGTCAAAGGTTTTCTAGTAGCAATGGGTGCCCCTTCCACTATATGTAGAAGTTCTTTTGTAAGTAAGTCCTTGGAAAGTAGTTTCTTATGTATTGGAGTGTGTGTTACAGCCGAGCCTCGTTTCCTACGCTTCTTTGGAGGCGATCTAGTAATAGACTGTTTCCTTTTAGTTTGGTTGCATGATGTCTGAGGTTTATCAAAAATGAAAATTGGGAGCACTGGAGGTATAGGGTGTTTACCATCGGGAGGTAATAGTGTTTCCGTCGAGGTTACGTCTATAACCTCAGAAATCTCTGGTAAATTTGAGGTAACAAGATCAATGATACTATTATTATTGATCGAGGCAGAAATTTGCTCAGGTTGGAGGGAGGCAGTTGGACTGGATTGAAATATTAGAGGAAAATTATCCGTGTTGAACAGATCTGCTTCTGTATTAGGCAGAGTAGGATTTAAGGATTGGGCCTCAGATATCGTTTTGGCGGGAGGTTTTAGAGTAGTGTTTTTAAGTAACTCAATAGATTGCCGTCGAGCAATACGGCGCTCTGCCATAGTCAAATCTCGATCAAGTTCGGCAGTTGTTCTAAAGAAAAATTTATCCAAGGGACCCATAGTAGCGGTTCCTGTTAAGGACGTGAGTGCCTCTGTGTCTGGCATCGCCATGTAGATTTTACGTGTAAGTAAAGGTGAATAACCGAGTATTAAACAATCTAATACGAAGGTACTCACGTTAAGAGGGTGGCCAAGCCAAGCCTTGTATGGCTTGGAGGGCCGTAGAGGGCCCGCTCTTTGCCCCGGGCTGCGACCCGCGCGCGTCCCGCGATGCGCGGTAGTTGGTTTGCTTAAAAATCCTGTTTAGGAGAGTGGGGGCGTGGCACTGGGAGGGGGCGCGGCTCACTCGGGAAGAGGACCCAGCTGGAGGTGGTGGTTGCTGGTCCTCGCAGTCCCGGGGCCGCGCCTCTCGCCTCCTCTGCGGCCGCTAAAGTAGTCTTCTCCTCCCACAGGGAACAGCAGAGTCCAGGGAATCCCAACAGCTACTCCAGTAGCGACGTGTAACAGCACAAGTCACAGAAACCTCACAGCGAGCGGCACTTAAGTATCCGCGTAAACGTGTCAGCCTGAAAGGTGGTCCAGGATAGGTGGGGGTTCATCACAGTTAAGGGGATAAAGCAGATGACGAAGCACTGTAAAAAATATCCTGCCAAATAAAAACTTGCAATGAACCCGCTCAGTATCCCGTCTTCACAAAGGACTTGAACCTCGAACCCAGGACTTCTCCGATCTGCATTTTGAGGTTTTCTTCTCTGTCGCTAAGGGTTCCACCTGACCTCGTTCACCGCACGCCAGCCTCTTTGTTGGCTTGTAGTTTGGGACCAACAACTGGTGCCTCACTGCCTTACTGGTGATGTGAAGTCTTATGTTTGAGCAACAGCAGATCCATTTAGGTCTATCTCCATTTCAGAGATGTATTTGTTTTTACACAATTGTACAATGTATTGTTTTCCTACAAAAGTTCAAAACTGAAGACTTTATGTAGTCAGTCTTACATTTTTTATGCCTCTCTTACATTACACAGCATTTTGACTAAGCCACTGTTTAATTGTTTGCTTGTTGTCGGCGGCGTACGCCGCCACTCATCTTTCAGACCAGGACGTAATTTACAGCATCCGATTTTGACCCAGAGAAAGGCAAATGAGGGAGAATGAAGAAGGAAGACTGAAAAAGGAAAACAGTGACAAAGGGAGAAAGCAGGGGTGAAAAAGAACCTGAAAGAGTGAGATAATGAGACAGGAAGTGTAGGGTGGTGGGAGGAAGAGGTGTGAGGTGGAATCAAGACCAGGCAGCATTGGTAACTGGAAATCCTTGCATTTGGCAGCAATTGTGGCACGCTCCTAAGAAAACCTTTAGACCCCTGCCCTCATTATCAAATTAAGCACTGACATAATCATGTGCAGGCGGGACATCACTGGCAATGTAGGAAATACTGAAAAGAACACCTTGAATGGTGCCACCTTACCATTGAAAGTTTTGGCACTCCTCTGCTTGTCAACCTTAATTTCTAAACACGAAAGTTCACGGCACTGCAAGAGATGATGTGAAAAGAGAAGAAGCAATCAGGTACAGATATCCAGGTCTGCATTCATTGTAGTGTGCTTGCTCATCAGAGGAACTCTGTCTATGTTAGATGCATGACAGGGGCGTAAATCAGCCTAGGTGGGTGGGATGTATGACGGTACAACGCGTGCTTTTACAACACATACCGTTACCACGCAGGTTTTACAACGCAAGACGTTACAACGACTTGCGTTGAGGGGCGCTGGATAGTGAATAGTTTAATTTACTATTCCAACTCCAGTCCCCGTGGATAGTAGGGAAGGAGTTGATAGTAAATTAAACTATTCCCTATCCTACAGCGCCCTCCAGCGCAAGTCGTTGTAACGACTTGCGTTGTAAAACCTGCGTGGTAATGGTACCGCGTTGTAAACGTTTCGTGGTAAAGGATGTTTCCCGGTGGGTGAGTGCAACCGCCCTCACACGATTTTGGACAGCTTAATATATTGAGTTGATGTTAGATTTGATTTGTCAACAATTGGTGCTTTAGATATTCCCTAGGGTTGTCCATTACATGCAGTAATGAAAAATGTTAGCTTGATATTTGCTCCTCTCTTAGCGTACGTATGTATGTTCTCACGTCAAGACACACTTACACACTCACAAGGAAACGTGAACATCTCCACACTAGCGAAAATCTAGAACTTACCACAAGTACTCCATTCGTTGTGATTTTCTCGGAGGGATCAGTTCTGCAAGAACAGAAAACACAGAGACAAATCTTTAGGTGAACTAGTAAGTGCATCCGTAAGAGAATGAATGTGCTTAGGGCGTATCCAATAAACTCTTTCGTTACCATTCTTAATAAAGTGCACGCATATAGACTCAGATATTTGCGACCTCGCATAAGTGTAGCTTTAGGTTTTATGGGTCTTGACAAGGAATTTCCAGAATGTTCCAGGAAACATGACAGTCACTCGTTTCCAGGCTTGCTCCCCTGGAACATGTTTGTGAATTTGTAATTTCAACTACTGAGGCATTTCTGCATGCACAATTTTGCACAGTCCACAATGACATAGTCCACATTTACACAAGGGATAATGATATTGCTGTCCAATGTCAGTTTTCTTCCTCTTTTACTCCATGGGAAAATATTTTTTACTTTCGAGAAACCCTTACCTTTACACCCCAGCCAATGTCTGGGTGTTCTCTTCCACAACCAACCAATTAAATGAATGTATTCTTGCAGTACACGCTTCACCAACCATTCCAGTGTTATAGGCCACAAAAAATATTGTGTACGACCACTAACTCTTCCCAAACTTTCCAGACTGTTCCCAAATTTTCCAGAGTGTTCCTGCTCTCAGACGGGGCATATTAACAACCCGTGCTTAGCGATAATTATATTATCGCCGACTATCTCGGGTATTTATCGCCCTGGTAGCGCGTAATTAACAACGCGTTACTCCAGGGCGATAAAAATTCCAGAGATAGCGAGGTTATCTCCCTTTTGTAGGGAACATCGCTGGTTTTCCAGAGATGTTCCCTGCAAAAGGGCAATAATCTTGCTGATACGAACCACAGGGTCGTATCAGCATAATACACCCCCTATGCTAGGGATGGCTAAATCAGGATTTTAGCAGACGTTAGATTTTGGAGAAAACGGCCGTTTCGCCAAAATCTAATGCGTGCTAAAATCATGTGGGCTGCCTTGTAAATATTGCGATGTAAACATCAGCGATAATTGCAAGGTAGTCCATCTGGGGTACGCCCAATAACGCCCACTTTGCATCTCATTGGAGATGCAAAAGAAGGCGTTGGGAAAAAGGGTGCTAACATGCGGATATGCATGTTAGCACCCTCTTGTAAATAGGGCGCTGGTTTATCTCCGCTTTATTGGCTTTGTAAGCCAATAAAGTGGAGATGAAACACTTGTAAATATGCCCCAGACATTCTCTTGTTGCTTCACTTCACTGCAGAGGGTGTGGAGTAGGGGCCAGAGCTGCTGACTTCAGAGCTTCGGATCCAGAGTCTTGGTGTTGGAAGTCTCTTACAGCCTGATTCATGTAGCCAAAAGCGCTCGCAAAAGGGCCAGATTCTGAGAATCTGGCCCTTTGCGAGTGCGATTTTTGCATTTGGTATTCACAATCCCAAATGCAAAAATCGCTATGTAAGAATTCGCATATTTGCGAGGAATGGCATTTAAGGAATCTCTAATAGAGATTCCTCAAATGCTATTCATGACACAAAAAAAATTGCGATTTTGCACTTTTGGGCCGCTATTTACCGAGAGGTCAGACCTCTCGGTAAATAGCAAAAACTCAGAAAAATGCTTTTAAAAGCATTTTTCTAAGTTGCATGTTGCACACACACATGTCCTTTGGACATGTGTGTGCGCAACACCTGTTCAAATGTGCATTTTAGGGGTGCTACAGGGTGTCCTTTGGACACCCCTGGCACCCTTAAAATCGCTATCTGATTTGCGAGTAGCAAATTGCTACTCGCAAATGAGGGATACTCCCCATTCATTCCTATGGGCCTTTTGGCCCATAGGAATGAATGGGGAGTTATTCCTTTTTTTGCGAGTAGCAATTTTCTACTCGCAAATAGAGATCATGTAGGAATCGCTATTTATTTAGCAATTCCTACATGAATGCCGTTTTGCGTGTCCTCAATAGCGAGTCGCTATGATTCGCTATTAGGGCCACGCAAAACGGCCCGTACATGAATCAGGCTGTTAATCTCCCCGTGTCGATGGACAGCCCTAGAGACCCTCACGGCTGAATAGCCGCGCTATACAAGTCCAAGTATTTTTTTTTTTTCTGGTTCAGGGAGGACCAGCCTGGCAGTCCAGTCTGAACTTTTCCTATTGGAGCACGACCAAGGCCGATGTGGATGACTGGGTCTAATCTGAGGTGGCGTGTTGAGCAACACAACGATGGGCAGGGATGCAGCCCAAGTGATTACCAGTGGGGTGAGATTAATTCAAGCATTCCACCCATCACTTTTTTGTAGACTTTGAATCAGTGTGTTTTCTTTGATGTACTTATTTTACTGACTTGACGACATGTTAACTGCTGGTTTGCTGATTTAAGAAACACAAACACATACTATTTGTCTTTATAGTAGGCTAAAGGTGTTCATTAAATCACCCTTGCAAGATCATTTGTTTAACTTTGCTGTCTTGATAACATGTTGTTGAATGTACAGTTTTTTGCTACACAAAGATTTATTATGGCCGCACCAAAACATTGGTTCATTGGCATACGTATATACCATACAATATGTTGCTGTTCACGGCTTGTTAGTTCACCACTTACAATGTAAACTTCATTTTTTACTCCCTTTTATAACACTCTACGCAGAGGGTGCAGTTTAACTTTGCCAATGCAGTCTGTCCAATAAGGGGCACAGTTCCCAGCATCCATATTGCTTTAGTTCAAGTTGTCAACTATAACCAAACACTCCCCCCCAAAAAAGATGTACCTATTAGCATTGTGTTTGCATGTTTAAGAAAAGCGAGACCTATTGGCTTTGCCTGTACTGGATTTTATTCTGTCTTTACCACCAGGGAGTGATTTCACAGCTCGCCTAGGCAGGCGGGAAGGTTTGTGTAATGTGCCCAAAATGTTTTGCTGATTTTTAATGCTACAGAGATGTGCTGTACGGGCAATTCTTACGAAGAGATAAGGGAGAAAGGATCATTTGCTTTAATGGAAGAGTTAAGTTAGAGAAGGGGACAATCACAGAAAGAAGTGACGCATAACATTGTTTAACTTTTTCGTTACCATGATGTGCATTGCTCCAGTTGCAAGGCAGTAAGCAAAACATTGTGGGGCATATTTATCAAGAATTCACGCAATGCAATGCAGCAAGCCACCTTCCTGAAAGGGAAAGGGCAGGAATGCACTGTATTTAACACTTAACAGAGCATTGCTGTCTTTGCACTACGGTAGAAGGGATGGGCAGGAATGCACTGTATTTAACACTTAACAGTGCATTGCTGTCTTTGCACTACGGTAGAAGGGATCCTGCATTGTAAGCTGGATTGTTATTGTGCAGGAAGAGTACCTTCCGGCGAAAAAGAATCCTCTGAGGCATTTTCCTCTTTCCATGTGGCTGCCGATTGCAGCACACACAGAAAGAGGAAAAACCTCGGCGAATTAAAGATATTTCTCCTCGTTACGCCTCACCTGGGGAAGCATAGCATTTTGATGCATTCCCAGGTCTACCAGTAATGGCAACTTTGAGAATGTGGCAAAATTCCTAAATGAATGCGTAGGGACACCGAAGCTCCCCCATGGAAAGCCTCCCTATAGCAGAGTAACGCAACGCAGTGATTTGTGCTGCCTGGTGTGGCTTGATATATCTGACTTAGGCGTTGTGTCACCTTCTGCACCCTTGTAGGGCACAAGGGTGATGCACCTCATTGATAAATATGTCCCTAAGTTCCACAAAATTATTGTTTAGTTATCCTCCAAAATGATGAGCATATTGGTTAAATATTGGATCAATTCTACGTGTTTTCATGGACTACTTATTGGTTGCATAAACATACACTACTTCATGGAGTTCAATGTTTCTTCGGTACTTACGATTCTGTCATTCTGAATTCCATCTCCAGTTCCTCTTTTCCCTGTCAGGACAAGAAGATAAAGATTAGTAGAAGCCTCAGGTTGTAATCAAGAGTACTCACATCTCAGGACTGCTTACAGAATGATCCTGATGTTTTACTTTCGGTTTCAAGAAAACAAACACGTTAGTGACAGATGACCTTCTAGAAGGGACACCATGCTAATGAATGTGCTTCTTTAAAAAATGTAGTACAAAAGGGGGTGGTGATGGACGGAGCATCTGAACCAATCAAACACTCACACCCAGTCAACAGATCTGGGTTTAATCCATCACCGTTCTTTAGCCCACTCTGCCACCCCAGTTCAGACATGGCCATATGCAAATCAGTCTGATCCTGTGCCTCATGGGAACAGTCCAGCCGAACTGCCAAGCCATGCCTTCCCTGGACCGGAAAGAAGCTTCCAAGGACCGGTTTCTGGCATTTCAGCCGTCTTCAGCCCGGCTTGCTTGAAT
The DNA here is from genome assembly GCF_964261635.1 of Lissotriton helveticus. Classification (NCBI taxonomy): domain Eukaryota; kingdom Metazoa; phylum Chordata; class Amphibia; order Caudata; family Salamandridae; genus Lissotriton; species Lissotriton helveticus. The sequence continues at coordinate 138,938,479 of NC_136070.1, forward strand.
CCAGTGGCAAAGTGAGCAAGGGACTCACGTCTGAGCATACCCTGCCAACTTATGGCGAACAAAGTGGTACAAAAGGGGATGGTGATGGACGGAGCATCTGAACCAATCAAACACTCACACCCAGTCAACAGATCTGGGTTTAATCCATCACCGTTCTTTAGCCCACTCTGCCACCCCAGTTCAGACATGGCCATATGCAAATCAGTCTGACCCTGTGCCTCATGGGAACAGTCAAGCTCGAACTGCCAAGCCATGCCTTCCCTGGACCGGAAAGAAGCTTCCGAGGACCGGTTTCTGGCATTTCAGCCGTCTTCAGCCCGGCTTGCTTGAATCCAGTGGCAAAGTGAGCAAGGGACTCACGCCTGAGCATACCCTGCCAACTTATGGCGAACAAAGTGGTACCATGGCCACTTAGACCACTCTGGAATCCAGTGTTTAATTTGTCTGAGTGCTTGCCGATACTCAGCACTGGCACAATTTTTAAACACGAAGACTTAATTATGACAGTCCACCACGTGGAGTCGCTGTCTGTCTGTTTTTAAAATCAGCAGTGTGCTTTACAGTTCCATATGCATTGGAAACATAATGACTAACACATTTAGTCCACCCTTACAGCTTGAGATGGGACGCTCAATTGGTATGAGTGTGATGGTTGGTAGGTAGCACTAGGAAGTGTCATAGCTGGTATAGTAGGCAGGTGGTAGGAGCTGCGACCGCCTCCAGAGAAATAACCTGGGCCCTGTAACTTTCTTATTTACAAATAAAGCACAGCAGGCATCTTTGCGATCACCAGTGCGGATGTTCCGCAAGCTGTGTGATTATTTTTCTTAGCAGGGAAGAGGCAAGGACGGACAAGACCCTGATATTTTTTTCTGCTGCAGATTCGATTTATTTTGAGACAAAATGAGCCTGCCTCATTATTCAATACTTAAGTAGCAAGCATGCAGACATCAGGTTGTACTATTTTTTCAACTGCTTATTGAAATTTTTTCACAATAAACAAAATAATTATCAAAGCTTGTTCTATTTTCAGTTTTTTAAAGAAGGTCACTCCTAGAGAGGGCGTTATTTGTTACAATCTTTACTACAACAGTAACTTGATTTTTAAGGAAGAACTGTGCTACTGCTGTTTAAAAATGGTCACACAATTAATTTCTTCTAATTGTACCCGGGTGCTGAAATATTTCTATATTATAGCCTGGCGCAAAATTAGTTTTCTGCATTCTCCAGTGCACAAGCTGCAAAATAAATTTGCCCTGCTGTGCACCAAGTACAATGTTTATTTAATAGGGTCGCAGCTACATGCTATTTTCTATATAGACAACTTCGTTTCTGCCAAAATAGAGATTGATGGATGACTATCAACTGAAGGGAATTCAATTCCAAAGGTGGAAGAAATACTACAAACACATATATAATGAAAGCTAATTGATTGAAAACAGCAGTTATGAGTCTTACTCCAACACCTTGAATATAATAACAATTCTCACCTCTGGAGTCAGAGAAAAACACTTCATGACGCTCTCGTCAGACGCGAGTTTACCCACGTCAAAGTAGATGGTGTAGAGGTGGTCGTCTTTGGTTATCATGTCTTCGTCCATGAGTGACATGTGCAGGATGTGCTAATGAGAGACAGAAGAGCATGGTAAGTAGAGGTGGCAATTCTATGGGCGCCATGGAGGGCTGGCCATGGGTAGCGTGTGTCTGTCTGAGAACCTGTGGGCTGCTTTCGAACCATTGGGTTTCAAACTTAACCCTCAACTTTGAAGGTTCTACTAGCTAGTTGGTCTACATCCTTTATCATTAACTGGGTTGTAACATGCTCCAGACTTCATATTTCAATAAACATTGTTTGAAAAAAAGGATCACTGACGGAATATCAGAAACATAAATATTGTGTGGACATAATATTCTGTCAAGAAAATTGAGGATAAAATATGGAGACAGAAAGTGCAAATAAGTAAGTATAGATTTACTATTCTTAACTCCACGTACCTAGAAGATATACATATATATATCATCAAGGTACATATATGTGAAGTTATATATAATAAGGCTTGCTTACATATAGAAACTTACCTTCACGATATTTGTGTCCTCGATATTCTTGACAGGATATTTTGGTCCCTGATATTTCTGTTTCCGATATTCTGTTTAAATACCCAAAAAATATCCACCAGCTCACAATCGGGGCCCAGGTTCATATGACGTCACTTCCTATGATGTCATCAGGGTGAAAAGGCTCGTAATGTCACACCCACTACTCCTATACTTTTGATGAAATGAAGTGTGTTCAACAAGTGACAAATCTCATTCACTGCACTGAGCTCATTTATGAACAGCGAGGGAATGGTGCGTACAGTTATAAGATACCTGATAATGAAGGATTAGCCATAGATAAATGTTTTAGTTATTGGGATATTTGTATGGAGCTGGCTGCAAAGAGGAAAAGTACAAGTGGCATCTGGTTTGGGAGGTCAGAGAAATCAAACTCTGCAGAAAGATGTCAGTGGAGGCAAGCTTTGGAATGGCCTCGTCATGGGGAGCATTGGAATGGCCTCATTAAGGGGAGTTTTGGAATTGACTCATCAAGTGAGCTTTGGAATGGCCTTGTCATGGGGAGCTTTGGAATGGTCTCATGAACGGGAACTCCGGAAAGGCCTCATCATGGGGAGCTTTGGAATGGACTTGTCATGGGGAGCATTGGGATGGCCTCATGAATGAGGGCTTTGGAATGGCCTCATCATGGGGAGCTTTATTTATTTATTTATTTATTTATGGGTTTGTATAGCGCTAGACTCGACTCCCGAAGGAGTATCTCTAGAATGGACTCGTCCTTTGGAATGGCCTCATGAAGGGGAGCTTTAGAATGGACTCGTCCTTTGGAATGGCCTCATGAAGGGGAGCTTTAGAATGGACTCGTCCTTTGGAATGGCCTCATGAAGGGGAGCTTTGGAATGGACTCAATGGGGGAGCTTTGGAATGGCCTCATGAAGGGGAGCTTTGGAATGGACTCAATAGGGGGGCTTTGGAATGGCCTCATGAGGGGGAGTTTTAGAATGGACTCGTCCTTTGGAATGGCCTCATGAAGGGGAGCTTTAGAATGGACTCGTCCTTTGGAATGGCCTCATGAAGGGGAGCTTTGGAATGGACTCAATGGGGGAGCTTTGGAATGGCCTCATGAAGGGGAGCTTTGGAATGGACTCAATAGGGGGGCTTTGGAATGGCCTCATGAGGGGGAGCTTTGGAATGGACTCAATAGGGGAGCTTTGGAATGGCCTCATGAGGGGGAGCTTTGGAATGGACTCAATAGGGGAGCCTTGGAATGGCCTCATGAGGGGGAGCTTTGGAATGGCCTCATGAGGGGGAGCTTTAGAATGGGCTCGTCCTTTGGAATGGCCTCATGAACGGGAGCTTTGGAATGGACTCAATAGGGGAGCTTTGGAATGGCCTCATGAGGGGGAGCTTTGGAATGGACTCAATAGGGGGGCTTTGGAATGGCCTCATGAGGGGGAGCTTTGGAATGGACTCAATAGGGGAGCTTTGGAATGGCCTCATGAGGGGGAGCTTTGGAATGGACTCAATAGGGGAGCTTTGGAATGGCTTCATGAGGGGGAGCTTTGGAATGGACTCAATAGGGGGGCTTTGGAATGGCCTCATGAGGGGGAGCTTTGGAATGGACTCAATAGGGGAGCTTTGGAATGGCTTCATGAGGGGGAGCTTTGGAATGGACTCAATAGGGGGGCTTTGGAATGGCCTCATGAGGGGGAGCTTTAGAATAGACTCGTCCTTTGGAATGGCCTCAGGAAGGGGAGCTTTGGAATGGACTCAATAGGGGAGCTTTGGAATGGCCTTATGAGGGGGAGCTTTGGAATGGTCTGATCATGTGCGGGAGCTGGGGGTAGCACAGCTGGCAAGAAGGACATTTTTAGATATATTCCACCAAAATTTTTACTCAGAAAACTAAGTTGAGTAATACCACATGCAGTAATGTGTAACTATCACATTACATAATTGAAGTAACGTGCAGGTCACCACCAGCAAAAAAATTGTGGTAACTACCTGGGGGAAAGTGCAGAAAAACTTCCAATAATGTTCCTAACTGAAGTTATTCCCTATATAAATGACCCAAACCCTAAATATAAGGGCTATAATGCACTCAACAAAGGCACTAACAATTTTGGAAAAGAGGCATTACGCCTAGATTTACCACAGCATGAGGAATTTTGTGTTAACTCAATCACAATACTGAACTAAGTCTGAAAACCCAGAGATATAGTAAACAATAAGGATTGATATAAAAGAACTGAAGAGTGGAAGTGCCGGGCAACTGGAATGTGACATCGGCCATGGAAAAAAGGATGCTGAGGAGAGAAGAGCCATGGCAAGACAGCAAGTGAGAAGCTATTGCAGGGGTCTCTGCTGGTGAAAATGAAGTAGTGTTGGAAGAACTTGACAGATGTCTAAGGAAGGAAGCGTGAGATCTTCTGAAAATTGTCAGGATGATGGACAGAAGTGTTAGTTGTGAAGGAGACATGACCAAACATGGAGGAAAAAGAAGCGTGAGGGTCTCAGAGGCAGAAGAAGCAAAGAATGGAGATAGATAAGGGTGGCAGAATGGAAGGGTCAGTGAAGAGAAGGTGAAGAGTAAAGAAATTGGAAATTGTAGCAGAACCAAAAACGGAAGAAACAAACAATGCAAGGGAGAGCTGTGCAGAGAGCTGCGTATGGGAGGAAGAGTACAGGTTTGCACTCCGGTAAGCTAGTACCTTGGAGAGCAGAAGGAAGTGGGACTCATTCAGTATTATTAGTATCTGAAAGAAATTTTTAGATCATCTATGAAAGAATTAATATCAATTGTGGAAGAGTGATCGTGAATGTGGGCTAATCCAACATGACATAATAGCATCAGGAAGCACAAGGGGCACATGCACTATATAGAACAACAATTCCTGGGTCACGGGGAGAGGTTGACAATCAAAACAGTTATTTCAGATTGTCTTGAGATGTTTGTGAAAGTGGGGAGTGACTCAATGGGCAGGGTCTATGGCCCTGCAACACTAGTATGCCTGGGAGTTGGGCTTAGTGTTCCTTTCCATCATCTTTTGAGACTAGATAAAAACAGTCGAACAGCTGTCTCAGAAAGAAATCTCCCTCTTCCGTGGCATCCTTTGAGGTCTGTATTGTCTCTAGATATTGGCAACAAAATTATCTATAACATTTTAATTTTCACTACAGTTACTCTTTGAAATGGAAGTCTATGACTTGACACCATCTTGGGATCTTAGACAAACAATGCCATTATTGTGTGACTGATTTTAAGAAGAAGAGGCTTCTTGAAGTTCAGTAAGACATATCTGACTTTGTAAAATGTTCTTTTCACGTTTATTTCTATTAAAACCATGTTTCAGGTTACCTCGTATATATATTCGACCTAGACATCTGTCAGATCCCAATGGAATATACATATGGAGCTGATACGGCCTCTGAATTAGTGTGGTACCAGCATATTGTAGACAGAATACAATGTGACATAAATAATGTATCCTAAATTTTATTTACTAAAATATCATCCAATTGAAGTAAAGAAAATCTCAAAACCCTTCGACAATGTTTTTGTTATGGATATTTGAAGAACACTATTTATGTCTGACTATATTCTTCTGACATACAACCCTTCTGAGTCATGTTTGGGTAAGTCAATAACATTTCCAAACTCATCCAGAATTCATGTTCATCTTGAAGGTGGACTGAACATTTTCAAGATTCCCAGGATGTCCGCAGATGTCCTCTAGAGCAAAGTTGATATTTATTTATGCAGGGACACCCAGTCAATCCACTATGAATTGTTTTGTGACAAACACACTGTTACCACCAGTGGCATTAGATGCTTGGACCTGTTATTCCTGCACTCTATTCACTTGCTCAAACATATCCAGTGCTTACTTTGTAAAAGAGTCAGTGTCTGTACCCAAAGCTCTGCTCAGAAGCTCCCAGACAGTGCTATTAAATGTTGGCTCTCCAAATGCGTAGACTTGAATCCACCTCATGACTTTTTAATCCACGACCAGACACTCCCTACCCTTTCTCTCTCTTGTAGGGCCCTGCTTTCTCCATTTGTGATGTTTCCCCCCGTCTTTTTCGTCCTTATTTCCCCAGTGTTTGTTTTTCCCCTCTTGCTCTTGGTCAATGTTTGATGAGCGTAAATAAGTGCTGGTCCCCACAAATGAGTGCCGGTAGGTCTCACTGGCAACCACAGGCTCAAATTAAGCACTGGGCATCTCTACGGCAAACCTGAAGAAGGCAACTGGATTTACTCCATAGTCCTAAATCAACCAACAAATGTGAAAACCAAAAGAATATCCATATTACTAACTTCACCAAGAAGCATTTTAGATAGAGAAACCAGACATATCTGTGGATACCACATCCAATGGCTATTTACAAACTAGTACGGTAGATCACTGGGCTAGCGATTCTGCTACTGGAACCAGTGAGTAACCAGAAAAGTCTAGGTTCGGTCCTTTCCTCCGCCCAGCCTTCTAAGTGTTCATACATAGATACCACTACGTCAGGTATTAGTAACATTTGCTACTTCTAGAGCTACAAGGCCAGTGCCCGTGGCAAGAAGTTAGAAATCCAAGTTAATATGAATATTGCTTATGGTGGCCCACCTTGATGTTGCCGTAGATGGTGAACTGGAAGGACTCGCCCCAATAGGGGCCAGTGGAGTTTGAGACGGTCTTTGTGGTGAATTTTCGGTCTGTGGAGGACGGCATGGACAGGTTCACAAAGCAGTCAGCTGCAGTGACTGAAAGAAAAGATGACAACCATTGTGATCATGGTGGTGAATGGTATTCATTGTGGTAAATGACATAGTGAAATCACGTGAGTCACAATGAAAAATCGTCTTAAATTATGCATTTGTACTATTCTTGCCAATGACAACGCTATATTAAGCATGAAAAGGTGTTTGTACATTTGCATAAATGATGCAGAATATGCTTTAATCACACACTTTTGATTTCCACAAGTATGAATAGATTTTTGGTGTTTTCAGGAAAAGTCATAGACTGGCCAGAGGCTTGTACACCAAAATATCGCATTTAATACACGTCGCCGGTTTAGGTGGACCTATGTAGAAAACAGTGGCATAAGTTGTAAAATAATATTTTGGATGAAAATTAAAAATAATAATAATATGTGAATATGTTATTTCCCCAACCCCTAGTATCTGTGTACTATTATCAAACAGAGATACTACAGACCTTCAAGGTTAGGAAAATTTACACAAATTGTCTATGAGTGTGAATACAATGCATTTCAAACTCTACAGACATTCTTAATACACGACGGAAAATGTCCGTAAATACTCAAGCAGTTCGAAGTTAGAAACCTACTTCACCACCACCCACCTGTCACCAAATTAAATCATAACAACCTTGACATTTTTTTAAATGCTGCTTCAGCACTTTACACTTTCTCCTGCACTCTGTTTTTATAACGGTTGATTTTGTTTTAAATTGCTGTTCTGAACGGATCACTGAAATAATATCGAGGGACAGAATATCGACCATCAAAAATATCGTTGACAAAATATCGACAGTCAAAATATCGAGTTTCTATCTACAAACAGGTAAGTACAAAAATATCGAGTTAAAAATATCGTTTACAAAAATATAGTTGTAAAAAATATCGTATTTACTAAAAACAGTGTTAAATTAAATTAATATTAATAATTAATTACTAAAATATACTTAAAATTACTTAAATTAACTTATAATAATTAAATAATTAATGAAAGTTAAATAAATATTTTTTTATTTCATATTTATTAAAACATATATATATAGTAACAAAATATAATAAAATAATACCCAAAAACTGAAAACTGACCCTGAACCCTAAAAATACCCCTTTACCCAAAAACCCAAAACTGACCCTGAACCCTAAAAATACCCCTTTACCCAAAAACTGAAAACTGACCCTAAACCCTAAAAATACCCCTTTACCCAAAAACTGAAAACTGACCCTGAACCCTAAAAATACCCCTTTACACAAAAACTGAAAACTGACCCTGAACCCTAAAAATACCCCTTTACCCAAAAACCCAAAACTGACCCTGAACCCTAAAAATACCCCTTTACCCAAAAACCCAAAACTGACCCTGAACCCTAAAAATAAAAACGAATTTTTTTACTATCTATATTATATACTTACATATTTTCACTTTCTATATTATTTACAGTCGATATTACTTCACTTACCTTAAAAACGATATTTTGGCTGTCTATATTCTGTCCTGTCGATATTTTGTCCAAACGATATTTTTGACTCGATATTCTGTCCAAACGATATTTTGGAGTCGATATTATGTCTGTGCACCGTTCTGAACCTATACCAATGAGATGTATGCTCATTACGGTTTTAATTAACTTTACAATAAATTCTCCTGCTGTGCAGAACGTTCCACGAAAACGGATGTGGCTGTGACAAGCTGAGCTCGTCATGAGCACACGAGCACTGTGCCTCATGATGAGCTGAGCTCGTCATGAGCACGGAGTGCTGTGTGCGCCTCCCCCCCCCCCCCACCCCCTAGCACAGCGGGGGAATTACCCCCGCTGCGAAGGGGTTAAGATGGTCCCAGAACATCGTTGTCAGAAAATCCACACCCAATAGCAGTAGCGGCCGGTGTCAAACCAAATTAGTGGGGGAGGGAGAGGGGGCGGGACCCGCACGACAGCATAACACACAACAAAACACAAAAACAAATAACGTACCTGCCGCATCGCCGCTCTTCTTCTCCTCTTTGGCTCCTGTCATCTGCAGACAGTCTCCCAGACTCCCCGGCAGCTAATCCAGACGCTGCTCTCATGCTGCTGGCAGCATGAGAGCAGCGTCAGGATTGGCCTGAGTGCCCTCGATTTGCGCTCCCAGAGAGACTAGGAGCTGGTGCCTGCTGTCTCCAACCCAGCAACACAGCTCAGGTTGGAGACAGCTAAGTGCGCATGTCGGTTTGGCCGTACTAAGACGGCCACCCAAACCGACATGCACACTGGTAGCAGTGCCCACCACTCCCCCCTCCGTAACAGCCATCACGCATCACGATGACATTGCCCCCAAGACTAAGCACTGAGACGACCAATAAAACGATATAAAAATGTTTTATTATCGTTTTATTTTTCAAATTTTGAGGCTGCTGGCAGGGGGGGGTTGACGATCCTCCGCCATAGCGGACGAACCGCCGCTGTCCAATTGGATCATATTTTTGAGTACGGTATTTTGAAAATAATGTTTATTTCAGATGATGGCTCATGTTGCAACACAGATAGCCATCATCCAAGCTGTGAATGGATGTTCTTCTCATCTTAAAGCTTAAGATAGGTAACAATGGTCTGAAGTGGCCCTAGTGGGCTGCCACACGGAGGAATCCCCGATTCAGCATTGAGTGCTGCCACACGGAGAAAAGCCCCAACTCCACATTGAGTGCTGCCACAAGCTGCGTGGATTGATCGCCACGATCCCTACAATTGGAGTGGAATACATACCTCCTGCATTGAATTGCTCAACTAGCGCCTACCATAGTGATAGTGCATAGACTCTGCAGTGTGAATTTCCCACCATATTCATTTCCATTCAACGACAGGATTCCAATGTGATTACTTTTACGTCCTGATGGTGATCTCAACGAATTGAGATCGAAACGTCGTCGACCAGCTTACAACAAAAAACGTCCTTAAATTGTGTGAATTTACCTATGGAGTTTTTACAATGTTGTCAATGCGATGTTTTCTTTTAACTTCACTATCACCTTGACACCACACACTATATACTTGTTTGTTGAGCACTGCAACTAGCATATAATTTATGATATATAATTTATGGAGCTAATAAATGTTATATTGCATCTATCGTGTCTCCAAGCATCTGTCGCATAAATACTTGACCACCATTTTTTGGCGTATCTGGACTCAACCCTATCACAAGTTGCTTCAGGCACACACCTTCCTTAGGACACCTATGGCCATTTCAGACCATTGTTACCTATCTTAAGCATTCACTACCCCAGCTTAATATTGGGGTGCCCTTGTTCCTCATACACTTCTCATCTCAAAGTCACCTGAAAACCTACTGAAGATCCCACCTTCCATTCCTACTACTGCCCCAGTGTCAACAACCAACTTGTTAGCCTCATATTAAACCAAGTGATATGTTCTTCTTCTGCCAGGGATGTAACATAGACCCCTGCAACCCTTGTGGAACAGGGGGCCTCCATTCAGTCATAAGACATATGGATATCAGTGAGATATGGGAGCCTTAGGGGACCCTCATCAACTTCTACGGGTGGGCCCCATCATTTAGTGTTATGCTACTACCCTCTGCGTATAATTAACCCCCTAAATGCTGGTTTCTTACATTTCCATTCTACTGAGACTGTCTCTTCTCAGGTGTACAACTACATTGCATCCACTCAAAGTACCTCCCTGTGCACTAGTGTCATCCTGCTTGAACTCTCGGCAGCATTCAATAACGTTGATCATGCAGACATCCTATTTTTTCACCTGGTACGTTTCACACTCTACTTCAACCGGCTTGTGCCACCCAAGGCTAGGCATATTCCCTTTCTTCCCTTCTTTAATTTTGTCACTTGGGTTCTATCCCCTCCACGTTGATGTTGTTCAAATATTCTTCTTATCTATGTTGCACCCACCACCAATCCTCCCACTGTGGAAGCCCAGCAGCTATAAGCCAATGGAAAGCTCTTTAGTACCTTTTGCTAAACTCTTCACCATACTCTGTCTGATGCCATATCATTTTCACCTGGCTTGCTCTCCCTCTGCGTCTGGAAATGTTCATCTCCACCACTGCTAGAGCAGCGAAATGCTCGGTGCTGAACACACCCAAACTGTACCCCACTCTCCCCTGCCACTTAGACAAGGCCTAATTGTTGCTCCAAGTATCAGTAAAATATGTTACTATAATAGTCTACAGACCAGACCAGCCTAGCTCTGAACAAAGTTATTACTTTTGCCACAAAACCTGACTTAAATCTTCCCACAAAAACCTCCACCTTTTGGACAGATTTATGCCAAAAATGAGAACTTTACCATTAATAACTATAGCTGTCAAGATAATGCAGGGAACTGCCTTAATGTATACCTCTTCTGTACACTGAGTCTCTAGTCTCTACACATGTTGTTGAGTAATGTTTGATGCTCATGTGATAGCCTGTGAAAGCAAGGTCGACTGTTGGGCGGTGTGTTAATGAGCTCCAGGCAATAGCCATGTTGGATAAGGGCTAATACCCACTTGTCTAATGTGCTGGATTGCAATGTGGGTTTGAAATTTTGAATTCTGCCCCCGAAAGGTGTTATGTGATTGGGGGGGAAGGAGATGGTAGGCACTGCTTGGTGGAGGGTGTTGTTCCACAAGGGGAGCACCCTTACCTCTACCTCTGGTGTTGTTACCTCTATTACAGCCACAATAGTGGCCCTTTCAGTATGATCTCTGACCTTGCTGTTTTTTGTTGGGAGGTGGAGACCCCAGAAGAGGGGGATTTTGAGGATCCACAATAACCTGCACAATGAAAAAACAAGGGTAGCAGGTGTTTGGGGGGCTCTCATAGCTTTGGCCATCTCAGTGTCCTTTTTTATCTTTTGTAATGTGGAGTCTACCTGAGGACCGAAAAGATGCTCCTTATCAAAAGGCATATTTAATACGGCTTGTTGAACCTCAGGTTTAAATCCAAAGATCCAGCGTGGAGCCTGGGTAAAATACTTGTGTTGACTCCTCTTGCTGCGGTGTCAGCAGCATCTAGTGTGCATTGTATAGAAGTATTAGTAATAATTTTCCCCTCAGAAACTAACTGGTGGCCCTTTTTTATATTCCTCTGGGAGATACTGGAGTATATTTTCCATTTCATCCCAGTGGGCACAGTCATAGCGTGCCAGTAGAGCTAGAAAGTTAGCAGGTTGGCAATATGCCAATGGTTGGCAGCTTGGGCTGCAACCCTTTTCCATGCAGCATCTATTCTTTTATCTGTCCTTGTCAGTAGGCAGGGTGTCTCCAGTAGCCTGAGAGTTTGCACAATTGCGTTCTTTGGTGGTAACTAATGAGCCTGGCGGTAACTGGCCTTTAATGTAAATAGGGTCAGATGGTTCTGGTTTATATTTCTTATCTACCCTTGTTCTAACCACCGATCCTTCATAGGGTCTTAAAATATGTCATCAGTATGCCTATGCATGCTTTTTATTATGAGGAGGTATTGGGTAGCCCTATGTGTGGTGGAAAGTGTGGTGAAGAGGAACTCCTCTTCTAAAGGCTCTTTATGTAGCTCCACATTGAGAAATGCTGCAGCCCTTCCTAAAACCTTTTAGTAAGAGGTAACATCTTAATGAGGAGATGTACGCACAGGATAAAGATAAGGTCGAAGGCAGGCCCCGAAGGGCGGAGCCCTGAACTGGCTTCCGTCAAAAAGAGTTGAACAGGTGCGATTGATTGTCGGAGTGCAGATGGAAAAGACGCGAACTGTAACAATAGCAACAAAAGTATGGGACAAAATACCGAAGGTTGAATCGTAACAGAGTCAAAAATGGAGCGAAGGCACACACGTCTGAACTCGTAGGTAAAGAGAAAAAAATCCAACAATGGAGTCGATGCCCATGCACATTATAACCAAAAGGATGAGTCACTCAACCTAGTGACTCGAACACTTCTTCCAAGAAAAATAAAGTGCACAACTCTGTCCCCAACACTAGATAGCAGGAGTATGCAGAACTTGTGTATTTACAGCCACACATGCCATCGAGCACACATTTCTGGCAGTAGAGTGTGAAAAAAGCCATATGCAATGCATAGGCACAGGAGAGGTGTCTACACTCAGGTGCCCCTTTGAAATCTACCGTTGTAGCACGAGAGGCAATTGAGGGTAGAGAGCATGGTGTGACGTCCAGTGTGCCATGGAGAGAATAGGGCATCTGAATGTGCAGAATCCCCTGTGCCATTCAGAGGTGCAGTAGAAATGTCTACACTGAGGAATGAGGGATTGTCAAGCAGTAAAGTGTGCTAGGGAATGATGAATGGCTAATGGTGCAGAGAGCCACATAGCACATTGAGAAGTACATGACTCAACCTCTGCAATGCCACGCCACGCCTTGCCAGCTTAAAAAATCATGCTGGCCTTTAGAGGCGGCAGGGAAGATGTCTTCTGATACATACGGCTTGAGAGACTTGCAAAAGATTTGGTTAAGAAAGACTCATTGTTTACATAGGCAAATATCCATATTGGCCCTTTTATTATCTGGGTGCTGAAAAGGGGTTATAAGCAGTGCTCTAGGAAATAGCAATGGAGGAAAAACTGTGTGACAGGATCAACAAAATCAAGTGGCATAAAAGGTGAATGATGTGTCACTGGAATGTGAGTGATGTGGCTAGTCATGCAATTAAAAGCAAAGCTATGCAGCATTTTTTGTGACATTATTATCTAGCTATGTTGTTGTTTCATCACCCGCGGATACATAATGAAGGACTGTGTCATAGAAAATAAATACTGTGGGTTTAATACACAGCCTAGTCAAAGGATTATTCAGCAACAAATAATAATTTTGTCTTGCCTGTATGCCCAGAAACGCTGCAATTTCTTTTCTATTGCCTGGCAAAATACCTAAACCATATTTAGTGTTCCACTAAGTAGAAAACAAGTCTACAAGTACACACACATTTTGGAAAGAAATGTGTGCTCATCCTGCACTTCTCGGTTATGTATTAAAACATGTATTCCAGTTAAGATGTACTTTCAGTTCTCACTGGAAGGAACCAGAAAGCACAGCTTGTCATTAGAAACAGCATTAAACAAAATAAACACACTTTATATTTAGAAACGACCGTAACAAATTAAAAATACTGTAGTTGTGTACGTGTTTTATGAGGAAGCATTTTAGGATTTAAGAAGCATTTTAGGGTTCAAGATAACAAACCTTATCATGATGTCTGGGATACTTACCGAAAGCTGTGAAGTCGGAGGCGTCGCAGAACTTATGGAATTCTTTTTGAATTCCAAATTCAGGAAGCCAGGGTGTTCAGTGGGGCACATTCTCCCACCACCGGCCAACACCAGCATCTAGTTGGGAAAACTCTGTTTCCCTAGACCGCCTCTTCTACCCCTTCATAGCACAAGGCCATGATGGGAGACGACTTCAGAGCACCAACACAACTCTTGAATGAAGAAGTCACTCAGTGAAACCGAAAAAGTATTTCAGGATTAAAATGTGACCAAAATGACAAAAATGCAATCAGCCAGTTCTAAGATATAGAGCCAAAAGTCAGGGCGGAGGGCTGGGTGACAGTCAGTCATCATGTGCAGAAAGTTCACAGCTTCCAAATATTGGTCCTTTTCCTTTGGGAAGGTCTCTGACTGGCGCGCTCATGGCTTAAGTCAGCAGATCTTACCCCTCCTCTCCATCTGACCCTCCCCTCACCTGCGCAATTGTAAATTCAGTCTTGGTGAACTTTTGGGTTTCTGGGGCTACCAGGAGACCAGTTCTGTCTGATCTGCCTTTACTCACAGGGGCATATTACCAAGCTATAGCGATAATTATCGCTAAGCTTGGTTAGCGGACAAAATTATATCGCCGAGCTTCGCCTATTTTTATCGCTTAGGAGCCTTGATATTATCAAGGTTTATCTCCCAAGCGATAAAAATCGGCCGAAATGCATGAATATCGCTGAAAAGTCAGCGATATTCATGCATTACCGAGCAAATGCTCTTAGCCATGTTATCCACCTCCCATTGGATAACATGGCTAAGAACTGCTCTGGGCAGATGTTAGCTTTTGGAGATATTCGCGCTTAGCGCGAATATTTCCAAAAGTTGGTAATAGGGGATAGCGATGTTAGCGACTGTTTCCAGTCGCTAAGATCTAGGCACGCCCACTTTGCATGTCATTAGCGATAATTATCGCTGACATGCAAAGTGGGCCCCTAAATGCCCGCTATCGCCTAGTAGCTGTCGCTAACTGGTGTTAGCGACAGCTAGGTAATAGGGCGATAAAATTATCGCCACTTTAGCGGAAAACATTCCCGCTAAAGCGGCGATAAGGCCCTTGGTAATATGCCCCACAGTTCTTGGAGTGGGTGGTCACAACCTTCTCCACTGTTCCAGTAGTTTCCCCTCTGCTTCCAAGTTTTGCGCCAGGTACATTGGTTGTCTGGCTGTCTTTCTCGCTAGTTCAGACTTATAGCTGTCTTCTACCTCATGGCAGCCTGTAGGCCGCATGCCACACTCAACTCCAACTGCTTCCTTCTGGTTGATGCTGTGTTGAGTTCTTGTCTTGCTGTCAGCAGGCAGTCTTTATTTGAAGGTTGTCCATGTAAATGAGAAGCTTTGACCATGATAAACTCATGCTTCTCGGTTTCAGAAAAGGCGGGGGTGATTTATCGCGCCAAGAAAGTAAGACTTTTGGTTCCAAACAAACATAGGAGTAAACCTACAGGAGCCAATCAGTGACTTTCTTTGTGACTCAGTATGAGTATTCAACTCACTCACGAAAGGGAAGACACACAAACGTTAAGAGAGAGGCAATAGTGGAAACTTACCAATTGTAATTTTTTTCTTTTTGATCCAGCTGTAGCATATGGGATTTGGTCAATGTGATGTGCCCAATCAACAGAACAATACAAAGGACATTCTAATGATTACAATAAATATACCACTAGACACTAAAACCCAATCCCTTGATGCAACTGAATCCAACAGGAAATTTAGTTTAATTTGAGCCACTCGTCCTTTGCTCAAAAAACAGTATAAAGCCACTATTTCAAACTCGCCAGCTGGAAATTCCACTAGTCACAAATACTATGTTCTATGAGATTACATGATGATGGCTGCTCTTCGCTGTCCCAATTGTAAACTTCTGCTATCTCGAGCCCTGATTCCTCACAGTACTTACTCAAATCTCCAGACTCAATATTTCTGGCTTGTATCACTCTTACGGTGAGCAGTCGGGGGAAAACTTCCTCCTGTAAAGCAAACAGAATGAGCAAGATCAATCAAAATATTGGATTTTGGCTCCAAATATACCTTAGCTATGGTAATATATCAACACAGTAGAAACTTTGCATCACGGTATTGGTAATACCAACTTAGAGATAGAGGACAGCTAACAGAATTTAAAGCAGTTCTACTTCCCAAGTCAAATGGGTTCTACAAGAGTAAACACACTGGTCCAGATTTACTACTGTTCACAGACCAGGAGCTGTGGGGAAACTGAAGTGCTGTGTTGTGTGAGTCAGGAACAGTTGTGTATATGCATAGAGATACATAGGTGGAGATACAGTCTGTTCTTGGTGTGGTTACTTCTGTTTATTATTCCAAGTCAAAAGCCATATATGGCATGCTTTTGTCACATTGGGTGGACACCATCAAGTCAGTACCTAAATGTGTTAAAGAAAAGAACATGTTCCCAAAATATGTATCTTATGTTTTTATCCAGCCCTGAAGATTCGCAGTTTGTTCCCTGCGATGAAACACGTGTTGGCTTTTGACTTGGAATAATAAACAAAAGTAACCACACCAAGAACAGACTGTATCTCCACCTATGTATCTCTATGCATATATACTTACTCTCGTCGAAGATTTATGGACTATCTTTAGATTCGTTCTAATGCTTTAAGTAATAGATTTGTGTTAAAAAACTTACACTATTATTACCATTTACTCAATGAATGTTTTAGTGCAGGGGCATAGTTGTTTTTTCTGTAGCTGTGGATCAGCTTGCTGGTCCCCATTGGAGTGGTTTAGAGGTATTACCACTCGCCTCATTGCCTAAACTGTCTACTGTGAAGTATATCACCTTGCGGTCACCTAGGAAGTGCGCCCAGTAATTCTGGAAAACTTAAAAGACCTCCTAGCTGTTTCTTAGGAACAGTTGTGTAGTGGCAGATCTTATAAGAGTCTCACTCCAATGTCCAATGATGCCATTGACAGTGCTGGTTAAAGAATGCTAAGATATTATAAATTTGAGCCACTCAGTAAAGAACATTTATCCTGATTATTTCTGTGTCATGGATAGATTTATTTAAATGTGTTTTATCTAATAGCATGCACATGTACTGTAAAGCCCTCTCCTCTTTTTTACTCCCTGGCCTTTTCTTTCTCTTTAATCCTATACCCAAACTTCTCTCCTCCTTCCTTTGAAGTTAGGGCTTAACCAAATATAGTTCTTGCTGGGCTGCCTGAGTAAACCAAACCTTCACCCTTGATCTGCCAAACACTTGCAATTATTTTTAATGCCATCTGTAAACATGGCTCTTAATCCAGGGTCTTCGCTTTGCATGGCTATTAATGAAGAGTCTTTGTTTTTTACTCCTTCTGTGGAACTTTGGTGCTCTTGAACTTACTGACCTTCCTTGCGGACAATCCTTTAGATCCTCCAGTGACTTTTGTGCAAACAGTTATGAACACCAAGACTGAAGCAGCTTTGTGGAGAGACCTGGAGAGAGCCTTGGTGTCCATTCAAAGGTGTACTCCCTCCCTTTACCAGAATTGATCTATATTAAGTCACTCTGAACAATAAGGCACACCTGTTTCCCATCCACTTCATGAATATTTGCTTGATGTATTTAAAAGAATTAGAAACTACCACTTAACCAGGAGGAAATCTAAATATATAGCCCTTTTTTCTTCGTTATTGTCTCTACCTTCGACTTTCTCTAGTCTTCTCCAGTATCTCCTACGTGCTTCTCCACTTCTACACCCATTCCCTTTGGAGTCATGTTTTGAAGGTTTCTTTAAAACGGATTGCCAGATCATCATGGGAAACCAAACATTCATAACACAAACTTGTTTATTTGTGAAAGTTAACAATCTAATCTGCATTAACAAGGGCACTGAGAGCACCTATTCCATTTGAAATCAGGTTCACCCACACCTAATGGTACCTCCATGTGTTCTAAATTTTCAAATTATTGCGTCTAGTGTAGTCTTAATACAGGGTGACTATCAGTTCTCAATTGTTGTGCTTTTATTGATGGCCCTTGCACAGTGTAACATCTACTTTCTAGAGCAGGCTTGTCCATCCGGGATGATCTAAACTTCACCTATTCTGAAGATTTGACAACTTTGTTTTTTCAATACTAGATAACAACCATGGTCTTGGCTGTTCCCTAAAGATAATTCACTTTCACTGGAGGTACTTTATTGCCTTTCAAGAGTAGAGGCTTTCAATAGTTCAAACTACACCTAATCTTTGGTGTGCGCAATGGTTCTTCATATTAGTATGGTGGCCTGTACCATGATTCTATATTGGTATGAAGAGAGAGATATGTTGCTGTTCCTAGAAGATTTTTGATATAGATCATGACAGTTTTAGCTGTTCTACTTTACTTGATACTTGACTTGGTTCCAAGTCTGGTGAATCTCCTTGACGAATGTGTGACTACCGGAGTTGCCACCACGTGCCAGCCCACTACGTAAATTATGACCCATGATGTGGGTTGGCCAATGAAAGTGACAAAGGTAAGAAGTCCCTATCTGACTTAATGATTTGGTACACTATATAAATTGATAGGGATCTCTGCACATACCTGATGCATTCCCCAGATTATTTATAGGGCACACGAATTGAGAGAAACAAGTTGACACTTTAGAGGATGATAGGGCCATTGCACCCATAATACTTCCAGTAAAAGGAATTCCTATGGTATGCCTTGAGGTATTTTTAACTGTATCTGGTTCCCTGTTTTTTTCCAGGACCAGCTCATTTTAAGAACTCCCTCACAGAAGAGATTGAATCCGCCCTGGTGGTACCATCTTACCAGGGTGAGATGAGGTCGCAGGTGACACAAAGTGAGTGAGACCTCCTCCTCTAGAAATGAGAAGTTTCTATGCTTGAACCCTAGATTTGTCTTACTAGATAGAAGAATTAATCGAACCCCTGTATTTTTTTTATAAAGCAAGGTAAGAGGGGAGGCACAAATCCCACACCGAATGTCGATAGGCCAGGTTACAATATATTGTGCTCATTGATATAATCAGAAATATGTATCAGCGCAGAGTAATGTGCGGTCACAATTACAAATCCTTTAGTGACTAAAGCTTCCATTGAAGTGAACACGAACAGTAACAACATTGAAGTGAACAAGAACAGTAACAACAGTGATAACTGCAGAAGGTCTGGTCCCGGTTAATAGTGGGTGTGTGTAGGAGCGTCTCATAGCATGTGCTTGTAGGGGCTGTGTCAGCGTCAACTTAAGTATTTTGAGAGCCCCAGGCAAAACACATTTTGGGAGACCTGTATGGAATACATTTGAATGTTATTACCCATTTCCTGCTAAGTCAAGCCTGTATGAGGCCAAAGAATGCTAAATTATTTTATTAAAGGTCAGCAGGGTTACGAAAAACAGTTTAAATACGTTGCCCGGTATGCAAGAAAGACAGAGACAGAGATAAGTAGGTAGGGATGGAGAGAGGATTAGATAGAGATAAAGACTATAAAGTTCACTTTCCCAGAGGCCCCTTGGAAAGTGGGGGCCCTGGGCATTTCTGGGTTGCGCGCTGGGTGGTCATTGACCACACCGATAGGTGGAAGGGCAGAGGGGAGGAGGTTCTGGGGAAGAGAAAGGGTGTGATCGTAAGGTAGGAGCAGTTCTAAATGTAAGTGTGTCGGAGAGTCTGGTTTTTGTTTATGGCAGTCTAGTGTTATCTTGTATACAGGCCCTGAAGGAGCGGACAACCTTATCCCATAGTAAATGTATGGGATATTTGCAGAGCCCTTAGGCTTCATAATGCCGTAAAGTTGCAGATTCCACGTCAGGCCAGTGCAGGACCTCAGCATGCCATTGTGCGTTTTCCCATCAGTTTGGGCGCCTTCCAGTGTATCGTGATTGACCGTCGGGTGATGAAGAAGGCCAGGTCAAGGAATTTAGCCAGCTCGGCCTGTCTTTGGATGGTGATGGAGCCCCAGCTGACAGCACTCAAGTTTGTTCAGCTCTGGGCGACTCATGGTCACCAAGAGGGTAGAGCAAACAGCATCCCAAAATTGGACATTGGGGAAATCCAAAAGCATATGTTTGATGTCTGTGGGTGTGGCAGACCAGCGCAGGCAGGACAAAGTGGCTGTTGCATAGATCCTACTGAGCCACTTTGGAGTGAGGTAGGCACGGTGAGGTATGTTTATTAGATGTATTGGAATCTGGCATTGCAAGAGATTTTATGGAAAAGGGACAGGGCCCGTCTCATTCCTTCTGCACGATGGGAGTCCCAGGTCAGACTACCACTGTTGGGCTAGGGGGGTGTTGCATGTTGTCTGGAATGGGCCAGAATAGCCAGGTTATCAGTCACTTCCCAGAGCTGATATATATAGTATAGTACTTGAGTTAAGCAGTGTGGGGAAAGTGCTGTGTCGGTGATACCCCGAATGTATGTTAATTAGGCTATGAGATGTCTGTGGGTCAGAAATGGACCTAGTGCGTATGTCAAACTGATTTATCAAGAAGTCAAAGGGGATCAGGAGGTAATGTGCGTCCCTTCTGAATGGCCCACTTCAAAGAGATAGCGGCCAGCAAGCCAGAGAGTAGACCATTGAAGATGCACTACTAAGTAATAGTGTTCAATATCTGGTGTTCCAAGACCTCCCAGTTCCATCAAGAGTTTAAGCTTTTTTAGATCAAACCTAAGCCATCTGTTACACCAGAAAGGTTTGTCCAAAATGGTATTCAGTGTTGCAGAACAGGCTCAAGGGGCCCGATTCACAGAATGAACTTAAGACTAAATCCTAAACTTACTACTATTTGGTATTCACATAATGCACTTACTACTTTCGGGATTCACAGAGTGAACTTACTACTTTCGGGATTCACAGAATAAACGTACTACTTTCGGTATTCACAGAATAGATTTAAGACTACTAACTCTAAGTCCGAACTCGGGCTGGAAATTCCGGCCCGGAGGCGGAGCTTGCGGCTCGGAGGCAGAGCTTCCGGCTCGGAGGTGGGGATTTTTGCCATGCTGAAATCACCACCTCTGGGCCGCAAGCTCCGACTCTGGGCCAGAAGCTCCGCCTCTGGGCGGGAGAGACGGGGTGGCTCCTTCACTAAGGCGGAGGAGTGTCGCCCCCACTGCCTTTTAGCACTGCAGAAAAAGGAAAAATAGAATGATAATAACACAATGTTATTATCATTTCCTTTTTCTGTGCTGGGGCAGTTTTAGGGGGTGTGGCTAGGCTGCACAGGGGGAGGACTGGTAGCACCCTCCTAAGTGGGCATGCATGTTTGGCCAGCCCTCTGGCTCAAGGGAAACAGGCATGATTTGGTCCAGTTAACTCCCAGGGTCAAAGTCAGCTTGAACATGTGAAGGATGTGCACTTTGGGGTGAACCCCCTCACGAATATCTTTGAAATTGAGCAAATTGTAGTCCAGATAAAGCAACACTATATGTGTCGCATCACCCAATAGTATATCACAGTCTCTGCCACTTTGTCACATGCAACCAGTTAAAGGTTCAATTGCCAGTGCAAAAAGAAAGGATAATGGTGGGCGCCCCTGATGCTTGCCCAACTGTTTAGGGAGGGGGTCGGAGATGAGACCAGCAGTTCTGACTCTGGCTCTCTGTATAGAGTGCAGGAGATCGATCAGTTGTAATATCCTGCTGCACAGTCCCAGTTTGCACAGTACAGTAAACATTTACTTCCAGTCAAGCATATTAAAAGCAATTTTCTAAGTCTAGCACTAGGCAGGCGGGATGTGGCGATGCTTCTTCTAGAAGCCAGTGCAATCGGCGTATATTGAAGGATGTGGACCTTCGAGGTATAAATCTGTTCTTGTAAGAATGGACCATTGTGGGCATAGCACTTTCTCAACTCCTTTCAGAGGACCATGGGGCAAGCAGGAGCTACTTTGCCCAACTGTGGGGGTTAAGGCTTATTACTCATGATGTCCCAGGGTCTGACCTAGTATGGATTCCGAGCAACTGGGCCAAGTATTCCTTCAGCACTTAACTTTCAGTTTTAGCATGGTCTGAGTAATCCAAAGCTCCCTTGAGGGGGTGGGAAGTAGATACAGGGGGTCAGCACGGAATCACAACTTAAAGTGCATGCAGCAGTAGCACTTGTCCAGTTAAATACTCACTTTTATGAAAAAAGGAAGTATTTTATTTTCACCCTATCAACACAAAGGTAAATACCACATTCACACACAACTACACAGTCCCCTCGAGGTCAGGGCTCTAATATTTCATAGACAGTTATTTGTGTCCCACTCCCTCCTCACTCTAGCAATCATGGTTATTCTCCATTCACTTTAGGCAACATCCAGGGAAAGCCCGAACAGCAGCCTCAAGAGTCCACTCCAATTCTATGGTAAAGTTTAAAAGTGTTCCTGCACCGAAGCGTTAACTAGCAAGCAAGTTCTCCCACTAGGCAACTTGACCCAAATTCAATCGTACCTGCACCTGCAGGATGGGAGCATACAGAGTTCCTGACCTCACCTCATCTGTGGGTGCAGGAACAACAATGGCTCTTTCAGGTCAGTTCACTGCACGTAGCGCAGGTGTGCTGCACTCGGCGAGCCCCACATTTCTCACATGCGGTTGTGCTCCCACATCGACTGGAGGATCCTTGTGGCTACTCCTGGCAGGGTAAGTCTTTCAGTGTCCCTCTAAATGTAGATAGGGTTGTGCAAAGTTCCTAATGCTGGTCTCATGTCCCGATGTAGGTGCATGGAGATCCCTTGACGGTCTCACGGCTCTGGTGACACTCCCGGTCAGGTTGCACTTTTTACTAGTACGGGGTCACCAATTCCTCTGCTGTACACAGGCACTGACCCGATGGGCACAGCAGATGCCTACACAGTGTCCCTTCTTCACCGCATTAGGGCTACGGCCCACTCCGCACACAAGTCCATTCATGGCAGCCCCTCTTGACATACATGGTCACCGAAACCACACTACACACTGGCTTGGGCCCGATCGGCACAGTAATAAGGGCAGTTCACATTCAGGTGGCCCCTCCTGGCATACGGGGTCACTGACGTCACATGACGTCACATGGCACACAGGCTCTGGCCTGATAGGTACAGCGACATCCGCGGCTTAATTCATGGAGGCCCTTCCCTGGCAAATGAGGTTTGCCCACTTCCTCAGGCACATGGGCAACAACCCGATCTTTGCAGCAGCCATGTCTTACATCCACTCTACAGGATTCTCGACTGGACCTCGCCCCTCCAACCCTCTCCTCTTCCTCACAGGGCCCACTGGTCTTGAGAAGCAGGGAGGTGCTGGTGCTCCAGGGCAGTCAGTTCGTTTTGAAATGACTGCGTGATGATGCCTCACCCACTCCTCCTTGCACAGTGCAACTGGCTGCCTGAAAGTTGTCAGTTTTTGGGGCGCTTTCAAGTTTATGTTGGGGTTCTACTTCCTTTAGAGGTGCCTACTCCTCTGCCCTCTCTTCCTCTTTAGAGCAGTCAGTCACAGCAGGAGTGACTTTAAAGCTAATAGCCCCACAACACATGTCATAGGAGTGACTAGAGTTCACACCTGGATGTCAGCCACAGTGATATGTATATCAAAAGGTTAGCCCAAGGATTTAGCCCTCCTCGTTATGATCCCCTTGTCAGCCTCATCTCCTTACTGAGAAGTACACAGGACCCTTCCTTGCCATTTCTCTCTGGATCAAAGAGAACTGTTGGAAGTGTACAGTGGATGCCTAGCTCTGCCCTATCCAGTGTTTGTGTCTCACCCAGCTTCCAGGAATACAGCAACACACAAATCTGTCTGGAGGGGATTCCTCCACCTCCTCATGTTTCACCATGCAGGTCTGGGTCTCCAAAATGGAGCCCACAATCTGCCATGTACTGTGCCATTCACAGGCACACATACACACACAACATACATTTAATATACACACAATGCACAGAACATTATCCTTCATATACTGTACTGCTCACAGGCACACATACACCCAGCACATACATTTATCATGCACGCACCGCACAGCCCTACATCCTTCATATATTACACCACTCACAGGCACACAAACATTCAACACATGCATTTACCATGCATGCACTGCCCAGTACTGCATTACCTCTCTAGTGTACCCTTCCCAGACACACATACACCCAGACCAGATAAATCATTCATGCACTGCACATCACTTTACAACAACCCGAAGTTGGCCAAGGGGTGAGTTAAGTACACAGCAGCAAAACTTTGAATGAGTCAGCCTGTAGGCCTAACTCCAGTGACAGGTTAATGAAGACCTGTTGACTCCTACTGATCACAACACGGTATGCTGCCACCACTGTAGTCGTGCTGCTTAACTTTTGGTAAAGGCAGTACCCTTTCACTATAAGGGTAGCACTTTGGGCTTCCCTCCTGTTCCAATAAGACCGCAAAACGTGAGATAGGCCTATGGCATAGTGCACACGCATGCTCCATGCTAGCCTATGACAACAAAAATCCGCGTTATGGATCCCGAAATCAGTACAATTGGGGTACTCAGAGCAGCGATGCATGTCCATTACCATGCGGAGGACTTTTTTGTCCCATCAGCACCCATTAGGCAAGTTGCCAGGATTTTTCTCAAGTTCATATGATCACTACCCAGCATCACCAAGAGAAACCAAGTGGGATTCCCACAGGGAAAAAGAGAGCTGCCCCTCCTCTGATGCCGTATTATAGAGTAACAGGTAACAACCCCAGTAAGATGAGTTCAGTCTTTTGAGGTACCTCCTTCAAAGGCCTGTGTGTAACCTGCAACTGACTAAGTCCAGTTGCTGCAAAATGTGTTAGAAGCAATGCGGCCAGAGTGATTGGGGTGGGGTGGGTGAGAATTCAAGCATTCTTTCCATTACCCTGTTGTTTTGGAAATTGATGCCCTGAGTGCGACGGGTATACCCAGATTTGGGTCCCATTTTCACTATGCTATACAACATAAGCTACATCTCACTGGTGGTTTCTAAGTAGGTCATAACCAGTCTGGGCTTGCTTGTATTCCCATCTGGAGGGGACCTTGGCTGGCAGTTTGGGCTGGATTGTTGCTAATGGAGCAGGACCATTACTGGTTTGCATAAGGCAAGTCTGCTTTTATAACGGGCCAGTGGGTTAGAAACGATGGTCTGGAATGTGACCCAGAATGACTGCCTTTGGCTCAGATTAATTAAAGTATTCCTCTTCCATAACCTGTTATTTTTGCATCAAAATAGGTTAGGGTACTCTGCTGAATGCCCATTGGCAAGGTATCTACAGCAAGGGCCTGTGTCTAGCCGCAAGTCACGTATTCTGATCCCTGTAAAATAATTAGGTGAATGAATGCACATGTTGAACGAAGCACTGTGCAAACTGTTGTTTACAAGTCCCAATCCTCGTAAAACAGCCTAGTGAAAAAAGGCACAGAATGCAGAGAACCCTATGTATCATGAAGGTAAACGTTATAGTCAATCAATCAATCAAGGGATTTGTAAAGCGCGCTACTTACCCGCAAGGCGCTGGGGGGTGGGGGGGCAGCTGCCGCTAGTATTTGAAGAGCCAGGTCTTGAGCAGTCTTCTGAAGGCCGGGAGGTCTGCGGTCTGTCGTAGGTGGAGGGGTAGGGCATTCCAGGACTTGGCGGCGCGGTGGGAGAATGATCTGCCCCCGGAAGTGGATCTGTGGGTGCGAGGGACGGCGGCCAGGGACAGGTCGGCGGAGAGGAGTTTCCTGTTGGGTACGTGTAAGGCGAGTCTTTTGTTGAGATAGGCAGAGCCGGTCTTGTGGAGTGCTTTGTGTGCGTGGATCATGAGTTTGAATGTGATTCTTTTGTCGACGGGGAGCCAGTGCAGTTCTCTCAGGTGCGGGGTGATGTGGTCCCTGCGCGGGACGTCAAGGATCAGGCGTGCTGAGGCGTTCTGTATTCTTTGCAGTCTGTTGATGAGCTTGGATGGGGCTCCGGCGTAGAGGGCATTTCCGTAGTCAAGTCAGCTGCTGACGAGAGCGTGGGTGACGGTTTTCCGTGTGTCCATCGTGATCCATCTGTGGATCTTGTGGGGCATGCGGAGGGTGTGGAAGCAGGAGGAGGAGACTGCGTTGACTTGGTTGGTCATGCTGAGCTTGGAGTCGAGGATGACTCCTATGTTGCGTGCGTGGTTGGTAGATGCCGGGGGGGTTCCCAGTGATGCTGGCCACCAGGAGTCGTCCCACGCTGAGGGGTTAGGCCCGAGGATGAGGATCTCAGTATTGTCCGTATTCAGCTTGAGCCTGCTTGCCTCCATCCAATCGGCGACGGCCTTCATGCCCTGGTGTAGGTTGGATTTGGCGGTGAGGGGGTCCTTGGTGAGGGAGAGGATCAGCTGGGTGTCATCGGCGTAGGAAATTATGTTGAGGTCGTGTAGTCTGGCGATGCGAGCGAGGGGGTCATGTAGACGTTGAACAGCGTCGGGCTGAGGGAGGATCCCTGGGGGACGCCGCAGATGGTTTTGGTGGTTCCAAAGTCAAGGTGCCGGCTAAAGATAAAACAAAGAGGCATATTTACAAGGGATTATCGCCACATAAACATCACTTTTTGTGATGTTCCTGTGGCGATAATCCCTTCGCTTTATTTTCAAGGTGGTGTTAATGTGGCTTAACACTGCCTTGTATATTAGGCCCCCTTTCACGCTACAGTTAGTGTGAAAGGGGCGGGCAATGGGGGATGTGGTGGGCATTCAGCCACAATACCCACTGATTTTGACATTGCCCCCTATTTACGAGAGTGGCGTAAATATGGGACAGTGCCAAAATTAAGACCAGGGAAAGCCTGGTTTTAACTTGGCGAAAAGAGGAGAAATGTTTAATTTCTCCTCGTTTTTGCTGTTTCTATGTGTGCTGCATTGAGCAGCACACATAGCACCAGCAAATCGCCATGAATGATTGTTTATGTGCAGGAAGGTGTCAAAGGTGAGCAATCCATTGCGATTAGAAATCTAAACAATCACCAAATTAATGCTAAATAATGTTATTACTTTTAAGTTTAAACTTCCTGCACTTTAATACATTGTCTTCCAAAAATACATCATTTCTACGTAATGTACTGATACAGTAACCTATGGGAAACACTGCTGTCCACTTTGGCTACAAGGCAAGGAAATTTGCCAGAGGATTCACAGGGATCAAGGCATAACACCAAGTAAATATTTAGACCCAGGGCAACTGGGGAATTGAAACACACCACCAGAAAACAGGGTGACCCAGGAGAACACTGGATTCAAAGCATTTGAGCAGGGAAGTGAATAGTCTAGGAGCTGAGAGATATCGCCAGGATACTGAGTTTTCATGAGCAGCAAGGCAAGTGAGGCAAATCCGTCAGCAAACAGATTGGCCGGGACAAACAAATGCGGGTTTAGATATGACCACTAGAAAACTGATTAGTGAGAGCAGGTGAATCAAGGCACACTGATAAGGAAACAGAATGGACAGGGAGAGCTTAGGGGTGTCGAAGCATGTTGAAAGTTGGGCTAAAACCGTCAACATTATCGGCGCCCTCTTGCTCTCCTTAAACCTTTTGTGCGCGTAAAACAGCCGCCATTTTGGGCACCATGGCTTCCCTGCTCTCGCCGAGAGCCAGCGCGTCTCTCTCTCCCTCCTAGCTTCGCTGGCAACCCCCTGCTTGCACCTGCCTTGAGTCATAAACCCCTCTTCGGCGCTGCTCTGCCCCAGGCCCTCATCCTGTTCCCAGCGCGGCACCCCCCTGCTTCCCTCTCATGATCTCCGGCCCTTTGATGCAAACCCTTTTCCCTGTGTGCCCGTTTGTCTTCCCCGTTCCCAGGCCGGCACCCAGCTCTGCCGATACCAATCCCTTGCCCCTCCCCGTACAATAGAAAGCTACCCTCCTCAAAGGACCCCCGAGATGATCAAAACCCCCCCATCCCACGAGATCCGATCGAAACCCACACACTCTGTGAATCGGCGGAATATCCAGCTGCGCGATGATCATCACCTGTTGTGAACGGGGCGGGGACTTCCACTGTAACCTTGCGTGGGAACGGGCTGGGCAGGGGGGGGACTCTGAGGATGTCTTTCCGTACATCAAAGTATCAACGAGAATGTGTTACATGCAATAAACAGATAAACATGTGTATAAGAGGCCAGGCCTCAGGGATGCAGTTAGAGCACCTCAGAACGATACCTTCTGTCCGTTTCGTTGTGTTCTCCTCCGGAGAGAATAAAAACCTTGTTTCCTGCCTTCCAGTCTCCAGCGCCTGCCTCTTCAGTAGTTTAACTTCTTTGTGGGTTCAAGAGGCGACACCGCCGGGCAATACTTAGGATCTTATATTCTGGTTGGTAGTGCCCCCCATTTAGTTTCTACAAGCAGACCACCAGATAAACAGGCTGACCTGAGAGAGCATCGAAATTGAAGCTTAGCAGCCAAAAGCCATCTGGATAATCAGAGCACCATTGCTTTAGACAAGGAGACTGACCAGGGGAGAACATGAGAATTGAGGCACACTACCAGAAAACCAAATGATAAGGAAGAGCATGTAGAAAAAGACACAACAACAGGGAAAACAAGTGGTCAGGGGGGAAGGGAAAGGGTAAAACATGAAACAAGAAAACAGATTAGCCATGAAGGTATACCACCAGGGAAACCATCTAACCTGCGTAAGCAATGCGATAAAGACATGCCACAAGGAAAATTGAGGGACCAGATGCAGAATGGGGAATGAGGCACATTTCCAGAACATACTGTCCAGATAGAGCAAGGAAACTAAAGGATACTACCAAGCAAATAGACTTACCAGGGAGAACATGTGGCTCAAGGCATACCCCATGGAAACAGGATGTGCATGGAGAGAATGTGTATAGAGTCACACCCTTGGAAAAGAAGGGACTAGAGTATGCAAAAATGGAAAATGTCTGTCTAGAGGAGGAGGGGGCATAGAGGGACATAGAGATCGATGCAATCTGCCAGTGAACGAAACTGTCAAAAGACCACATGGGTCTTGAGACATAAAGACCAAAAACAAAATCAGCCAGAAAACCTAGGTATTGGCGCATCCTGTCAGGATGACAGGCTGATCAAAGTAAGGATGGCAATTGAGGAACAACACCAAGTTGAAGGACAAATTTATCAAAGGTTTTGCGTTGCCGTGGGCCACACAAGGGGGGCGCAGGGTGACGCATAAAATATAATGAGATTTACCAACCACGCAAGGCCACCTTGCGAAGCCCTGCATGGCTTGATAAAGCTAGAGTAACGCATGACATCGCAAATTGCTACCTTATGTTATCCTACTATATGAAGGCATGCCATGGGTGAAGTGTGGGTGTTTAAACGCATCCACCCATGCTTGCTGACACAGTACCAAATTTACCAACACCTGGGAATGTGTCACATTTGCACACCCCCCTACCAGAGGCGCAACGAGGAGACATATCTTCATTGATCCTCGTTGTTTCTGCTTTCTACATGTGCTGCAGAAGAAAATGCCTCTGGGGATTGTTTTTCTACAGAAAGGTGCACCTTTCTGCACAAAAAAATTCCTGCCTACAACGCAGGCACCCTTGCACCATGATGCAAAGGTGCCTGTATTGGCGCAAGGAAGCAGTTTGTGCGCCATCACAGACAGGCAGAGTGCAGGAATGCACCAAATAATGTTAAATACGGCGCATTCCTGGCTTTTCCCTTTCGTGCAGCAAGGTGGCATGCTATGTTGTGTGAATATTTGTTAAATATACCCTTGAGTGAGCAGAGCGATGTACCTGGATAGAAGGCTAGCCAGGGAGCACACAAGCATCCTATTGAAGAGATATTTCAAACTCACAACTTACAGCAGAACTGGTCTCCATTTATGGTTTCCCATTAGTCTAACTAAATTGCCATCAATCAATCAATACATCAAACCGCATTTGTAGAGCACAGCACTGTTACCCCTAGGGGTATCTGTGTGCTGCGTCTCTGTCAGAGAACCAGGTCTTGAGTCTCTTTCTGAAGTCTGCCAGCGAGGAGGCTGTACGGAGTTTGAGAGGAAGGTCGTTCCAGGTCTTGGCAGTGATGCAGGAAAAGGAGCTGCTGCTACTGCGGCTGCGACGGATGCAGGGATGTGTGCGAGGGTGAATAAAGAGGAGCGCAGGTGTCTTGCGGGCTGGTGGAAACTCAGTCAATGGTTGATGTACGCAGGTCCTAGGTAGTTGAGGGCTTTGTAGGCATGCATGAGGATCTTGAACTGGCTTCTCTTCTGGATGGGGAGCCAGTGGATCCCACATGGACCCCCACCTGAGATTCAGAATTTAAAGCTCGATGAATCGAATGCTCTGTAGAGCGCTAAATGATCATTTAGCGCTCTGCAGCTCGACTTTTGATACCCCTCTCACACATAAGTTGATATTTCTCGATGGCTAGCCAAGCTTCATTGCCTACTGGTAGCAAAGAGAGAGATCTTTATGGCCTTATAGATTTGTTACAAGACTGTGTATGGTTACTGGACTGGTCCTATCTTTTTACAGAACATACTCAGAGCTCACAAGCTCCACTCTTCCTTGGTTAGACTTTTCCCCTCCCAGAATTAGGAGATCCAAACAAGGATGCAGAGCCTTTTTTACCTGTCAATCAATAAGTGACGTTCCCTTTCTCCAGCTCTACATTTTCCATCTTAAATCATCTCAGTTTCCGAAAACTTCTGAAGACATGTCTCTTGTAGCAGAAATGTGATACTGACTACTAATAGCTGGCCTGCTTTGCTAGCACCAGTACACCTGTAAAAGTAATCAAGCTCTTTACAAATAGATTAAAAAAATGGATGGTCAAAGCAGAAATCTTTCACTCTTTTCTTGAAGGGAGAGTATTTGGTTGTTATTCTGAGTGCTGGAGGAGTGTTGTTCCAGATTCTTGGAGTTGAAGCAAAAAATTATTGTCTTTGAGTTTTTTGTTTATGACATTTTGAAAATTCTGTGGTGAACATTTCTTTGTTCCTTGAATTTCTGTATTTTCCTACGATGTTTGTCTTCCATTTTAGGTATAAGGGAGAGTTGTGGTATTGTCCTTTGTAAGTTATGCAGGTGTGAAGATAGGGTTACCACCTTTTCCAGAGAAATATACAGGCTATTTGATTACGTTGTAACATCCAGCAAAGGCCTAGACATGATTTTAAAGTTGTTCTTTATTTGAAATCTTTTTTATTCATTTTTAACATGGCCCTTCTATCTTAGTTTACCTTAAATATCAGCCAGGGTTCATTAGGGCAGCTGCAGAACATATTTTAAAGTGTTTACTTCTTACATTTTGCGCCCGGTTACGAGTGGGTCGGTGTTCTAAAGTAAAGTAAAAGTAAAGTCCACATTTGTAAAGCGCACAATCACTCGTAAGGGTCTCTAGGCGCTGGGGGCCGTCGGGAAGATTAAGCGAGCTATTGCCCAGAGTCACATGGTGCTGGGCTAACCTGCCGCCGGAGCCGGGGATCGAACCATGGTCCCCAGATTCCAGCGTCAGTCGCCCTGGCCGCGGCGCCACACCTCTCCCTAGTTCTGTGGGCATGGGTTAGAATTATGAGTTGGGGGGTGTCTAATTTGGGGGGTGTCTAACGTATCGGATAATTATCAGATGTGTTAAATCTGCCTTAAATTTTGGTCAAACCTACTGTAATTTAACAGGGAAAATGTGTAGGATATTTACCATACTATGCAGATTGTAGTGTGTTAAACACAAAAATCTGCATGTTATTCCCTGAAAACTCGTAATAGGCGTTATTTATCGTACTCAATAAATAACGTGCCCCCGGGGTATTGTTTTTATGAGGTGCAATAAACAGCACCTTAACTCGTAATAAGACCCATACAAGGGAAGTGGCTGAGCGTGTCATTAGCCTACTTGGCTTAACAACACGCTCTGCCACTTATGAAAGGCAGGGCTGCACCATATTTACAAGAATATAGTGCAGTCCTGTGTTTCCCCCTGCGCTGGCACTACGTTTAATGGCTTAGTGCAAATGCAGGCACCCTTGCACCATGTTAAAAGTGTGTCTGTGTGCAGGGGAAGATTGTTTATATACACAAAGGTCCCATTTCCTGCACATAAACAATCTTGAATTGCCATTTTGTAACTTTTATGTGTGCTACTTAATGCAGCAATCACAGAAGTTGCCAAACAAATGTTTTTTAAATGATTGTTCATGTGCAGGAAGGGGAACCTTTTGCTGTTTTCATGTGTGCCGCACAACATTAAACATTAAAATTTCTCCACGCTTTGCCAGGTAAGTCTGGCGCTGCCTCCTTTTTACGCCTCCCTTGTTAATAGGAGGCGTGTCAGAATCAATGGGTGTTGTGGTGAACGCCCACCGCAACACCCATTGCCCTCCCCTTTCACGCTAAGCATAGCGTGAAAGCGTAAATAAAGCGAAGCCCCTTAAAAAAAGTGGCGTTCCAGTGGTGCTAGGGGCTTGTACATATGCCCCTTAGAGTTTAAAATATGTACAAATAAGGGGGAAAATACCAGCCACGGGTGAGTTTTCTCATTTTTATACCAACAGGAACATTTAAGTACAGGACATGCCCGTAAAACCAGCCAGGTGGCATTTCTAGGTGTAGCTATCCTTACTACAGCAGGTGCAGCGGCCCAGGGCTGTACGGCAACCATTGCAGCCCACATGCTGCTCTTCTACTGGTCAAACAGTAAACAAGAGACCCTCTCTCATTGCTTGCAGTCGGTCCCATGGGACACTTCCAAGGCATCTGTCTTCACATACCCAACTTTACCACTTTCAAGTGCCTGGTAGAAATAGCCAGCTCTGGGCTTAAATTCAGATCAGTAGGGACATTTTTTCAGCTCCTGATAACTTAGTAACTATGTCCAAATAATATTGCATCCCAATGACCTCCTAGTGACAAAAAAGATAGGAATCTGAGACTTCCGCTTGGCTTAATTAGCATGAGGTGTGTCAGGTGTCAACAATGTGAGATTCTGCGATTGGACACTGTAAGTGTGATCCGGAAGTTATGCCTGAATAACTCAGTTTAAGAGCATAGACGCTTACTCATTATCTTGGGCTCTTTTAAAAGCCTGTGTGCGCGTGACTCCTGGTTCCGCTGTGTTGTTATCTGGGCCATGAGGCCAGAGTGCACGTGACGCCCGTCTCCGCTGTTCTTTGCGCCACGCGCCCAGAGTTCGTGTCCAAGGAACATGCAGAGTCATGTTCTGGAATCACAATGGGAGGCGCTTGTGTGACGTCTCGCTTGCCTCGTCATTCTTCCCCCATGTTCTGGAATCCTTGTGGGAGGCACGTGGATGTCTCGCTTGCCTCGTCATCCTGACCTACAGGAATCCCGATAAAGTTTCTCTCTCACGGTTCAGAGGGGTTTTGAGGCTATGTTGGTCGCTAAATGTTTTATGTATCTCGTAAAATCACTGACAGAGAGCTGTGTTCACTGCAGTATGCGAAATATAATCTGCTCAACAAAAAGCTTGTATAAAATGTCATCATACGGAATCTCTTCTTGAGTTCTTCTGAGAGTTGAGAGTTTACAAGCTATGTAAATGTTGAAAGATTTTAAGGACATGCTGTCATATTAATAGGGTCCTTGATTTTTCTACAGCTTTCTGTTGTATCGGTAGGAAAATGAGTATGTGTATAATATGCAACATGGCCTCAACTAACTTAAAGGAAACGTTTTAAAACGTTGATGGGAAAATCTCATTTTTGGGAGATCTTTGCTTGGAAGAAAATGGAAAGTTCAAATACTTGGCTTTTTATGTTGTAAAATAAATCCCTGGGAACGTATTATGAAAAGGGAGTGCCAATCAAATTTGAGCTGGTTCTGGCCCTTTACTAAAAAAAAAATGCAGTGGGACCGATTCGCAAGGATTTTGGTTTGGGTGACTATTACTGACCCCCTTTTCCTTTTTGACCAATGAAGATATTGGGGTGGGGATTTCAAAGGCGGCAAGAACGCCTCTGTAGTCATGGTTAGGTCAGCACAACAAGCCTTATTTGTAAGAATATTTACAATACATGCACCTGTCTCATAAGGAGGTTGAGGTCAAGAGCATTGCGTCTGGTGCTAAAGTTTTGATTTACATGTTTGTTGTGTGAGTTATGGTTTGTGAGCCTAACCATTCCTTGCGAATTTCAGAAAGTTTGGGGTTTTACCCAAAGCCACTTTAGCTGTGTGTGAATTTCTACGTTTTAAAAAATAAACATGTCAACCATAACTTCATTTTAACTTTTATATTTTTCAGTGAATGTGGTGAATTTGTTTGTGTGTGTATGTGTGCACGTGTGTGTGTTTTGTATGTTTATCCACCTCACCACGCAGCTGTACAGTAAGAAGGTCCAGGGGCTTTTGATTAGTCTAGAATTTAAAGGATACACATCTGACCCTGTGCCATGTTCAGAATAAATAAAGTAGTGTCTAGATGTTTTCACAGAAACATTTGCCGATAGAGCTTCTCCACGCCCTACTGGAGAAGTTTAAAGTAGAAGTTGCCTTTGGCCGAAGACTAGCAAAATGTATTCCTACCCAAGTTTAATCACCAAGGTGCAACACCATAATCCCTGAAAGTATGCTACTAATTCCAATGTCAATACAAATAGCCTTTCCTTGACATCATTCTAGAAACATGTCTCACCCTGCAGCCAGCATCATTGTTTATCCCAGGTGAGTGGTTGAAATTATCTAGCACAGTGACAAACGCACCTTTTCATGACACTTGAGGAACACCAAAAGGATGACAAGTCTGATGGAATTTGTGTCTGATGTTACCAAATGAATGTGTGCCATCAGGTCAGATGTTCGAATCCCATAAGTTAATTTAGCAACCAGATGCATTTAGGGAGTTATTGTATTGGTAGCTCACGTTGATTAACACAATTTTACTAAAGGTTTCTAATACAGTGATTTCTAGAAGGAAAAACAGGATAGGGATAAGGTGTCTATGATGACACTGATTCAGTTAGTAAACTTATACAGTATGCTTCTTGACAAACTGTTCTACCAGTGGAACCCAAATGAATAATTGAGAGACATTATACAAGTCCTGAGCATCAGACAGGCAGGCTCAGTGTGACAGTAAAATAAGGCAAGTTAGCAGCTGCAATTCTGCATTTGTTTCTGCAAGCAATGCATGTGTGCATGTCCTGTTGTTGCTCTACAGGCTCCAGATATCTGGAAATCATATCTTGGGGTCAACCAAGCATACTTGTTGCATCAAAAGATTTATGGGTGGTAGGTAGTGTGCATATCTACAATACAACCTCATAAAGTTGAGCGAAACATAGTCCCTTCAAAGTAGTAGAATGCAATGCTAAGGGTGCAAAGTGTTCTGATTTGTAGATGCATTGCCAGAACTTTAAACGTTTTTCCATGACAGTAACCATCTAGTATTTAAACAAAACCTTAACAATGAACACAACCAAACTGCCAGATTGCGCTACAAAAGTGTGTGCATTTAGGGCCAAATGTATGAAAAGATTAGTCGGAAAACGTGTTCACGAATTGCACACTAAATTTCTGCTACAAGTCTTTCATTTGGCAAAGCAACCTACCTGCATTAAAAAAAATCCTGTTTGACAACACATTGAGGGGAGCAGGCAAATGTCCTCTCGACCACTTCCTGTTCTTCCCTGAGGCTGCCTGACGCGATTCTTAAAGAGCAATGTGTCCTTCGTGAATCTAGTAGCACCTCCTTTGAGAGTTTGGTAACTTTTCAATAGTTTGAGACCACAATTGTGGTTGCAAGCAATTGTTACATACCATTCCGAATTGCAAATGGGCTGGCACTCACCTTTCAAACCCCTTCCTAATTATGATATTGAATGAGTTGGTAAGGCCATTTTGCGAGTCAGCAATGGTTTTCTGACTCGTAAAATCAGTTTACTGCAAAACGAAAAGCTATTTTACATCACAGAGCCTGTGATTTTGTGAAAGGTTGGGTTCGCGACCACAAAATGGCTTTGTTCATTAGCTCCAAAATCACTTAAAATACTTATGCATCAAGGTCTCTTTGGAGATATTTTGCTATGGAACAAGTAAATATGGCTCAAAGCAGCATACACTTATTACAGACGAACAATAGGAAAATGAAAAATGTACCGTTAATGCTAAACATCACTAATTATTTTTTTAATGAACAGAAAAGGTTAAGTGTAGAGCTGTCACTGAGGTGAACCACTAGTAATCCTTATGACACACAAGTAGTGTGGTGCTAACACAACCTGCAGCTCTGGCTGTTAACTATAGAGTACAGACCAAATTTAATTTTCCCTCTGCATCGTCTCTCGAAATCCCCCCACCTGGCACCTCCACCCCACCGCAGTTACCTGCATGGACCGCGGCTCATTATGGAGCATGTATGCTGGACCTTAATGCGCTCCGAGTCTCCCTATTTTTGATGAAACTACAGAGCACCGATGCTCACAAATGCTATGAGAAAAAACATTGAAAAGGCAACAAGTAAATGTCTGCTCACCGTGTTGTGTAACATTTGAAAGACCAGAACAAGGACATGGGATTCAAATAATCTCAACTTCAGCAAACGATCTCGGTATATTGGATGTTTGCAACCAACACCGTGCAGAATATACAGCCGCCATGATCATCTAGGCGATACATATTACTGTGAATCTCTTTATGAAGGGATTCTCAGAGCCTCCAGTGACACAGTCTGAAGATGTTGAAAGAGAGTTTGTTCTTTAACGTTTTGCACACAACATATGCTTTGGGTGGCAAAATCTCGGGGCACAGGACCCTATACCCCCAGGAAACCCCCTTCAGTCCTCCCTGAACGTGCTGTTGGCAGTGTGCTCCTTTCTTAACCCCTTCGACGCTGATGACGAGCTCAGCTCGTCATGAGGTACACCTCATGTACGCTCATGACGAGCCGAGCTCGTCATGAACCGCGGGTTTTTCAAAAAGTCAGCACACAGCGGGAAAATGCGCAGCGCCGATGGTGTTAAAGAACAAGTAAAGGTGTTAAATTGAGTGAGTATATCCACTAAAGGCAGCCATGGATGTTTATTTTGGTAATTAACACCAAACATTAAAGGGCATATTTGTGATCCGGTTTGCTTTGACTCCGCACCACGCAATGTGGTACATGCTTGATGCAAACCTTACGTGAGATATATGAAGCCCCGCAAGGCCACTTTGCGTGGCCCTGAGTCGCTCCATAAATCTGAAGTAAAGCAACACAGTGCAAATCGCTGCTTTGCCCTACTCTGTCCTGGGAAGGCGTTCCATGGGCGTTGCATGGGTGTTCCCAACATGGCTTTTGAGGCAATCCCAGATTTACCAGAACTGGTAAACCTGGGAATGTGCCAGAAAGATACACCTATACCAGGAAAGGCGTAATGAGGTGAAATATTGTATTTCTCCTCGTTACTTCCTGTTTCTACGTGTGCTGCATTCTGCAGAACACATAGATAGAGAAATATGCCTCAGGAATGTTTTTGTGAAGGCAGGTGTACCTTCATGCACAAAAACAATCATGCATGCAATGCAGACACCATTGCACCATGGTGCCAGGGTTCCCGTGTTGGCGCTAGCCTGCCAAAGAAGCCCGATCGCAGGGAAAAAGGCAGGAATGCGCCGTATTGACATAAGTACGGCGCATTCCTGTTCTTTCCCTCACGCGCAGCAAAGGTTACCCGCTGCACTGCGTGACAATTTCGGAAATATGCCCCTTACTCCCTAAAATCATGCAAACAGCAAGTTTTATTTTATCAAGGTGAGAAATGCATGATGTAATGATGCTAATGAAGCTCACTTCCGGTTTGGTTTGAAATGGTTTCACTATTGATTATTTCTTAAGTCAGACATCCCTCTACATGCCACGGGTAAATTACATTTGAATGTACTTTTCATATCACTATGACTATGTCATGATATTTATTATTTTACATAATGCTGAAACAGCACGGAGACTGTCTCAGAGCACCCAAAAGATATAACATGAACCCAGCTCTCAAATATTATGAAACACACGGCATCAACTTGACGATTATCAGCCTGATTCATCAAGCCGAAATCGGCTCGCAAAGGGCCAGATTCTGAGAATCTGGCCCTTTGCGAGCGCTATTTTTGCATTTGGGATTCGGCCTGCTATTTACCGCGAGGTCAAACCTCGTGGTAAATAGCGAAAACTTAGAAAAAGGCTTTTAAAAGCATTTTTCTAAGTTGCATGTTGCACACACACATGTCCTTTGGACATGTGTGTGCGCAACACCTGTTTCAATTTGCATTTAAGGGGTGCTACAGGGTGTCCTTTGGACACCCCTGGCACCCTTTAAATCAATATCTTATTTGCGATTAGCTAATTGCTAATCGCAAATAAGGAATACTCCCCATTCATTCCTATAGGCCTTTTGGCCCATAGGAATGTATGGGGAGTTATTCCTTATTTGCGATTAGCAATTTGCTAATCGCAAATAAGGAATGTGTAGGAATCGCAATTCTTTTTGCAATTCCTACATGAATCCCGTTTTGCGAGTCTGTAATAGTGATTCCTTATGAATCGCTATTATAGACTCGCAAAACGGGTCTTTGATGAATCAGGCTGTAAATTACTTAAGTAATTTGTTGATGAGCGTGTGATTGTACGCATGTTTGCGTGAAAGTGTGGGTGTACTCACGCATATCTATATGCACATTCAGAGGCTTAGCTGAATTGGTACAGCAGGTGCAGTGGCACCGAGGCTAAAAGGCATAAGGGGCCCACTGATCCCTGAATGTTGCTGAATTTTATGATTCAGACAGCAGTCAGGGGCCTATTTCCTTTCTTGCACTAGCCTAGGGCCCGTGACACACACAGGTTGCGCTACTGTCAACATTGCTTGTTGCACTGGGAAGGGACATCCTTGTGCGTTTTCACCTCTATCTGCAAACACTAGGACCGGCATAGTGCGGGTGTACACACCTTCACAGAAAAATACCTGTTTTCAGTTTTGATTATCCAAATCAATTGATGCTGAAAGCGGTATATCTTTATAGAAGTGTTCCTTGGACAAGGGTGTGCCACAACAGAGGCAATGGCTTGCAGAAATATGGAACAGCTTAAAAAAGACAAGTAGAAAGAGGAATAAAATGAAGTCTTTGTGTAATCATAGATCTAACCCTAGGAGCTTGACATCTTGAGGCGCACAAATATCAAACCTAAAATTGGCCATTAGCCTCAGTACAGGGCAAATGAGGGAGGTTAGACTGATTTAAACTGAGTCCAGTAACTCTGTACAGTGTGGAACATATCACATAGTAGTAGACATAGGCCCAAGATACGAGTTGTGTTATTTCACCCGGAGTTTTAGGGTCAGGAAGTAATGGATCCAAAAACTCTGGATTCGATAATTCCATGCCTGGAGACACAGGCAAGAACTGCTGTAGGACAGGGGCTGAGTGCAACATCTGCTGCAGCAGTATGGGCCAACCATGCCCCTCTCACCCCCCGACAGGGACAATTGTGCCATCAGCCAGTGTGCCACCACCCCACCCTCCCACCCCTTCCAACAGGCCTACCTACACTTTCCACCTGCTCAGAGCAAGCAGGAATTGTATGTGTTTTTTTCACTGAAAGGGTGAAAAATGTGGGGTAGAAAACCTGAGACTGCTGAGATCGCTAATAAGAGTGCACATTTGATAACCAGCGGGCCATTGAGAGAGTAAGGTTGGAAACCCCTAGGGGTCCAGATTCTAAGAGGAACTACGGTCCCCCTTCCCGACAGTCACACATGTGATCTGTACATCTGTGTCCTCACGAAATCCCAATACCGCCTTCTCTCCTCAAGGGAAGAGCTGAGCTCTTAAACTTTTGGGATGCTGGTGGAGAGAGGATACAAATGTGTGCAATATCATGTACTTCTGCTCTGACGTATATACATACGACAGCGCTACAACTCGTATTGAGTATTGAGACTCATACATAGACTTTAACAACTTCCCCTCTGATACATCAGCTGAGCTTCACTAGCAAGTAACACCTCCTGTAAGCTCAGGATCTGAGCCGAAAGTGAGGATAAAAGGACTTTTGTAGCATGAACCCTCCATTCTTGAAATCCATTAAATATCAATACCAATAAGAGGTGATATCGGTCAGGAATGCCATCATTCACATAGTCTTATTTAGCACGAGGCAATCCTTCCCTTTAGGAGAAGACCATGTGACATCAAACTCACACTCTTCCTCAATCTAGAGCTCAGAAATACTTTAGAAATATTGTTCCTGCATACAGAACTACTTCTCTTCTTGAGAATTAATAGTTCTCCTTAAAAGGACACTCTGTGATCAACAAGAACAGTTTGCAACATCTATAGCAGACAATACCAATATTAGTTAAATTTGAAGTTCATCTTGGAATTTGGATTGAAAAAAAGGTCATTTAAATTAGCTGAACAGAACAGCTGATCTTTTCTATTCCATACTGGGTACAAGTACAATTCAAAGACCTACCAATATCTCATCTCTGAAACAAGTGTTTAAAAGTACTAGTGGTTGTATTTCTCTGATCTCCCAAGTGACTTGGATCAAAGGTTCTATGTAAAGGGGTACTTACCTTATAGACCTCGGCAGATGGTCCACCGGTTGCCATGACTAGAATCCAAGACGAATCTGGATCTCATGCAGGGCAGAGGCCAAAGCAGGAGGTTTTGTCGACTGGAACCCGAGCAGCAAATCCACGTCTGTCTTAAGCACCCACAGTTTGTTATTATCTCTATGATGAGTGATGTTATAAACAGGTGAGGTGTAATTATACCTGGGTGCTGCCTCTCATTTGGATGCTAACCATGAATAAGAGCCAGGCACTCCTCCCTCATTTAAACTTGACGCCACCCTCACCTGCTCAACACAGAAAAGTGCCTGAGGTCTTGGACTACGGTAAGAGAGCTCCTAATAAACTAATAAAAGCATATCCTTATTTAAGGCAAGAAGCAAGATGCAAGATATGGTGCTAGGCAGGCCTAGCCCCCGAAGCATTGAAACCCGGACTCCACGCGAACCGATTACTCCTTCAATAAGTGGTATTCAGGGTAGTCCGATTGAGCATATGTAACTTTAGGTTAAAGGAAAATCATTGTCTGTAAGAGTCACAATGGCCACCAATGGATGTTAACAATCCTGATGTACCTGTATTGCTGCTCCTGTAGTGATAGCTAATTGATTGCTGCTAGGAACAGTGAAATGCAATCTGCATTTCATTAGCAAAGGAAACTATAAAGAAAGTTCCCTAGTTGTGTACTGTTGTCTTTTTAACATTTGCGCAACACAGACAGGCTCCTTTAAGGATGTGGTCGTACATTAATCAAAGCAGACGTGTATTTTTACTGCGCCTGCAGGTGCGTCCTGACGAACCCAACCATAAGGATGAAAATTGTTTTTTTTTTTTAGATGGCACACTGTTTGTCATTGCATCGTAGTTGGGATTAGGAGCCAGGTGTTTGTCTGGCCATGCACCTGTTGTTTGAGCTGCCAGTCGAGGTGCCGCATTCCCCTGTGATGTCACATCCGTTGTTCAATATGCAGGCATTATATGGAGATGCAGACTGAGAGGCCATGCGCATGCTGATAGCACTGTTCCTATCACTCTTCCATGGCTACCTCTGCCCGGGGTCAGCGCCTGGCTCAGATTCCTGTCATGTAGCACAATTGACTGTAAATGGACCCTGGTCACACTAGATGGGCACCTGCTGGACTCGAAGAGAGGCTGAGGATGGACCAGGAGATGAGTAATGTTCTATTGGGACCTTAATCGACACACGCTGTTTAAAACAGGAGTCACATTGGGAGGGGCGGGGCATCTAGTTTCTCAAAATTCTCAGTAATCCCACCTCCTACCCCGAATCTATTGATACTACAGGTAAATCGGGATGAGGGTAATTACCCTAATTAAAAATCAATGACGAGTAACCTGAGTGTTTTCATGCCGACTTCCTCATGTTTTTCCCCATTTTCATCTTTAGTTTCACTCAAGTCATGACCTGTGATGTTCCCTCTGATCTTGTAATCTCAAAAGGGCCATAACTCATGTTAATGACCCAAAGGGATTTA
This sequence comes from Lissotriton helveticus, assembly GCF_964261635.1. Classification (NCBI taxonomy): domain Eukaryota; kingdom Metazoa; phylum Chordata; class Amphibia; order Caudata; family Salamandridae; genus Lissotriton; species Lissotriton helveticus. Next base: position 138,980,449 of record NC_136070.1, read on the forward strand.
CATGGCATTCTTAATGGGACGCTAATTGTGTCCGCCACAGCCCTTACCAGTTCTCTGCTTGCGGGTAAGCCTGCATCATAGAGTGTCGGTCTGGTTCATCAACTAGTGCGGAAGACAGATTCCTAGAGGTACGTCATATGTAGCAATTATCGCACATCATGGAGGCGCTAGGGGGCGCAAAGCGGAATGGCTGGGTAGCTACACAGCTCCGCCAGACGACTCACAGAAATGTGCGTACTGTGCCCGGTTTGACGGTCGTTTCCACCAACGACAGCGTCATCGGGTGGGTGATGACTTCAGGCACCGACTGATGCGTGTTCTGATGGAGGATCGTCGCTGAATAACCAGTAAGAAGGGAAGAGTTGCGGACACCCCAAGCGAGCGCCCGCAAAATGGCGGCCAGCCCCGAGAGCTCCAAGACCCCGACGCGCAGCTGAAGCCCCCGAAGACACCAACACTTGTAACCGCCGCACACCTCCAGTGCGTTATGGTCAGGGGAGCGCAACCCGGACTGAAGGGAGGTCCGAACTGTATAACGTAAGAAGTCCAGTAACGTACGGCCCCTTTAAGAGGTGACGGACGATAACACGCAAAATGGCGGCGCCCAGGTGCAAAATGTGGTGAGCGCCGGAGCACACGGGAATGAGGCGAGCTGGCGACTATCTGAGGGTGTGAAGCGTCGCGGAGTGCCTCTGAACTCTACCGACGGTTGTGGAGCGAGCTGAGTGCAACGCGCTGAGTGTTCACACAGTTGGGACACCTAGGAAGAGCCCTGGGGCGTGATAGGTGAGGTCCATCTCCCGCGTGTGTAGTGAGGACCCCGGTGTCAGTAGACGGGTGGAGCGGCAGATATACAGGAGCCCAGGGACTGCACGACGCTGCGGCAGTGGAGTGAAAGGTCGGTCAGAGTGCGAGACAGATCTATGCAGGGAGCGTGATCGGAGATCCGAGGTCACTCCATAACTGAAACAGTGCTGAGGCGCGGACACACACTGCAGCTGATCTGACAGGCTACTAATGGCGGCATCACCATAAAGCGGCGCATAGGCGGTTTTGAGGGATTGCCGCGAGGGACACCGGGGCATTGCGCCATACTGCCGAGGTTCCTCTCGAGGCGTATGCTGCTAGACCTGCATAGGTGTGGTCTGCAACACCATACACAGCTTCGAGCGCTGCAGGCGAGAGCGGTCTGAAAGCGAGAGTCATTGAGCAAAAACGAGTGGTTCTCGTTCCCCCGCATGACACTGTGAGGATACTACAAGCAATTGCAGCAAGGTACTGGGCAACGGCACTTGAGCGGGGAGGAGACTACCAATCGACGAGGGGTTTGTCGGTGGGGGTGAGTAGAACCCTGGCAACCCACGGACCCTCGAGTTCCTCCGAGGGGATAACTACCAGAAGTGCTGCCACTGCGGCGTCCATCAAGGCCGTAAAGCAAACAACACAGCCTTTACATACCGGCCCGCTTGCACCGACCGAAATGGGGAAACCGGACAGACAACAACCGAAAATCTCATTTGAAAACAAAAAATCGTCGAAGGGCACTGATCAAGCGACAGAAGGGGAAGGATCGGTGACTGCAGAATCCTCATCCACCATGGAAAAGATTTTGCTGTCCATACAAGCTAATGTACAGGACATTAATGGAAAACTAGACAGTCTTACTTGCAGGATGGACGGGATGTCGGGCAAACTCGAGAAACACGACGAACGGCTAGATGAAGCCGAATCCAGACTATCTGCAGTGGAGGACGAATCACGCGCCACGACTAGCAAGTGTACCGGTATGGAACGGGTCCTGGAAGTCATCAAGGCACGTGAGGAGGATTTGGAAGCCCGCTCCAGACGTAATAACGTACGCATAGCCGGCCTGCCGGAGACAACCAACACGGGCAAAATGGAGTTATATGTGGAACAACTATGCAGAGACATTTTTGGAGCAGAGGCCCTATCCCACATATTTATAGTTGAAAGAGCCCACAGATCATTGGCGCCCAAACCCAAAGTGGGAGCGACGCCGCGGCCGATTGTGGCAAGAATACTCAACTACCGCGATAGGGACACGATACTGCGCCTGGCGCGCGAGAAAGGCAAGATCACACACCAAGGAAACACCCTGGAATTCTACCCAGACCACACCATGGCGGTCCAACAAGCAAGGAAAGAATTTGCGTCAGTGAAAGCCAAACTGAGGGAATTGAACGTAGGATACTCCATGCTTTATCCAGCGAGACTGCGAGTGTCATGGAAGGACAAGGTGGTGATACTACAATCCCCGAAAGCAGCTCAGGAGTTTGTTAAAAAGCTAGTACAGCAACACAAACAACGCGCGAGGGAAGAGCAACGCACGGACTCTGATGTTGAGGAGTGAGATTGGAGGAGGTGTACACCGGACTTGTGGTAAGAATGTTCCTTTCGTTCTTTCGATGTCACTGAAGGACCATCGGCATCACACTTGCACATTACAAACTTCTGTATTGATGGTACGTATGCAGGTGATCCGCTCGAACTGTGGGAGCGTCATGAGGGACATTAACTGCATGTGCTCCTTCTGTGGAGCATCGCAGCAACAGTGAGACTATGGTGTTGCACAAACATTTATCACGTTGCTCAGTTGGGTGGAAGGTACACCCCAGGCATGACACACGTCTATGGGCTACTAAGGGAGGTAAAGGGATAGTGGTCGCCTACTGCCAAATTGCAAGAGACGTGACCCACGGGTCGGCGGGGGGTTGTCAGGGGGCCACAGTTTACGTGCATGGAAATATACAGTCATTGTGAGTCGTCTGCACCCAGATATTTGGGTGTAGAGTTGTGCCCCAGGCGGACCTCCAAAAGGGTAACACCCACCAAAGTTGTTCATATAGTAAGGTTGATTGTGTGAGTTGAATATGGGTCAATGGCTTCGGCAGAATTGGGTTGCTGGAGTGGGTGGGGGAGGTGGGAAGGGGGGGTTTGTTACTGTTTTGAGACTGTCATTGATTATGCAAGTGCATTTCGTGTATGTTGGTGGGGTGGGGGCTGGGGAGACTTCAATGTTCTGCATGTGGGATTCGAGATACTGTTTAGTGAACAATAGACTCCGGGCGGTAAGAATGCAATTACGCTTTGATATATGGCACAGGTAACAGGAGGCAAGAGTAAACTGCATCTTAATCTCTTAACGTGGAATGTACGGGGGCTAACTCAACCTAAAAAAATCAGACAGGTGTTCGCATACTTGAAGAGGTGGGAGGTAGACATAGCAGTGATTCAGGAAACACATATTGCACCCAACACCCGTACTTTACTTGGTGATAGATGGGCGGAATCCACATACTTGGCCAATTACTCCACATATTCGAGGGGTGTGATCACGCTCATACGAAAGGGGGTGAACTTTGCAGTTGACAAGGTAATATGTGACACGGGAGGCAGGTATGTTATTGTGTCAGGTATGCTACGGGGTCAAAAGGTAACATTGCTTAATGTCTATGGTCCCAACTTGGACTCCCCGGACTTTTACCAGGAATTATGGACACATCTTCAAACACTGACAACCACACACATAATCTGTGGGGGGGACTGGAATGCGACATTGGTGGAGGGGGTTGACCGCTCCTCCAATTCACTGGAACCACATAAACAGGCCAGGGTTAAACTTTTACACATGATTTCAGACCTATCCCTAACGGACATCTGGAGGCACAAGTACCCAGAGGTGACGGGGGCAACTCACATTTCTGCTGCTCATAACAGTTGGTCCCGATTGGACTATTGGCTGGGCTCAGATGCCGTGGCGCTGTGGACACGGGACGTTAAGGTATTGCCCAGGTCGCTATCGGACCACAATCCGGTGCTGCTGACACTGGTGATACCGAACTACACTACTCCTCCCTTTCATTGGAGATTCAATTCCCGAGCACTCACGGACACCACTTATGCAGCCACTATTCACAAAGCGATCACGGAATACTTCCTATTAAACGAACCCACTGTGGACGACCCGGGTCTTTTATGGGAAGCGTTCAAGGCCACAATTCGGGGTATATGCATGAGCACCACGATAGGCATCTTAAAAGATATCAGAAGACAAATTACACGCTGTGAAACAAGGATGAGGGAACTAGAGCAAGCTTTTGACACTACAGGTGACATCGCACATCTAGGCGAGTTGCGAACTTTGCACACCGAACATCAGTCATTTGTGGAAGATGAGATCAAATACCTAGATAAGAAAATAACAGCCAGATCGTTTGGGGAGGGTGGCAGGCCTGGCAGTAGATTGGCGGCCAAAATCTGTGATGGTAGGGGACACAGCCCGGTACTACGTATTAAGGCGAAGGATGGCACGATACACACGCAGGCAGCGGACATTATGAGCTGTTTTACTACGGAATATGGGGAACTATACAAATCGAGACCCACAGCATCAAGGGAGGAAACATTCACATATCTAGACAATGTGGCGATAGGATGGCTCTCAGATGGGCAGAGGGAATTATTAGCATCACCCATAACGGTTGAGGAAGTGGCAGACATAATAAAGTCCCTACCGAACGGGAAAGCACCGGGCCCTGACGGTTTCACAAATGAATTCTACAAACATTTTGTTGATAGCATTGCACCTCACTTGGTGGAAATGTTTGGTGCGGCGTTCGACAACTCAGCGCTCCCTCCATCATTGCGTGAAGCTGCCATAATTGCGCTCCTTAAACCTGGGAAAGACTCGGAGATTTGTGAATCTTACAGACCACTATCACTTATTAATACTGACTCAAAAATACTAGCGAAGTTACTAGCTGTACGGCTGAAGCCACTCATGCCACGACTGGTATTACCGGACCAATCTGGGTTCATACCCACTCGTTCTACAGCCCACAACACTAGATCATTGTTCGCATTATCCCACTATCTTACACCATCAACCAAGGCCGTGGCGGTCATGTTAGATGCCGCTAAGGCTTTTGACTCCATTGAATGGGACTATTTAATCACAGTGCTGCTCAGGATGGGGATCCCAAAACGGTTTGTGCAATGGGTCAAACTCATTTACACTAATCCAAGTGCGAGGGTCCGCATTAATGGATACGTCTCGGAAGCATTCAGTATCCAGCGCGGCACTAGGCAGGGATGTCCACTCTCTCCACTGCTGTTTGCGCTGGCACTGGAACCCCTAGCCTGTATAATACGCCAGAATTACAAGGCCTCGGCTTTGCAGTTCCCCTCCAGACCATTGCATATATCACTATATGCGGACGACATGCTTCTGTATGTACGCGACCCTGACACTCATTTGAACCCAATAATGCGGGAGTATATAAAATTCGGTGGTCACTCAGGCTTAACTATAAATTGGTCAAAGTCCTCCATCATACCTTTGACGGACACGACGACCTCACATGCAACAGACTACCCTTTGGAATGGCAGTCAGACCCGGTACGATATTTGGGGGTGTTATACCACAGAGATCCAGAGGTAGTAATTAGGTCAAATTATGGTACGGTTATATCCAGACTGGAGGATAAAGTAACACGCTGGATACAGCTACCTTTGTCATTAGCGGATAGAATAGCGATTGTTAAGATGAATATCCTACCTAAACTACTGTACCTCTTCAACAATATCCCTATTGAACCACCAACTGCAGTCTTCCGCAGCATTAAATCCCTGGTGTTAAGACTGATCTGGGCGGGGAAACAAGCACGAGTGCCCTTACAAACACTCACGCTACCATATATCAGAGGGGGTTTCGGAGTGCCGGATTTTCTGTTGTATTATCTATGCGCTCAAGCACAATACGCAACATACTGGTTCCACGAAATACCTTATTTAACGCACACAGCCATTGAGGAAGGGGATGCTGCACCCATACCACTAGCGTCAATGCTTTCGCACACTCGTCAACCTCTGCATAATCAGGATATTAATACAATTGACACCACTGTTAAGGCGTGGAGGAAATTGGCCAGATTAGCACACAAAGAGCCATTATACGCGCCAGCGATGCCTCTTCCGCATCACCAAGCGTTCTCTGTCACGGGTGAGTCAGTGGGGATGTCGATACTGCGACAAGTTGGCATGGAGAAAATGGGGGATATGTTCCAGGAGGGCAAGTTTCTGACTGCAATGGACTTGATTTATATAAAGAATAAGACTCCGCTGTTTCTCTTTACACACTACCGGCTGCAGCGTGCTGTGCAGGCCTTCTACCCGACATTTCCGTTGGAACCGGAAAGCCTGCAATCACTACAAATGGTCATCACTTCGCGGGACTCCTCGCATTTAGTGTCTAGACTATATGCTACGGCACAATCTGAGATGCCAGACACTGGGGCCAGGGCGAGGGAAAGGTGGGATGAGGCACTAGAGAACTCACTAACGGACGAGGAGTGGCAACAAACATGTGCTCTGACACAGATCCTTACACCAAACGGTAATCTACGAATTATCCACTACAAGTTTATACATCAGGCATACTATACACCGGAGCGTATGTGTAAATTTGGCCTACAAGATAATGACCGGTGTAAGCGTTGTAATGCGGGGGGAGCGGGGTTCACACATCTGGCTTGGGGTTGCACAGCGGTGCAGTCCTATTGGCAGGAAGTAACTACTGAACTTTCCACCATGTTGCAGGTCGAGATAGAATGTACAATCACAGTTTGCTTGCTGGGAGTGGTCCCACACTTAAGGGCTTCCAAACGTAAATTTTGTGCGATAGCGCTGCTGCTGGCCAAGAGACAGATTGCACAATGCTGGCACAGCAGGCAGACACCCAAAACGAGTAGATGGCTCCTGGATATGACAAGTTGCAGAGATAAACTACAGACTTATGAGGAGGAATTACCTGCCAAGACTAGACCTACAGATTTCTGGTGCTATCTCACGGATTATCTATTGTCACGAGTCGCAGAAGTAGAAGGCTCACAAGGGATTGGACTTGAGGGTGGCAATTAGTGGGGGATCGGGTCCCGAAAGGCCTAGCCCACCGACACTTGAATACATGCTTTTATTGAATAAGAAGTAATGAAAAAGTCTCAATTTGGTTATGTTGATACTGTGGTGAGTTCTAAATCCACAACTGTCATGTTTCTGTTTGCATAGAAAAGTTAGAGACCTTGATTGTGACAAACTTATATACATGGTCTATATTTGCGAAGCTGGAATTGTGTATATGATACTTCGTTAACGTGAATCTGCAGAATTTAGCAGCCGGCCTCAGGGTTGTAGGCACGTTGCTGTGTATGTCTGACATCGTATAATAAAGGTCTTTAAAAAAAAAAAATAAAAAAAAAAATTATCGCACATCACACCCACCTGGAGTGATCTGCTTTCAACTCCCTGTTCAGATTAGGCGTTCCCCTCAAGGTGACCTTGGTAGAATGTATAGTAGCTCACGTGCTTAGGGAAAGGCTACAAATAGAGGCATTTTTGTGTAGGATTCTGGACACTAGACTCTCAAGTTGTACCTGTGAATGAAACCTCTCACTGCAACGCTTCTGCGCCCAGCACAGTGGTCCTGCCTTTCCAGGTACACCCTACATAATCCCAAGCACTTTCCTCCTGCAGTTGTAGGCTCCCAGAAGCCCAGAGCTACTCCAATGTGCATCCAGGGGCTCTGTAGAAGATGCGATAAAGCAACGTTGTTAATGAAGACGGAAACTCTGAAGGGCTGATTTTTTTAAATCTCACAATAAAATATTTCAAAACTTTTAGGGTTAAATACATAGGAATGTTGATATAGAGACCATGGGTCTATAGCATAGGTTGCTTTATATTAGTTAAAAGGCTACTGTATATCTTCAGCTTATCTTTAGGCTCACACTTCAGTTCCTCTTCCTTTTCCCATACTCCCTATACAACCAGCCCTGATGGTGTCATGGGTCCCTTATTTCCTTCCCGGTCCACTAGCTCTTCCTACATTGTCTACCTTCAATTTTCCTCATTCTTGTATTCCTGAAGCTATCCTGCCTGAGTCCACATGGCTCTTTCAATGATGAACTTGAATCTTCACTTACAGGCACATGCATCAAGAAATGAGTTTGCGATTCCTTATTTGCGATTTTTAAGGAATCGCAAATAAGGAATCGCAAAATGTGATGCATCACTGAAATTGCGATTATTTAAGGAATCGGTCAAAATCTCAGAAATTATTGCGATTTTTCTTTTTTGCGAACTCGCAAATTGCGATTTTGCACTTTGCGAATTCGCAATTTCCGTGGTGGCACTTTGATGCATGTTGATGACATCCGAACCAGGAAGTGTGCACTCCAAGCCTCATTTTCAGTGCTGTGGCTCAGGAAGAGGAGGGAGCTGGCTCTGGGAGCACAGGAAAGTGAGAGAGAGAGAGAGACTGAGAACACCTGCAAGCAACTGAAAAATGGAACCAGAAAATACAGCCAAAGTTCAAGGAAAAGAAAAGTTAAATTTTCTGAAAAAGAAATAGAAACTCTCATTGAGGGAGTAGTGCACAGCAATGACAAGCTTTTTGGAAAAGCTTCACTGAAGGTACCTGAACAGGAGAAAAGGAAGATATGGATTAGTATTCAGAACAGAGTCAATGCCCTTGGGGTGACACACCGCACCACAGAAGAACTGAAAAAGCGATGGTACGACCTGCGCAGTCGGGCCAAGGCGCGCATTGCAGACCGATTGAAGGAGGCAAATAAAACAGGAGGGGGCACACCACCAGACACTGGAAACACTCCCATGGAGGAATTGGTGGAGTCAACAATCCAGCCTGAAGTTTTTGTTGGAGTCACGCAGCTGGACACCTCAGGAGCTGCACACACGTCTGAAGGTAAGAGGAATGCATGTTCACATTGTCTCAATTACAGAATTCAGGATGTCAGCTCAGCACAGCGTAAGCGCACACTGTAAAGCATGTACTACATATCCATTACTATGGGAAGTGCATCATGGGAGTTGTAGTCAGGGCAAGCAGTATTAATGACAAACACACACATATGTTACAATAAAGATTTCCAATAGTGTAGCAGATGTTCAAAAGAACATTAAATGTATTTAATTACAAGTGTGACCGAACATCACAAGCATACATTAATGTTGTTTTGCACTGTTTAACCTCACAGATGCAGAACGTGATGAGGCCGGGGATATTGAGGATCTGGAAATGCACCACAGCAGTGCTTCTGAACAGGAGAACACACCAGCTTTGCCAGCTACACAATCACGTGTACCTCATTCCCGTAGGTCACCTGTCCAAACACTGCTTCCCATGGAGTCAGATCATGAGTCCAGTGCTGCACCTGCGGTCAGTGTCCGTCCAAGAATTTGCCCCACAAGTACACCAACGCAGATGCGGTGAGGCAATCGCAGAGTGCAAAGAAAAAGACGCAGAGCACGCAGGCCATAGCAGGTTGAGCATACAAATCAGGTGTGGGGCGGCTTGGAGGGACAGATGCTCCGTTCACATCACCTGCAGGGCAAGAACACCCGATTAGTGAAGGATGAAATTGCTAAAATGTCAGCCAACATTGCAGTACTGGCCAGTAGTGTCCAGGAACTGACAAAGGTCATGCAGGAGGGGCAAACAACGCACAGTAGACAGCACCGGCAACTAATGCAGCAGCTCAAACAGCAAGAAAATTCTAACAATATGCTTGCAACAGCCACAGCACTGCTGGCGCGTAGATCTGTTACAATGCAGACCGAGATGTGTCATTGGAGTGGAGATGTTGCAAAAGCTCTAAATCAAGTTACTAATGCCGTAGAGATGGTGAATGCATCTACTATCGGAGTGAACACAACTGCACAGGATGAAAGTAGTGAATGTGCCTCAAGCCTAAGCAGTTCAACAATGCCAGTTGCAAGTGCAGTGAGACGCAATACTCGCAGCGCAACCCCATCCACTGCCAACGTAAGGCAAGAAGATGCTGCCGCAGAGAGGCATCTGGGTGTTCGTGGGAAAAAGCGCTAGACTCCCATGAACAATATGTGCCACAAATGGTGACTTAACCGTTGTTACAATGTGACCTATTCACTGACTTTCAAGTAATATTAATTTAAATTCGTTATGTTTTTTTGCAAGACTCTGGAGCCACTAGTCACTCTTGAAGTTTATTCAAATACCCTGGTCACAATACCTTTACATAAAGTTTACTTTGCATTGCATGTCCAGTGTTTGTGTCATCATTACTCACCTTAGAAGTAATTCTGTGTAATCTCCAATCTGCGCCTGCGGACTTCTGCTGCGCCTGATCCTCGTTGGGCAGGGTGTTGTTGCACTTGCTGGTTCCCATCCTCTGAGTCACTCTCAGACAGCTCCATTTCCAAACCTCCCTTTGTCGCAATGTTCTGCAGCATGGCACATGCTGCTACTATTTTGCAGCATCGTTCAGGATTGTATTTCATTGCTCCTCCGGTCTTATGGAGTCGTCTAAATCGGCTCTTCAGCAGCCCAAATGTTCGCTCTATCACGTTCCTTGTAGAAATGTGTGCTGCATTGTATCTCCTTTGTGCGGCAGTTGCAGATTGAGATATGGTGTCATCAGGTAATTTCGTAAGGCGTATGTGCTGTCACCTACATGTGAGGGATGAAAGGCTGTCAGTTCATGTTTGACATTAAGTTTTGTAATAGTAATGGTATGCTGTATTGCACATATTTACCTAGCAAATGTCCCTCTCCAAAATCTCCCCTTGCTAGACGGGTCTGAATGCCACTTTACCTGAAGATATAGGAATCATGTGCACTGCCAGGAAATTGTGACACAATGTCCGTTATAATGTTTTTGGCATTACACACAACTTGAATATTTAGGGAATGATAACATTTCCTATTCCTATACAAATATTCCTGTGCTGCAGGGGGACATATTGCCACATGGGTGCAATCTATGCAACCCAGTACTTGGGGGAAGCCTGCTATTTGGTAAAAATCCTGCTTTGTCTTTGCAATTTCATGGGCTGTGTTGTGAAACTTATGTGTGAGTGTATCCGCATCAGCATGGCATCAAGGAACGATTTCAATATTCGTGACAATGCACTCTGCGACACACCTCCTGCTACTGCAATGACTCCCTGAAAACTGGCTGACGCCAGTAGATGTAGGCAACATAAAATCTGGACATGAGTTGGAATTGCATTGGTCTAATGAGTCTGTCGTTGCAGGATGGGGTCCAATTCATTGATTAAATCATGTATCATCTGGCCATTTAGTCTATACTTATCATATATCTCGTCCTCCTGCTGTCCTAGCAATGTTATGCGGACTCTGAAGATGCGTTCATTGATTTGCCTCCCCTCTCTGTCGCGCAGCTTGCAGCCTCATCCTCCTCGCCATCAGGTACAGCCCGGCCATTTTGACTTCTGGGACCTCATTGTGGGTGTGTTTAAATCACTTTCTTTGCCTCTTCAGCTGTTTCAAATTTGCACTCATGATTACCACCTGGTTCAGTCCCTTCTTAAATTGCGATAGCAATTTTGCGATTTTTGAGAAAATCGCAAATTGCGAATTTTCATGCATTTCAATTGCAATTCCTTATTTGCCATTCTGTATTTGAGAATCGCAAATAAGAATTCGCAAGGGTTTTCTCAGATTTTTTTTTGCGAATCCTTATTTTTGCGATTTCTAACATATTTTCGCAAAAATTAGGATAATGCATAGCGACAACGGAAATTGCGATCGCAATTGCGCTTTTTTTGCGAATCGCAATTTTTGCGAGTTCTTAAACGCTTGATGCATGTGCCTGTTAGTTCTTCTTCCTTTTCCTTTTTAGGTCGAGCATTCAAGACCTCTTGTTTATACTTTAGTATCTACTTATATACTTTAGTATATACTTATATGTGTATGTACTTTGTGGGGTCTGGAGATCAACCCTAGGACTTGTCTGCTTCTGCTTAGGGACTTTTTTTCTGTTCAACTGCTTCTATATAATGTCCCGATAGAGAACGACCAACAGAGGTCATTAAAATACCAGAATTGTGAGGGACTTTCTTTTTTCTATTTTTCTGGCAACTGCCTCTATTTAACTTTTTTTTGATAGAAAACGACCAGCAGAGATCAGTAAAATACCAGAATCACTTTAGCATTCTCTAGATTCCAGTCCATAGAAATTGTCTTCCACGAGCACCCAAAGTCAATAATATGTTTTCAAATATTATATTTTCAGTGACATGACCACCGAAGGCCCTGATTTTATATTAAAAACAGAGCTTTGGACTATATCATTTCCCGCTGAAAGGCACCATTTCTCTCCATGTTGGCGTGTCACACATTTTGGTGCTTACTTTCCCTCCATGTTAAAAAACAGTGGATGTTTCAGCACCCAGGCTAATGTGCTGCATAGCTAAATGCAAATAAGGTCCCAAAGGCAAGACTGATTGCATTGCAAATGCTTTTTATTCATTGTGGTCTCCAACCTTTATTCTCTCTCTAATCAATCATCTTCTCTTTTTCTCTCCATAGTTGAATTATACAACCTCACAGCTTTCTACTACTCCTTCTCACTCCAGACTTCCATATGGGCTTAATTTTGTTTTCTTCAAACTCTGTCCCCAGCCCACTCCCTCCAATCCCTATAGCAGACTAACAAAGTCTTTTTTTGCTTTCCTTCCTACTTAACCTTCAGTCTGACTCAAACTCCTTTCTCTTTTCTCCACTGTAACCTACTCTTTCTTCAAATCCCATGTTGTGACTCTTCTTGTCTAACACTTATTCCGGTCTCAGATCTGCTACTATCTTTGCACCTTCAACCTGGCTCTTTACTTCTCGCTGGGCCATGTTAGATTTCTTCCATCTTCTCGGCTATCTTACTCCCTTCTGTACACCGCCTAAGCCATGGCTTACACCTGCAGTCTGACTTGCCCAGAACACTCCCACAATGCGGAGCACAGGTGCTTAAATCTGTCTCATCGAGTGGCCTCACCGCTCAATCTCACCTTCATTTTTCTTGTGAGTCCCTCTTCTCTAAGCCAAACAGCAATATTTCCAACACTTGACTTCTCTCTTTCTTCACCCCTGGTGCTTCTTTAAGCTCAATTGGTTGCTCTCACCTCACACTGTTGATCCTGCTTCTTACTTTTTTTCCTCTAAAATTGATTCATGTTCTTCTTCTTGCTCCCCTGCCCTTGAGCTGTCTGTCCTTCGTCCCCTTCTCTAAGTTAATTTTACCCTATATGTGACTCTGACTTACTTATTTGCATAATCTAAGATAGTTCTTTTGCTATGTCTCTGTCCCAATCTACTCATTTCTTATTTCTGCTATTTATTCTAACCTACTTCACTTTGAAATTTTATCCTGTTCACTCAAACACACCTCTATTCTTTCCGGCCTAAAAGTATGTGCCATATGTAACCAGATATCATCTTATTTAGTGTCCATCTTCCTTCTTTCCCTGCTTCACCCTGGGTTTTGCTCTAATCACTACAGAAAGTGCTCCTCATTCTGTCATCAATGTTATAATCTCTTCTTTTCTTTCTTAATACTGTTGTTACTCACTGACTTATAATATGCTGTATCTTGGGAAGGCCTTAATTCCCATTCTCCCCCTCTTCACTATGAGGTTCCTCTGTATCCACCCATGGCCCTCTCCTCTTCTTCATAGATGCAAATCAATCCTGTACTCTTAGCTTCTCAGTTTTTTCTTACTTCTCGTCCTACCACGTATTCTGCTCAATTTTCATTCTGCCTTACAATTAGCCCCTTCACTGGAACTCTTTTGCACTCCTCTTTATATACCATTTGCTTCCCCTGAAAGAACATATCCTTTTATCAGCTTTCTCTCAATAGCTTATTCCTTGTGCAGTGACCAGGTTATGTTATGCTATGTTATGTTAATTGCACTTATAGAGCATTCGATCATCTAGAGGTTTCTTGGTGATGAGATAAAGAACATATCAGGGGCACAGAGAGTCGAAGAAAGAGGATATCTAGTGAGGGTAAGACTATTTGAATAACTACGTTTTTAGGGATTTATGGACGAGTCTAAAAAATGGACTCTTGACAGAAATCAGCTGGCAAAGAATTCCATAAAGTAGTGGCTTGGACTGTGAAGCTTTGGAAATTTCTGAGTGACAGTCAAATGTATTGGTTGATCACGCAGTTTGTGAGGTACGTACCTTTCTATCTTTTCGGTATTGAAGTGAGGAGCTTATTTATTCAAGGTCTTAAGGGTAATACAGCACATATAAATTGTATCCATTGCCTTTTGGGAAGCCAATGGAGTTCCTTCAATATTGAGGTAACCTGCGTCCATCTAGGAAGGTGATAGAATAATCAAGCAGATTCATTTGAATAACCTGTAATCTGTGAATGGTAAGTTTTCCTGGTGAACTGTCTGGGCATGGTTGGTCAGAAAGGATTTAATCCATCGCAGAGCAGATCCCTGAAAACCGGCCTATTCCACATGGTCAGCCGAAATCTTGTAGTTGACCGCATAAAAAGCAGATGACAAGTCCAATATGATAAATGTTAACGCCAGCCCTGAATCATTATCCCATCTTAGATCATCTACTGCTGGTAGGGTTAAAGGTTCTGTGCTATGCATGGGCCAGAATCCTGCTTGGAGTGGATGAAGATACTTTGGGTACTGTTTTTAATAGCAAACTTCTTAGGCGAACTGGTCTTCTAAATTCTTGGCTGGATAGGAAATACCTCTAATACAAGAGAATAATGTTACCACACTAACAGAATAAATGAATACGATAACCATGTTTTTTGAGTCAAAAGAATATTATTTTCTTAAAGACAAAAGAATTTGTTTGATGATATAACAGGGTACAGAAAAATGCATTTCAGATATACAAGGGGTATCTCATACACTCCTATAATACATCAGAAAGTAGGTCTAAACTGCTAAGATAAAATAACACAATGACTTCAAATCCAAGAGTAAATGAAAATCAATCGTGGTTGATGAATAACGTGCAGATTTAGACTCAATAGTCGACGTTTCGGTCTTTGCGATATTATTTCATAAGACCATCATCAGGACATAGACTTTATGCATCTAAGCGATGACCCTTCAAAACTATGAAACATTCACTTCCCATGATAAATTGTGACGTCCTACCAGCTGCAATTGAAGTAATAAACACTCTGAAAGTGAATGGTGGCTTTCTTCTGACTCTTTTTTGAAATATGCTCTAAAGCATTCTCTACATTGAAGTTCCTGTTCTAATATTTGACAGAGTGTCCTCATCAATTGATTTATCTCAACTAATATCACTGACCCAAATGGGAAGTGGATGTTTCATAGTTTTGAAGGGCCATCACTTAGATGCATAAAGTCTATGTCCTGATGATGGTCTTATGAAATAATATCGCAAAGACCGAAACGTCGACTATTGAGTCTAATTCTGCACGTTATTCATCAACCACGATTGATTTTCATTTACTCTTGGATTTGAAGTCATTGTGTTATTTTATTTTAGCAGTTTAGACCTACTTTATGATGTATTATAGGAGTGTATGAGATACCCCATGTATATCTGAAATGCATTTTTCTGTACCCTGTTATATCATCAAACAAATTCTTTTGTCTTTAAGAAAATAATAATCTTTTGACTCAAAAAAACTGGTTATTGTATTCATTTATTCTGTTAGTGTGGTAACATTATTCTCTTGTATTAGAGATATTTTTTATTCTCAGCCACTAACTTACAGTAGTGTGGGTTCTTAGTTAACTAGAGTCCCCAAGTTGCAGATATTAATAACTTAAATAAAATCCCTTGCTGGCCCACTTTTCTGAATTTATCATTTGCCCAAGCCCGCAAGGGTATATTGGGTTGCTCACCCTCTCTTAAATTTTTTTGGGGATAGGAAATAGGCAATGTTGGCCAATAGATGTTAAGGTTATAGGTTTTAAGCAAAGTGGCATCATGTCCCAGTTTTTTTGTAATGGCAGAACTACAATATTTTTAAAAGCATCTGCCACTTAGGCTAACACAAGAGATTTATTTAGAATGCTCATCAGAAGTTGTGTAATTGGTGGGGGCAAGGGTCGTAGGTGAGCCGGACTTTAACTTCGTCATGAGGTCATGGAGCTGATCTTTGATAATTACTTGAAATGAAAATAGAGTGATATAATTCCTTTCATGCTCAGCCTCTGTGTTGCTAACAGTGTTCATATTGATACTTTATTTAATTTAAATTCTTTAAATGTAATTTTGTCAACAAATAAGGTACTAATTTGATCACAGGATTCCCAAGTAGGATTCAGCCTTGTTGTAATTTTGTCAGCGGAAGACAGTTTCTTCAGAATAATTAAGATGTCTTTTTGTTTATTATTTGTTTCTAATATTTGTGGAATATTAAGAAGTCTTTGTCTGACAGTTTTTTCTTATGATCAGTTAGACCAGTTTTACAACCAGAAAGGTTTTGATCCTAGTTTGACTTTCTAAAGCTCCTGGGGATGTTGGTATATCTCAAGAAAGCCAATTTCTAGCAACATTGGTTCAGTACAGTCAGGCCTCCATTGGAACCTGGGGAAACATATCTAATCATGGACCCACCCTTAACTAGTAAATCCTCAGATATCTTACTCTCATTTCCAGATCTCCCACTCTTGATACTTGGCAGAAGAGTACCCACGTTCCAACCACCCTCTACAGCAAGACACTGCTCCCTTTTAGTCATGACAGGAGCCCTCACCATGTGTTTTAGTACACTGTCCAATAACATTGGCCCATGCACTTCCCTGCCGCCAAACTCTGAACTGTTCCTGGGTGGTTCACCAGTACATGAAGCAGCAACAGGCTTTCTATACAGCAGCAAGAGTGCCAAATGTCCTCTTGTGAGAGATGGAGATGGGTGAGGTACAGATTTGGGGACTGAGGTCTGCCTTAAAAGGTGGGGCCCTTCTTGAGGGCCGTCTGACCAATTTGGAATGCAGGTCCCTGTACAGCATTGTGTACTTCTCAGTTACTGAATCAGTCAAGCTGGGCACAGCACCCTATCTTCTCTCGGTAGGCTGGTGCAGTTTAGCTCTGTCAGCATCTTTTTCCTTGGTTCCTGTTCCTCGTGACAAGGCTCGTGCATTGCTCTCTCAGTGGCCGAGGGTCTGCAGTTTAACATTGCTGTTATTGGCTGATCAACAATGATGGTCAGGTTGTTCACTTATACAGAATCTCTCAGGAAGAGTAAGAAGCACGTGGGGGTCACTGCACCACATATGCTCCCATAGTTTAGCTTTAGGGGTCATAGATCATCATAGCAGGAGATGACTTTGGCCTTGTGTTCTAACTCTTCTTCTTCATCTAGGTCATCTACTGGCTTGTTGTTAGATATGTTGTTAGAGAAGGCATCAAACTCTTGTTTATCCTCTAATTACTAGACATGGTCCTCCATTTATGGTGAAAATGGACCACACACCCTCCGAGGGGCCAGCAGCAAGTGATGATTTGATGTCCCCTGCTGGTACTGGCAGTGATGATGGTGGCAAGGAGGTAGCATTGGTGTGAAGTGATAATGATGGATCCAGAGGATGTGAGCATACATAGGCACTAGAGGCACTTGCTCCTTCAGGTCAAACACATACATAAATGTAGGAAAGTTGAGTTTTATGTAGTAATGCTGGTTAGGCTTCACTATGTAATACTCTCGCCATACACCAAAGAGGGTTCTTGGATTCACAATATTAAATCCTTAGCTCAGCCGTGTTAGTGTGGCAAAGAGCAGTCAGGCTTTACTA
This sequence comes from Lissotriton helveticus, assembly GCF_964261635.1. Taxonomy (NCBI): domain Eukaryota; kingdom Metazoa; phylum Chordata; class Amphibia; order Caudata; family Salamandridae; genus Lissotriton; species Lissotriton helveticus. The sequence continues at coordinate 138,998,084 of NC_136070.1, forward strand.
GAGGAACATGTGTTAAACATTTCAGAGCACCAACATGGACAAAAAGTAATTGACACAACTCAACAGAATTCCAACACCAACCTATTAAAATAAAGCAGATTTTTCCATTAATTTAGACAGCAAAACAAACAAAAGCCAGATGCATATAATCGGTGTTACGGATTTTACAATGAACAATAAATCAAAGCAATTAATTACTGAAGAGCTGTAGAATTGTGGTCAATAGTGAAAAGCACTAGTGACAATTGGTCACTTGCTCGTTAAGTTGCGTGGAACTCAAGGAGGGTAGGGGGGGTAATGCTGGTTCCAGGACTAAGCCACGACAGTCAGTACAATTTTACCTGGCTCAAGAAGGCCGGGGGCAGAGTTGTCCTGGCTGCCTGAGGTGCTGCAGCTGGAGCCACGGTGGATCTGGCTTTATGGCTTACAAGGTGCTGGTCAGGAAAAGTGCAAAAAGTCGACAACGGGCCATTTCTGTTATTGGATGACGTTGTTGACTGGCCACCATCAAGCCTTAGTTGGCAGGGTATGCTCAGACGTGAGTCACTTGCTCACTTTGCCACTGGATTCAAGCAAGCCGGGCCGAAGACGGCTGAAATGCCAGAAACCGGTCCTCGGAAGCTTGTTTCCGGTCCAGGGAAGGCATGGCTTGGCAGTTCGGTGCTGGACTGTTCCCATGAGGCACAGGGTCAGACTGATTTGCATATGGCCATGTCTGAACTGGGGTGGCAGAGTGGGCTAAAGAACGGTGATGGATTAAACCCAGATCTGTTGACTGGGTGTGAGTGTTTGATTGGTTCAGATGCTCCGTCCATCACCACCCCCTTTTGTACCACTTTGTTTGCCATAAGTTGGCAGGGTATGCTCAGACGTGAGTCCCTTGCTCACTTTGCCACTCGATTCAAGCAAGCCGGGCTGAAGACGGCTGAAATGCCAGAAACCGGTCCTCGGAAGCTTGTTTCCGGTCTAGGGAAGGCATGGCTTGGCAGTTTGGTGCTGGACTGTTCCCATGAGGCATGGGTCAGACTGATTTGCATATGGCCATGTCTGAACTGGGGTGGCAGAGTAGGCTAAAGAACGGTGATGGATTTAACCCAGATCTGTTGACTGGGTGTGAGTGTTTGATTGGTTCAGATGCTCCGTCCATCACCACCCCCTTTTGTACCACCATCAAGCCTTGGCAACTGTAAGGTCAGCAAGAAGTTGTTTCGACACCCTGTGGTCTGGTGGAACACGGTAGCCTCCTGAAACTCTCTGGAGGTCCAGACTACGTTTCTCACAATATACTGGACCATCTACTTTTGGGTGATCCCTCAGAGGGCCCGATGGCCAGTGAATCTTTGGTTATGGTATGTTGTTTTTACCTGTAGACTGCAGGGGACTAGTGCCACTAGTCCAAGGGATTCAGGAGTTACCTTTGTCTCACAAAGGGGCCTTTCTGTCTGGGGGAACTGGGCTAGTCGCAGATGTGCAGTTCCATGTATGTTTTCACAGGTGCAGAGTACTGAGCCTTTGGCTTGCTGCAGATCCTGTTGTTGCAAACACGAGTTTCTTATTTTGTCCTTGTAGCAAGTCAGATGAGAACTGAGGTTCTGGTGTCAAGGGTGCCCCTTGAACCATGGATTTGTGGTTATTAGGGGTGTGGGCGCAAGTGGGCAATGGGCTACTAGCCCCAGCGGCTCATTCGGGCCTTTGTTTCTGACTCCCAGGAGTGTTCACACCTCCTAGCAAGGGGCCAGTTCCCTGTCTTGGTGGTAGCAACTGCAGACTACCAGCCAGAACACAGGAAAGGCAATCAGGTGGGCAACCTCTAAGGCAACCTCCTGGTTGCATGCCTTATCAACCCTGGCATGAGAATCATTTCAGGGGTGGTGAGACACATTGTTTGATACCAAACACATCATATTTCATCGTTACCATAATGGAGCTGGCAACCTCTGTGGTGCCTAGGTGCCCGCCCTTGTTATCCAATGGGCTGCTGATGAATTATAATAGTCTTTAATGGAAAAGGCTACAATAGGGACATATAAGCTTGGACTTACATGTCCTCACCCTTAATATACTGCACCCTTCTTCCTGGGCTTATGAGGCCTACCTTAGGGTGATTGGCATAAATTAAAGATAGTGGTTTAACCTTGCCACACATAATGCAGGCAAAGTCGCTTTTGAGCAGTTTGCACTGTTTCTGCAGTCTGCAATGGGAGGCCTGCTGTCATCTGTTTCCTTGGGTAACTCAGGGTGAAACAAAAAGTGCTTCAGGCCTGGGTGATTCCTTTATCTCCCATGCCATGGGTACGACTGGTACTATTCACTAGGGGCTTATAAGTGGGTTCATGTCCCAGTCAATTTGGGTTACCAATTTACATATATCAGTTTTACGGAGAGAGTACTGACATTGGGGAATGGGCAGCAGACTGGGCAGCAGGCTCCAAGGCACTTTCACAGTCATTACCATCAGCATTAGAGCACACAATGGGGATTGGCCATACAAAAACTGCACTTTCCTACACTAAATACCATACATAAGTGGCACTAGGCACTCTGAAGCCATAATACGTTGCTACATAATACGTGGAGTAGTGTGGCTCACTGGCGGTAGGCCCAAGAGCAGAAGTCGGCCCGGGACCAGGGTTCAATTCCCGACGCGGCAGGGTCGTGGACCTTGGTCAGCGGACTCGATAATTCTCGCTTCGGTGCTTACTCTAATCAGGGGTTCCACTCGGCAACTCTGGGCATTAGCTTGCCTAATCTCCACAACGACCCCACCAATTCCGGGGATGCCTGGCTCCACCTTGGGGACTCCCAGCAAGGGACCATCCCACAGGGAAAGCCAGGACGGGTTCCCCAGAGTTATACAGCGCCAGGAGACCTATGGACGGTTAGCAGTGCGCTTTACAAGCTCAAAAACAACAAAAACAAAACAAAAACAATACCCTCTCAGCAGGTGCTAAGCTGTAGACAATGGGACTCGGTTAAACCGGTGGGAACCTGGCACTTTATCACATGGGTCTGCTCACAGTATCTGTAATAAATATGGTAACTGGTTGGGGGGGTGGGGTTCTCAAGCAACAACCACAATCCTTGTCAGGGTGAAGCACAAGCAACCCCAAATTAATATGTGCTCAACCCTCAGGTAGCTTGGCACAGAGCAGTCAAGCTTAACTTAGAGCCAATATGTGAAGTATTTATGTAGCACTTCAAAAAGCAATTAAGGGAAAACACAACACCAGAAAAATCCCACACCAATTCTGAAAACTAGAGTACAACTTCATGAATAAAACAAAATGGCAAACATTGCAAAAATCCAATCAGAAGAACCAGAGCTATACATTTTAAAAGATTTCAGAGAAAATAGCCAACGGTCACACCGATCTAGGAGGGAGTTACAAATTCAGGCCAACTGCGATGGAACATGGGCCAGCTACTGGGACCTAGTTAGGCCCTCTAACCAAGATCACCTTAAGTTCTGGCGTCAGAAGGCTGTGAGCTCCCACATTGAGGATGAGTCGTGCAGCCAAGGCGAAGCACCAATACAAGGAGATGCAATGCAGGGTTCTGCCTCATCGGTAGGATGCCATCAATGAGGGCCGGTGATGCGAAGTCCAGCGTTGAGGATGCGTTGTGCAGTCGGGTTGATGCTTCACTTCCAAAGAGTTCAGAGGCTGCGATGCAAGAACCTGCATTATTGTTGAGGCTGCAGTTGACGCGAGATTCACTGTGTCAGTGAAGCTTTGCACAGCAACAGTTCTGATACTGGCTTCGGAGTCGATGCAGAGTCCTTGCACCTCGCAGCAAAGAAGATGTGTTGGTTCTGCTTGAGGTTAGGCCGCACAGCTGTGGAGATGTGCTGGTTTAGCTGGTTCTACAGATGGGCTAGCAGATCACCTTCAGACCCACTTTCAAGGGTCCAGGGCTGATGTGGCACCACTTGTCAGAGTAGGACTCACAGATAGCAGTTCAGATACTGGTTTCAAGGGTGTTAGAGACTTCTATCCCTGAGGCTCTAGTCAGGAGGCAAGCCAACTAGACTTTGGAGTCACTATGGTGTCCTGGGTTCAACTGATGCAGGTCCATACTTTCTCACCCAGGAAAGAGTGCAGCGGGCTGCAGGTAAGCACAGCAGGGCAGCTGTCCAGCAGAGTGGCAGCCCTTCTTCCTGGCAGAGTATCCACAAGTTCAGAAGTGTACTGAGGAGTTTGTGTCTGAGGTTCAATATTTATACCAGGTGCCTCATCTGAAGTGGAAGAAACTTCTAGCGGTTTCCACCACCCTAAGGTGTCAGGCATCCTTATCTTTAGTGTCCTGGCCCCTGTTTCTATGGGCACACAATAGACTAATGACAATCCCTTTGTGAGAGTGCTCATGCAGTGCTTTTGTGATGTGTTAGTGTGGTAGGTGACAGCTCCTCCCCCTTGTTAACTCAGAGTGACTAATCCTGCTTTGTCTCACTGTCTGGCAGCAATACAAAAAGACCAACTGCCAGCTACAACTAATCATGTGACCCAGACTGCAGATACCAAATGTTTAGATAAAATACCAACTTTCTCAAAGTGGTATTTTCGGATTTATGATAATAAATCGGACTTCACCATTAAAGAAGGCTTTTAATTAAAATTCTTTAGACACCAAACTCAACTTCTATACCTGCACCCCATTGGAAGCCACAACTTATTAAATGCAATAAGGAGATAGACCTTGCAGTAGTGAAAAAGGAATGTAAGAGTTTTTCACTACCACGACATGTAAAACTTAACAGTACATGTCCAGCTTTTTAAATACACTGTACCTTGCCCTCTGGCTGTTTAGGGCCTACCGAAGGGGCGACTTATATGTATTAAAAAGGAAGGTTTGGGCCTGGCAAAAGCTTTATTTTTGATGGTCAAAGAAGAGAAAATGAAAGCGAAGAGGGACAACAATATTTACACATTTAATGAAATGTAAAAGTTTCAACAGGTAGTCGGAGTGTATGGTTCATTGATGGAAAATATATGTGCAGTGCAAAGTGAGTGAAGAGTAAAAGGAATATGGAAGAGAAAACTATCTTTTCAGCCAATGGAGCCTTAAGCCCGGGCTTTCTTCAGGACCTAAAAATGTAATGCTATTGCATATTCATTATATAGTGTGAGTGCTGAAACTAGTTGACCGCTATCTGTCAAGTGGCCTATTTGTTAAAAGCCACTTTCACATTTTTTAATGGGAGTGCAAGCGATATAAGAATAAAAGATAGTTTTCTTACATGTTCCTTTTAATCTTCACTCACTTGGCACTGCACACATATTTTCCATCAATTAACTATACACTTTTGTTACTTGCACCTATATGGTTCCCTTTCTTCATACCTCTTTCTTGTTTGTGATCAACAGGGGAGTTGGTATAAGGATATCCAAATGATGACACTGGCCTATCTTGGCAGTTGATGGAAATCCGACTACCTGTTGAAACTTTTACATTTGATTAAATGTGTAAATATTGTTGTCCCTCTTCGCTTTCATCTTCTCTTCTTTGACCACCAGATTTTTTATGATTAGATATAAGTGAATTGGGGATTGAATCTGTTTGTTTGGTCGGTAAACTGTCCCTTGGACTCTCCTCCTGGTGGTGTTTTTTTGCCTAAAAGCTTTATTTTCCCAGGTCAAAATGGCAGTTTAAAACTGCACACACCGGCTGCAAAGGCACGTTTAAGAAGTGTTTAAAGGGGACTTAAGCGGGTGGCACAATCAGTGCTGCAGGCCCACTGGTAGCATTTAATTTACAAGCCCTGGGCACAGGTAGTGCAACTTTACTAGGTACTTACAAGCCAAATGGGTATAAGCCAATTTGACCAGGTTTTAAAGAGAGAGCATACGCACTTTAGCACTGGTTAACAGTGATAAAAAGCGCACTCTTAAAAGCCAACCAAAACGGGTTCAGAAAACAGGAAAGTGAAGGCAGAAGTTTAGGAATGACCCTGCAGAAAGGTTCAAGTCCAACAGTATCACATCCATTTCTCAGATGTTTCCCTCATTGCTTACCATATCTTTAAGGAATTCTGGTGCAGTGTGATGGATAAACACTCAGAGTCATGTTTGTCAACACAAGGATATCCCATTTTTTGTCATCTCCCTGCTTAAGATGTTTACCACCAGGGCTTCTTATCCTGGACCATCATCATGCTAACCTAGATTGATTTGGGCTCTAATGTGATATCAACCTCCTAGCAAAAGACTGTCCAAGTGCACCAAGGCACCAACAAGGTTGGTGGCCCTATGTCGTGATCTCCTCATGCCACTTACTGGCATCCCATGCCCTGTTCAGGGCCCGACTGGCCATAGCGGACACCAGCCATTTCCCCCGTGGGCTGCCAGGGCGGGGCCGTTTTTGTTACCAGGGGCCGGTTTTGCAATATTGCTCCCTGTAACAAAAGCAGCTGCCGTGTTTTACACGCGCAGCCACCCCCACCCTCTGCGGCCGGCCTAACTCAACTGCCAGGGCCTGTTTGCGTTCCCAGTCCAGCCCTGGCTCTCTTCTGCCATATGGACTCAAATCACTCTGGTTCATCAGGTGACTTTAATGAACATCCTCCAGTGAATCAGGATGACAAATATGGAACCGTCTGTCTAGCTCACAGATTACTCACTGAGCTTGTCGCAGCCCTGTCAAAGCCATTTCAGTTGCAGCATTGAGAGAAAACACCTCAATCAACAGCCTTACTCAAGACTGTCCATCAACGCACTCCCTTCCTCTGTATACTACAAGGCTCACCTGAACATTCTATCATTAAGCAGCCTCCAGGTACACCTGTTATCTACCTGATGAATCACACAATGCTATCACATATAAGGACAATCAAGCCCTCCCCTGTCCATCTGTCAGGACACCCTCTTTATTAGGGGATGCAAGCTGTTATTGCAAGCCATTTCTAAGCCTCCTGAAACTAGGCTATTGAATGGTTCTAATGGAGGCATAGACACAGCACTCTCCCACCCTACAATACCCCTTGCAAGTCTGAAAATAATTTTTTATTTATTTATTTATTTATTTTCAGAGTTTTATAGAGCGCGGACAAGACCCTTGCGGGTATCAGAGCGCTTTACAGTACATGGGGATAATAATAACATAAATACAGGATAAGTCCAAGACGAGTACCTAAAACCATAGTGCAATCATAGAGCAGGGCAATAGGAAGTGACCTGAGGAGTGAAGGTAATACAGTAAAGGTAAGTAAGTCTAATAAAAATAACATGATTGCGGAAACATAGGTCTGTGTTTAAGAGAATTTTGCCATAAGAATGCCTTTTTTAAGTTCAAGAAAATTTTTATCAGATATTAAAAAAGAAAAAATAAGGTGTCAATACAAAATACAGTAAAAGTATATAACATTGAAAACTGTGATAAATAGAACAGCATAAAGTTATAAATAGTAACAGGAGGAAAATCTGGACAATGGAATTAAAAAAAAAGAAAAGGAATGAGAAACATTAATCAAAAAAGCATGGAAATACCTGGAAGGAATATAAAAATAATATAATGAGGAAAAAATGGAATGCAATGAGCATTTAAGGAGGTTTAAGGACTTCTTGTTGCGAAGGCAGTGGATGAAACAAACGATTAGCACAAGTATCCAAGTAAAGCGTGATAGGGAGCCATAAGTCCATACGCTTTGCAGCCATATGAGCCGGAAAACAAAAGCAGTGTCAAGTCTGTGGTTGTGGCAAACGTTAAACCACCACGCCTTAAAGGAGATATTGGAGGAGTCTTTCCAATTCACCGTTATCTGCTGGAATGCAGCAGCCAACAATAAATCAATAATCTGAGGTTTTAGTTCAACATTATCCTAACAAGGAGAGAGGCTACCCAAAAAAATTTTAATATGAGAAAAAGGAATACGTGTATGAAAAATCACATTAATTTGAGCCCAAACCTGTAACCAAAAGTCATGAACAGATGTACATAAGAATAACATGTGAAACAAAGTTGCTTGTGGGGAGGAGCAAGACCAGCATGTATGAGGAGTGTTTGGAAAACGTTTATGAAGGTCAAAGGGTGTGTAGAGAAGTCTATTATAAATAATGAACAAGGACTTCGTTAAAGTTGCCGCTCTCGAGGATTTGCGGATCTTATTCCATATCTTGTCCCATAACGAAATTGGCCATGACGCGGATAGATCATGTTCCCAGCATTCCTCCACTTTAGATTTGGGCCTAACAGAGTCAATAGTATGAAGGTATTTGTAAATGGAGGAAGCCTTAGGGGTATTGCGCAAAAAGGAGTGAAGCAAGGATGTGGGAGTAGGAGAAATAGGAGAGGAATGTAGCTGAGAGAGCCGAGTGTAAGTTGTCAGTACGGCCTCTCTGAGTAAGTGGTAGTTACGGGTAAAGGAGGCAGGTAAACCATAAAGGGAGCGAAGAGTGGTGAAAGGTAGGAAAGAAGATTGAGATAAGAGTTGAGAGATCCATATCAGCCCCCTGTGATGCCATGTCTTCCAAAAGAAGGGTTTGTTACGGATAAGTAGGGCGGTATTATGCCAAATGGTGGAGGAAAGAAAATCAGCAATAGTCGTAGGAAGGGAGTGAGAAGAAGATAGGAGTAGTTTAGAAGTGAATTTGTGAATGGGAGTAGAAATAGAGAAAGAGAGAAATTCAGCGAAAGAAAAAGGAGAAAGAAGAAGGCGCTCAAATTTTGCCCATAAAGGACACGGAGTGCTGGGATCTTGCAACCAGAAGGAAGCTTGTCGTAATAAAAACGCCTTATGGTAAGCGGGGAAATCTGGAAAATTGACTCCACCCTCCGCCTTAGGGCGAATCAATCAAGCGAGGGACATTCTAGGTTTTTTCTTATTCCAAAGAAAGGACATCAAAATGGAGTTAATCTTTTTATAAAATTTAGAAGGAATGGATACTGGAATATTAGAAATTTTATAGAGGATAATGGGAGATAGCATCATTTTAATAGTGTCAAGACGGCCCCACCAGGATAGGTAAAGAGGATGCCATCTGGACGTTAAATCCAACAATTTTTGAGTGCATTTAGACAAACAAAGGGAAACAGTATCTGGGATAGAAGGAGTAACATGTAGGCCAAGGTATTTAATATGGGAAGACTTCCATGTAAAGTTAGAGGCAGCGAAGTCAGGTTTAAATGTGAATTTCGTCAAGGGTAGGATCTCACACTTATCATTGTTAAGTTTGTAACCAGATATTTGGGAGTAGTCATTCACTTCAGCAAGGAAGGCGGGAACCGAATCAGTGGGATTAGAGATGAAAAGAAGGATGTCGTCCGCATACGCAGCCAATTTGACTTGGGAATCTGATATTTGAAAGCCCTGAATATTAGGGTTCTGACGAAGTTTAGACAAAAAAGGTTCTAAGGCTAAATTAAAAAGAAAAGGAGACAGCCGGCAGCCTTGGCGGACACCTCTTTCCAAATCAAAAAAGGAGGAAATTTGGCCATTAGCACAAACTGCTGCACGCGGATTAGAGTAAAGTAAGGAAATTAGAGAAATGAATTTAGAACCAAAACCAAACCATTGAAGGGTGTGAAAAAGATAGGTCCATTCAACCCTATCAAACGCTTTCTCAGAGTCCAGGGCAATTGCCGCAATAGAATGGGGTAATTGACGGGACTTAGATAAAACATTGAATAAAAGTCTAGTGTTGTCAGTGATGAAACGACCCTTGACGAAGCCTGATTGTTCCTCACCCAGAAGGTCTGGAAGAAGAAGGTCAAGGCGTGCTGCAAGAGATTTTGCAAATATTTTATAATCAATATTAACCAAAGAGATTGGCCTGTAATTTTTACAGTATTGAGCATCTTTCCCTTCCTTGGGTATCAGACAAATGTGTGCGTCAGAAAAAGAACCTGAGAAGGCACCTAAAGTGAGGAAAGTGTCAATGAGGGAGTGTAATTTTGGGATGAGAAGTTTCGAAAAGTGAAGGAAAAATTCAACAGTAAAGCCATCCGGCCCGAGGGCCTTATCTTTTTTGAGGTTCTGAAGTGCTGTGAGTAACTCTTGTTGAGAGATATCAAGCTCTAAGTGAGAAAGATCAAGAGGGAAGTGGGCTCGCTTTTGTATGTTGGAGAAGAAGCAATCTAAGGACTGAGAGGAGGGTTGGGTTTCGGAAGAGTATAAGGTTTTGTAAAAAGCAGAACATTCAGCAAGAATGTCCGCATCCTTATGTTTGAGAACAGAGTGTGTATCATAGATTGATTCAATATTTAATTTGTTATGCTTTACTTTCAGATAATTAGCTAAAACCTTCCCAGCCTTATTTTTGCCCCCATAAAACTTTGCACTTGATTTCAGTAGATATAAAGACGCATCTTCCGTAGACTTCTTGTTAAATTTCATTTTAGCATTGATCAGGGCTGTTAAACTGTCTTGTGAATGGGAAGTGAAATAAGAATGCTCCAATTTCTTAATATCAAGAAGGAGAGCAGCTGTGGAATTACGAGCAATTTTCCGTTTCTTTGCCACAAAGCCAATTATAAAATCTCTTGCCGAAGCTTTGAAAGCATCCCAAATGGTGTGCTTGGGAATGGAGGGGGTATCATTAAGCAAAAAAAATTCATCTGAAAATGCAGTAAAAGAAGCAGTGAACTTGGGATCCAAGAGAAGGGCATTATTAAAGCGCCATCGTTTGGGCCCAGCTGATGTAGGAAGAATGTCAAGCTGAACTAAAGTGAGGGCGTGATCCGAGAGTAAAATCGGACCACTCTCTGCGTGAGTAAGGGTTTGGGCAATGTTATGAGTGACAAAAATGTAGTCAATCCGGGATTGGGAATGATGACAAGAAGAATAAAAAGTGAATTCCTGCAGCTCTGGATTACACAGGCGCCAGGCATCAGTGAGCTTATGTAGGGAGATAGCTTGAGAGAAGAGTTTGTGGGACTTATTGGGAACCAAGTGAGCCTTAGAATGTCTATCTAGGAAAGGGTCAAGGGGCTGATTGCAATCACCCGATAGGATAAAGTTGTCATCGATAAATTTGGTGATATGATGGGAAAATGTGTGCCAGAAATTAGGATCACCAGAAGTGGGGGCATAAACATTTAAAAAGGAAATTGGAACATTCTTAATAGACAGTTTAACATATTTTCAGCGACCGTCATCGTCAGATTCCTGAGCAAGCAACGAATGAGACAAATTTTTGTGACATAAAATGGCTACACCATTACGTTTACCACCCCCCTGAGAATAGTAAACATCACCCACCCAGCCTCTTTTCAATTTAACAGATTCTTCAGCAGACAAATGAGTTTCTTGCAAGAAAGCAACATCAACATTTAAACGAGCAAGGTGCGATAGAATTCTCTGCCGTTTAATTGGAGAATTGATGCCCTTAACATTCCATGTAACTATTTTTAACGACATAATATAAAAGATGTAGAGAAAATATCAATAGAAAAAGAAGCAAAATAAGAGTCCAGAAGAAAGAATAAGCAAAAAAGATAAGAATATGCTAGAGAAACAAGAAGAATGAATATGATACGAGATCTAAAACTAGTAAGGAGGAAATGCAAATGAGTTAGGAAAATAAGTAATGGAAGTGTGGGAAAAAATGAAGAGAGAAGATTCAGGAGAAAAAGGAGCAAGGTCCAGAATGAATGAAAAGCAATAAGCAAAAAATCAGAAGAAAAAAGGAAAGAGAAAAAAGAAAGAAAAGAGTATGAATAGAGAAGAGAAAAGCGAAATAAAAAAAGTGATAATGAAAACCAGTTGAATGAGAAAACAAAGTGAAAGAATGCAAGTGAGAAAGAAAAAGACATGAAGAAGGCAAAGATAGAGGAATTGATGAGAACAAGGAAAAGGAGACACCTTTGAACAAGGGAGAACTAGAAAAAAAAAAGGATTAAGGGTAAAAAGGAAATAGCGAACAACGAGGAGAGGAAGGAAAACATACTTACGAAGGGTGGAACTGGGGAAGGACGGTCAAGAAGGAGAGGAGATAAGAAGAAAAAACCGAGGGGGGGAGCGCCAACTGGAGGAGGCAAAACAACCGATGTAAACGAACCACCAGACCGAGGGGGAAACACACAATAAACTGTGGAACCTGTGGGAGAAAAGAGAAAACGGAAAGAAAAAAAAAAGCAAGAGACATGAGGAGAAGTAAACATCGAGAGACTCAGCAATGAGAAGGAGATGCGTGACAAAAATGGGAAGCATATGAACAAATTATAGAACCATAAGGGAACAAATAGAAAGCAAGGAGGATCACATAAGAAAGGGGTAGAACAGCATGGCAAGGACGAACAGAGATAGAATCAGCACCGACTGTGCAGACGAATTAATGAACAACAACAACTCATGAAAGTCATGGAGGGAAAGCTGGTGATGAGCTGGAGAGGTCCATATCAGATGTTTGACAGGAATTTAGGAAGCTCCGAAGGCGAACAGGATCCTCATAGGTCGTCGTTTTGTTATAATAAGTGACTCTGAAAGAACAAGGCTGAAAAAGGCCATATCTGGCACCAATGGAGCGGAGCTCTGGGCGCATATCCAAGAAAGCTTTACGACGGCTGGCTGTAGATCTGGCGTAATCTTGCACAAAGAAGAGGGTGGATCCTGACCACGTGAGTATCTTCAGGTAAATGTAGGAGCTTAGGTAGAAAGGATTTGAAGAAAGCAATGGGGTTGTTTCCCTCATAGTTCTCCACCAGGCCGTAAATTCGGAGGTTGTTGCGTCGATTACGATTTTCAAGCTCTTCAACCAGATTCTGGAGAGAAGAAATCTGCGACTGCATGTGCGGCACCTTGGAGGATGACTCCTGGAGAGAAGATATGGTGCGTTCCACCGTCGTCACTCTCGTATCCATCTGTGACCAATTATCAGTTAAGACCTGCAACTTGGAATTAGTTTCCTCCATGAAAGGTCGAAGAGCACATATCTCCTCCAACAGCAGCTCCATAGATACAGCTGAGGTAGAGCCCGTCGGTGATGGAGGGGCCTTTTTGAGGCGTTTCGTTGTGGCCTTCCCTGAGGGTTGAACAGGACATTCCGCATTGGACTGCGATATTTGGCGAGCAAGTGCCTGAGAGGCTTCCAGGTGTGCCAATGCAGAGAAGACTCTTGAATTTTTGATAAAGATACGTCGTGGAGTTTTAGAAACACGATCAGTTGCACCTCTCTCCATATGATGACAGCCGCCTCCAGAGAGAGAGCAAAGGAAAATTAACACCTGGAATACTCCGTGCCTGCGAGAGTCAGCACATGGGTAGAAGAGCAGCTCAATCAACAGAGGCACGTAGAAGCAAAAAAGTCCAGAGAAAGCCACCTCATAGCCACTTAGGAGCGCGAAAAATTCACATAGAGCCACCAAGCAATATCCAGACACTTAAGTCATGAAACCCTCATTTATGAAAGCGAAGCGCAGAATGCCCATAAATATGAAAAGCAACAAGGTGGCATATTGTAGAAAAGGGAGTATCCAGTAGGAGAGGGTCACAGCATCATAATAGGTAAGGACAACCTGAGGTGAATGCGCAATCAAGAAAATGTGCAGGTAACGTGAGGAGCTGTAAAAGTGAAGGGAATCCAAAAATGAGAGACTGCAGGAGGAGTAAAGTGACTCCGGTAGAGAACAGACACAAATTATTTCTGCAGGTGAGCTGTGTGAGGGGAATGCTCAATGAAGACAAAATGGCCGCCGAAGTCGCGAAATTCGCGAGTAAAACTCACACAAGCTGAGGCAGGTAGATGAAGGACAACAGCAGCTTGGACATAGAGAAAATAGCTCACCAGGAGCAGTGCCAGAAGTCTGGGGCATCACAGGAGGTCAGCATGTTCAGGAACGAGGAGCGCGTCAGACGCGCAAAACAGAGACAAGATGGCGGTCGCGGACGATAAGGAGCCGCGACCGCTTGGTGCCTCGTCAAGAAAACGTTGAAAATGTCCAAGAGATGCCTCGAGCTAGTCGCACAGCAGTTCTTTAATGCTCCGGTCAAATATTCTGCCCCTGGAGGATTTCAGCAGCAGGCAGAAGAGGGTGAATCCCCCGGTCAGCACAGAGCGCTCACATTGGAGCTGCCGTCCACGTCGGGCGCTAAGCCACGCCCCCATAAGAATGCCTTTTACTTCCAGTTTGAAAGCTGCAGTGGAGGGGTTCAGTCTTGTTTCCGGGGGAAGGGCATTCCAAATCCTGGGCGCCATTCCAGAGAAGGAACGTTTGTATGTTTTTTCTTGTTGAATCTTTGTGGCTTCAATAGGAGGTTTTCCTCACTTCTTGTGGATCTTATTCCGCCGGATATTGTAAGTTTCTGTGTGAGATAGCTGGGTGCATTGTGGTGTATGGCCTTATGCGTCATGCACGCTATTTTCAGGTGAATTCTGTCTTCAAAAGACAGCCAGTTTAGAGATTTAAGGTCCGAGGAGATGTGGGCCCTTCTTTTTGAGCCAGTGATGGGCCTCGCTGCCGCATGAGTAGAGGCTCTTAGGGGGGCCGTAGTAGCTGTGGGGAGGCTGCATAGCGAGACACTTCCGTAGTCCAACCGAGGTAGAACTAGAGCTTGAACCACCATCTTGAAGTCATTGGCCGGTAGAAAGGGTTTCAGTTTCCTCAGTGTGTTAATCTGAAAGTTTGCTCCCTTCGTTGCGTTACTAATGTGTTTCTGCATATTGAGGTTGCAGTGCAGTGTTATACCCAGTGATTTCGCTGAGTCCACAATGGTTGGTTGAACGTTGAATACAGTAAGGTGTTTGATCAAATCATGCATTATGGGGACTTTGGCAGGTGGGGCAATTAGGAGGAATTCTGTTTTTGAGGCATTCAATTTGAGGTGATTCTCTGCCAACCATGTTTGGGTGGTCTTAAGGGTAGTGTTAAGCAAGTTGATGTCTTCAAGAGTGTTGATCTTAAGGTAGATTTGGGTATCATCAGCGTACATGTGGAATTGCACGTTGGACGCTTGTAGCAGATAGGTGAGTGGTTCCATGAATAAGTTAAAAAGTGTTGGTGATAGCGAGGATCCTTGTGGAACTCCTAGCATAACTGGCACGGGTTTAGAGAGGGTGTTGTTGACCTTGCATTTTTGGGTCCGGTTTTGCAGAAAAGAGGTCAACCA
This sequence comes from Lissotriton helveticus, assembly GCF_964261635.1. Taxonomy (NCBI): domain Eukaryota; kingdom Metazoa; phylum Chordata; class Amphibia; order Caudata; family Salamandridae; genus Lissotriton; species Lissotriton helveticus. The sequence continues at coordinate 139,013,121 of NC_136070.1, forward strand.
GTTAAGCACTGATCCAGTTTCACAGCACAACATGGCAGGCACCGCGCAGTGCCTGTCATGTTGTGCTGTGAAACGCACAACATGCATTTTTCACATTGCCGCGGGCCGGTGCTTTATGCACCGTCCGCCGCAATGTTAAAAATGCGGGATGCACCCACCACTGTGGCGGGTGCATCCTAATTGGGGGCATGGTTCCTCTGCCCTTGTGGCAGACAGTACCTGCCTCAGACAGGATGGCGGACTGACTAATCAACCCCTTAGTTTGGACTGGGTGAGTAAAAATATTGGTTGTTATGATTGAGGTTTGAAGACAGGGTAGATGTGCCACAGTGCATTTGTGTGAGTGCTGTAGATAGTGTGAAAATGACGCAACTGTGCTTAAAGGTACTTAAGAACTATATACTAAAATTGTTTGTTTACGGCTGCCTTTTAACAGATTTCTGATCACTGCTAGGACACTGTGGATTCAGCCCACAATGACATTGGTGAACCATCATGATGCATTTTCATTCAATTGACATGAAAATTGCATGTTGTCCATGTATCGAGTCATGTTCTTGGGAAACATATGTTTATTACTTTTCTAAGAGGTCGCTGATCATCTTTTATTTTATTTTTTGCGCTGTGTGGTCCATAATTTGAAGGTTTACATTTAGAAGGATCTTCCACCTACACATCTTTTTTTCTGTAAGGAGGAATGGTTAGTAGGGGCGGCTGCCTCCTACAGAATTTGGTTGGGCGGGCAAAGAGGAGGTGGGTGCCGGTGAATGAGGGCACATTACATCAACAAAATTCCCGACATACATTACATTATCATAATTTTAAAACGGTAATGCAATGCAGGTTGGCAATTAAATTCATTCAAAACATTATCAAATCATTAAAAAAAGAAAAGAAAACGTACTTTGCAGCACATCTACGCTCCCTTCCGTAGTCCTTCCCTCCTCCAGCGTAGGCCCAAGGCAACTCCCCTAACCAATCATGGCGCTGCTCTCATGCAGCATAAGTGCAGCACCAGGATTGGATGGAGCAGACTCTCTCAGCGCCCCAAAGAGCACTGGAGGCCTTTGCTCAGTCTCAATCCAGTTGTCCAAGACAGCAGGGTTAAGAGGTTTTAAAGTGCACATGTCTGGATGGCCATCGTGAGACAGCCGGCCAAAGAGACATGCACACTTTAAACATAAGTGCCCTGTCCATGACTTCTTTCTGCTGCTGCCAGTCAGCAGTTGCTCCACCCGGCTCGGGACGGGGTTATTGAATAATAAAATCGTAATACATTAACTGTATTACCATTTAATTTTTCATCACTGGGGCATGTGGGGGGGGCATTTTTATTAGTGGGCAATACTCCTCTGCCTTATTGGAGGGGCTACTCCACTGAGTGGAGGTGCCAGTCTAAATCTAAGGATGCTTCTTTAGTGTATAGTTTGGATGTGGATGGGAAAAAATGTGGTCCTGTGCAATGGATTACATGTAAGCAATGTAAAGAGTTTTGAAAGGTGTTCTTCTTGAAACTGGTAACCAATACAAGATCTTGAAAGCAGAGTGATGTGATCACATATGTTGAGGCTAAGAACCAGTCTGACTGCATCATTTTGGATTAGTTGAAGTTCACACAGTAAGTGGTCTGCATTTAAAATGTATAATGTCGCCACTGACAGCATGATCAAAGTTATTCTTTCTTCAAGGCAAAAGCTGGGGTTGAATGTTTGGACAGGAGGTAGTAAAAGCATGAGTTGTCAGTGTACGATTGATGGATTATGTTGGTATAGCAGTTCAAAAAGTAAGCAGCAAACATAAGCAGATATAGAAAAGAGGATAACAAAGGAAAGACTTGGGGCTAGCCAATGAAAACAGTGTTAGGTCACAAGATGTGGGCAAAGCTTAACATGGTGGATTCTATAAGACACAAAGGAAGCAAACCTTTAAAACAGAGCATGACAACTTACAAGACAAAAACTGGTGAATACAAGGTATCCTCCAAAAAGAGGTACCATAGTTCTCACTCTCAGTTTACCCACCTTGTTGTATGAACTATGACTTTGAAGTAGTTCTACAAGGTTTGCTTTCCCACCCACGGGTGACACAAGTGAACTTGGCTCAATGCACCAGCACTGAATGTGAAAGGTTATTGTAGCCCTGCAGAACACTACCCAATGCATTGTTGAATTATTGCTTTTGGGTTATTATTAATACCCACTATAAAGGGATCAGGTGCGCTATGGTAACAGAAACAAACCTATTTCATTATTCACAATATCACACACACACACTGCACTAAGAAGAAGAGATACTTTTGAAATAAAGCATTTATTATGACAGCACTAACCAGTTTCTCAGTACACCTAAAACAACAATACCTGATATCATAAAAACAGCAAGAATGCATGTTATGAGCAATGAGAATAAAAATAAACATTTTAAACACGGTTAAAATATCATCTACCCTAACACCCTAAAACCTCCTTCTAGGTGCTACACTGTGAGAGCATGGAAAGCCACTTGCATATCTTATTGACAGCAAGAGTTGCCGTTACCAGTAGAGGCATGAAGGCAATGTTCCCTGTGAAGGGCCAACACGCGTTGCGGAGGTGGCCTTCCAATGGAATTTGGCTTTATGTGCACTAGGCGAGATGTAGCATCTTCGAAGCGCCCTGGCAGTAGGTGAGACCGTCTTCTGGCAGAATATCGTGCAATAATCTAGGCAAAGGACCTCTCCTGACAAGAGGTCAATGGGCAATCCTTATACACCAAACCTCATCAGAGATTGGAATGTCTGACATATGTTTATACATGTCTGACAGAGATAATGTACATCAAGGTATGCGTCATAGATGTTTCCTATTGAACATATTAGTTGAGAGGACGTCAATTCTGATTGCACTATTTTGGCTATAAGTCTGTACTTGTTCTCATTTGACCTTGACATGGTGATAAGTATACACTTATCCTAGAGTGATGTTGCATCAGGTATTACATCTGTGTCATTTGTGAATGACCGGACACTTTCACAGTTCTTAGAAAGATAAGGCCAGACAACATCTCAATAACTGTGTCAAATAGCAGACATGACAATAATTCTGCCTTAATTGAGACCTCCATTGTCTAAAGATGGTGATGTCCATTGTCTAAAATGACGACCTCCATTGCCTAAAATGGTAAGAGGGCCTACTTAAAATGGAGTCAGAGGAGTCAGACCTTAGGGGCTTTACATAATTCCGACTGATACATCTGAATATGACATCATATGAACGTACCTAACATGGATGGACTTAGTTAATGTGTAGAGACATCCATGCTTTAAAATGACTAGGAATTAAAAGCCATGAGTGATGAATGTGAGGTCATAAGCAGTGCATTGCGAGGACGTAAGTTATAGTTAGCTCAGGTAACTATAACTGGTGAATTTCTAAGATTTTCTATGAGTGAAATCTGAGCCTAACTATAACGTCCACGTAACCTTGGCTTTTTTCACTGAATTACCAAGGTTTTTTAAATTCTATTTCATAACTAAAATGTCCCTGTAACCTTTGTTTTTCCCCGTGAATATATATATATGCATATATATATATATATATATATATATATATATATATATATATATATATATATATATATATATATATATATATATATATATATATATATATATATATATATATATATATATATATATTCCAAGAACTCCACTGCCAGCAGGCCTCTTGTAAATTCTTTTCCAAAGAACATGGAGTACGGACCCAATTTAGTGCACAGAATAGTCTTTATTCAGTCGCTCTTTATTCAGTTGCTTTCTTGTCGGCCATTACGTGTTAGGCACAGGAGTGCCTTGATTACATATATATATATATATATATATATATATATCGAATACCAGTCCAAACTTTTCCCATCAAAAAGAAGGCGTTGAATCCATGGATTCTTCAAAGTAAGATTTGTTTTATTCCAAAATTATCTGCTCAGACGCGCTTCGGTGCACAGAACCACCTTGCTCACATATATATATGGATAGAGCAAGTTTATAAAATACAACAAAGGCAATTAATATATCAATTTATCATAAAAATATGTAGTGAGCAAAGTGAAGCATGAATACTTTTAAGCCTTGCTTTGTTTCAAGAAATTCATGAATATATGTCAAATGCAGTCAGTCTAAAGTGTATCTAAAGAGGTATGTGTGTTGGCCACCAAACATGCCAATGATAACATGGAATAGGCCAGGTTAAAATATGCTGCATAAAAATAAGTTACAAATTAACAAGAGTCTGGTAAATAGAAAAACTTTTCTTTAGTTCATAGTAAATACAGGCCAATCATGTCCCATATAACGTGCTAGAGTCTCTTGGCATCTTTCTTCAGCTGGCTATATATACTCCATGTTAATGATTTTCTTGTCAGAACAGGAGAAAGTTGATGATATCACAGAAGTATGATGATGGGGAATCCTCCAAAAAAAAGCCTGGAGAATAAAGAGTGAAAAATAATGGATTCAGTCCAAATACTGCTTTAATTCCAGTCACCAGACCAGACACAATGTTCTTAAAAAGATGCACAACACCAGTCGTCAAAGATGATGTTAAATATGGTTTGTATGATATCAGCAAAGTGTGTCGGGTACTGTGGGCATCATTTATGAGGCTGTAAGTCACTTTTATGCCGCCGGTGCGTCACTTTTTGTGACGCACCAGCAGCGTAAAAAGTGTGCCTTGTTGCACCATATTTAGAAAGTGACGCATCTAGGTAGATGCGTCACTTTGTAAACCCCTGCGCTACATTATACCTATGCCAGGTATAATGTATGCAGGGGGGCGTTCTGATGCAAGACATGGTCATAGAAGTGACGCAGTGAAATCTATAAGATTTCACTGCGCCACTTCTAGGAAACAAATGCGTCAATTTCTTACGCCTGCCTCACAGCAGGCGTAAGACTGACGCAGGCCCTTTCACATGGGGCTTGCCCCACGTGAAAGGACACATTGCTGGAGTTGCGTCACTTTTGTGACACACTCCAGCAATGCGTCACTTTTGCGCCATATAGATACGCCAAAAATACTGACGTATCTGTAACTCCTTGCGCCATGATCCGTCATACTGTAAATATGACGCATCATTGGTCTCGCAAGGAGGGCGGAGTGAAAAGTGACGCATCACTGTTTTCACGCAGCAATGCGTCACTTTTCATAAATGAGGCCCTGTGTGTTTAACATCCTCTAAATTTCTGAAGCAGTTCTGGCTGTCTGGAGATATGTTTCAACCGCTTAAGTCAAAGGGATCTCCTTTTGAAATAAAATAGAGAATAGTTCATTTAGATCATCAAACATATGGATGTCATATCTAAACTAGGCCAAGGGATGTTCTGGGTAATAGGTATAGTGTCACAAACGGTATATGGTGTGTTTGTGGATTCTTTCTTTGCTATGGTTTTCTGAATAAGTGACAAATTATGTGATTCAAACATGGCTGTTTCATTGAGAAGTTGCCAAGGCACGAAACCTGATTTAAGTGTTTGTAATGCCCAATTTAATTGTATAATGGCTCCTAATTGAGCCTGCCCATGTTGTAACAAACCCAGATCTCCTTTTATGAGGTCTAAAGCTGAAGACAGAATATGATTTAATGAGTACACTTTCTTAGAAAGCGTGTGCATTCCATTGTTGACAACTTTATAAACTGTTTGCAAGTTGTCTTGATCTATTTACCTAATTCTTTCTGCGGCTTCTTTTTCTGAATATTTGCTGAAATCTTTATAAATAGTATATATTCCAGTAGCCAGGAATCTTTTATTACTGTTAGGGTGTCGCCCCAGAAGTAAGTCATAAAAATCCATGTTTTCATTAATTAAGGATAAATCTTCTCTTACAGCAGGAAGACTAGAAAGTTCCAGCCATCGCTGGCATAGCCACTATATACATATACATATACATGCACACACACATATATATATATATATATATATATATATATATATATATATATATATATATACACATATATATATAGATAGATAGATATATATTTATTTATTTATATATATATAGTAAATATATATATTTTTTATATATATATATATATATATACATATATATATATATATATGTATACTATATATACATATATATACTTGTATGTCCGATATTCTAGGATTGCACCCCTGCACTTTATGATTAAATAAACAACGATGATTTGAAGACTGGGTTTGGAACGTCATTTCGTGTCCGTGCACTGGAGAAAGTGCTTGGGAGGTTTCTTTGCACCGAAACCGGTTGGAGGTATATATATATATATATATATATATATATATATATATATATATATATATATATATATATATATATATACATATATATACTATATACATGCAGGTATTTGCATGTTTATTTATAAAGTTTTTATATAGCGCGAACTTGACCCAAGAGGGTATCAGAGCACTTTACATTTCGGATCGTTGCGTTACAAGTTAAATCAGATACAGGAGCATAGTAAGGTCCAGTGCACATAAACAATGTTTCAATAATTCGTAGGAGGGAGGGGAGGAAGGAGTAATAGCGGGGAGACGAGCAGGAACTATGCCCAGTGTCCGGCTGGGTAGGTGACTGTCAATTGGGAAACCAGGGCCAATCTCCTCATAAACTGTCAAGCAGCTCCACCGGTCATCAGCCATGTTGCTCAGGTCTCAGCGTTCAGGAAAAAACAGTTTTTAGTTTATTTGATTTGCTATGGTTATATAGCGCTATCTAGACCCGGAGGTATCAGAGCGCTTAACCAGGAGAATGTTGCATTAGAAGGTACATCAAAAGGATTATAAAGCACTGGCTAGACCCGTAGGTATCAGGCCGCTATAACAGAGGAACATTGCGTTACAAATTACATCAGTTACAATAATGTAGTAACGTACAGTAAACTAACAACGAGGTTGAGAGAATTTATAGGAAAGGAGGGGAGGAAGGAGGGGAGGAAGGAGCCATAGCAGGGAGACGAGGAAGAGCGGTGTCCATTGACCCGCTGGGTAGCTGACGGTCGAGGGGGAAACCAGGGACAATCTCCTCATTAGTTGTCTAGCAACTCCATCGGGCATCAGCCATGTTGCTCAGGTCTCAACGTTCGGAAAAAACAGTTTAGAATAGATATATAGGCTACGAGGATAGAAGTAAAGGAAGAAGGTGGGGGGAGGGCATAGAAACAAGCCAGAGAGGGATATACCCCGACCCGGTGTACATGCCACCATTAATGCATCTCTTATCATTAATATTGTTGCTATCACCATTTGTGAGGCAGATGTTTCTACCACAAAAAGTCCCCAAAAGCATTGCTAATTATATACAAACCACAGAAGGCGGGCGTAGACTCAATCTGCCGAAGGCGCTACCCCTGGGGCTGAGGATGGTAACTGTTTTGTTATTTTATTGCATTTTTCATCAAATGTCAAAAGAATAAGTAGTAAAAACAGATAATATAAAGAACAAAAAGAGAAAAGAACCATACAGGGATATCGACAATATCAGTGAGGCATCAGCTATAGCGTCAATACTAGTTTGAAACACATCATGGTCAATATAAAAGCGAATCCAGCAGGGTAGTAAGGTGAAGATAAATCAACCATCTCGATTCCATAATAAATACATAGTGGAATAATATAATCACATCGTACAGTGTAAATGTTGCATTACATATTGTGCAAACCCTCTATAATCTCCATAGACACACATACACAGGTCCACAAACCAGATCTAGGCAGTCCCAGCTCATTATATCTCCTCAGGTTGAAGTAACAAATAGGAGTGAAGTGGTTGCCAAATATTTTTGAGACCGGAGGTGGGTGGTTGCAACATCTCATAAATGTAAATGTACAGGAATTTATATAGCGCAAATCACCAAGCGGTTTCTAAGCGCTTGCTTAGGGAACCCGTCCTGGTATTCCCCTGTGAGATAACCCCAGCAGGGTATCCGCAAGGTGAAAGCCAGGCATCCCGCCACGAGGGGCCGTTGTGGAGATTAAGCAAGCTATTGCCCAGAGTCGCAGAGTGTGAACCCGTGAATCGAGTAGGCAACCGGAGCGAGAATTATCGAGTCCGTGGACATTTTATGACTCAACACCCCGCCGAGCCGGGAATTGAACCCTGGTCCCGGGCTGACCTCTGCTTCCAGGTCTGCCTCCTCTAACCAGTGAGCCACACTTCTCCACTCATGTGTGTCACTAGAGGTATCACAGTACTTCCAATTCTTCATCCAGGCCGAGACTGTTGGGACCATGAATGCAACCCAGAATGCAATGCTTAGAGATTTGCCTCTTAGCAAGGAGCAAGGCAATGGTGAAAAAACAATGAACTCCAGTACTCAATGGCTGAATGTATCCAAACAGAGACAGTAATGGGGAAGGGCGCAAGTCGGAGTTAATCATTAAAGCAAGGTGTCGAAAGACTTCTACCCAATATGCCAGTATTGAGCTCAGTTCTAAGCTAGGTGAGAGAAATCAGCCTACTCCGCTGCACACCTCGGGCTGCCATGCGGTTTAGTGGGGTCCATCTTTTCTAACAATTTGGGCGTATGTAAGTATTTAAAATGGAGAAGTTTATGTCTGATTACTAGAGACAAAACGGGTCTGTTCCCAGCAATAGGCGTAGGTCTCATCCGATAGGGGATACCCTAGATGGCGCACGTCTTGTCCGATAGGGCATGCCCTAGATCCCTCTCCTATGCCGCACATGCCCCCATCCCCACTGGTGGTCGAAGCGTCTGGGCTAAGTAATATAAACGGAAGACCAAGTGAGCGCCACTAGTAGATGTAATAACAAGGGATAGCGGAGAAAAAACGATCGGCTCTGTAAATGTAGTATACATGGATGTACGTATTCTATGCAAGATAAACCGGTCCATATAAGGCAAATCTTGCTCTCCTGCAAGGTTCACTACAGAATGTAGCTGTTCTCCTGTAGTCTAACCCAGAACGAGTAAGGGTTTTTTTTTTAGTTAATGTTTCCGTGGTTGACTAGTACCATGGGTTGTCAAGAAGCAACAAGTGTTATAATGTGGGTACGGGCAATTATCTTTCGGTCCAAGTGTGTTGGAAAGAAAATGATGAATACAAATGGCAGAATCATATGGCCATAAGGCTAAACTTTCATTAGTTATTTGAGTTGAATTATAAGGTCCATTTTGATGATATAATTTATGTCTGATTCGGACACATTTATTCGGAATTGCCAATTATTGAACATGGTCATATAGAGGGTTTCTTTAAGCTCCTCCATTGTTCCATATCCCAGACAGGTAGTCTGTTGGATTGTTTTGTTCAGAAAATGTATTTCCTTTGATATTATGCATGCCTGAAACAAGGTTTCTGCGCCTTGGATCTGAAACACTTTTCTCATCAATGTTTGCTTTCCAATACTCATATCCTTGAATAGCCAGATTTTGACTAAACTTAGTAGAGTAAATTATCTTGTTGGTAGTGATCAGCTTTATCAGAAGCTTTTTCAGCTTCTCGAGGAAATGAAAAGCTGAAGGATGTGATCTGTCAGCACTCTAAAAATAAGGGAATTTCTTTAAGAAACTATGATGACTATTAGGAGACGGAGCCTCACAGTGTTCCCACTGTGTATAATTGTGAATTTCTCTCGGATAGCTCGTCCTAACACTGGCATAGTGATGATAACAATGCATTTCCTAGTAATTAGCTGAATTCAAATAAGGATCCTTATTATTCAAACTAGCATATGCCTGTAAATCAGACATCATTATTTTTTAACAGTCTCAGTGTACCAATCATCTGGAATAGAACCAGGTATGACAATATCATTCATTGAAACCTTTATCACATATGGCAATTGTGATGTCTCAGTAGGTTCAATAATCTGGTATGGGACGTTTTACCATGCTGTGCCCTCTAGCACAGAATAAGCCATGATATTCGAAACATTTAAAAAAAAAACAATTTTAAAGAATTTTTATTGATTTCTCCATCCAACATACCACCACTCCAATATCACATTCTAGACCATTGCGCAGATGGTCCCAAAACCAATTTGTAAAACAGGAGGAATCAACTCTCAACATTCTTCCCCTAACTACCCTACCCGCCTCCCTCTCTACCCCCACCCCCCCTTGTCAGTGTGCCCTCGCCTACCCCCCCTCATCTAGATATACAAAGAATTCAAATTATCTAACACAGGTTAACGGAGGGTAACACCATCCCCGGTCTCGATAGACAGGAGGTTCCTTTTAGTTACTCATGTGTGCTCTGAGCCCTGCCCTGGTTCCACAAAACATCTTAACCTAGAGTGTGAGCTGACTCCTCTCGTTATGTGTTGAGGTATCCCCATCCCCATTATACTCCCCAGTGTTCCCCGCTCTAGCCTCCGTGTCCTGATGTATTCCTGTGTCACCTTCGTCTTCCCCATCCACTTCCATGGGTGACTGGAGCCCTGCTACCAATGCACCCCACGCTCTTGCTGCCTCCAGCGCCTTATCATTGGAGGTACGCCTGGCTAGTTGCAGACGAAGGATCCTTTCACTGCCCGCCCAATTCAAGAAACTCACCCTCCATCTTTGAAAGTTAGGTCCCGCTCTCGTTTTCCAATGCATGGTAAGCTCCCTCTTTGCCATTATCAACCCCAAATCGTAAAACTTGCTAGTAATTTTAGTATTGGGAGTGTGCGGGAACCAAAGCAAAAGGCAAGTTCCCATCTCTACCTCCAGTGTATGCTCCGTTACTTGGTTCAAACACGCTACCACTTCTGTCCAGTAGGATCCCAGTCCCGCGCAGGCCCAAAACATGTGGCCAAAGTCAGCACCTTCTGTGTTGCACCTAGGGCACTGCGATTGAGTGCCCCCGAAATACTGTTGAATTTTAACCGGTGTTAAATAGGCCCTATGTAAGGTAAAAAATTGGACCAGTTGAAACTTGGCATTGCGCGTACCCTTCCAGGCCCTCCTCAGCAGCTGCGGCCATGTCGTCTCGGGTATGGGCTTGCCAAGGTCCTCCTCCCACTTGCCCTTTAGCTTATCCAAGGGTGAGAGATGATATTCGAAACATAGAGACCTTTTTAGTCTATGTGGGATGAAGAGTGGGGCTGTAGTTCTCGAACCACAGGTTATGCAATTGTTCTTGCAGGGACGAAATGTCCATTCAGTAGCAGTAAAACGATGAGTATTGTTGACAGCCACTTAATGAAAAGAAAAGTTTCTAAAGCGATCCAGGCATAGGACTAAGGAGGAATTAGGTACTTGCCACAAGAGTCAGTCTCAATATCGCTGGCCTCTCGAGGCTTTCGAAAAGGCACCAGTTCAAATGACAGAGTACCAAGTGGAATTTCATAGTAAACCATGGCATTGCTTTGGACAGTAGCCACTGTCATGCTGGCAGCATCAGGTGTGTAGAACTCAGTGTTCTGTATAGAGTATTGCTCTCAAATATCCCTGGCTGGGAACTCGAACTAGTAATGTTACTACTTTGTTAAAGAGGTAGGGTATTCAAGGTAGTGAGAGGTTGAGAGGCACTACTCTGAAGACTTCTTATTGTCTGCAAGGGCCCGCTGTAGAGGATTGACTACATAGAGCTTTTTCATGTCATTAATGGACACTTGCCTGTTTCTCCTTGAGCCATGTAAAGGAGGAAGGGTGGCAGGTCTGTTGCCTTTTACCCCAGAACAGTGAGAGGGGGTCTCTAGGATAGCTCACTAGCTTCCTTATCGTGGATGTTTTTTTACAAACAAGGTCCTCAAACTCTGGGAACCACCTGTCAGCAGAAGTGATAACCTTCTCTTCATCGGAGTGATTCACTTTAGACAGCTTGTCTTTGACTTCTTGAATACTCAGAAAAACATTTAAGCATTTCTCCAAGTCAAATTTTCTTCATTCGCCACCCTCCCAGGATTATGTAAGCCTGGCACATACATAGGAACACCGAAGAGAACCTGGTATGTCCTCCCAATAGATGTCTAGGCAAGATATTGAATGATCTCTGAACTCCATACAGATTATGGTACCAACTAAAACCTGAACTATGTACCCTAGCAGTTAAGGCTTGTTTTATCATGCTATTAGCACATTTGGCAACGCCGTTCGATTCAGGTTTAAATGGGTTGATAAATTACAGACAAACACCCAGAGCAGACATTGAATCCCTGTAAATAATAAAGAGCCACAAACGTCTACCTGACCTGCCAAAGTCCATTAAGTAGTCCAGAGCTACCGCTAGGATGAGGCACCCTCCCGCAAGTGTCTGACAACCAGTCGGGAGGTAGGAACTCCTCTTAGGCCACATACATGGTGGCTGAGTTACTCACTTGTATCCTGGAGAAGGATGAAGGCGCTGGAGACAGAAGTGATGCTATCAAAGAGATAAATAAAAAATGCTTGCATGTAGATTTACAAGGCTGTTCCATAACACTAGGAAGAGAGTACAGGCAGTGCCATCAATGGATGTATGAATTGGAAATACATTAGGCAAGAAGAGTCTTGAGTACTCTCAAGGCATCAAAAAACATGTGGGCCATGTTAGTACCTAATATTCTGAGGACCTGTGTATGACTAAAATCGCTCCATACATTCCGACAAGAGATTTGAAGAAGGACTCATGATAGGCATAAATAGGATTGCTACTATGCATGTCTACTCCACAAGTGCAGAGAAATGTGCAGTACTAGTAACCCAGGAAATGGGTCAGCAGTAGGTGGATTAAGGTGTGGTTTCCCTTAAATGTTTGTAGATGCTGACACACCTTCACCTGTTGGTATTCACAAAATGCAGGCTGACTCTTTGGCAACTGACATAGGATTACATTTTTTTAAAGCAAAGGGCTGCCGTAAGTCCCGTTCCTGGGTGAGAAGGGGAACAGATCAGCGCCAGACTTGGAGGGGATGTAGAGGCACGGGGTTCTCCAAGGAGGAAAAACACTTTTACCATAGGGAAAATGGGAAAAAAATTGAAATTGCACATCGGATGCATGCCCACAGGGCAGTGATGTGCATTGCCCAATACCACAGTCAGGGCCGGACTGGCTACCGAGCGTTTTGGAATGCTGCGGAGCTGGGGGCTGATTTCGTTGATGGGGACCTGCATGTACTGAACGGAATTAGTTTTGATTTAATTATTTTGAAGTACACGCAGGTCTCCATGAACCAAAATCAGCCCCCACCACAGTGAAATCAGACCCCAGCTCGGCAGAATTCCAAAACGCCCGGTAGTCAGTCCGGCCCTGACCACAGTAGGTAAATAAAAGCCCAAGAAATATGTACTTTGACATTCTCAGTAGCACTGCTTGAAAACCACACATACCACTGGAAATATTTGTCAATTTGCAAACGTATTAAAACTGCCACTGAGTACTACAACAAATTGCAATTTACTACTTTTTGGTGAATTGGGCTCACAAGACTTCTGTACTCTTGAATATCCGGGGTTAAGTTTTCCCCCTAATTATGTAAAATGTTTGTGAACCTGACCTCTACAGTTCAACTGTACCTAGGCCCTCATGATTTGCAGGAGTGGTAGAGGCAGTTACTGTATGCAGGCATTGACATAGCAAAGGTGCCTTGGTTGCTTGTGCAAGCATGGGAAGTTGGATCCCTTCCCGCTCCTCAGACCTCTGGTCCCTGGTGCCACTGATCCTGGTGCTCCTACATTCTGATGACTTTGTAATTCTATTTATGTAATGATTAATAACCCTGACACTGTGTTGAAGCAACTTATGGCAAGCTACTCTGGAACCAAAGGTTAGTGGATTGCGATCAGTCTTGTACCTTCAAGAAAGAATTGCATGCATTTATTCCACTTACCTTGTGATATATAAATACCAGGTAGGTGTGATCATCAGTGGGGCTGTCTGTTTTTTTGTGAATGGTTGTTGAGATATATAGGCTGGAGATTAGGTAATGTTATATCACAGGGTTAGGGTTTTAAAGAGGAAAGATTGAGATCTATGAAATCAGGTAACAGACAATTGCAGAATTACAATAAAAATTATTAAGGCATTAGGCTGAGAGGAGGCTGTACGTATGCAGAGGGTGAAAGGTAAGAAGAGGGTCACTCTGAAGAAAGAAAGAAGAGGAAGTAAGCTAAAGTACGTCAAGGGGAATTGTTCATGCAGGGTTTTAGGCGGATAGTGGGAGAAGGCTTGTTGCGATAGCAAGCAATCGGAAGATGTGAAACAAAAGTACATCCTTCTACATGTCCCCCCTTAATTAATTACATAGTGATGCCGCTGTGCCTCATAGACACACCCAGTTCCTTTCCAAAAAGTAGAAAAGCCCCTCCCCGTGACCTCTCATCTTAGTTGTGTCTAGCAGACACCAAGGAGGCTGTGACTGAGTTGCCATTAGGGATAATGTGGTGACCATATGTCTCTCAGAACCTGGGTATTGATAATATAGTCTACAGATGGTTCTGTCGGATAAACCAATTGCTTAATACTCAATGATTATCATTTGCAAGAACAAAGTCTAATGAATTACTTTTTAGACATCTAACGCAACACACCAACAAAACTACTCCTTAGTTCAAACATAGTGTTTACTAATTAGTATATGGACTGGCTGTCACATATATGAATTCAACAATAGGTAGCATAAAAATAGGGTGAACAAAGTGAAATCATGTGACAAGGTGGTGTCATGAGTGGGATAAACAAGACATACAGGTAATATACATATCTACAACATTATCAAACCATACAGGTCTGTCCTTTCATAGTTTTTTAACACATATTTTAAACAGCCCTTTGATCCATCTATACTAATATAATAAAGAGAGAGCCCAAACCTTTGAGGCGGGTAATCTCAGGAACCACAGCACCAATCACAACACCCAATACAGTGTTGGAAAGGGCAGTTGCAGCAGAAGGACATAGGCTATGCAGACACCCACCATATACACTTAAAAGGTAAATGAACCGTGCCAGCAAAGTAGTCCCATGTGGGCGTGTTTGCGTTGTGCTGTGGGCGTGTGGTGGGGGCGAGACAAACGCTGGGGGTGTGTGGTACGTTCCGCCCTTCATGCCATGTCTCATATCGTGTGATGTGGGTGTGTGCTGGGGGCGTGGGCGTGTGCGGGGCATGGGATTACGGGGAAAAAAAAGTGAGCGTTGTGCCCAATATTTCATTGTTTTTTCTTCACAGGTTCTGTACATTCCAGCTCCGGGTGTCCACCCTGCTCCCTTTAAATACCCCTTGTGAGAAGTTGGCCTGATATATAGTGTTCACTATTCTAGTGATCACTCTGTATCATTCCAACAACCCTTATTGATGATTGGTTGTAAGTCAACCTTATACACCAGCTATCCTAGTAGCGTAGACAAGAGCAGTCTTTCGGCTAAACTCTAGAGGGCGTGTTAAGCCAGCTGATTTACCATCACATATACCCCTTAAACACCAAGTGAAAGGACACTACACAAGTTGTTATAAAAAATAAAGGATATTTATTAATAACAAGACTACCCTGAACTCTTTATGAGTCAGGGAGCTAAGCACAATACAAAACTCTTAAGAAAATCCTGTAAGTTGCACAAATAACACAAATGCTCGAGGGGCACGAAAAACCATATACTCTAAAAGTGGAATGCGAAATACTAGCAGGTAAGTAACACGATCCAGGGGCTTCAGGACCGCTAGGACTACCTTACTGAACCCTTAGGTTAGGAGCAGGGGGGCCTAGGGAACCCGGGTGCAGAGTGTAAACTCTTACGCGGGATGCGGGACAAAGTCTATGGATGCTAGTAATGCTAAAGTTACTGTTTCCGGACGAATCCGACTAGGTAGACTAAAAACGAAAAAGAATCTGGACACTAGGATAGTGAACCTGTGCTGGAGCACCGAAATGCTCGGGTTACCTAGCCCAGGGGCTACGGCTGCATAGGGTTCAAATGACGTCGGGAATCCTCGTTGTAGTCTATGGAGCCTGAAAGAAGATGTTGCTGGCAGGCGACCAGTGAAGATGTTCGGTGTGATCCAAGGCTGGATCAGTGAAGAAGACGACCTGAAAGCAGAGGGGACTCAGTTCTCAATCACTAGACAGTGATTGTGTGGGCACCAGGATGGCACCGGGTGAAGTCACCGCAATCAGGTGAGTGGGTGACGCTGGACTCTGCAGCCACACGGGCCAGGAGGCGTTGTTGGCATCCAGGCTGGAGGTGCGAGCTGTCCCACGATGGTGTCTGCTGTCGGCGATGCTGGATCCAGGATTGGAGCAACAAGCCTTGGCAAAGGCAAGCCCACGCGGTTGAATCAAAATGGCATCTGGAGTAGACCAGGAGGGTCCAGGGCACTTCTTGTTGAACAAGGAGCAAGGGCCAGTCAAGAGGACCTAGACCAGCGGTGAAAACGTAGTGGTATGTTGTCAGGAGGGCCACTAGCTGACGGGCAAGTGACCGGACAACGTGGCAAACAGCAAGGCAGCAGAAGGGCCCCACGCAGATCTCGTGGATGCTGGGGGGCTGGACTTCGGTGCTGGAGCTGCTCAGGGTTGGGGTTTCTCAAACCCCAGTGCACCCACTCGAGGATCCCTCGGCGGTCGTGCTGGTTAAGCGTTGTGCAGGTCTTGAAGATAGCCGGTCCCACGGGTCTCGTCGCACCCACTAATCTCAGCTGGGCTGATGATGCAGGTAGAGGTCAGAGATGGCAGGGAATCCGGGTCTCGTCGAGCTGGTCAGTCTTGATCCGGAGGATGGACGTGCAGCAAACCGCAAGCGCTTAGATGGTGCCTGCTGGTGCAGGGTGGCTACTCCTTAGCCACAAGGGAGAGTCTTCAGAGAATGACAAGAGTTCCTTTCGTGGAAAGTAGTTCAAGTTTCAAGATTATCCAATTTGGGAAGGGTGCCCGCTCCTACCTTTATTCTAAGAAAAGGGGCTGGCACGCGACTAGGTCCTGCCCATGGGTGGGACCAGGAGGGGGGTGGTTACATCCCTCTCCTTTGTCCGGTCTCTCCCCAGCTCAGGGGCTGGTGTGCCCCTGGAACTGGTTTGAGACGGCATATGCACAGTGAGCACCGGGGTGCCACTTGCAGTCACCTTCCTCTCAGCCCTGCCTACCTGGGATACACAAAATCCTGTCTGGGATGGTGCTGGCACCACCCTTGACAGGAAATCCTTTGTCCAGGCCTCCCTCGCTGGAATGTCTCCCAGCAGCAGGAGGCCAGACTCGTGTCTCAGTGGCAGCATCCATTTTGTGGAGCTGAGGCTGTGTTTAACTTTAACCGGGGGTTACAGCTACCAACATGTCTTCTCCCTCTAGAGGGGTCCAAGCACTCTGCCTTCAGGATTGTTAAGGCCTGCCATAGGAGTGACTGATAAGAGATCTGTGTGCCCATTTTAGGTTTAGATATAGGTATACTATGTCTAAAGCAAAGGGTGATTACACCACCTTGCCCCAGCTGTCGTGCAGCCAGTTGTGTCTGTTTAGATGGCCAGCCAGGGGTGGCACAATACATGCTTCAGACCCTGGTAGGCCCTGGGTACACCTATGCCCTGGATACCTAAGGTATACTGTACAGGGGCTGATAAGGTGGCCCAGTACCAATTGGTAAATGCACCTAGGGTACATGGTTGTAATTTTAGAGAGAGAGCAGCTAGGCTGTGGGTCTGATTAGCAGGCCCACAGCCAGGGAAAGTCGTAAACCAGTGAAGCAAAAAGCAAAAATCTGGGGTGGCCATGGGATTGCAGACCCCACTCTCCTACACCCCTGCACCCCATAATCATAACCCACCCTTACTCCTTAAAATACCCCAACACCCTTAAACACTAACCCATCTTAACCCTATAAATATACCCTGTACCCCAAAACCCAAACCTAGCCCTGAACCCTAAAAATATCCCTGTACCCCAAAACCCAAACCTACCCCTGAACCCTAAAATACCCCTGTACCCCAAACCTAGCCCTGAACCCTTACAATACCCCTGTACCCCAAAACCCAAACCTACCCCTGAACCCTAAAAATACCCCTGAACCCCAAAACCCAAACCTAGCCCTGAACCATAAAAATAACCCTGTACCCCAAAACCCAAACCTACCCCTGAACCCTTAAATACCCCTGTACCCCAAAACCCGAACCTAGCCCTGAACCCTAGAAATACCCCTGTACCCCAAAACCCAAACCTAGCCCTGAATCCTTAAAATACCCCTATACCCCAAAACCCAAACCTAGCCCTGAACCCAAACAATACCCCTGTACCCCAAAACCCATACCTATCTCTAAACCCTAAAACCACCCCAGTACCCCATAACCCAAAACTATATCTGAACCCTTAAAATACCTAAACACCCCAAAACATATACCTCAGTACCCCAAAACATATACCCCTATACCCATACTTACCTTATCCAAACATTTAAAAAAAACATGCTTTTACCATTCTTGCATTTAAAACTAATTTCGTTTTAAATGTATGCGTGGTAAAAGCATATAAAATGTAATGCCATGCATTATAATGGCATTGCGGAGTCATGGTACTTTCGTAATGAAAGTATGCGGAGTGATGGTATGCGGAAAGAAAGTTGCGGAATGATGGGTGTTTACCCTCCCCCGGTAAGTACATTGATGGCACGGCGGCCCACATCTCCAGCAACATACTCATATTTTTTCACTACCGATATGAAAAATGCACAGGTCTCTCTCATTGATGGCCAGCACCGACACACAAGTTCTAGAATTGCGAACTTTAAAGCTGGGGAGCTACGTTCGAATCAGGGCCGGACTGGGAACCACAACCGGCCCTGGCAAAGTGCTCGGCCGGCCCACCCTCCCCACTCGGCGGGGGGGGGAGGAGGCCGGGGGGGAGGGGGGGAATGTATTGGAGGTGCCGCCGAGCTCTTTACCAGGGCCGGTTTTCGGCCGATTTTGTTACAGGGCCGATCTTGCAAAATCGGCCCTGTAACAAAATCGGCCCCCAGGGGCCCAAAACCGGCCCCCACCCATGCACCGGGGGATTGCCTGGTGCCCGCTATGGCCAGTCCGGCCCTGGTTCGAATCTCGGCATCAGCTCAACATCCTGTGATTCCAGGCAAATCGCTTTGTCTCCCCGTGCCTACCACAAATTAATGTGTTCTTCTGTAATGTAAATTGTGCTCATGCCATCTTGTCGAGTTCGCGCTATATAATATTGCAAGGAAAAATAAAGTAGGGAAACTCGAGTTCACATACTACTGAACGTGCACTCTTAAGTGCATCAGCAGTGCACTGTGAATTGGAGTGTTTCACAGGCCTGTCACAGATAAGAAATGCTATCAAAACAAAATCCTACAAAACAATATGCTACTGGCCGGCGGCAATTCATACCCGGACGTCAGGACGGGCTGCTAGTTGTTATATATTAAGAGTGACAGTATTACATAAAGGACTATCTGACATTTGTAATCTATGGGCCCGATTCACAGAACTAACTTAAGACAAAATCCTAAACTTACTACCATTTTGGTATTCACAGAAGGCACTTACTCATTTTCGTATTCACAGAAGGCACTTACTCATTTTGGTATTCACAGAAGTTAGGAGTCCTAACTTTAGGACTCCTAAATGCCTTCTGTGAATACCGAAAGTCTTAAAGTTAGGATTTTTCTCAGTTTAGGAGTAGTAAAGTTAGGAGTCCTAACTTTACTACTCCTAAACTGAGAAAAATCCTTAGTTTATGATTTACTTTTGTAGCCCTGATGAAGTCAGCGGTTTATACACCGAATGATGAAACACGTGATGGCTACAAGATTGACTGAAGTGGCTACGGAATTTATTTGAAGACATCTGAATTCATGTGAAGAAGAAAGAATAAAAGACAAAGAAAGAACACATCAGATATACCCTTGTCCTGACGAAGCCACAAGAAATGCATGGCTGAAACGCGACTGCGTCGACAGAATTAGGAGGAGTCCTTTTTTTGAAAAATAAAAATTTGGTTCTGTTTTGGTTAGGGCGCCTAAAAATAGGGTAGGAAACTTGATACCCTAGGCGCTGAGGCGACTTCCTCTAAGTGTAATACTCCGAATAAGGAGTTTACATGTGTATGTATAATATTTAGGATCTTTGTAAAAAAAAATATAATTATATTATCTTTGTTTTTTTATGTGATTGATGTCTTGTCATATGTGTTGAGTATATTATTGTTGATATATCTGTAATTTTGGTGACTACACTAAGGATTGGTAGGTTTCAGGGGACCCCTCTAAGGGATCCTCTGTGTGCAATTATTAATAAATCTGACATAGGAACCCATGCAGGTTTATTAGGATGAGATGTTTCGTACCAAACTTTCCATACTTCAGTGAAGCCATCGTGGAGCTGTGGAACTCGTAATGACCGGTGTCCGGCCCATGTACTCACAATGGCTTCCCTGGTCAATTACAGTATCCAGGAATCAACAAGGAAATTTCAGAAGCATATCTGCTCATGCAGATATGCTGTCACAGGAGATACTGTGCACCCTGCCTTAGGGCTAAGGCCTGATACAGGGGTGTCTTACCTATATCTCATGTAGTGTCTGTGGAAATGGCACACATGGATGTGTGCCATGTTGACTCTTCAGTTTTGTCTGCACCAAGACACGCAGGCTGTAGTGGCAGTGTGCCTGTGCTTGGTGAGGGGTCCCTTCGGGTGCCATCCTTTGTGCTGCAGCCCTTAAGAACCCTCTTTAACTGTTTCCTCTTTGTGGAAACAAAAGGTACCATTAAGGGAAGGAGTTTCCAAGCTTAAAATGGGGGCTAATCATGTCCAAAGGAGGCCCTTTCCTACAAACAGTCAGTTGTGCTGATCATTATTATTGCTTGCTGTGTCTCACTATGTAATTAATAAGGGGGAAACGTAGCAGGAGGTAATGCTTTAATTACTTACTGGCATTTGTATTACACCGAGTATGTTTTCACCCTAATTATTTAACCCCTCCCTCCCGCCCTGTCTTGACCAGACGAACTGGTTTAGGGGGCCAGCTTGTGTCAACTAAAAGAGGACTTCGCGGGGAGCTTTTCAACTTTTTGGAAAGGAACTGGGTGTGTCTGTGAGACGCGACAGCCTCGCTTTGTAATTAATTAGGGTGAAAATGTACTCTGACTAATGTAATTACTGGTAAGTAATTGAAGCATTACACATGGTCTTCCATATCCGGAGCAGACGGCTTAAACATTTCATTCCAAGTGTACACAACATTTGAACACTAAGAGTCCTAGCCTGTTATGTGCCAAGCCTAGGATTGGCTCTTTTAAACGTATCCAAACCTTGGTATAGGATCAGTATGCTGTGCAAGAGGAGATTGCACAGAAAAAAAGAAAAGGTCTCATTTAAAGATTTCCCCTCACTATTCTGTAGTTAAAGTTTTGTTATCACTCACTCATTAAAACATTACTTATTTGGCAGTGGCTGAGATTGTTTCACCAATGCGCAGTCAGATTTATATTGTCACCTAATCTCACCTATATGTTTGTTTATTAGTGGCTCTTCTAGTATAAGCAAAGCAAAGCGAGGAAGACCTGTGGGTTCCATTTCAGACATCCCTGGCCTGTTAATGTGCAAAAGTTGGGGGTGATGTTGTTTTCCCTGACAGTGGAAGTGTATCCCAAGAGAAGTAGGAGGGAGGAGACATAGACAGTGAAGTGAGTACAAAGGAGACAAGGCTCCTATAGAAGTGCGATTAGGCCCTTCCTGTGGGACTGTCACATGGTATATAGTGGGGGTGAAGGCAGCGGAAGTCTCTTGTTTAAAATTAGAAGGGTCTTTAAGGTAATACCACCCTTTTGTCTCTTTCCTGATCACAGTCTTTGTGGATTTTTCTAGCTAGTTGCAGATAGTTCACAACTCTTTGGGCCTCTGTTGTGGGTGCTCCAGGCTGGAAGCTACCCTGCTGTGTGGGGCATCACCCCACAAGTAGAAGTAGTAGAAAATACTTTATTTAGATATAACATAGATATCTTTAAAAGAGGGTTACATAATTACCTTCATATGCAACTTGTTAAAAATGAAGACAACAAAACAGTCGGTTAGCCAGCCGTAGTAAGAATAATAAAAGAAAGATAAAAACCAAGAAAAAAGAGAAAAGAAAAAAAATAATAATAATATAATACAAAAGTTAAAAGCTGGTATACAAGGAACTTCACTAATTTTTCTTTACTCTCACTGACTTGTATATCATACATTTAAAAGACGACCCAAGTTTCCTAGGGGTACTGCTCGTATTCTTTTCAATTCATCCCTCTAGAAATTTGGCGTGTATCATAACGATCGTTAAGTGGTAAAAGAGAGAGAAAATAAGAGGGAGGATTTAACAGGACCTCTTTAACTTAAAATTGCAATATGCTTGCCGAATGAACTTTGTTAGTCTTATATTTAAGTCAGTGTTTTCAGGGTTCAAGGCCACAATAATGGCTTGCCTGCAGGTTCGAGCGCCCAGCCTGTTCCATTCTGCTTTTAGTTTGCACCTGCGTTGGGAGTTGAAGGCTGGGCAAAGGCAAACCACGTGTAACAGTGTTTCGGCTGTTGTACCGCACCCTCTGCATGTTAGATCTTCCGCCGTGCATCTCCAGGGGGGTAAGTCTTGCAGGAACCGCCAGTCACCCATTCTAATAGCTATAAAGCTACGTTTTAGAAACAGTGGGTATGTGCAGGAGAGATAAGCGGCAGGAACTAGCCGACTATAGGAGTTTACAAGGGCCCAAGAATGGCTCCGTTTTGAAAAGAGTCCTTTGTCTGTAATAAGTGATCTCATTCTTACACATTTTTTGATAGCAGTTTTAAACGCTGTCTGACTAGGGTTAAGAGCCCATAGGCCTCCTGCTGACATGTGTTGGATATAGTCCTTGAAGAGGCGACCAAACGTTCCTCCTGGGTTTTTCCATCACCCCACAAAAAGGCTATGTCTACAGAACTGCACAGAGAGGTGCTTGAAAAAGAAATCACACCAAACTAGTTCTCCTGTCTGCAGATTTCTAAAACAAATTGCACTACCTGGATTTCTGAGGCTTGTTAGAAAGCAGAGGGATGCACATTTTTATTTGTTTTAAAGCAGGACCAGCTATCAGCTCTCATTTAAGCAATGTATTTATGGCTCTGAGACGCGCTGCTATGGGGGATTTATAACACTTCTATAGCACAGTAGTCCATTGAACACCTGTGCCTTTGTTTCCTGTGCTAGTTTGTTTGGAGCCAGCACTACAGAAGACAAGGAGCCCACCATCTACTTTCTATCTGCAGCAGAACCCACTGGCTGCCTGTTTTATTTGTAAATCATGTGGTTTTATACCATGCTTTTCTAGGATGAGCATAGGCAGCGCATGTGCTTGTCTGCAATGCATGTTGTAATTAATCTATGGGCTTCTCCTCACGCCCAGTGCTTCTGGTTGGTTGATTGGCCTGCCTTTCGAAATTCCTTTACTCTGGTTGGTCAATAGTGTCCATCTGTCCCGCCTTTCGGTGCTTAGTTCTCTCCCAGGGGACATCACCGATTGTTTCTTTTGGTTGGCCAGCTCTAGCCATCTGTTGCCTCTTCGCCCGCACCCCCTCCCTCCCGTCATTGCTGCAATCCTTCCTGTGCCTCTGCTTGTTTTGAAAGGGAGTTTCCTTCCTCTGCTTTTTGTTGGCCTTCTCTGACCATCTGTTGCCTCCTCGCACACACCCTCCTTCCTGTCATTGCTGCCGTCCTGCAACAAATAGGGTGTTTCATGTCACACCTGAAGACCACAGAACAACTACTTGTTTAGTTTTCTAATTCCTTTTGTGCTTTGTTAATTTTTGGTTAATGGCATTAGTATCTTAACTGTCAGAATGCTAGAAATATTGTTTTGGAAACAAAGAAATTCACATTATGCATTTTGCATTGCTGCATTCTGCATTAGTTTTCTATTGGTTCAATTTATTTGGATCTGTTTTTTTGTTTTTTGTTTTTATGATCGCACACATATGGTGCGTCTTGGCACCACTGATCACTTACAGATGGCTCCACAATTCTCTTTGTTCTCTTAACTGTGCACATGAGGGTGAGCATTGGCGTTTGGGTTAACCGACCTTGAGAAGTCCCACGGCCATATTATCAAAAACGGCGATAACATTATCCCCTCTTGAGCGGCAGGAAACTGGTGTGAACATGGGCTTCTAATGGAATTCTCAAGGGCATATTATCAAGCCCCTTATCGCTGCTTTAGTTGCAGTTTACTGCCGCTAAAGCGGCGATAATGTTATCGCCGTTCTTGATAATATGGCCCCACGTCTTTCCATTTGCACACACAAGGGTTTATACAGGCATTACAATCAGCTTTTTTGTTTGTTTGGGTAGGTTTGGGACTTTCCTTGCAGGGGTTGTGGTGCATTAGCATTGAGGCGATGTTACACCCATGGTGTTTTCTTTTCAGGCAGCCGACTGGTTGATTGTTTTCTCCTTGGCTCAGGTATTTCATGCTTCTGTCGATAGGGGTTGTCACTAATTTTACTGTTTCATTTTGGCACTATATTTTGAACATTTTCTTTTACGGTTCAACATTATCAAAGTCTCCCTTGCCGTTTTGTTTTGTTTATGGACTACAAGGTTCCTTGATGAGAGTCCATTGTCTAATTAGATTGCTGATTACTGTTATCACATCTGGGTCACTGGTTGAGACTTGAGTTTATAACACTTTTCATTTCAAATGTTGCTCTTTTCACACTCACTTCTCTTAATTGGCATGATTATCTTTCATCGGCTTTTAGCAGTGCATGATGGTCCCTGTAGTCTCTTCCCCGGTCCTGTAGTCATGCCCTTAAATTTTCAGGTAAAAAAACTAATTCATTTCTAAATAATAAGTGTAAAAGCGTTAAGGTAACTATGTTGTTCTGCTTACATTTCACATGCTTGACTTAATATTGCATTCCCTATGAGTGTTTGCTTTTTCAAGGATGAAGCTACTTTTTTTTCTCAGGCAAAATATTACTCTTTTCTCCCTCCCTCACAACCTCTTTCCCATTTTCTGGTTCTACAGCGCCGCTAGGTCATACAAATGGCAAAGGCACTATGCAAATATGATCACTCCACTGCAAATAAAAAAAAAAGCGAAAAACATAGTAATTTTCAACTCCAAGAGCTCTAACTTTCACACAAATGCGAGACCGATTGCAGTGCAAATGCTTGTTAGGTTTCGCCTGCACATCGCTTGCGCTGTGCTTGTGAAATCTCTTGTATTTAATATATCTTAAATGGGGGCTCTTATCAGTTCTCAATAGCCAAATTACTGTGTTAATTCGCTTTTGTGTGGAACTTTTTGTTTGTATTAACTTCCACTTGCTGCACGCATTCACGATACTTCTACTAAAACTGTTCACACAGTTTAAGCCCCATTCACTGTCAATATAAGCTCTCTTCCCACGTGAAAAGGCAGACAGCTTCAAACAGTATGCTGGAATGCTTGTTTTTTATTTATTTACTTAGGGCCCGGTGTAGGTAAATTAGATTTACCGACTCATAAATACGGAATTTTACCGATTCGGTATTCATGAATCGGTAAATCTAATGTAGGTAATTGTTCGGTAAAAAATACCGAATCAGTAGGATTCGGTATTTACCGATTCTGTAATTACAGAATCGGTATTTGTCATTGATTCTCATGGGCCTTGAAGCCCATAGGATTCAATGGCAAATACCGATTCGGTAATTACAGAATCGGTAAAATTACCGATTTGCCAAGGGGGACAGGGTGTCACTTTGACACCCTGGTGCACCCCTATTTGTGGCTTGTGTGCCATTTGACACACATACATGCCCTTAGGGCATGTATTTGTGACACACATACATGCCCTTAGGGCATGTATGTGTGCCACATGGCACAGGTGTACATGCACAGATGTGCATGTACACTAGAATTCGTTATTTACCATGCAATAGTATTACATGGTAAATAACGAATCGGTAATGGCCTGTGGCACTGTTTTCAGTGCCACCTACATCTGTATTTACCGATTCGGTAAATTTACAGATTCGGTATTTTACAGAATCGGTAAATTTACCGAATCGGTAAATATACGGATTCTGTATATTTTAAGGCCCCTACATCTCCATTAGCAAATACCGGACCGAAATCGGCCGTTACCGACCGGTATTTGCCGACCTACATCTGGCCCTTAGTTGTGTACAGCAGATGCTTTAGCCTTAGAACGTTTGTGGGATTTCCTATTCAAGCCTCAGTAACTTTCTTTGCACTTTGCAGTCATTATCGGATAGATTTTTTTAACTTAATGTATTTGGTCATATTGATCAAATTCTACATTTTGTAATGTTCATTGCACGTTAAAAATAAAGTTAATATTCAAGAGCTATGCTATATTTTACTACTAAACAGGCAGTCACAATTGCAGTTACCTTGCAATTAAAAGGGTCTTGATTTGAATGGTGCAGCAGGTGCAATGGCAATTGGGCCAAAAGCTCCAGGCACCCCACTAAACACCTAATATTGATATATTTTATTCCTAAATAGACAAAGGCAAGTGAAGTTACCTTGCAGACAACAGAGTCATGCTTTGAATGATGCAGCAGGTGCAGTGGCACTGGGCCAAAATGTTGTCAGAACTCCTCTAAATACCTACTATTGCTATATTTTACCACTATACAGACAGTCACGATTGCAGTTACCTTGCAGTTAACCCCTTGCGCGCGGCGTGAATTTTCGTGCTGTGTGGGGATTTGAATAAGTGGGAGGGATTCGGACAGCCAGGGGCCGTCCTGCGCAATTGGTATTTACTGAGTCGGTAAATAACAAATCGGAGATTAAAAAAACAAGCAATTGAGGAATCAACCAATCCTGTGCACTCACCCCACAACCAGGAAGTAGCCACACCCATGCAGGTGCAGACAATCAGAACCTTCTGGAGAGCTGGGAGTGCAGAGGAGAGCAACTGAGCCACTGGCTGAACATTGCTGAGGAGTACTGCAGGATGGCATCCAATGAATCTGAGAGGAAAGGAGCAGAAAGGAAAAGGAAAATGAAGTTCAGTGCAAGTGAGCTTCAGGTCCTTGTGGAGGAGGTGGTGAAACACCACACAAAGCTTTTTGGAAAGGAGTCCCTGCAGGTAGCAGAAGCAGTAAAAAGGAAGATCTGGCTGGCAATCCAGGCAAAGGTGAATGTAATTGGGGTCATGATGAATCGGAATTTACCGATTCATAATTACCGAATCCTTACATTTGGCCTCCTACATCTCAAATGCCTAAATACCGGTCGGTAACGGCAAATTTACCGAATTTTGGCCGTTACCGACCGGTATTTAGCTACCTACATATGGCCCTAAATATTGCTATATTTTACTACTAAACAGGCAGTCACAAGCTATGTCCACACCAAGGTGCACATCTGCTCGCGCCCGAACACAGCCTTCACCAATCGCTCAGAATTAATCTGAAAGCGGGCTAATCACTTGAGGCATTAGGAGCCTGCCTATTGTTAGCAGATCGTCTTTTCGAAAGACGACCAGTGTGAAAGACAGTGTCTCTCATGATGCTGAGAAAGATAAAGCGAACCCGCTGGGAAGGGGATCGGAGTTGTGCAACCCCTGTGGTGGTAGAACGCTGCACAACAACCTGTGTGTGCAAAGCACACATGTGGGGTGGGGCGGCAGAGGGACAGAGCAGATTTTCTTTTATTATACCGCCTGTTTTACTATTAGCCTGGGGAAGTCAGCTGCACAGAGAGGCTTTTGCAAGGTCTGCCTTCTACCTCATCTGGGTGGTATAGAGCATAAAATGTCCTGTTTCTAGAACACCTTAAAAGTGACAGAGCTGTGAAGTGACAGCATTTATTCACAGGGCTGTTGTCAAGAAGAAGCTGCAGTTAGGATTGCCACATTTCAAGGCGAAAAATACCAGCCATTTTTAAGCGTCTGCAAGGGCATGATACTAAACAGGGCTGTAAACAAAATCAAATGTACTCCTTAGTAACATGACTTTTCTGCCTTTATTTACCTTAATTAGTTGTAAGACATTATTAACTCTGCTCTGTAACACCTTTGAATTTTTTTTCTATTTATATTTCCTGTTTGAGTTTGTACAGATAAGGGCTACAAATACTGGCTTTAAGTGATTGTGCTTATTTTTGTACCAACAAGACATTACAATACCAGTGGTAGAAAGTCAACCAGGTGGCTACCCTTAGTGCAATCCATTATGCATCCTGCACAAAGAAAGCACATCACCTGAAAATTATATGGTACAGTATTTATGAAGCCTACCCAAACCCCAAAGAAGTACTGGAGCACTTAGATGCCACTGAGGAATATAAAAAGCTTCACTAAATAGGACAGACTGAGCAAAGTGTTAATGTAACCCCTGGCGAGCACCACTGGAATTATGAGGCAGGAGAGGGACAAATTATGCGGCAGGGTTGACTAAATTATGCGTCACGAAAAGGCAAATTTTGCGGCATACTGCTTCGCATTTAGTGATAGTGAACCTCATTAGTAGCGGTTTAACACTCAAATTTAGCAATAAGCAAAAGAACGTTCTTTAGATTATGGAGGGGTTTTCCCCCCTTATAACATTAGTACTATACATGAGAGCGAGAGTAGGAAGGAGGGTTTCGTTTTTTTTTTTTTTTTTACTTTTAGGTTCTGGTTTTAGGGTTGTTATGTGGACAACTGTTTGCCTCACATAACCAATAATGCTCAGTTGTTACTATTATTGCTATCATCCTGAGATCCTGCTTACTTATGTGTGTTCAATTGGAGCTTGCAAAGCCTGCAAAACGTGTTTCTTGTTCAAGTATATCCAGCATGCCAATCCCAAACAAATGATTCATCTGTGTTGAATTTGAAATTCCTGTTTATTTTTTCATGTTTGCAGAGCCTCAGCCGTGGAAAGTGATTTTCTGTATTAAACTGAGGCTCCTACATTATACTGATTATGTAACTTTACCCCAAATGAATACATTTTATTGGGAAAAAAAGAAGCAGAAAGGGGACCTTTGCAAAGGTCCTTCCACTGCAAGTAACACATGCCGTTGCATTGTTAGTATCTTTTGAACTGTTTGAGCTAGAAACTAATTTTTATGTTAAAATTTGCAGATTATGCAGCAGATAATGGATTGCGACAAATGCAGCACATCCATAATTATGCGAAAAAAGCTGCCACTACACAATCCCATAATTCCAGTGGCTCTGCCCTTGACTTAGAGGTCAGTGAATATCGCCCAGTAGAGAAAGTAGGCTATGCAAGTTGCCTTCTTAGCAGCTGATGAGATTCTAACTTAAAACTGGTGACAACCTAACTGAGTCACTGGCAGCACTCTCTTGTCTTACGTTACTCACTGCCTCCCATTACAACCACTCCTCTGACTGCAGGCCATCTTTGTTGCCATTTAAATTGCACTTGCTCTTTTTTTTTTACTGTATATCTTTCTATTGTTAATTTTTGGGAAAGCAAACGGTAATTTATTTAAAATATATTATTTTATTTCCGGATGAAGGCTAAATGCAAGATAACCAAAGGTATTTTATTACCAAAACATTTAGGAAGCATGAGAACAGCATGGAAGCAAGGGGGTTTGAGCTTTCTGACATTTTTGTAGCAGTTATAGAAGCAGAAAATGTTTATTTGTGCTTCAGGCAGCATTGGTTTGAGGTTCAAAGTAAAGTAAGTTTTGTTTCCATTACCAGGGGTGGTTCATCTCCGGTTTGGACTGAGAAAGAAAATATGTTTAACTTTTAAGGGAATAGGTGACGTTACAACGCATGCCATTACATCGCATGCCTTTGCAATGCAAACCTTTACTCCGACTTTCTGTCAGGGGGCGTGGAAGTTAGAATAGATACATTTTCTATTTCAACTTCAGTGTGTGCAACAGTAGGGAGGGTGTTGGGGTTAAATCCAGCTCCTTCTACCCACTGCTGCACACCTTTTGTGTTGCAACGACATGTGATGTAATAGCATGCGTTGTAATAGTTTCGTTGTAAAGGCTGTCTCCCCTTTTAAGGGCACAATGTATATGTGTTTTGCTTTTTTTTTTTAACAAACTTTATTGAGGACCTTGACATCATAGCAGTGTAGAAATTAGTACATAAGGTATTTTTTTGTTCCTTTGAGGCAGTCGTAAAGGATACAATGTATGAGTCCATTATACAGTATAATGCAAATGTGTTTTGCAAGTTATGGAAGACTATATGGATATGAGCTTGATGCAGGTAATGGTTTTTAATATCGGGGAAATCAATATTAGAACATTGGAATGTTGGGAGCTCCATTGAAAACAATGGAGTTCTCTGGGCTTATAATGGCTGGTATAAGCCTGGAGCTCCAACATTCCAATGTTTCTTTGTTCACAGCTCTGGCTGTGAACAAAGGCTTCAGGGAGCCTGAGTGGATTCCAATCCCCTCACGCTTCCAAAAGGCTTTGTTTTGTTTGTTAGAACATTCTGTCCTCTAGTGACAGAATGTTCTAATAGCCTTATAGCCCTTCGTAGATGGGGGGCGTGGTTTGGACGCCGATGGCGGAGGCCCTGATCCCGCTCCGTCCCTGATCCCGCTGTATATCCTGAAAACTACCTGGGCAAAGGTGATGAAGGTCGCAACGGCCGTCGGAAGGTAGCCGGAGGCTTGTGTGCCTACCAGGGAGTGGTTGTGCACCCCCGGGAGCCCCTAGCTGAGGGTCGAAATAAGTGGAAGCATCGAGGGGAGAGGCTGCAAGATGGCGGCCAGTCCCGACTGAGGGAGTGAGTCTGAGACCCCTCAGGAGTAAGGAGTGAGGCGCCCCCGGCACATGGGCGGCTGTGGACGAGCGATAGACTGACTGCACGGCCTTCGGAGGCGCTTGAGTGCGGAAGCGGACTGGGAATTGGCCCGGAGGGGGACGGCTGAACGAGCATTGCACCCAAAATGGCCGCCACGGCGGTGAAGGCTTCGCTGTAGGAGCGCAACGCTGCAGGAACAGTGCTGTGAGGAGCGGACCGGGCGGGAGGCATGGAGTGAGAGGAGACGCTGTCACGCGGGAGCAGTCAACCGGGACTGATACCAAGGCGCGAGGGCCCCGGCACTGCAGAGCGGACACTGATCACGAGGTGTATCTGCGGTGACGCAGCAACGGAGACCCTGAGATCGTGTGGAAAGACGACGGCGGAGCTGACATAGGAGGGCCCTGGAACGGAGCACCTGGAGCTGTGGTCGTGGAGGCTCAATTACTAGGGCTGCCGGTGAGTGCGGGGCTGCGGGCCTGTTCTTGGCGCTGCGGAGGAGGGGGCGGGGACAGGCTCACGGCGCTGAGCAACCGGGAGCTATGGAGAGCTAGCGGTGCAATGGGCGATGTGCGGCCAGGACAAAGTCTGAAAGTGGCAGCGATTGGCACTGAGGAGCAGACTCCATATGAGTGAACACTTGGAGCACTGGGCAACGGAGGGGCACGGCCTGTGACCGACTGGGGCCCACTAAGCTCACGGTCAGTCGGTGAGGAAACAGTTCTGATTGAGGAGTGACAGAGTGTGCTGGTGTGAATTTCGGGGGTCCTTCCTGGGAGAGCCAGAAGAGCTGGACGGAGAAGGGAGTGGCGGCCACGACGGGCGGGGGCTAAAAAAGTGGTAACAAACAACTACAAACTTAGGGTTGTTCCGATCGTCGCCTCCCCAAAGATCACTTTACATATATATCAGTGTTATCCATCTGCCGCTTACCTACTAAATAATGCCCGCTGATGGTATCAGGACCTGATAATAGACCTCTCCTTGGCAGTGCCCTGTCCCCCATGCATTCACAGCCACGCGCGCGTGCTCTCGCGAGCATGGCCAGTATGGAACTACAGAATGACGTCACGTCATTCGTGATTGTAGTTCTTTCGAAAAAGTATACTTCCGCATTGCTGGTTAGTTCGTGGCAAGGCGCAGTATCTCACAGAACGCGTGATGCTACGACCCGGTCTCAATGATCTAGAGACACAATACCCGATAAGGACTACCAAATGATAATATTGATCATTACAAGACTGCTGATGGGAATCCTACACCAGGGGTGACTCACGTTACTGGTTCTTCACATCTTGTGATCTGGTTTGTTAGTATTATTGTGTTCGTACCCTTGTACTATTGATAAGGTGATGACGAGCAGAGGATTACGGTTGAATCCCTAATTAGACCCCTAAGTTTGTAGTTGTTTGTTGATTCCTACGGGGATAATACTTAGGCTTGGTCTATAAACATCCCTCTAGCCCTGCAATAGATTGTGTTTTTCAAAGCTAAAAAAGTGGTACCAGACCCGGGACGGTCCATAACAATACTAGAAGCAAGGTGGCTGAGGGCCTTGGAGTGCCTTCTAGAGAGGTAGTGGACAACGCTGCTTTTGGGAAAATCAGGGGAGGGGGCTATGCTGATCTAGGTCCGGCCCGTCAATGGAGGGTAACCAGCCAGGGCAGAACACGCTGATCAAGATCGAGGGTTGAAAACAAGGACTGAGCACCTATAAGTCATGAAACCCAAAGGCAGAAAGGAGGAGGATGTGGACCCCACGGGGGCCCATGGCGACGGAGAAGCCGGTGAGACGTCGTCATCGGAACAGAGGTTAAACAAACGGTTTGACCAGATCCTGGACGCAATAAAGGCAACAAAGGAGGCACTCCATCAAGACATAACTCAGGTGGCGACGGGGCTTGGGCTGTTAAGGGCAGATAATTCGAAACTAGTGGATAGGGTCAAGGACTCCGAACTGCTTTTGCAAGACCTCAAACCAGCAGTTGTCACTGTGGAACATAAACTGGAAGATGCACTGCGGCGTCTAGAGACCCTGGAAAAGAAGGCCAAGGACGCGGAAAGTCGAAATCGGCGTAACAACGTCCGGGTAGTAGGTCTGCCAGAACGAATTGAAGGGACGGACATGGTGGCATATCTAGAGGACTGGTTTAAAACTACAGTGGCATCAACGGGTCTGTCAGCTTTCTTTACACTCGAAAGAGCACATAGGGTCCCAGCCAAGCCGCCTGCACCAGGCCGCCCTCCCCGCCCAGTGGTGGCTAGAGTTCTACATTATAAAGACAGGGACCTGTTAATCCAAAATGCACGCTCAACGGGGCCTTTCCAAGTAGACAATAGTGCTGTGACGATTTTCCCGGACTACACCCAGGAGATACAAAGGCGTAGGGCCTCATACTTAGCTGTTAAGAAAGAGCTTAGGACAGAAGGCATACAGTACTCTTTGTTGTTTCCAGCTAAACTGAGGGTGATGTTAGACGGAACGACACAGTTTTTCCAGACGCCGGAGGAAGCTTGGTCATGGCTTGAAAGGTATAGGGCAGGTACGGACCGTAGGACTATGGGAGAAGGCGAGATGCCCATGCCGCAACGGATGCGCCAGTCGCAGCGTATTTGCAAGAAAAACAAACTTCAAAAAGAGTTGCAGAGGGTACAGATGGAGGCTGACAAGCAGGGAGCTCTGGAGGCCGCGGCCGCGATAACTGGTTCCCAGCAGGAGGAATCGGCCAAAGGGACAAACTCTGAAGAAGACAGGCGACGCTCTGGTTCAGAATTGTCAGACGACGAGAGCACCAAAGGCCCGGACATTACACCCAGATTGGCTGATGATCTATAGGTTGCTTTTAACTGCCTAAGGCCACGGCTACCGAACTGAAACTAATGACACTGGGAGGCCTGGTAACAACTCTGAACTTTATCACTGTGCCTTATCATTGCGGGATTGTGGGGGTGGGGGGCTGGCGCGGGAGCTGCCACCTATCAGAGCCGGACCACAACCCCACTGCCCTTAAGGCAACCTGTAGTGGCTACTGCAGGATAGTACTGTGTGAGTTTTGATATGGTAGTTTGGACGGGGACTGATAATGTGATATTGGGACCTGTTCTGGGGGGGGTGGGTGGGGGGGGGGTAATGGAAGTGTTTTGGGTTTTTTCAAGTTTAGGGGTTAGCAGCGCTGGTGTGGGCTCACAAACAATACGGGAGGAGATGGGCTGGGTGGGACTCACTGGGACCGTTACCTGAGTTGAAATGTGTCACATGGAACGTGCGTGGATTACACACTATGTCAAGGCGTCACAAGGTACATGCATATTTGGTGAGGAGGGGGGTACAAATAGCGTTGTTGCAGGAGACGCATCTCACCAAACAGGAATGTGTTGCATTACAGAAGAGATGGAGAGGCCAGGTGTTTGGCACCGCTTACTCCGCGTTTGCCAGAGGGGTGTTAGTATGGGTGCGGGCAGGGATCCCATTCCAGGCCACTAATACCATGGTAGATCCTGAGGGTAGATATGTGGCGGTAGCGGGGAGGCTGCACGACAGAGAGGTGGTACTATGTAGTATCTACGCACCAAACGTGGAACAGCCCCGATTCTTTGACACCATATCTGGGAAATTGGCACATCTTCTGGCGGGCCAGGTGTTATTGGGAGGCGACTTTAACTCAATCACAGATGTAGCACTGGATAGATCGCACCCCCCGTTGGGAAACTCCCAGGTTCGAAAGATAGCACAGAAGAGAGCGGATTGGCAGACTGGATGGGGGCTGACTGATGTGTGGAGAGTGCAACATCCTGGCGAAAGGGATTATTCCTTCTTCTCTGCTCTTCATGAGCTACATGTTAGGATTGACGCCATACTGTGTACCCAATTACTGGTGCCTCTGGCGGTGCACTCGGAGTACTTAGCGAGGACAATATCTGACCATAACCCACAATTGGTGTCCTTTAAATGGCAGCAGGTGAGGGCGGAGATTCCCACCTGGCGACTAAACCCAGACACACTAGAAGATCAGGCTTTTAGAGAGGATATACGAGGGGGCATTGACCATTATTTCGCTATAAATAAGAATTCGACATCAGCTAGAGTAATGGAGTGGAATGCTTTTAAGGTGGTGGTAAGAGGGCTGTGCATCGGTAAATTCAGGGGGGAAAGGACAGTAGTACTAAATGATGTCAGGAAAGCAGAGGAGGAGTTGAGGGAAGTTGAAAAGCTGCGACCGGAACAGAAGGAGATGCAGGATCGGCTTCTGGCAGCTAGGAAGCGGATGGACGTTGAGACAGAAAGGTTGCGTAGTTATGACTACAAGCAATATAGAGCAAAGGTACATGCAGAGGGAGACAAGGTAGGCACGCTCTTAGCGAGAATGGCGGACCCAAGAGCAGGGGGATCTATAGTTTTGAGTATCCGATCGGAATCTGGGGATGTGATCTACTCTCAGACTGAAATTGTCTCGTGCTTTTTAAGGTACTACACTACTTTATACCAGAGTCACTTAGAAGCAGAAGTGTCTGATATTGAGGACTTTCTGGCAGGGATCATGCTTCCACAATTGGAGAAGGAGGACGCCAAAGAACTAGGCCAGGCTATTACTATAGCTGAGATCAGGGGAGCGATTAAACACATGGCAAGAAACAAGACCCCGGGGGTAGATGGTCTCCCAATAGAATTCTATGTGACATACATCGACTACCTGGCACCCCAGCTGCAGGAGGTTTACAATGAGGCGATGGAACTGGGGAAGTTACCGGAATCCATGAGGGTGGCGCTGGTCGTCCCCCTGTTGAAACCTGGGAGAGAGGGTGAAGACGTGACTTCCTATAGGCCGCTGTCTATGTTGACGGTGGACTACAAAATACTAAGCCGAATTCTAGCTACGAGGTTACTGCCTCACATGACTGCTTTGGTTCATGCAGATCAGGCGGGGTTTATACCAACTAGGAACACCTCACATAATGTCCGGCGATTGGTAGGAATATTAAGCGCTGACCTTGAGGAGGGGGCAACACCAGCTGTGCTGTCAGTAGATATAGAAAAGGCGTTTGACAGCCTCGAATGGGAATACCCGGATAGGGTTTTGGAGAGCTTCGGATTGGGAGAGAGATTCAGACGTTGGACCAGGGTGTTGTACTCCTCAGCCACTGCTAGGGTAAGGCTGGGCCCGGACATATCACCGGAATATCCGGTGCAAAGAGGCACGAGACAGGGGTGTTCGCTATCGCCACTGTTGTTTGCATTGGTGATAGAACCGTTGGCGGTCTGCGCCAGAGCGCGGACAGCTTATAACGGTTTGGTTTGAGGAGTGAACCAGCATTATATATCATTGTATGCGGATGATATGCTGCTGTTCTTGGCGGACACGACGGTTGCACTGGAGGGGGCGATGAGATTGCTGACGAACTTTGGAAAGCTGTCAGGAATGCGGGCGAACTGGAATAAGACATGTGTATTCCCACTGTGGGCAGATACGCCCCAACCGTGCCTGGCTGTTGGTCTGGTGTGGGAGCGCTCGTGCTTCACCTACCTGGGGGTTCAGATATATCATACAGTAGATGATATGCTGGAAGGAAACATAGGACGCTGCATAAGGGCACTGAGGGGCAATATGGCGTTCTGGGCAACGTTACCCCTCTCGGTGTTAGGGAGAGTTGCTCTGCTCAAGATGGTGGTCTTGCCGCGCCTACTTTACTACTTTCGTACACTCCCGATATGGGTACCACCTCGGTATTTTAGGGAACTGCGGACACTCACCATTGATTTCTTATGGGGGACGGGATGGAGACGGGTAGCACTGGACACGCTGTTACGGCCGAAGCAGATGGGGGGACTAGCAGTGCCTAATTTCGAACTTTATTTTATGGCGGCGCAGCTGCAGATCTTAACACAGCATGTAGCACGGGAATTTAGGGGCCCAGAAGAAGCTCGCGGATCAGGAATACAGAGGCATGTCCTCTCTTATATGGTTATGCAACAGCACCTAGTGGTCTGGGATTTAACTTTGGAGGAGAGGACCCTGAGGTTGTGCTGGAACAAGAGTCAAAAGAGGGCAAAAGTAGCACACCCATACGCACCCGAAATTCCGCTGGGCATTCTCACTGCATTGCCACACGGAGGGGATTGGTCGCAACTGCTGGAATGGGAGGAGTTGGGGTTGCAAATGGTGGGCGACCAATATGCTGACGCTGAGTTGCTGTCATTTCAAGCGCTACAAGAACAGTTTGGCCTCCCCGATGGAGGCTTCCTATTGCACATGGCTGTAACCAATGCGATGCGGAAACATTGGAAGACGGGGCAATCAGAACCGCAGACCACGATGGCTTGCCAATAAGTGGTTATGGCGGAGGGAACGGTCAAAGCGGTCACATGCCTGCATGCGCGAATGTTGAGTGAAGGCCTGGAACCTCTGACGGCCCTCAAACAGAAATGGGAAGCGAGCATAGGGAAGCCCATTCCGGACGCGACTTGGGGTCACATCATGACAAGGACCTGGAAAGGATGTAGGAATGCACGATTTCAGCAGGTACACTTTTTTGTGCTTCATAGGGCTTACCTAACCCCGGGAAAGATTAGGAAGTATTTCCACGTGCAGGATGCAGCGTGTCCCAGATGCCTAGCGCTTGATGTAGAGTTAGAACACATGATGTGGGAGTGTCCGAAACTAGGGTCATACTGGACTGAGGTGGGGACGCTGCTTAATGAAGTCACAGAGAGGCAGGTGGAATATACCATGGCGACTTGTTTGTTGCTGTGGTTCCCTCACACTAGGAAAACTAAGTTAACTAGTAAATTCATTGATCTGGGCTTAATCCTGGCCCAGAGGGAAATCACATGGCACTGGAAGTCGAAGGAGGGCCCTTCTAGTAAGAGGTGGGCGAACGAACTCCATAAATGGGCCCATAGTGAGAGCATGGTCAGATTGCGCCAAGCAGCCCGAACAGCTAACGAGAAGAGTTTAGAAGCAGCAAGCGCATGGACGGACCTAGTGAGGGTGTTAAAGGACAACCTATCCCCAGTAGAAGAATAAACCGAGTACGGACAGTGAATCGTTCCATGTGAAGTGCAGAAGAATAGTTGAATCCTACAGGTCCACTCCTACTGAGGTTTTTGTTTAGAAGACGGAATCGTAGCCCACACTATCTGCAGTTTGGGGGGAGGGGGAATTCAGTTAGGGGGTTGGACGTAGACATAGTTAAAGTGGCATAGATGGACCTATTGGTAACCAAGGAGTAGGGTACTCCAAGATTTGTAGTGTGGGGGGCTTAGACTGATGACTGGATGTGGGGCGTGACAGGGTACAGGGCGCTACTAGATGGTTGCACACGATGGATAGGTAGGCGACACTAGGCCGAGGCTCCACAAAGTAAGTATCTAGGAAGAACACACTACAAAGAACATGGTTTGGTTACACGGATGAAGGAATAGGCAGGGACTAATAAAAGCAGATGCTAGATGTACGAGAAAAGCAATGAAGGGGTATCCGCATCAATACTGGTCAGGACAATGTTAACTAATGCCGCCCGACCTCCGGGTTGTGGGCTAAATGGCTGTGCTTCTCCTATGTTATATAGAGAATGACAAATGTTACTGTATGCACTGGCGAGTAACCCGGAATGGAAGGTTGTACAAGGTCAAGCTATGCAACAAAAATAAAGTAAAAAAAATAAATTGCCCTTCGTAGATGGGCTATACCGCTATTAAAGTCCCTCTCCCTTGTTAAAGGCCCTCGCCTTTGGCTCGGGGCCTTTAACACTGGAGAGGGCCTTTAATAGCCGGTATAGCCCTCTACGGCGGACTATAAGGCTATAGTAAAAACCTGCCCACCACACCATAAAACAGGCCCAAAACAGCCAAAAATGTGTCTTAAACACTGACCTTTCAGGCCAGCTCATTTGGCATTTACTATTGCCCTATCGGCCAGTCCAACCCTAGTTGCTCTTGTAAATTCAGGTAGTTCTATGTCCATTTTATTGCAAAATGCAAGATCAGTCTTGGCTTGTGTAGCCATATTAATATGTTCAAACCTCTAATCAGGATGTGCAAGCTAATTGGTAAGGTAATTAATAGCTGTACGCCCGCTGTATGCTTGTTTGTAATGTTGATTGCGTATTATGCAACGATAGAAGCATCAATTTTATTGTCATTTGTTTGGACATTACTCCCGATCTGAGAGTTGCTGTGTTTTTTTTAACAATAAATAATATACTGAGCGCCAGATTCTCAAAGGTTTAGCATCAGGTTTGTGTTACTTTTTCAACGCGAACCCGACACTAAGCCTGTTTTGGGATGTACAAACCAAAGCAAATAAATATTTGCATTGGTTTGTATGGAAAAGTAACACAAAGCAGTGTGAAATGCTGCTTTGCGTTACTTTGCATTAAGGGGGTGTTACATGGGTGGTACATGGGCTTTCCCATGCTACCACCCATGCTATTTGGCACTACACTCTATTCACTAACATTAGTGGAAAGGGTTAAGCACCAAAAATTAACGTCACTGAAAAGCAGGCGGTAAACGGTCCTACTTTGCATGCGGGCTGCACTTTTTAGGGGGTCAGGTATTTTTAAGGAGGACCCTTATAATATGAGTTTAATATGCCCTGGGTGAAGTAAAATTGCACATTTCACTCCCCACATTGTGATAAAGTGCTGCACAAACTCGACT
This sequence comes from Lissotriton helveticus, assembly GCF_964261635.1. Taxonomy (NCBI): domain Eukaryota; kingdom Metazoa; phylum Chordata; class Amphibia; order Caudata; family Salamandridae; genus Lissotriton; species Lissotriton helveticus. Next base: position 139,052,418 of record NC_136070.1, read on the forward strand.
TTGGTGCTAGGCGCACTGTGGAGGGAGGGTCTGCAATATTTCAACATATTCAGAACTCCTAAAATCTCCTCTAGGTGTTTTAGGGATGGGGTCCTGTAGATATAAGCAGAATACTTATGAAATATATTTTTATAAGCCCTGGTGCTGGAAAATGGCCCAAGTCCCCTGCCACATAGGTTAACATGGCAAGAAGGTAATAACTAATAACTCCTGATAGGAGAATGATAAAAATAGCATTTAAAGACTTCCCAGAATGGTGTTTATAAATCCAACAATGTGATATTGTTGAATTTCTCCTAAAATGTACAGACAAGAAGTTATAAGACGTTCTTGTTTGTAAGCCCAGATCCAGCATTCCAGAGGTCTGTCCTGATTGGTCAGAGTTAAGTGGATTAGCCAGGCTCCTTTGAGGAGGTGATAAAGTTACCCCTGGGGTTAACCAGCTTTGCTGGGAGGGCAGTGTTCTGTTACACAGAAATGCCAGAGCAGGGGAGGAGTCGTAAACAATGGACTTCAATGGAAGGGGAAGACACCAGTGTAATTTACAACTCTACTCTTTTGAACCCAGCCAGATGCTAGGCTTAAGGAAGGAATGAGCAGATGCAAGGGGGAGAGACTATGGATATTATCCATCCTAGTGGTGTGTTTAGCCAGGTCTTCTCTCCCTGCTGGAAAATCAGCCATTATGAATTTGGAAGAATTGATGCACTCTGGGACAAAATAGTGCCACACTCTACAGTAAGTGGTCATACCTTGGGGCAGTACCCTACTCCACATTTACCAGGAGTGACTTCCTGCTTGACCCAGGCAACTTGGAATAAGTATCTGAGAGGGGCAGAGCTTCTCAGATCTGCTGCTTGAAACCAAAGAAAGCAAGAAGGGCCATGCTGAGAAGTTTGATCTGCATTCCCCAAGGCCTGCACTCTGAAGATTGCGCCTTCTGCACCATCTGGAACTACAGCCCTGTGGATGGCCTTGCAGTAAAAAGACTAAAGAGTGGACTCCCTGCAAGCTACAGGTTAACAGAGCCCTCCTGCAACATCACCACTAAGAATCCTCAAACTGTAGCATTACCAGTGGATTTGTAACGGTTTTGTCCAAGTGGATTGTGGGAACTGAAGCCCTCAACTTTCAAGGACCATCTTGGAGCTTCAAGACCCTTGGAGTGTTGAGACACATTTGGACCCTTTGGAGAACTTCAAGAAGAAATTCCAGAAGTTTGGAGCAACTTTGAAAGAAAGCTCCATAAGTGGACCTGGCCAGCCAAGCCGCCTGCCTTCGACCGCGAGCCGGCCTGACGTCCAAGTTCATGGGACTGAAAATCTCTGTTGGTCCGACTTACAGAGTTTGACCGGGAGTAGGTGAAATCCAAGGCCGGTGAACCCTCACTGAATCCGGCCTGGTGAAGAGCATCGAGGGACCCCGCGAGAAATAGCTCCGTAAGAGTTTCTTAGTCAGAATGAAGAAAAGGTAACCGGGAGCAAACGCAAGAGACAAGCCACCTGCTTTCAACCGTGAGTCAGCCTGGATCCTTGATTTGTCCCGCTGGAACGCTCCAGAGGTCGGACTTCCATAAGTTTGACCAGGAGGTCGTCGCAAGGCAATCCGGCGAACCCTCACCGAAACCGGACTAGTTGAGAGACCCCAGGAAGAAAAGCTCCATAAAAGTGTTTAAGTCAGAAGGTAAAAACTTTGACTGAGACCTACCACGAGGGGTAGGTGTGCAGAGATCCATTGCGGTCGGCCTGAAACTTTGTCTTTGACCCGGTCTATCGTGACCAGATGTCCTGATAAAGTGCTATAGTTTTCAATGTACTAGATAATGCTAAATCTTTGAAAATTCATATCTCAGGTTCCCTACATTGGATTTTGTTTCATTTTGGTGTCATTTTAAAGATAAAAAATATTCCCTATTTTTATAAACGGGTGTTGGATTTTTATTGTGCATTGTATCTTAACTATTTACTGAAATTGGGTTTTTAAATGCTTTACATAACTGTCTGAAGTTAAGCCTGCTTGCTCGCAGCCAAGCTACCAAGGGTTGAGCATGGGATTCATTTTCTAAGACCTATTCTGAGCCCTTTACTGTGTCAGTGGCAGATATATATTTGTCCCTACTAATAATCCACTTTCCAACACCTGGCATTTTGGCAAGGTGTTGTAATACGAAGTCCATTAGCCAAGGTGTATATTCTATAGATGGTTTATTCAACCTTAGCTACAAGGTAAGTTCCAGGTGAGTAGGTAAATGATAGCAGATAGTCCCACCAGGAGCAGCGTCCTTGCTGCTCAGCCTGCACACTCCAACTGAAACTCAGCACATCACCAGGCACCCATGCATTCTATGACATCACCAAACATTCAGCATTCCACTCATCACCATGCACTCCAGCACTCATCTTGGCTGAGCAGTAGGGAAGGTGTAGCTAAAGAAAAGAAATGCAACAGTTAAGTCACAACAAATCCCCTTTCCTTATGGAAACTATAGACAGAAATAAATGGAAACATGCATATAACCCAAAAGGAGGAAAATAGAAGATACAATTGAATTGCCAAATCAATTAGTACATTAAATTCACAAATGATTGATGGAACACTCTTAACGTATACATACATGAAACATTCTTAATGTATACATGCATTAAAATCACGAAAAGAATTGACAGAACATTCCTGAAGCAAGTGATAACTTCTAAAGCAATCAACACATCCTGAATCAATTAACTACACTGAGATCAACCCCACCCACCTTCCTTAGGGAACATAAAGACACAAGCATTCCAAGACCAAAGACAACAAGGTGTAACACACAACACAACCTATACCTCTGCCCCAACAAGAAACTCAGGCAAACAGACTTCACACAGTAAACAAATACACACACCAACAACAGACACCCTCAGGAAGACTCACTCAGCACAGAGGTACACACAACCCCACAACTCTGTTCTAGGGCACTTACCACCCTACAACTCTGTACTAGGGTAATCACCACCCTACAACTCTGTACCAGGGCACTCACAACCCTACAATTCATTACTAGGGTACTCACAAGCCTACAACCATGCGCTATTGTACTTACAACTCTAAAACTAACAATCAGAACACAAGCACACCATTATTAAACACACAAGAACCTCACATCAAAGTACAAGACTCTATAATAATTGAGAATAAGACAAAATAGACCATCCCTCCAGATACACCACCCAAAAGGAGTACACCAGGAACATAAACAGAAACTGCTAATGGCATGAAATAAAAAAGGTAGCATAATGACAATAAGAATAACACAAACATATTGCAGAAACATCAGTTGCTTGAAATAACAAGTATGGAAAATACCAGAAAACTCCCAGTTCACCAGATGAGCGATATCTCATGCAAGAGAAATTGACAACAACAAACAAAACAAAAACAATGACACCATTTGCTTGCTTGACGATGCCACAAAAATGCATCCAGTTAAATGACAGCAACCGATTAGCTACCGAAGTCCTTGACTCATCACACATTGCTGAGGGCTGCTGCATAATCTCAATGTGTTCCAGATTATAAATCATTTCAATTTCTTGCTTACTGTTCTTGCACCGCAACCTAGAGCTAGTTGCTCCTTCACCCATTCACACGTCACTCCGAGAACACTGGTGCGTAGACTCCCGTAGGTTGCTCCAAACACAAGCTTCATCATAGTCAAGTGTGCTGTGGTAAGGGTGATTCCGGTCTGACCTAGTGGACTAAGTATCTTCCTGGACAATGCATGGCCTGAAGAGTAGCCACAGGCTTCCCCTTAGCCTCCAAAGATGGTGGTACATAGACATGATGCACGCCGGGTGGCTCCAGGCGCGTTCCCGCCCCTCAAAGATGTTGCACAGTACACTTGACCAACCTGGAATTACATGTTGTCACTGTTTGCTCGTGGAAACATCCTTGCGCTATGGACAAATGCCAAGACTCCCCCATCAATGTATTTTGAAAGCGGCAAGCCTTGCGCATTCCTAATTAACTTCACTTCAGGTTCCTTCGTTCCAGTTTCTTAGTTCTAGTTTCTTGGTTCAAGTTTCTTCATTAGGTTCATATAAAGTCTATCTTTCTCAACACGTAGATTCTTTCACAAATCATCCCCAAAATGTTGTAATACAAAGTCCATTAGCCGAGGTGTAAATTCTAAATTCTATAGATCGTTTATTCAACCGTAGTGTCAGGTCCGTTCTGGATGCTCCTCAGGATTGGGTCGATGCTATAAGGGGGCCCACCTCTAGATCAACCCAAGTCTGACTGTATTTGTGCCCAGACTGTTAAGGCGATCAAGCGGGGGAAAAGTTGGGTCCGGAGGAGAACAGCTGGGCTCTTGTAACCGTAACCTGTAACCACAAAAGCAAGGGATAAGTACTACAGAACCCTGAACTGGGACATATACTATGTAACAAAACCCCTGTTACCTCACCTGTATATCCCACAGGTGTGCCTGTATGCAGGAAGGATCTAAGGGCGGTTTCTATATCCCCTGGTTATAGTACTGGAAAATATAATACAGAGAGCATTAGCAAACCCCCTGGTTCCCTCCCTTCCTTAGTTCTGAAAGATTAGGACAGCAATGAACACCTACCCTTGTGTAGGATAAAGATAACCTAATGTTGCCCCAGAGCACCAATTGATGAAAACAAATAACGATCACATTCCTGGTCACAGTGGTTAATTACAAAAGGTCTTTCTCCTCCGAGGAAATGATTAGAAGAATGACCTCAGGGTGTGCAAGACGCGACTACCCCAGGATCTCTCCAATATTCCCTATAAAGTAAGAGTTAGGAAAATAAATCTTATGCCCAGCTTAAAGTATGTTTATAGCGTCTCTACAGATCCTGCTCTGTAAGCGCTTCAAAGTGGATAAAAAGTACTGAATAGGTAAGGCGGCACCTATGCCAAGGTGTCCTGCGCTAACCGGAGCAAGACGCTCCCTGTAAGTACACAACAAACGGATTCTGTAAACACTCTCGGAATGTAAGTGCCCCACTCGATTCCGAGAAAAAACCTGTTGCGGGAATGATGGAAGGACTCGGGCGCTTCCTAAGCCCCACCGGGTTAATCCACCTACGAGAGGCTCCACACCAAAGAACACCACGTTGTAGGCGCTTCCGAAGCCCCAGCAGAATAATCCACAAACGGGTTCTGAAAACAAGAAACGCTGAATCCACACGCAGAAAGCGGCGTGTCCCTTCAGCGCAAACCAAAAGCTGGCCTTCGCCGATATCCAAGAATCCTGATTAACAAATCCAAAGTACACGAACCAAGACACAAGCAGGAATAATCGGCAGCGCGTCCTACGCACGACTTCCTGATAATCCCTAGAAGCGTCGCGTCATAGGAGCGCGCGGCGCAAAGGATCATGGGATATATAGTTTCCCATTCCGTTTCTCAGGACCGGGCAGACAGTGATTTACCAGAGGTCGGGGAGGGTGAATCGTGACAGTACACCCCCTCTCACAACACTCACTGACTGCCACCAGGTTTATCCGGATGTGACAAATGGAACCGCCGCACCAGTCTAGGCGCATGTACCGCACCCACCGGTTCCCACGAATCCTCCTCGGGACCATAACCCTTCCAAGACACCAGGTACTGGAGCCTCCCCCTTACTCTACGAGAGTCCAAGATGCGCCGCACCTCGTACTCCACTTCCTGTTCTACCCTCACAGGCGCAGGGGCTGTATGACTCGGACCCTGAGCAGGCTTGATCAGAGAGACATGGAACACAGGGTGTATTCTGAAATGTGAGGGGAGCTTAAGTTTCACCGCTACGGGGTTGACATGACGAACCACCTGGTAAGGACCGATAAATCGGGGATTGAAAACACTGAACCTTTTGAAACGAATGTTCCTAGTGGACAGCCACACCCAATCCCCTTTCTTGTACCCAGGACAAGGCCTACGATGTCTATCGGCCTGCGCATTGTACCTAAGCTTAGCTTTTACAAGGTTGTTTCTGGCCTGCATGATAGTCTTCCGTAACTGCACCAATCTTGTCTGTAACTGTGGAATCGGGGCTTCAACACTTGGCACACTCAATGGGACAAATCTGGGATGGAACCCATAAGTACAGTAAAACGGGGTACACAAGGTGGAGGAATGAATTGCGTCATTATACGCCACCTCAGCCGACCATAACCATTCCACCCATGCTTCCGTAGATGTATCCACAAAACACCTCAGGTATTGTTTGAGGGTCTGGTTTAACCTTTCGGTCTGCCCATCCGTTTGCGGATGAAAGCTAGTGGACAAGGAGGAGGCAATGCCCAATCGATCACACCAGACCCTCCAAAATTTGGCGGTGAATTGCGCCCCTCTATCTGAAACAATGACCTTAGGTAAGCCATGCAACCTAACAATATGTATGAGCAGTAACTGGGCTAATTGACTAGCTGTGGGTACCCCTCTACAGGCTATGAAGTGGCCCATTTTGGTCAAGTAGTCCACGACTACTACTATAGCCGACATCCCATGATCCTGAGGGAGTCCCACCACAAAATCGACTGAAAAGCTTTCCCAAGGACTCACAGGCGTGGGCATTGTTTGTAACAGCCCTTGTGCTGGTCTATGATCGCTTTTGGCTTGCGAGCAGACCTCACATCGTTGAACCCAAGCAAACACATCCGGCCGGATGGTGGGCCACCAGTAAGTGCGTAGCAGCTTTTCCAAAGTTTTCTTCCCTCCAGTGTGTCCAGCGCACGGTAGATCATGGCACCACTTAAATACTTGCTGTCTCAATGCAAGCATGGGGAGAAGCAATTGAGACCCCTTCCTTGGCAGTCCTTGACGTATCTTCCATTCTGGGTGCAACCGAATCCATGTTTTCCAAACATAGGTCTGGATGCCTTTCTTGACCTTGTGTAAAAAATCCGCCGTATGGATCACCCCTATCACCCGTTGAGGTGTGATGATGCTGGTTTCAGGAGACTCCCCCAATGCAGGGTGACTTTCTTGACGGGTGAGAGCATCAGCTTTCCGGTTTTCACATCCCGGGCGGAAGGTGACCACGAAATGGAACTCCGAAAAGAAGAGCATCCATCTCAGTTGTCTGGGAGTGAGATGGCGTGCGGCTCTCAGAAACTGAAGATTTCGGTGGTCTGTATAAACCGTGATTTGGTGTGTGGCACCCATCAGCCAATGCCTCCACTCTGTGAAGGCGTCTTTAATAGCAAGCAATTCCTTCTCTGCAATCGTATAATTGCGTTCTGCCGGATTTAGCTTGCGTGACATGAAGGCAATGGGATGTAGATGACCGGTATCTTCACTCCTCTGCGAGAGAACAGCCCCCACCGCTAGTTCAGACGCATCCGCCTCTACCACGAAAGGGAGGTGTGGGTCAGCATGGATTAGTATCGGAGCAGATGTGAATGCGGTTTTCAACTGATCAAACGCTGTTTGCTCTTCGGTTCCCCATATAAAAGGGGTGTTCTTCCGGGTTAATTTTGTGAGAGGTGCCACCAGATCCGAAAAGTGAGAGATGAACCTCCGATAGAAGTTAGCAAAACCCAGAAGTTTCTGGATATCCTTGACAGTGGCGGGTTGTGGCCACTCCACAATGGCTCGTACCTTCCTTTCAGCCATTATCTGCCCTGATGGAGTGAGCATGACTCCCAGGAATTCCACTGTTGTGACATGAAACTCACATTTCGTCAGTTTGCAGTATAGTTGGTTTTGCTGTAAAGCGTCCAGTACTTGTTTCACATGCTGGATGTGTTCTGGTTCGTCATTAGAGTAGATTAAAATGTCATCAATGTAGACAACTACAAAGATGTCCAGGTAGTCTCGCAACACCTCGTTAAGAAAAAATTGGAAGGAGGCTGGGGCGTTGCATAGCCCAAAGGGCATCACAAGATACTCAAAAAGCCCATACCTGGTTTTGAATGCGGTTTTCCATTCATCGCCTGATCGTATGCGTACTAAATGGTAGGCTCCCCTGAGATCTAATTTTGTATAAATCCTGGCTGATCTCACTTGTTCCAGCAATACAGGAATCAACGGAAGAGGGTATTGATTTTTTGTGGTGATCGCATTTAATGCCCTGTAGTCTATACAGCAGCGTAATTCCCCATTTGCCTTCGGAATAAAAAAAAGGGGGGAAGCTGCTGGGGACCGTGATGGTCGGATGAATCCCAAAGCGAGTAGATTGTCCAAATATTCCCTTAGGTGTTTCGTTTCGGGTTGAGATAATGCATAAATACGACCACATGGAACCACTGACCCTGGTGTTAAATCTATGCGGCAGTCGTATTCCCTATGTGGGGGAAGCACTTCTGCTTTGGTTTTACTGAAGACTTCTTCATACTCCTGGTAACACTGAGGTAGTTCCACCTCTTTTTCCGCTGCTGTGGAAATGTTGTGAGTAACAGCCAATACCATAGATGGTCGGGGTTTCTCCTGGATGCAATGGGTTTGGCAATAAGAAGAGGAGAACTCCAAGGATTGTTCTTTCCATTTGATATCGGGTTCATGTTTTTTCAGCCAAGGGAGTCCCAATATTATACCGTAATTAGGAGCCTGGATGAGGTTAAACGACAGCTGTTCCTTATGATAACCCCCATACCACATCTCATACTCCGGGGTATGCTGAGTGATAGGACCGGATTCCAACACATGACCGTCTACTGCAAACACTTCTTCCATGACGGGTTTATCTACTGGGGTTACTCCCAACTTCCGTGCTTCTGCCAAATCCATGAAGCAACCTGTTGCTCCGGAATCTACCATGGCACGTACATACTTAGGGTATTGATTAATCCATAATTCAATGTCTATGAAGAACAACTGGTTTCCCACTCGGTTTTCTTCGGTGATCGAAGGGATGAAATGTACACTTGAGTCCCTCCCTTCCTTAGAACTCAAGCCTCGGAGTTTTCCGAACCCTTATCGACAGTGGATACTGCTCCTTGACCCGTACGATAGCGTCCTCCTTTTGGTTTCACCGGACATTCTCGTAAAAAGTGGCCTTTCTTCCCACAGTACAAACACAGCCCAAATTTGCGACGATGCTCTCTTTCACTGGTAGTGAGAGATGCTCTCACCACACCAACATCCATAGGTTCGGGTTTACCTTCTGCTTTATCCCCGCTGGTTGGTTTCTCCCCGAACACCAGGGGTCTGTCTCTTCTTCCAGTCTCTCCCTTTCTCTCTCTCAATCTGTGATCCAAGCGTAACGCCAAATCGATAAAGGCTGCACATGTGGTAGGCTGGGGTTCAACTTGTGCTATTACATCTTTGAGATTGTCTGTGAGCCCTTGGTAAAACAGAACCATCTGTTTGGCTTCAGGCCAATCAGTTTCAGCAATCAATCTCCTAAAATGATTTAGGTAGGTCACTATATCCGAATTGCCTTGTTTAAGAACAAGCAACTCCTTATCAGCTGAGAAGGTCTCAGCTCTCCTATCAAACGTTTTCTCAAATTCGGCTCTAAACAGGTCCCAATCATAAAGGATTCCATCATTATTCATGACTATAGGTACAGCCCACTGGGCGGCCTCTCCTCCCAAATAGGAGATCAGAAAGGAAACACGTGATTGATTGGTCAAAAAACATTTGGGTTTACAGGTGAAGTGCATCATCACCTGGGTCATAAACACCTGCACTTTCTTTCTATCTCCCATAAACCTTTCTGGGGGAGCCAAAGGAACCGGAGAAGGCATTTCTACTACCAACGAGGTTGGCTGAGGGGCAGGATTCCCTGCATCAAACGGGTTCCGCTGCATAGCATCCATGCGTGCTTGCAACGCAGCCGTTTCCTGGCGGGAGGCGGCCAACTCAGCCTGAACTAAGCCTAAGGCTGTCACTACCTCATCTAAATCCATGCCTTGTATCAACCCAACCAGGAGGAGCAGAACTTTTAGGCCGATTATTCTGTCAGGTCCGTTCTGGATGCTCCTCAGGATTGGGTCGATGCTATAAGGGGGCCCACCTCTAGATCAACCCAAGTCTGACTGTATTTGTGCCCAGACTGTTAAGGCGATCAAGCGGGGGAAAAGTTGGGTCCGGAGGAGAACAGCTGGGCTCTTGTAACCGTAACCTGTAACCACAAAAGCAAGGGATAAGTACTACAGAACCCTGAACTGGGACATATACTATGTAACAAAACCCCTGTTACCTCACCTGTATATCCCACAGGTGTGCCTGTATGCAGGAAGGATCTAAGGGCGGTTTCTATATCCCCTGGTTATAGTACTGGAAAATATAATACAGAGAGCATTAGCAAACCCCCTGGTTCCCTCCCTTCCTTAGTTCTGAAAGATTAGGACAGCAATGAACACCTACCCTTGTGTAGGATAAAGATAACCTAATGTTGCCCCAGAGCACCAATTGATGAAAACAAATAACGATCACATTCCTGGTCACAGTGGTTAATTACAAAAGGTCTTTCTCCTCCGAGGAAATGATTAGAAGAATGACCTCAGGGTGTGCAAGACGCGACTACCCCAGGATCTCTCCAATATTCCCTATAAAGTAAGAGTTAGGAAAATAAATCTTATGCCCAGCTTAAAGTATGTTTATAGCGTCTCTACAGATCCTGCTCTGTAAGCGCTTCAAAGTGGATAAAAAGTACTGAATAGGTAAGGCGGCACCTATGCCAAGGTGTCCTGCGCTAACCGGAGCAAGACGCTCCCTGTAAGTACACAACAAACGGATTCTGTAAACACTCTCGGAATGTAAGTGCCCCACTCGATTCCGAGAAAAAACCTGTTGCGGGAATGATGGAAGGACTCAGGCGCTTCCTAAGCCCCACCGGGTTAATCCACCTACGAGAGGCTCCACACCAAAGAACACCACGTTGTAGGCGCTTCCGAAGCCCCAGCAGAATAATCCACAAACGGGTTCTGAAAACAAGAAACGCTGAATCCACACGCAGAAAGCAGCGTGTCCCTTCAGCGCAAACCAAAAGCTGGCCTTCGCCGATATCCAAGAATCCTGATTAACAAATCCAAAGTACACGAACCAAGACACAAGCAGGAATAATCGGCAGCGCGTCCTACGCACGACTTCCTGATAATCCCTAGAAGCGTCGCGTCATAGGAGCGCGCGGCGCAAAGGATCATGGGATATGTAGTTTCCCATTCCGTTTCTCAGGACCGGGCAGACAGTGATTTACCAGAGGTCAGGGAGGGTGAATCGTGACACGTAGTTACAAGGTAAGTTCCAGGTGAGTAGGTAGATGATAACAGATAGTCCCACCAGGAGCAGCCTCCTTGCTGCTCAGCCTGCACACTCCAGCTGGCACTCAGCACATCACCAGGCACCCATGCATTCTATGACATCACCAAGCATTCAGCATTCCACTCATCACCATGCACTTCAGCACTCATCCTGGCTTAGCAGTAGGGTAGGTGTAGCTAAAGAAAAGAAATGTAACAGTTAAGTCACAACACAAGGTTCTGTATTAAACACTAAGAGTTAAGAGCCAGTGAGATTCTGGGAACAATAGCTTGAGAACACTCCACCCACCCATGGTAAACAGATTAAAGTGTTAGACTATATATATATTGAAAATAAAATCCCAATTTGGTGATTTTAGGAATCTTTAGAATTAATTGAAATGTGTTGGAAGGTTTTATTTTAAACAATCTTTATTGTAACCATGTTAGACCAAAGGCAGGACTTGAGGCCAAGTAGTGTTTGATCAGCTACAGTGACAGACAAGGGGGTTATTGTCTGTAACCTATGCCTATTTGTCATGAACATTTTATAAAATCATAAAGAGTCAAGAATGAAAACTGTGCTGGGAATATGCCCTCGGGCTCATTTATTCTATTAAGCTTAGTTCAAAGGTCTCACGTATTTGCAGATTAGAAGAAAGAATTTGGTAAAGTAGAACTACAGCGATACAGAGTAGTTTTCATTAGACACGTATTAGCAACCTTTAGGCTGAGTACTATCAAATTTGGTAAAATGGGAACAGAAGAAAACATTAAAATAGTGATTACCAAAGAGTATATCATTTAGCAAAATGAGGAGGTCTATATTGTGTCGTGTTGTACGCCCACACCACTGTGCTGCTAAACGTTTAAAGGCTCCGATGAAGGTTTTTAGGTTGAGCCTGCGTAGGCTGTGCATGCGTAGTCTCGCTGGCGAGATCTTATGATCTTAAGGGAGATTCACTAGTGGGCTTTAAGCCCCGCCCCTCTTTTCCATTGGCCGGCGTCACCGTTTATGCTAAACGGTGGCCGGCCATTGGGAAAGAGCTCTGTGTGACGTACTCTTATCTCTCTTTCTGCCATCCCACTTGGACGGACTGCCCTGACTTACTGCTGGCGTAAAAGCTTTGTTATCTTTATGGGGTCAAACAGATGGCCCCATCAAGATAACAAACCTGGCCAGGCCGTCCAAGTGGGACGGCAGAAAAAGAGAAAACTGTGTGTCATGGCGAGCGCATGTTCCATTATGTGCTACTGTAGCGTTAGTATTTTACTGTGCATTAATGCAGAGAAGATTTAGTGAACTAAAGGCAGCCTTTTAATGACCATGCACCACCCCGTACCCACGTGCGACGGGCTGGGCAAGAAAGCAACAAACCCGATTGACTCCTGATCATTATTACGTCATGAAAGTAACATTACACTCTGGATAAGAACATGTCATTTATTTCAGAGAAATTAGGTTCAAATGAATGCGGTGGCGAGGAAAACAAAGGTAAATATCGATACACCCTCTTTACTAGTGATAGAGCGCGCAGGTCACCCGACCAACAATTTTACCATACACGTATCGGGCTCATATAATTTCTATTTACCATATTTATTAATCAGGTGACCTTACACTCTACTACCAGTAACCCTTGTTCCTTCCTAATATTTTTCTACTGTACCCGACTTACCAATCCACTGTTACGGGTACCTATGACCACGATGGATCAGGGAGCAAGCTGTAAAAGAAAGGCAGATACAAAATACCAACTATCATATAATTTCTTTGCACTCATGTAAAGACCACAGACTCAAGAACTTTTAAAAACCTTTATCTAAATTTCGTCAAGTTCTGAAAGCATTAGGTTCACAGCAATTAAACTGTCAATAACTAAAATTACAGAGAGCACATATCCATACAGAAAATAAATCAGGCCAACCATTTATGCGTCTAAAGGAAGGTAAGAACAGAAAACATACTAAATAGGTTTCAGAGTTTAGACTCAGTATGTTGTCTAAAGGACGGGAAAATTAAGGAACATACTAGAATTTCACAGTGAAATATTTCCCCATGAAGAGGAACCATAGGTAAAGTAAGAGTAAACCATACTAATAAAACAGTGCAATTACTTGAATTTACTAAAGGATGGGTAAAGAAAAGGAACATCTATATATCACGAACTAAAAAGGAATGTACTTGAAGAATGGGTAAGACAATGTAATAAAATCATTTAGTAGTGCGGAAAGCATGGAAAATCAATATATGCAAATATGTCTTTATTAAAGCAAAAGACAGAAAAATAGAAAGGTGCAGTATAGAGTTTCAGCACTATATTTACCTAGACTGGTGTGAAGACCAACCCTGGCCACAGGTCAGTTAAGAACGGGAGGGACCCCAAGGAAAGACAGTCATCAGTAGGACAGCAGGTGCAGAATGGACACCCCAGGACAGGACAGGAAACCCAGATTAGGATTAGGACAGGACCACCAAGGCACGACCAGCACCCGCAGTTGCAGCTATCAGCCAGAACACCGAGTGGGTTATCGATTTCCCCAACAAAGTGCTCCGCCAGCACTTTTAAGGTTTCAGCAAAACCTCTTGAGTCTATAGAAATTTCGGACAGAGTGCTCCGCAGCCCTCTGTATCAGTCACCTATTGAGTGCGTTGGGTCAGTGACAGGTCAGCTATTCGGACAAGTCGGACAATTTCTCTAGCTAAACCTAGGCTAGTTATACTGTTTTAGGGTCAGTGTACCACCCCCCAAATGTTGCAAGTGTCAGAATCCCCAATTTCAATTGGTCCCCAAGTAGTATAGGTCAACACACCAATCACATTTAATTTCTACAAGCCTACAATAACATATTCTGGGACCGCCTATTGATTTTGGGGTTCCCATGACATACTTCACGGAATACAATGAATAAAATACAAATGTTGCATTTGCAGGACAGTTCAGCTTCTTCTGCTAGGTGAGGGTGCATCTTCCCAGGCACATCTTGGCTGGGACCTCTGGTTGGCAGGGATTCAATGCCACCGGCATCAGACTGTCATGCGCAGAAAGGCTGTTCAAGATTGATTCACGAGTGTCTCTCAGACCCTCAAGAACGCGGTACATGAAAAGTAAGAGAAAACAAATTAAAACACAGAAATAAATGAATACACTGTATACCATGAATAGCTACTCTATACCCCTTACTTTATATAAACTATGGCATTAGGTTTTAGTGCAAATACACGACAACACGAAAACATCAGCGTAAGCTTCACCATGTGAGGACACAAAGCGGCCATCTTAATGCAAGTGCGCAAGCGCAAAGGTTCCCACCAGAACTGCAAGTACGTCACGTCACGTGAGTGTGACTAACGCATGCGCAGAAGAAACCCCGCCAAGCAGCGGCCATTTTTAGTGACAAGCGTTATTGAGTTTTAGTAAACACATAGGCAAGCGTCTCTTGGGCATTCCCAGTGTAAAAATAAAGGGAAATTAGTAAGACAAAACATGTTGGGTTACTCTGTTACATGTTATTCGAGGTTCATGAATTCAAGCAAGTCGCGTAACGTGCGAATCCTTGCTCCATCAATCCCCTCTTTGATGATATTTACTATCATCACAAAACCAATGGAATCAGATGCCAACTTTCACATTTTGCCCAATTCAATCTCCTCCAACATTCGATTCAATTTCTCTTTCGTATCTTTGTTAGGGTGAGAATTCTTCACCCTTTTATAAATCTGATTATTCAGTTCCTCTAATTCAAGTTCATCCACACTCCGTTTCACACCTCTCTTATTCACAGTATATTTCTTTTGGTGTTTGCGACATTTGCAACAAACAAATATGAGGAGTATAATAAACCCTATTACTGCAATTGGCATCAGTACCTTTAACAAAAAACCTTTACCTAAATTGGACCTACAGCGGAGAGACCATCAGTAAGTCTCTTCCAGGCACTATCAACCTCCAGTGGTTTGAGTTCCTTTTCTAAATTTGTAATGTTCCTCACATACCTTTTGAGTTGCACACTTTTGTCCGGTATGTAAGTGCAACAATGTTGCGCTTTCAACATTCGGCAGACTCCGCCCTCTTTTGCTAATAAGGCGTGAAGAGCAAGTCTGTTCTGCAAAACCATAGATCTGATCGCAACCATTTCGGTATTGACCATCAGAAGTCCACTAGCAGTGTCAGTAGACAACCGATCCACTATTGTTGACAATTTGCAAATTCTGTGTGTGTTCAGAACCACTCCCACTGCAGGTATCAATGCACTAAATATACTACCCATTATTTCACCTACACTTTCTCTTTTACTACGCACTAAACTGTTAGTGTTTTCATTGCTTCCAGCAATTTCCTTCACATGGTATATTTTCGGGAAGACAATTCCAAAATAGCAGCTTACATACCAGTGATCCGGCAATTTGAAATAAGCCTTGTTTCCACATATGTAATAAATTCCGGGAAACACAGGTTCTGACCCATTTTTGAAACCCCAACCTCCAATTACCTTGTAATTGTGTTCACATTGACTGGAACCAATGAAAATGTTATTATAATAACTAGTCTTTTCTCGGTGAAGACAAAGTGTCCCTTTTCTCTCGAAATCCAGCAACAAAGCAGGACTAACCCCACCATTTAAGGTGCTTCCCATGTTTTCAGCCCACTTAGGAGTTCTCTGCTTTTTATCATTCGCTTTTCTTTGGGAACTTTCTCTTCTTCTCTCTGCCATGTTTAAGAACACTTTCTCTTGTTCATGCAATGAACAGGTCAAGTTATCTCTGTGTGCTTCACCTAAATCTATGGTACCTATAGTCAGAAAGTATTCTCCCATATAGCGTGTTACGTCACTTTTGGTATGTACAGGGTTCAGATTTCCACGTATGGGAAGTTCAGAAAATATCACGTCTGAGTTAGAGTAATAGTACTGTAACGGTCCTCTTTTGTAAAATAAGCTAGCTAGAATACTACAAGAAATTCCATAGGTTAGTGGCAAGTGATGGTATGTCACTCCCTCAGGTGCAGAAGTAGGTAGCTTCATGCAAACGTAACAGTCTTCTATTTCCATGGTTTCTACATAATGGACTAAAAGGTTAGCGAATACGTTTAAATGAGTCTGGTTCTTGATTCCGTGATAATGTAGTCCTTCCTCATCTGATGCTTCTAAGTCTGATTTAGTTTGTTTAATGCTAAGTGCTTTCTCATGTCCTTCCATACTTTGTGATGTCACTTCTTCTGTATTTTTCGTCACAGTCTCTGTAGTGTCAGTATTAGTACTTTTGCTCATCATATAAGGACTAGTAATGGTTAGTCCTATCCACAATATTAACACTAAGGCTACACTTCATATACATACTTTACAGCATGTCTTACAGCAATTACGTCTAGGTCTTCCATTCACATTTGAATCAGACATTTTCGCTCAAAAGAAGTTTTCAACCCCTCTTTGTAACTTTGCACAGGTAGCTTACACTGGGCAATTTCAGGTTGGTTCTTCTTCTTCGGCAGACTGGTCAGCAGTCAGGTCTTCGTCACTTTCGTCAGTTATATCAAGATCCTCAAATTCCTCCAACACCAGGTAAGTCCATTCAGGATCCTGATACTTTTCGTTCAGTCTTTTTATACGTTCACTCCTTCGCTTGGAGTTCTCTCCAGTTTGCTCAGTCTTACTGGAGCCTAATCTTCTTTGCTCAAGTTTCTCTTCTACTGTTTTCAGTCTTAATCTTAGTCTTTTAATGTATCTTGGTTCTCTATTCTTTTTCTTGAACCTTTTAGCTGGCACAGTGGTTTTGCTTTCTTCTAATGCTCTTTTATTTTCGTTTTGTTGTGGCACTTCTGCTTCTGTTTCTTCCATTTCTATCTGACTGTTTCCAGGTCTTATTTCAGTTTCTTCTGCCTGGTTGCTAACCTGGCCTTGTTCAGGTGTATACTCGATTTGACTTTTAGATGTTTCAATTTCTGTGTCCTGAACACATTCGTCTAATTCTATCTGATCCTGTTCAACGCTTCAACCCTTTGATTTTTTTCTGCTTGAACTTTCGCCCTATTCTCTATCTGTCCTTTTTCAATTTCAGGAGTTCTTGGAGGTGTGTCGATCACCTGTTCTGTCCCTATATGCTCTTCTTCCTCATCAGATTTGACATGGATTTCGATAATCTGATTGTCTCCTTCTATTCCTGTCTCGTCCTCACTATTCCACTCTCTGTCTGCGTAGGTTTGACTTCTTGTTCTTATGGGATCATCTGTCAGGTCGATTATGGGTATCCACTCATCTTGACTGGTGCTCGGTTGTTCGTCATCAGCTAATTCAGGACCAACGTCTGGAGACCCCTCAGCTGGACAACCTTCAGCGTCAGTTTTCTCGTCTTCGGTCACCTTCTTGGTGTGGGTAGCATGAATCCACTTCGGCACACCGGCACACTTCACCGCTGTTGTGGTCACCAGAATCACTTGTCTTGGTTTTCCCCACTTCGGTGCAAGGCAACTTGAACGAGTGTGTTTCTTGAGTACCACCCAATCAACTGGTTTCAATTTATGGACTGGAGTTGCTGGACTGGCGACGGCGTCTTCCCCAATCTGGCGAGAGATAGAACGCACTTGGTCACCCAGTTGCTTGCTGTACTCAAGTACCAAATCATCAGAAATGCTTATCAGTTTGTGTCCTGGCACCCATGCTTGTCTCATCACTCTTCCCATCAGGATCTCATGGGGACTCAGGCCTGTATTTCGGTCTGGAATACTTTGGATTCCCATCAGAACAAGAGGTAAAGCCTCTATCTAATTCATGTTAGTAGACTCACACATCTTTCCTAGTCTTGACTTGATAGTGCCATTCATCTGTTCCACCACTCCAGAAGCCTCTGGACGATATGCACAGTGCAGCTTTTGTGTAATCTTGAATGCTCCACAGAGCTGACCAATGACTTCATTCTGAAAATGCCCACCTCTGTCTGATTCAATTGTGACTGGGACCCCATACCTAGGTATTAGTTCTCGCAGTAACAACTTGGCTACAGTGATGGCATCATTCTTCTTGGCCGGGTAAGCTTCTACACACTTTGAAAATAGGCAGACAATGACAAGGACATATCTCATTCCTTTACAAAGGGGTAACTGAATGAAGTCAATTTGTAGTCTTGTAAAGGGACCTCCTGCTTTCCCAATTTTACCTATTTCAACAACTGTTTTCTTCCCAGCGTTGAATTGCTGACATGTCAAGCACCTCTGGCAGAGTGACTCTGCTACCTTCCTGAACTTCGAGCTGATCCATGTTTGTTTAAAAACACGAACCATGGCATCCCTACCAGTGTGTGTATCTCCATGTATCAATCTGGCCATAGAAGCAAGCAAGCTGTCAGGCAACACAGGCATACCATCAGGGCCAACAATGACACCATCCTCGTTTCTCTGTTGACAACCAAACTTTCTCCATCTTCCCTTTTCCTTTGGTGTTGCTGCATTCTGTAAATCTCTCAATTCTTCCCATGTAGGCACATTCTCAAACACCATAAGTTGGCAGCTGTTTCCGTATCCCCCCAATTTGATATTGACAGACATTCGATGTCTGGCACAATGTTGGGCTACGAGGTCAGCATATCGATTACCTACTGTCACATTATCGTCACCAGATCTGTGAGCAGTACACTTGACCACTGCCAATTCTTTTGGTAACTGGATTGCGTCCAGTAATTCCTGTACCACTTTTCCATTTCTGATAGGAGTACCTGAAGAAGTCAGAAACTCTCTTTGCAGCCACAATTGGCCGAAGTCATGCACAACTCCGTAACCATACTGACTGTCAGTATATACGGTTACTCTTTTATTTTTCCCAATTTTGCAAGCTCTTGCCAATGCAACCAATTCGGCTACTTGTGCAGACTTTACTTCAACTAAATAAGATGCTTCTATAGTGCGTGATACTGTGACTACAGCATAAGCAGCACTTAGGCCTCCACTCTCGTGTCTCAAACATGAGCCATCTACAAACAGCTCATAATCTTCTACAGGCAGGGGCATCTCTTTGATATCTGGACGTGGTTTGGTACTAAACTCAGTCAGGCCAATGCAGTCATGCTCGACCTCTCCCTTTGCTTCTGCAATCAGTGACTCAGGTAATAAGGTTGCTGGATTCAGTATGTTACACCGAGTAATGACTACATTTGCAGCGCCTACAAGAATCCTCTCATACTTAGTCAGCCGACTAGGTGTGAGATACTGGGTCTTAGTTCTGGTCAGTAAGATTACAACTGCATGTGGAACATACACAGTTACAGGATGTCCCATAACGATGGATTCACTCTGTTCAAGACTCATGCAAGTTGCAGCTACTGCTTTCAGACATCCAGGTAATCCAGCAGCCACTGGATCCAAAGTAGCAGAGAAGTATGCTACTGGACGTCTAGTCAGACCATGCTCCTGAGTTAGGACTGACAGTGCACAATTATCTCGTGTGTCACAAAACAGTGCAAATTCTTTTGAATAATCAGGCATTCCCAATGCTGGAGCTGTACACAGACATTCTCGTAATTTTGTAAATGCTGTCAAGCTTTCCTCATCCCATTCCACTGGGTCCTTTGCTCCTTTCTTTGTCATTTTTATCAATGGTTTTGCTAGGACTGCAAATCCCACAATCCATTGCCTGCAATAACCTACGACTCCAAGGAACATTCTGACTTCTTTCTGAGTATTTGGTAATTGCATGTTTCGAATTATTCTGATTCTTTCTGAAGTAACTTTCCTGACTCCCTTTTCTATCTGGTGCCCCAGATATTTTACTGAATTGGTACAGAACTATAGCTTGTCAGGGGATACTTTGTCCTCCTTCACCTAAATGGTTCAGTAAGGCAATGGTGTCAGTCACACAGTCTTTCTGACTTTTAGACGCCACCAAGAGGTCGTCTATATATTGCACCAGAACTGATTCTCCTGGTAAGACCAAAGATTCAAGGCACTTTTTCAAAATCTGATTAAATATTGAGGGGCTTTCTGTGTACCCCTGAGGGACGCGATTCCAAACGAACACGTGACTGTCGAATTCAAATGAGAAAAGAAATTTGCTGTCTGGATGCAATGGGATTGAGAAGAATGCATGACATAAATCAATTACGGTGAACCACTCAGCATTCCAGGGAATCTGATACAGGATCACTGCTGGGTTCGGAACAATAGGACAGCAAGGAACAACGATTTTGTTTACCTTTCCCAGGTCCTGCACAACTCTGTACTTACCACTAGGTTTCTTGATTCCAATTATGGGTGAGTTACATGGGCTACTCAACACTTCTCGTATGATGTTTGCTTCTAACAGTCTTTTTATTTCTATGGCAACTCCTGCTTTCACTTCTGCACTCATTTTGTACTGTTTAGTATTTGGGTAAACTGCATCTTCTTTTATGGCTATTTTGATCGGGTCTACATTTGCCATTAATCCTACATCTTTTCCAGTAAAGTCCCAAACCTCTGGTTTCACTGTCTGTTGGAGTTCTTCAGGTAAGTCTTGCATTGTCAGTCTTTTAATTTCTGAGTCAGGTCTTATTAACATTAGTTTGTATATTCCATCTTCGTCTGGGGTTTGAATTTCGACGCCCTTTGGTGAGCAAAAGATGGTACAATTCATTTTGCACAACAAATCACGTCCTAATAGGTTTACAGGACTGGTGTCACAAACTACAAATCTATGCATTTCTTTGAAGTTCCCTATTGTAATCTCCATGGGCTCAGTACCTGGGGTACTAATCAATTGATTAGATACACCCACTACTTGGATGGCTTCTCCCGAGAGGGGTAGGTTTGGAACGTCTGCTGTTCTCACAGTAGAACGGGTAGCCCCAGTGTCCAACAGAAAGGTGACATCATTGCCTTCAACCTTTCCTTCGATGTATGGCCCTGACTGGTCTACCGGCAAGGAGGCGCCAAGTACGCACTCCTCATCCTCCCCCCTCAGGCCCCGTCAGTATTGGTCCTCACAGAGGAAGGTATCATTCAACAAAAATTGCGACGTTGCTGCATTTCTATCCTCCTTTCCTCCCCAAATTTCTATGTCTTCACCTTGCGGTGTCTTTCCCTTAAAATTCGGTCTAGGTGCACGAGGCAACTGACTCGATTTTACCTGTTGCTGGGTCTTTCTTGGTTTTTCATTCTGCGTCTGTGGATTTAAATCATGAGTGGGGGTGTTATTATCTTGTGCGTATGGACACTCGTCTCTCCAGTGCCCTATCTGTCTGCACCCGTGACAGGGGAATTTCTTTTTGGCTTCCTCTCGACTCATTTTCACTTTGGGCTTCCCTCCACCCCCAGAACCTTAATTTTTGGAATTCTTTTTTTTATATATATTTTTATTAACAGTAAGACAAGAGGAGGCAATACAAGAATCAGGTGTCAGACAGTAAAATGGGGAGCAAGGACATGAGGGGGAGCATCACAGAGAACACATCAATAGAAGGAGTACATAGCGCAGCACAATTACGAATACTGGAAACAGGGGAACAGGCAATCAATCGTACAATCCGGAGCATCCCACCCGCGAGACCCCGTCCTAAGCAACACAGGATAGATAAGACCAGCGCAGGCACCCGAGCAGTAAAGGATCAGTTTACACTAAAACAGTCCACCCCTCGTTAAAGGAAAAGGGAGAAAGCAAAGGGGCCATAGAAAAGAACAAAGACAAAATTAAAAAATCCACCCCGAACCCCCCACCCTGCACCCCTGCAATGGCTACGGCCTAACCCCACTAGCAGCGTGCCTATCGCCCTAGAACTACCCCAAGGGAGGGGGAAGGATAGAGTGGAGGAGGAGAGGCAAACACACTCCCGGTCTTCCGTGCCCCCCGTCAACAGCGACCACCCCGAGATGTAGTAAAGCCGATGCGCAGCAGAATATACAAACCAACCGGGGGAGTTTCGTCAAAAACCACCCGACGCCCACCACATTATAAGCACAACCCCAGCATTGCATAAAACCAGTATATCAAGCCCATGCGATCGAGTTCAGCCCTGGCCAGTACGGTCCATCAGGAGAGTCTCTTCCACTCGAGCCGCCATCTTGATGGAAAAGGCAAAGCGTTCACAAAAGTTCAAGTCGGTGCCGAAGGAACGAAAACAGGATAAAAGTTCACAAAGTCCACCAATCAAACGAGGAACGGTGTCCAAGAACAGCAAGTATCTCCAATAGTCACTGAGGAACTTTGCTCCGTAGAAATAACGGGCCATAGACGTATCAGGTGACTGCTGAATCGGGCAGGAGGCGCTGGCGATAAACACAGGCTGGTTTGTCAACGATTGGGAACCGCAAAGGCTCGTTAAATCCGGATTCAGCACAGGGACCTCGATCTCAAGCGTGCAATGCACCGCTGGTACCATAAGTCGCTGGGGACTGAACAAAGAATCATCCTCCGGTCCCAGGATACCGTCCACTTTCACGATCAGTGCCCGGAACACCGCGATAGTATGCGAGTGGAGCGCCCCAATGGCGGCCATGACGGCCCGCAGCGATGGCGTGCCTTCCGTCCGCCCCATCCCCTCTCAGTAGGCGACAGAGCCGGAGTCGAACCCCGGAGGCCGGCACCCCGGGGAAACAGGCCACGCAAATCAGATGTTGAACAGCGGGCGCTCTCAGTCCATCAGAATACACCGTCGCCACCAGCGAGGGCCCCAGCCCGTCGACCCCGGGAGGTCAGCAAGGTCTCCGGGCAATGGACCCCCACCACGGCAACCGGTGGAAGACGGTAGAGTGACTTCGAAGTAGGTCATGCACAGGATCGTCACCGGAAATACTAATTTACGGCACACTTCGGGGGACCGGGCTCAGTCCAGGTCTCACGGCCGATGTTATGCAATTCCAACCCGGACAGGCTAGAAATCGAGGTCCCGGCTTCCACACGTCGTTAGGCCGAGAATGGAGATACGGCGTATCTTCGTCAGCCGATGGGGTAGAGAACTCGGGGTTGCACCTTTGAAGGCAGCAGAACCTCACAAACAAGGGAATCAGGTGGGAAGTCAGGATAAACGACAGGATAGTCGAGCTGCTGGCGGAGGTCGGCGGAGCCGGGAGCTTACGCGGCCATCTTGGTTGCTAGCGTAGCTCCTCCTTCGATTTTGGGAATTCTTATTCATTTTACCCAATTGCTTTTCTTGTTGTTCAGCTAGTTTGACTTGGGCCCACATAACCTTTTCCTTCAAAGCCTTTCGCTTGTCTGCCATCTCGTCTTCGCAATACTTTGCGTATCGCAAAACTTCATCTATTTTCTTAGACTGCCAACAGATTTTATTATCTTTGATCCACTGGCAAATTTCAGGTCTTAAAGCGTTTACAAACCTGTAAATGAAGTGGGTCATATCCTTCATCTCGATGTTATCTATACCGCTGTATGTTTTAAACACCTGTAGCAGTCTTTCATAAAAGGAATGCACAGCCTCATCTCTTTCCTGTGTAGTTCTATCTATTCTGGTCCAATCAGTTTCCTTTGCAGGCACCTTTCCCTTCAGGTGTAACATTACCTGATCGTATTTTTTCATTACCTCATCGGAAGGAGCTCCTGTAATAGGGTTCCTCGGGTATTCCTCACTAGGCCAACCAATGGCAATTTTACATTCTGTCCACAAATCTACGGGAACTACTATATCGAAAAACCCATCTAAATCTTTCCACAGGCATTTTTGTACTTTCACAAACCTTTCTACCTGTCTGTACCACTCCACGGGCTTTTCTCGTAATTTCGGAGAGTCATTAGTAAAAGACACAATATCCTGTCTGGACCATGGAACGTGCACATACTTTCCACCTGGCACTTCTCGCATAGGATATAACTGTTCTGGCTTGTCAGCTTCTTTTAAAACGAACTCAGAAGACGTCTGTTTGGATCTAACCTCATCCTTTTTCTTTGCCCACCTGGCTTTCCACTTTTCCAAGTCTCCCCATTTTTGCAACACGTTTAACAATTCCTTGATCTGTACCTTCTTTCCTGACACATTCATATTCTCTAGATCTTTGTCTGAGAATTTTGCTCTGTAGGGTTTCTGTAATGGCTTTGATTTCCCAATATCTATTCCCATACTGGCTGCAGTGTCTGTTAATTTCTCATGGAACACTCTGGTATTACGGGTAAGACTTTTACAGATAAACAGAAGCTCTTCCTCGGAATAGGTGTTTAGTCTGTCTAACCCCACATTTCCTGCTATCAGTTCTTCTAATTCTATTCTCAACTTGTAAATATCTAAGGGTTTTGACTGAGGAGTTTGTCTCTCTAATTCTCGACTCCATCTCTCAATTTCTTCAGGACTCACTACTGTGACACTTTTAGTACCTGAAGTCGATTCCATTTGAATTTCTCCTGTATTGAAAGGATTATGCCTTTTCTGTGAACTCCTTCCGAGTTCTCTGATCGGTAAATCCATTAAAGAGACCTCAGATTCACATTCACTCGTCTGATCATCTATAATTAAGGGCTCTTTTCTCGGCTGCACTATAGCTGGGGTAATAATCGGAGCCTTTGGACTCCCTTGTCTATCCCCATACAAAGGAACAACTGGTCCAATAGTTACTGGGATTGTCAAGGCTTCAGGACTTGTATTTAACTGGGAGATTTTCTGAATTATTTCGGTTCTTTGTTTGGCTAGAGCCTCTTGCTCTCTTTCCTGCAGTATTCTTTCCAGGCTTATTTCAGGTACTATTTGCGGAGTCAATGTTGGGGCAGTTGGATGCGTCATACTTGGTCCTTCACCATAATTAGGTCTTGAGAACGGATTTCCTGTGCTTAAGGGTCTTGCCTCACCCTCGTAAAGAGGTCTTGGACAGAAGTTTCTCTCACCTGAGTATCTTGACTCTTCACTAAACGGTGGTCTTGGACAGGTATCTCTGGCACCTATGGGTCCTAGGCCCTCGTTATAGGAAGGTATTTGACAGCCGTCTCCTACATTTACAGATCTAGTCCCTTCCTGATAAGGGGGTCTTCGGGAAGCATCCCCTACACTAGAGGATCTGGGTCCTTCGTTATAAGGAGGTGGATTCTTCATGAACAAGTCCTCCAAATAATCGTCATCCGATTCCCCACTAGTTACTCAGTGTTTGGTCTTTCCGGCCTTTTTCTCTCCCACAGGATCACCCATTGCCATCATTGGGTACAGTCCTTCTACTATCATGTTCTGTCTCCATTGTTTCATCTTTTTATCTCGGTTTTCTTGTTTCAGTTTCGGATACCATTTGGTTAACCCTTTATCCATGCGGGGCTTATCTCTCTCAAAAGCCTCTATCTCCCATTCCTCTAACGCTTCGTACTGCGTCAATCTGGGTCTGGGATGTAAATCATTCATTCGGGTTCTCAAATTAAATAAAATTCTGCCATTAAATGTACCTTTTAACGGAAAAGCCAAAATTCCGTCATCTTTCGTGTATTCCGCCCAATTTTCCAAACATACACACGAATGGTACCCTTTATCAAACATCATGAAAGATGCGGGAGTATTAGGTGGCGGAATGACAACACCTTCTCTAGTTTTGATAGGTTTGTCCTTCTTGAAATAATTCTTTACTTTGTTTACAAGGGTCAATTTTCTCTTATTTCCGTACATAATGCTGGTGTTATGACCTTTCCAATGATCCTTTCCAAACCCTAAATGTCTTGGATCAGGTCAAGTCTCTGGCCTATACGTATGCCACATATAAGTTCCTGCAAGCGACTTTGTTTACAAAATCACTCCCAATCCAAATGCGTATTTTATTTTCGTGCAACCAATCAAGTGCACGGTTTCAAATAATCTCGACCAATGGGTGCGCGGCCTTTTCGCGAGACAGGTTCTCACGCTTCGGCGCTCACCCCTCCTTTACAATTCCAGCTCCGCTACACACCCGCTGTTTTGACCAATACCAGCGCGGCACAGAGTGACGTCAGAGCAGCTTCGCAACTGACTCCCTCCTTCACAAGGTAACGGAAACTTGATTTCTCTTTTAAAGTGCAAGTGCTTTAGTTATTTAACAACGTAAACACATTCGCCACTGTACTCGAGTGTCTAGAAAGGAAAGATTACGTTTTACTGCAAGTAAACCTCTTCTGTCTACTTTTCATGCGCTACGGATAGATCTCTTCCGCCTACCCTTCACTCAAGCATTAGGGAACCTGCTACTACTTTTGACTCATCCACTTCTTTTCGGGATATATACTAAGTCTAAAGTTTCACCAGCGAACCCCTTTGCTATCACCCAAGCTCCGATGAACCTGCTACTCCTTACGTGTGATCCTGAGTAGGTTATATCACAATAGAAGTTTTGCCAGCGAACTCGTTGCTATCATTTATTCAACCATACATTCAGAAAACCCTAATCAGTGCTTTCAGTTCTGCCTAACCTGCACCAATTTTCCTCAAGCCAATGACCTCAGTACGGCGTGGATTCTCCTCACCACCCGTTATTCAATTCCCCGGGGATTCCAGACAAACATATAACAATCACTAACGAGGTTTGTTAATACATATATCAATATAGCAGCAAGAAAAACAATTTAAAACATTTAATAATTTTCAAGCAAAAACATTTCACGTGATTTCTCAATTTAGCAGCAATAAAATGTTCACAGTTTAGCAGCGATATTTTCACGATTAGCAGCAATAATTTTTAGCAGCATCCGACCTACCTACCTGTCTTAACTAGTCCTACCTAACTTTAACTAGTCCCTAACCATCACCTCTTCTACCAGAAAATTACTGATAGAGCGCGCAGGTCATCCGACCAATAATTTTACCATTCACGTATCGGGCCCATATAATTTCTATTTACCATATTTATTAATCAGGTGACCTTACACTCTACTACCAGTAACCCTTGTTCCTTCCTATTATTTTTCTACTGTACCCGACTTACCAATCCACTGTTACGGGTACCTATGACCAAGATGGATCAGGGAGCTAGCTGTAAAAGAAAGGCAGATACAAAATACCAACTATCATATAATTTCTTTGCACTCATGTAAAGACCACAGACTCAAGAAGTTTTAAAAACCTTTATCTAAATTTCGTCAAGTTCTGAAAGCATTAGGTTCACAGCAATTAAACTGTCAATAACTAAAATTACAAAGAGCACATATCCATACAGAAAATAAATCAGGCCAACCATTTATGAGTCTAAAGGAAGGTAAGAACAGAAAACATACTAAATAGGTTTCAGAGTTTAGACTCAGTATGTTGTCTAAAGGACGGGAAAAATTAAGGAACATACTAGAATTTCACAGTGAAATATTTCCCCATGAAGAGGAACCATAGGTAAAGTAAGAGTAAACCATACTAATAAAACAGTGCAATTACTTGAATTTACTAAAGGATGGGTAAAGAAAAGGAACATCTATATATCACGAACTAAAAAGGAATGTACTTGAAGAATGGGTAAGACAATGTAATAAAATCATTTAGTAGTGCGGAAAGCATGGAAAATCAATATATGCAAATATGTCTTTATTAAAGCAAAAGACAGAAAAATAGAAAGGTGCAGTATAGAGTTTCAGCACTATATTTACCTAGACTGGTGTGAAGACCAACCCTGGCCACAGGTCAGTTAAGAACGGGAGGGACCCCAAGGAAAGACAGTCATCAGTAGGACAGCAGGTGCAGAATGGACACCCCAGGACAGGACAGGAAACCCAGATTAGGATTAGGACAGGACCACCAAGGCACGACCAGCACCCGCAGTTTGGAAGAAACGCCTGCGCTCCACCCTCTCTGCAGCTATCAGCCAGAACCCCGATTGGGTTATCGATTTTCCCAACAAAGTGCTCCGCCAGCACTTTTAAGGTTTCAGCAAAACCTATTGAGTCTATAGAAATTTCGGACAGAGTGCTCCGCAGCCCTCTGTATCAGTCACCTATTGAGTGCGTTGGGTCAGTGACAGGTCAGCTATTCGGACAAGTCGGACAATTTCTCTAGCTAAACCTAGGCTAGTTATACTGTTTTCGGGTCAGTGTACCACCCCCCAAATGTTGCAAGTGTCAGAATCCCCAATTTCAATTGGTCCCCAAGTAGGATAGGTCAACACACCAATCACATTTAATTTCTACAAGCCTACATTAACATATTCTGGGACCGCCTATTGATTTTGGGGTTCCCATGACATACTTCACGGAATACAATGAATAAAATACAAATGTTGCATTTGCAGGACAGTTCAGCTTCTTCTGCTAGGTGAGGGTGCATCTTCCCAGGCACATCTTGGCTGGGACCTCTGGTTGGCAGGGATTCAATGCCACCGGCAGAAGACTGTCATGCGCAGAAAGGCTGTTCAAGATGGATTCACGAGTGTCTCTCAGACCCTCAAGAACGCGGTACATGAAAAGTAAGCGAAAACAAATTAAAACACAGAAATAAATGAATACACTGTATACCATGAATAGCTACTCTATACCCCTTACTTTATATAAACTATGGCATTAGGTTTTAGTGCAAATACACGACAACACAAAAACATCAGCGCAAGCTTCACCATGTGAGGACACAAAGCGGCCATCTTAATGCAAGTGCGCAAGCGCAAAGGTTCCCACCAGAATTGCAAGTACGTCACGTCACGTGAGTGTGACTAACGCATGCGCAGAAGAAACCCCGCCAAGCAGCGGCCATTTTTAGTGACAAGCGTTATTGAGTTTTAGTAAACACATAGGCAAGCGGCTCTTGGGCATTCCCAGTGTAAAAATAAAGGGAAATTAGTAAGACAAAACATGTTGTGTTATTCTGTTACATGTTATTCGAGGTTCATGAATTCAAGCAAGTCGCGTAACGTGCGAATCCTTGCTCCATCACTAGCGGGGAGAAGAGAACACGACCCCTGAAAAACGACACACAGCCCTCGTCACGCTCCCCCGCCGAGTTTTCAGCAGAGCCCCGATGGACCAGCACCAGTGTTTCCATATTCACGCTATAACTAGGCAAAGCCCGCTGTATAGGTGACGTCATTAAGGTGACCTTGTTAGTCAAAGTCTGACATTTCTCTGAACAAATGAACAATCTAAGGCGCATGTTGCCCCGTTGTCTGTTCCTAGTGCGATTAAGTGGTTGTGCTTCGATGGTAACGAAGCCTGATAAGCGAACAAAGTCACAAATCTTTAAACACAGCTGAGGGAAAACGAAACATTAACGTAATGGGGGGTGTCACCGGCTTGCTGTGCTGCTCCATTGTGTGAGGGGGGAGTTTGGTGGATATCTAAGCACAGGCGCGGGTCGTGACACCCTCTCTCTCCTGGGCGCTGCTGTGCTGCTCCATTGTGTGAGGGGGGAGTTTGGTGGGTATCTAAGCACAGGTGCAGGTTGCGACACCCTCTCTCTCCTGGGCGCTGCTGTGCTGCTCCATTGTGTGAGGGGGGTGTTTGGTGGGTATCTTTTTTTTTTGTTATAACTTTTTATTATAATAAAACATCAACAAACAAACAAGGCAATATAACAATAGTGCAATCATCAGGCGTGTGCTCAAGGAGGACGGGAGATACACGATAACAAAAGACAAAAGTCGCCGATTACAGGCAAGGGGGGGGGGCCGGGGGCAAGAATTGCATATGAACAGTAAAATACATCACATCATAGCAGGAATGCCGGGTCAGGGTGATTGGGGAGGACTAAAGATCTCCGTGAGCTTTGGTGGGTATCTAAGCACAGGCGCGGGTCACAACACCCTTTCTCTCCTGGGCGCTGCTGTGCTGCTCCATTGTGTGAGGGGGGAGTTTGGTGGGTATCTAAGCACAGGCGCGGGTCGCGACACCCTCTCTCTCCTGGGCGCTGCTGTGCTGCTCCATTGTGTGAGGGGGGAGTTTGGTGGGTATCTAAGCACAGGCGCGGGTCGCGACACCAGCTCTCTCCTGGGCGCTGCTGTGCTGCTCCATTGTGTGAGGGAGGAATTTGGTGGGTATCTAAGCACAGGCGCGGGTCGCGACACCCTCTCTCTCCTGGGCGCTGCAGTGCTGCTCCATTGTGTGAGGGGGGAGTTTGGTGGGTATCTAAGCACAGGCGCGGGTCGCGACACCCTCTCTCTCCTGGGCGCTGCTGTGCTGCTCCATTGTGTGAGGGGGGTGTTTGGTGGGTATCTAAGCACAGGCGCGGGTCGCGACACCCTCTCTCTCCTGGGCGCTGCTGTGCTGCTCCATTGTGTGAGGGGGGAGTTTGGTGGGTATCTAAGCACAGGCGCGGGTCGCGACACCAGCTCTCTCCTGGGCGCTGCTGTGCTGCTCCATTGTGTGAGGCGGGAGTTTGGTGGTTATCTAAGCACAGGCGCGGGTCGCGACACCCTCTCTCTCCTAGGAATGTTACATAAGGAGGGGGTCGCTGCTGCTCCATTGTGTGAGGGGGGCGTTGGGGTGAAAGTACCGTAAACAAAAGGGTGAGCGCCACGCCCGCTGCGGCCCACAGGGGGTCTGTGGCGGGGCCATCAGTATGAAGGACACGAGACAGCGGCCTCGTTTTTAGGTCTCGCCTGAGCCAATGCGCTTGCGCATTGCTCCGGCGAGATTATTGTAAGGGGAAAAGAAAAGTCTACCAAAACGGCTGCGGATCGCATACAGTTCATGTGATCAATGTGCGTGCACACCATCATTTGTCTGTGCCTCGGCATCAGACTTCTTCAGACTTCAAAGGCTGCCGCTCCCCCGCCCCCCGCGTGCACATCACGCACCACCATTTGTCTGTGCCTAGGCATCAGACTTCAAAGGAAGCCGCTCCCCCCCATCAGGCTTCATAGGAATGCGCTCCCGAACTTGCTGGCCTTGCTCTCGTGAGCCTTTATTTACTTGTTTTCATGGTCTGTTGTTCATCCAGGTCTCTCTCTCCTTACCTCTGTTTCTTCCCCTCTCTCTCGCTTTCAACCTTGTTGTTTCATACTGTTTGCCCTGGCTCGTCTCTTGCATACAGGCTCACTTCTGTTGCTCACTGCTTTTGCTCCTATGAATTTTGGCCTATCTCCAACCTTCTCCCTCGCTGATCTTGGATCTCGGCCCCCTACTCCTCTTTCCTCTCTCCCTCGCCTCTCCCGCGCTTACTGTTCCTGTCTCCTATTCATTCATCTTCCTCATCCAATTTACCACCCTCTCTTCATCTCGCAGACATACATCCATTCTTGGCTAAGAAATTATTGCAGTATTGATCTGTGCCTACTCGTCTCTCTTCATAACACATCCCATGCTTTGTTAATCAATGTTATATACATAACGAGGGTTTTGTTTACAGGTCTGTTAAGAGGATACTTCTCTCGGGGACACCACCACATCACTCGGGAACTCCACCACATCACCCAGGGACACCACCACATCACTCGGGGACACCACCACATCACTCAGGAACACCGACAACATCACTCAGGAACACGACCACATCACTCAGGGGCACCACCATATCACTCAGGGACACCACCACATCACTCAGGGACACCACCACATCACTCAGGGACACCACCACATCACTCAGGAACACCACCACATCACGGGGACACCACCACATCACTCAGGGGCACCACCACATCACTAAGGGACACCAGCACATCACTCAGGGGCACCACCACGTCACTCAGGGGCACCACTCAGGGGCACCACCACATCACCCAGGAACACCACCACATCACTCAGGGACACCACCACATCACTCAGGGTCACCACCACATCACTCAAGGACACCAACACATAACTCAGGAACACCACCACATCACTCAGGGACACCACCACATCACTCAGGGACACCACCACATCACTCGGGGACACCACCACATCACTCAGGGACACCACCACATCACTCAGGAACACCACCACATCACTCAGGGACATCAACCACATCACACGGGGACACCAACCACATCACTCGGGGACACCACCACATCACTCGGGACACCACCACATCAATCAGGGACACCACCACATCACTCGGGGACACCACTACATCACTCTGGGACACCACCACATCACTCTGGGACGCCACCACATCACTCTAATACACCACCACATCACTCTAATACACCACCACATCACTCAGCCCAACCACATTATCACTCAGCACCACAACAGCACTGTCCTTGCTTGCTACCAACAAGCATTGCCATAGCCAATAGGACTCGCATTAGGAAAGTATAAGCTATTGGCTTTGTGAATAACAATGCTATTAATTTATATATTTTCAAAGCCAACACATATTAAAAAAATGTGTCATTTACAATACCAATAGCTCACACTTTCCTAATGCGAGACCTATTGCATTGCAAATGCTTATTGTGGGTTTGTGAGAATGCTCATGTGTGATCCGGACAGAAGGTCCGGTGTCATCTATGTAGAAGGCTGAACCTGAAAACAAGATGTGAAGGCAAGGAAGGTGAATACAAACAGTGGGTAGAAACATAACATAACCAGAAGAAAGGACGGAGGACACACGATCTGTGTGTAATGTACAATGAAAGCACTACAGTGCACCGCCGTGCCTATGGACTTGTACAAAAGAGGAGTTTCTAGCCCTGCAGAGTTTGATGGAGGTGTGAGTGGAAATGAGGCTGCATTGTGCTCGGCTGGTTAGGAGTCCAGTCAGGGAGGTGGGTGTTGTTCTGGGGGGGAAGAGAGGGGCACAGCAGGGATTCGGGGCACTCGTTGACGAGGGACGGATGCAGGGGCTTTGGCCCCCATCATGCAGCGAAGCTCGCGACACAGGCTGTGTCGGGAGGTGAATGGCCCGCGTATTGCAACGGAGTGGTGTCACCGGTGTGGATATGGGGGAGGGGGGGCAATGTCTGTTGTTCATTTATTTAATGCGTTTTTATATAGCGCGGACTTTACCCGAAGGTGTCAGAGCGCTTCACAATAGGAACAGAACTGATACATGCGGAGAACATTACAAGTGAACAAATTACAAAAGAAAACGTTAAGTTACATGAGGCAAAAATGACAATTGTGAGCAAAAAAAATACAAGAGGTAGCAAACGGTGCATTACAGGAGGAAAAAGTGACATGTGTGCAGGTTACAAGAGTGTACAAAGTACAAGTAGAGGTATAATACTGCAATAAATGGCAGACACTCAAGCACAAGAACAAACGTTACGTAGGCAATGGTGGCACTTGTGCAAGTATCTAAAGCAAACATAATGTAAGAGGTAGCGAACAGTGTGTTACAAGAGAAAAGTGACGTGTGCATGTTACAAACGAGTACCAAACACAGGTAGAAGGATAATACTTCAATAGCTGACAGAACACACTGGGAAGGCACTTCCATAGACATGGAGAAAAGGATTCTCTATAATGGAGGGTCTTCCTTCAGATAATAGAGAGGGTGTGAATTACATTTGGAAGTGTCTTTGAAGGAGGAGAACTTTGAGGTCAGTTTTGAAGGCCTGGGAGGAGGTGGTGGTCCAGAGCTGAGGCAGAAGTGAGTTCCAGATTCTCACCGCTT
Source organism: Lissotriton helveticus (assembly GCF_964261635.1). Lineage (NCBI taxonomy): Eukaryota > Metazoa > Chordata > Amphibia > Caudata > Salamandridae > Lissotriton > Lissotriton helveticus. The sequence continues at coordinate 139,085,955 of NC_136070.1, forward strand.
TGCCTGAAAAGGATTGGGCCATCGATCTTTCCTTCTTGAAAATGGGAGGTTCAAGCAGTAAATTTTCCACATTACGTGATGGTCTAGAGCCTCCAGAGAGTTTCAGTTTATTCACCAGGTAGCAAGGAGAGGAGGAGTGCAAGGCTTTGTGGGTGATACAGGCAGTCTTGTAGATAGATCTTGCCTCGATGGGAAGCCAGCGGAGGGTGGATAGCATGGGTGTGATGTGGTCACTTCTTTTGGCCCCATAAATGAAGGGAGCTGCTGAATGGGGAATAGATTTAAGGGGGGACAGGTGGGATTTGGGGAGGCCAGTGAGAAGAGAATTGCAGTAGATCAGTCTGGAGAGGACCAGCGATTGGACCAGAGTTTTAAGGTCTTGCTCCGGGAAGAAGCGTTGAATTCCCCAAAGAAGGCGCAGTTGGTATCGAGCAGACTTTGCAATGGAGTTGATGTGGGAGATTAGATTGAGTTTTTTGTTGAGTATGACACCCAGGGATTTTGCGCTGTCAACAATGATGGGTTTATTGTTAAGTAGATTCGACTGATCCATCCATGATTGCACCGGGGGAGGAGAGAGTGAGGAGGAGAGGGGGAGGAGGAATTCAGTTTTGGAGGGATTCAGAATCAGTTGATGTGTTGACATCCAGTTTTGAATGGAGTCCAGAGTAGCGCTTAGGACGGAGAGATCGTGAGTGGAGGCAACTTTGAGGTAGATTTGAGTGTCGCCTGCGTAGAGATGATAGTGGACCCCGGATTTACTTAGGAGATCTCCCAGTGGTTCTAAATAGAGATTGAACAGTGTGGGTGCAAGTATAGAGCCTTGAGGAACACCTTGACCTACCGCAGAAGGAGGTGAAGGACTGTTTGCTATTTTGATCATTTGGGATCTATCAGAGAGGAAGGAAGCAAACCATTTAAGCACAGTGCCCTCCATGCCCATCCTCTGTTGAAGAGTGTTAAGGAGAGTGTTGTGATTGAAAGTGTCAAAGGCTGCAGAAAGGTCAAGGAGAATTAGAAGACAAGACCCTCCCGAATCGAGTATCCGCAGCGCATCATCAATCACTTGCAGCAGGGCTGTTTCAGTGCTGCAGTTTTGGATGAAGCCGGTCTGAAAATTGTCAAGAAGATCATTGTCCTTGATATGACGAGAGAGTTGTTTCGCTACACATCTTTCTGGGATCTTCGCAAGAAAGGGTAGGATAGTGATGGGGCGGAAGTTGTTGAGGTCATTCACATCAGCAGTGGGTTTTTTAAGCAGAGGGGTGACCTGCCCAGTTTTGAAGGGGACAGGAAGGGAGCCTTGACAGAGGGAGAGGTTGACTAGAGTGGTCCAATAGGAAGAGAATGGGTATAGAAGTCAATGGCAATGGCACTAGGGATGGGGTCAAGATAATGGTTGGAGGGCTTTGTTTCGCGGATGCAATTGAGGAGGGCCTCTTCAGACATGGGGTCAAAGTTCTGCCAAATGACTAATGATTTGCGCTCCTCTGGAGGGATAGGATGAGCGACCTGCTCCACCAGTGATTTCACTTTTTCGTCCAAGAATACAGCGAAATCCACTGCTTTCTTTGTAGAATCCTCCAGCTTGCAGGTTGGGGGAGAGCAGTTAGTATTCTTGATGAGATCGAATAGTTTTTTGGGTCTATTTTTGGCTGAATCAAGGAGGGTTCTGAAGTGCGACGCTTTCCCAAGGAAGATGTGCTTGTGGTACTTGGATCTTGCTGAACGAAGCGTGGTCAAATTATCGGTGGAGGGCGCTTTCCTCCATTGTTTCTCCAGGAGTCTTAGGTGCTTCTTCTCTTCATAGAGGGATTTGTTGAACCAAGGTGCTGAGGGAATGGGCCTTTTCTTTTTGCTTTGGAGAGGAACAACTTTATTGATTTCAGTGTGGTGGGGGTAGGGTGGCGCTTGTGGGGGAGGTTGGACTCTCGGTGTAGGTTTGCGAGCAGTTGGTGGGGCCCACAGAGGGCAGTGGCGGAGACCATAAGGGGGAGCGATGCGGCCCTGTGGGCAGGGCGACCAACTGGAAGTCGACTTGACATGCTGTGATCCTGGGCAGATGCGTCCATGTCCTCGGGCTGCCAGGTGGGGTCTCTGGCCTGGGGGTGATGTACTAAGTATTAGAGTGGGAGCAGCAGAGGGCACACGGTGGGCCATGGGAGGAGTTCTTCATGTTGTAGAAGGGCGCAGGCTAGAGTAGGCCCGAGGCTCGGACCGGCCTGCTCTGGAGCAGGGGACTGGAATCTGAATCTCGGCCAGTACTGTTACAAGGAGACCGGCAGTCAGGGGGCGCCTCCTGGCAGGCACAGTGATGGGGCGGGAGACGAGAACAGGTTGGGGGCTGGCTGTAAGCGATTGGGCGTTCCCTCAGATCTAGTCTGTGGGGGCGGAGGGGGGTACATCAGGGGGGGCGGGGGTTAGCTCCATTCCATTGTAACCGGAGTCCCTTTAGAGTTGCCACTAAAAACAAATATTTGGGTCTTGGACACAGTGTGGTGACCTCGGATGCCCTCGGGTCGACTTGGTTCTTTGAGTGCAGCACGGTGGTGATAAGGCCGCCACATCCAGGCGCGGGGTGCAGGAGGTGTTTTTGAGGGTCGTAATCTTGTGTAAGAAGCATGCCCCTCTCTGCTGGTCACGGTGGACCACGTGGGACTGCTGCTGTCTGCGCGCGGCCCTCATGGCATAAGCATTAACGTGAACAGGAGACTCCGCGCTGGACACGTTGTTGGTACTTTGACATGCCGGGCACATGTGGGCTGCGAAGAGGCAGGCATGGTAAGCCAGCCAGAATCAGCCTTTTTCGGGGGTGAGGCCAGGAGACCCAATTGGCACCATATTGTTTCCTAAGTATATGCTGGAAGACGGGATGGCACTCGCGGGGGTCTGTCTGTGCTCGAGTGTGCTTTGCTGGCATACCTGGCAGTGCACCTGCGGGAGTTCGCCTGGCACTACGCCTTTCCTTCTTCCAAGGCCAGTTGCAGGGATTGCTGTGTTCCTTCTGAATGATGGCGGGGGTGGGGGGACCCACGGTAGCGATTGGATGTCCCACCACGGGGCGGGAGCCGCTGTCTACGAGATGCGAAGGAGGCCGGAGTTGGAGTGCACAGCTGTGTGCAGGGATAACGCTCATGAAGGGGAACAGTGGCTCCAACTGCTGATGGCACACTTTATTTTATTGATTTATTTAATGCATTCATCAGCCCGCACGCCCTTCCCTCCGCCGACTACATCCTCCTAGGAGACCTCAACTTCCACCTGGAGAAGAACAACGACAGAAACACCACTGCCCTGCTGGACAACCTCGGACTCAAGCAACTGGTGAACACCCCCACCCACTACGCCGGCCACACGCTTGACCCTGTCTTCTCATCCAGCAAGCACATCTCCTTCAGCCACGCCACAAGACTCCACTGGACCGACCACAGCTGCGTCCACTTCAGCTTCAGAAAAACTACGACCCACCACCACCCGCAACAGGCTCCCCGCCGGAGCTGGAGCAAGATCACCGCCGAGCTGCTCATCGCCTCCTTCAGCCAGAACACTCCCACCAGCACAACGGACCCCAACGAAGCAGCCAGCAACCTCACTAAGTGGCTGACCGCCTGCGCCGATGACCTCGCACCACTAAAGAACCCTCCCTGCAGACCCGGCAGCAAGAAAACCCCCTGGTTCACCGACGAACTCAAGGAATCCAAGAAGAACTGCCGCACCCTCGAGAAAGCCTGGCGGCTCGACCAGACCACAGACAACAGGACCGCCCTCAAGCACGCCACCCGCAAATACCATCAGCTGATCCGCGCCACCAAGAAGTCAGCACTCAAAGAACGACTGTACAACAACGCCCACGACAGCAAGGAACTCTTCAGCATCGTCAAAGAGTTCTCCAACCCCAGCTCCGGAAACAACGACATCACTCCCTCGCAAGACCTCTGCAACTCACTCGCCTCGTTCTTCCACCGCAAGATCGCCGACATACACAACAGCTTCGACACACAGACCACGCACCCTACCACCGAACCAACGCCCGCCACCACCACCCTCTGCAACTGGACCCCGATCAGCACCAAAGACACCACCCGCATGATGAACTCCATCCACTCCGGATCACCAACAGACCCCTGCCCACACCACGTCTTCAACAAAGCCGATGCCATCATCGCACCCCATCTCCGGGACATCATCAACTCCTCCTTCCACACCGCCACCTTCCCGGAGAGCTGGAAGCACGCCGAGCTGAACGCCCTCCTGAAGAAACCAACAGCGGACCCCACCGGCCTCAAGAACTACCGTCCCATCTCGCTCCTTCCTTTCCCGGCCAAAGTCATCGAGAAGACCGTCAACAGACAGCTTGCCGCCTTCCTCGAGATGAACGGATCCCTCGACCCCTCGCAGTCCGGGTTTCGGGCCAACCACAGCACCGAGACCGCCCTAATCTCAGCCACCGACGACATCAGAACCCTGATCGACAACGGAGAAACAGCGGCCCTCATCCTCCCGGACCTCTCTGCGGCGTTCGACACTGTCTGCCACCGCACCGTAGTGAAGTGCCTCAGCAACGTCGGAATCCAAGAGAAAGCACTGGAGTGGAGCATCTCGTTCCTCACCGGAAGAACCCAGAGAGTCCACCTCCCCCCGTTCAGATCTGAGGCCACTGAAGTCATCTGCGGAGTACCACAAGGATCTTCCCTAAGTCCAACCCTCTTCAACGTCTACATGAGCCCCCTCGCAGCCATCGCACGACAACACAACCTCAACATCATCTCCTACGCCGACGACACCCAGCTGATCCTCTCCCTCACCAACGACCCCACCACTGCCAGAGCCAACCTACACGAAGGGATTAAGGACGTCGCCGTCTGGATGAGGAACAGCCGCCTTAAACTGAACTCAGACAAGACGGAAGTCCTCATCCTGGGATCATCACCCTCCGCCTAGGACGACTCCTGGTGGCCCCGGCCCTGGGCACCGCTCCCAAGCCAACGGACCACGCACGCAACCTGGGCTTCATCCTGGACTCCTCCCTGTCGATGACCAGACAAGTCAACGCCGTCTCATCCTCGTGCTTCAACACCCTGCGCATGCTCCGCAAGATCTTCAGATGGATCCCCATTGACCATCACCCAGGCACTCGTCACCAGCCGACTGGACTACGTGAACACCCTCTACGCCGGAACCACAGCCAAACTTCAAAAAAGACTCCAACGCATCCAGAACGCCTCCACACGACTCATCCTGGACATCCCCCGACACAACCACATCACCTTACACCTGAGAGACCTGCACTGGCTCCCCGTCAGCAAGAGAATCACGTTCAGACTCCTCACCCACGCACACAAGGCTCTCCACGACCTGGGCCCCAAGTACCTCAACGACCGCATGACCTTCTACACGCCCACCCGCCAACTACGATCGACCAGCCACGCCCTCGCCACCGTACCACGCATCCGCAGAGCTACCGCCAGAGGAAGATCCTTCTCCTACCTGGCAGCCAAGACTTGGAACTCCCTCCCCACCCACCTTCGGCGAACCCAAGACCATCTCTCCTTCAGGAAGCAGCTCAAGACCTGGCTGTTCGAGCAGTAACATACCCCTCTCCCCCAGCGCCTTGAGACCCTCCCGGGTGAGTAGTGCGCTTTACAAATGCCGTGATTGATTGATTGATATAGGGCGAACTTTACCCAAAGGTGTCAGACGCTTCAAAATAGAACCAAGTACGTTATATTAACTGAATTTTGCATATTTACACGTCACAGGTATAAATGAGAAAGAATAACAAGCATTGGCATAGCCAAAAGGTTTCGCGTTTAGGACCTTATAAGTGTTTACCCCTGCAACACTTGTTTCTCTCTCTTGCGCTGTGTGCTGGTGCGCAAAACTGACCGCAGGTTGGCCCGAACTGCTGTGGTAAATAAATAATTAATTACCGGTACTATTTTTGAATACAGTGAATAAAACAGATAGCTCAATAAATAAGAGACAGGATTCGAGGTATCGGAGTCTTACAGGCTTTAATCAGGCATAAGGGAAGGGACAGGAACGGGATAGCCTGCACGGAAATAGAATGAAGGCAGCTGCAATGCTTCATCGACATTGCAGCATATATATAGTAAAATACATTTCATTACATTGCATACAATAGGCGTAGCAGTAGGCGTAACTCGTAGCAGTCGCGAAAGATAAGAGTAAAATGGGTGTAACAAGAAGGCGTGTACAGGGCGTATACATAGACATGTGATGTAGACGTCACAAAAGTGTCATAAATGGGGCGGAAACATGGAGGGGGCTACCTGAGCAGCTGGGACCTTTAACCTAGTGGTGCGCGCAAACGGGCAATGACGTGTTACCAGGGAGAACTGGGGGCTATGACTTCTGCGCTAGAAGAGGAGACTAAAGTCTGCGGTGTCAGAATGACATGTACCTATAGCATATCTGGTATCTTGTGTTTGGAGTACATGTTGATAGAATCCAAAAGTTATCAGGGCAAAAGCTACTTGACACTAAGACTGGTGCATGCGTAATTCTACATGTATTGCGTGTGCTAGTACTATTCTATGAATATTAATACAGTATTTCTCTTATATAGAGACAGAAAGACTAGACCATGGCTGAAACTGTTGATGCGATTCAGTAGCTTAGGAATGCAGAGAAGGAGGGCTGGACTGATAACTAGAAGCATAACATACTCTTGGCAGACAGACAGGCAGAGCCAGGCCGGGCCGGGCACTGTGAGGCAGGAAGTAAGTGAAGGGTCAGGGATGCAGGTGGGGGCTGCATCGCTCCTCGGAGTGGGTTCAGGAAACTGGAGCTGAATCTGATGTCCGGGCCCTTTTGAGGCCTAGGAACGGGGACAATTCAATGGATTAACGTGCATGCTGTAAAATGTGGCAACATAGGCCTAATACTCGTTGCTTTCACGAGAACTGGAAACTGGCATACTAGAGTTGGACACAACTATAATTGCGTCTTGAATCGATCATAGGGGAATACATGCATATCGATCATGCACATATAGCATAAGATGGGGAACACGTAGGCACATATAACATGGCAAAATTTACTTTTCCACATTCCCTCCTTGTGCCCTACGTTTCCATCAGGAAACATCAATATTCATGATACCATCTATCTGTTCATATAGCATCATTTGCTCGTCTCGAATTGTCTTGGAACGGGATTTAGGACTAGGAATACAAGAGGTAGCACACATGCCGCAAATCGCAGGGCCACATTGTAAACAGAGGCAGCAACTGAATATGATCATTACTGCAATACCCAGGAATGACAATACTTTCCATCCCCAGGCAGATATGATACTCCAGAGCCAACCGGACCATGTCCAGGTGCCTGGATTCTGGTGTAACTGATGGGCAATTTTATGAAGTCTGGTTATAGCTGAATAAACAGACGGCGCGTTATTAGGAATGAAAATGCAGCAACTAGATCCGATGACTCTACAAGCTCCTCCTCTATCGGCCAGTATGACGTCAAGAACGAGACGATTTTGGAGCACAACAAAACGCATAGCAGATTGTTCCTCAGTTAAATTACCTAGAGCGGAAGTAGTCTCATTCACTACTGCTTCAAGGGTTCTGGTTAACCTACGTATTAACTTACTATTCTGGATAGGACCTATAAAGAAAAAGAAACCTTTATTGAAGTCTTGGTATTGTTCTAGAGTAGTTTCAGTTTGATCGACAATTGGGGACTCAGTCTCCCTTTTAGGTCTAACGTGTACTAGATGTGTGTTTCTGTGATAATCGGATGGGGCTAGAAAAACTGGTGGCAGTAGGAAGGCAATGTAACATGTTCCATCCCAATCGAGGGGCAGACGAACATATGCAGTCTGACCACACACAAAATAAGAATGACGTGAGGCTTTGAAAATAGAGTTCCCACTGTCACTATACTCGACAATAGTAGTACAATCACTATGTCCTACACGTGCGGAACCATTCTTTCTGACACATAATTCGCCTTTGACTGGTAGTACTGAAATAGCAGGCAAATCTGAAGTAGTATCGGACTGAACATTCAGGACCATGAAATTCGAGGAATAATTACCTAAATCATATACTTCATTTTCTAGATCTAACCCTGTTCTATGGGAAAGACCTTCCTTATCTGGGAAACATGTTCGATTCAGAAGGGACATATCAGTGGAGGATGATGTTAACGTGGACCATGCTCCACACGAACCATTATGTGAGAACGGATAGGGAAAAAGTGGCAGAACTCCCTTCGGTGTCTGGAAAGGGGGGAGTCGACCACACACCCAACAATTAGTGGCATTGCTGGTCTGGTGTGAATAGTGCAACATTCGGATGAATGTGTTGTTACGCATAGCAAGACGATAGGATAGCTCGTGAGGAGGCAGATCACTAAATGTGTGCTCTACTGTAACATTAGAAAACATATGTACATGTGAAATTGGAAAACATAAATGTAAAGCATAACTTATGCATGTAACCATAAGACTCAAAAATAATAAAAAGAATAGAACGATAATACATCTTTTAGAGTTTTGACTAACTCTCTCACTGTGTGGGTCTGTCTCATACATGTCAGGAACCTGTCTAACCGTTTCACCCGAGAGGGACTTAGACAATTAAACTGGCTGACTTATTTTACTAGACCGGAGTTTGGCTTTATACTCCTGCTGCGGAGTTTTCTCTAACAGGGGAAGTTTGAACTCAGAGTCTGTCTTTGGGCAGTCTTTAAGAATAGGGCAGTCTTTGATAAATGTCTTTTGTCGTAATCCATGGAATTTCTTGATGTGACTGGTATGCACCCAGCCTTTGCGACCCTCAAGCTTGACGGCAGTCCTTGTTGTCAATAACACCAGCTGGGGCTCCTTCCAACGGGGCTCCAACGGACTTGAACAATCGAAATTGCGCACCAGGACGAATTCTCCCGGAACGACTTCATGCGGTTTCACCTCAGTGTTGTCTGGAAATGCAGCGGCAACCTGTGAACGACAAGAGTGTAGGGCAGACATCAAGGAAGCTAGGTAATCTGTCAGCATATTACTGGAAACGTCTGTAATCTTTCGGGGCATAGGTGTACCCCACATGTTTGGAGGGCGGCCGAATACGACCTCGTAAGGGGACAGACCTGATCTGGAATGTGCAACCATTCTCATATAAAAAAGAGCAACTGGCAAGGCTACTAACCAATCTACACCTTTTTCTGTACACACTTTAGCAATGCGGATTTTCAAAGTCTGGTTATGTCTCTCTACGAGACCGGCTGCTTCAGGATGGCGCACACAATGGAACTTCCACTGGTACCCTAACAGAAGGGAAACTTGTTTCATGAGCTCGGATGAGAATGGCTGGCCGTTATCTGAATACACGACCCTAGGTAGTCCATAGCGGGGAAAATACTCACGAACCAACTGCCTGGCAGTGGTCGCAGCTGTGTAATCTGGAACTGGATATGCTTCTGTCCACCTGGACAAAGCGCATACAACTACGAGGACATCGCTCCATCTGAATATAATCCATCTGGAGGACTTCAAAAGGGTGGTCAGGAGGTTGGAATCCACCTTGTTCCACCGGGACACTTTTACCTGGATTGAACTGTCAACATATCATACAGGTACGTACTTTCTGCTTGGCTGCCGCTCGTAAATGCTTGTTGAACCAAAGGTTCTGAATACTGTCTAACATAGCTTTTTCTCCTAGATGTGCTGGACTATGTGCGGTATTAATAATGACTTGAACCATAGAGTCGGGGAGAAACCATGTGGCTTTTCCCTTCGTCAACCATCCTTGATCTGTCTGGACCCCTCCTAGTTCGGACCATTTCTTGACTTCTTCAGGAGTAGCATGTGACTGTATGTCTATTACATCTTGTGTAGGGTCCTTAACTGTCATACAAGTAGTCTGATCTGGAGTGAGTGTCTGGGTCGTGTTAACTGGAATGTCTGGAGTCTGAGCTGTGAGCTTGGCTGTTCGATCTGCTAGATCGTTACCTTGGGAAATGATGTCAGTGACTTTCGTATGTGCCTTGCACTTCATGATAGCGATAGCTGTCGGTAAATGTATTGCATCTAACAGAGCTTGGATGAGGAGACCATGCTGGATCTTTGTTCCATGAGAGGTCATGAAACCTCGTTCCTGCCAGAGCACTCCAAAGTCGTGTACGACTCCGAATGCATAATGTGAATCTGTGTATATGTTTACATTCAGGTTCTTGGCACGTATGCAGGCTTGGGTCAGAGCGACTAGCTCTGCTGCTTGAGCAGACAGGGTGTCAATACGATGTGTTTCTATAACTTCGGTGTCAGTAGTCACTGCATACGCGGCTACTAGTTCTCCTGTACTTGTTCTCATACATGAACCATCCACATAAAGTGTCAGGTCGGCATCAGGTAATGCAATATCTGTCAGATCTTGTCTTGGCTTTGTCATAGTGTTAACAACTTCCACACAGTCATGTGTGGCAGGATTTGAAGTAACTGACGGTAACAGTGTAGCAGGATTTAGAATGTTGCAGCGTCTGATTTCTATGTGTGGCTGAAATAGTGTCAGTTCATAACCTGTTAAACGTGCAATTGTCAAGTGCTGAGTCTGTGTTCGGTTTAAAAGAACTTCCACGGAGTGTGGAACTTGTACTGTCAGGGAGTGTCCTAACACTATGGAATCACTTTGTCTGATAGCTAGAGCTGTGGCTGCAACTGATTTGAGGCACGCAGGCAGAGCCTGGGCCACTGGATCTAATGTGCTCGAAAAATAAGCACAGGGCTTGTATTGTCCTGCTTGATCTTGTGTGAGAACAGATAATGCAGTACCATCACGTTCTGTGACAAAAAGTGTAAAAGGCTTACTGTAGTTCGGTGATGCTAGAACAGGTGCTTGGCATAAGGCTTTCTTTAACTCATTAAAAACAAGTGTATGTTCCTGGGTCCAAGGGAGGACAGTCGATGTCGCTGCCTCCTGTGTCGTTAACTGTATCAGTGGCGTGGCTAGAAATGCATACTGAGGAATCCATTGTCTGCAGTAAGAAGTGAGGCCGATAAAAGCTCGTACCTCCTTCTGTGTCTTGGGCTGTGGAAGACGTGCTATTAACTGGATACGGTCAGGTGTCAACTGCCTACCCCACTTGGACAGTAAGTGTCCCAAGTAGACCACTTGCTGGACACAGAATTGCAATTTGGAAGGGGACACCTTGTGCCCCATCTCGGCCAGAAAATACAGAACTGTAAGTGACGCTCGCTCGCAGTCACATTCAGAACGGGCTGTGATCAGTAGATCATCGACATACTGGAGCAGGGCAGTGTCAGTTGGCATGTGAATATTGTCTAGTTGTCTCTTAAGTGCTTGACTGCAAATACTAGGGCTTTCTGTAAAGCCTTGAGGTGCTCGTGTGAATTTATAGCTTCTTCCGTTTAAACAGAAACCGAAAAGGAACTGGCTGTCTGGATGAATGGGGACACTGAAGAATGCGTTCTTGAGATCGATAACTGTGAAGAACATAGCTTCAGAATCAATGGCTGTCAAGAGGGATGAAATATCTGGGACTACTGGATACTGGGGTATGATACATTTATTAAGTTCTCGAAGGTCAATCACTAATCGATATACTGGAGGTGCATTTGGATCAGTACGTTTCAGGACTGGAATGATAGGAGAATTACATACATTGGAGTCAGTTTCTACAACCACTCCTTGAACAATAAGTTCGTCAATAATTTTGGATAAGGCTGCTACAGCCTCAGGTGGCAATTTGTACTGTCTGATTCGTGGTAAAACCACACCTTGCTTTAGAGTCACACGATGGGGTGTGATATGCATACAATCTACATCAGTTGGACCTTGCGCCCATAAATGCTGTGGTACATTCAATAATCTTGGATCAAAATCACGTAATACATAATGACCTTTGAAATCTCGCAAGAACAGGCGGACCCCTTCTGGGGAACAACAAATGACTGCTCCTAATTCTTTCAATGTCTTAATGCCTAACAAATTTTCTGGACAAGATTTCGTGAGTAACAAATCAGTAGTTCGGGACAATGGACCGACTTCTAGAGTAACTGGTTTCGATATTTCATTAACAATAGGCTTTCCTGAAAATCCAAGGGAAACATTTCTAGAGCCTGAGAGCGGAGCCCCTGGAACCTCGTCATGACTGATGGTAGTCCTACTTGCCCCTGTATCAATCAGAAACTTTCTGTCTTTCCCTAATACTTGACTGTGTACATAGGGACCCTCTTGATCTACAGGTATCTCGATGAGAGGCAAGCGTACCTCCCTCTCTAGGCTGTTTCATGAATACAGCTGATAATCTGGATACTCTGTCTGGGCATACTGGTACATCTGCTGTGTAACATGCTGTGTTGCAGCGATAGGCTGCGGTGCTGTAACTGTCTGTTGTGCATTCTGTGGTGGCTGAGAAGTCTGTGAAACTTGTTCTTGTCTAGGCGGACGTGGTCTTTCTTTAGTTTTACCAGTAGCTATGTTGTGTTTCAGAACTGCACACTCGTTTATAAAATGACCTGGCTGTTTACAGTAATTGCAGGTCCCTTTAACGGGAGCTGCAGGATGACTGGCTTGATTCGGACCCCTCTTCTGACTGTCTTGTGGAACAGATTGTGCAACTAATACTTTCATTTTCGTGTCTTTCATACGTCTTCTTTCGTGTTCCTGCTCTTCCCTGATTCTGTTCTGGTGATACTGGAGCATTTGAAGCATCTGTGACGGAGTATTAGCTTGCCAGGTACTTTCTACTTTCAATACTCGATTTTTAACTTGTGGACTTGAATTCTCGACCAGTTTGGTAACAAAAAGATGAGGGTACGATTCACTACTTGTCTTCAGACCACTATTAATAATAAAACATTTTTCAAATCTAGAATAGAAATCACTAGTGTCTTCATCTTGTTTCTGTTTACAAGCTGAAATGGCATCCCAATCTTCCTTTTTCGTGGCTAGTAATCTTGGCAAAACTTGTATCAATAACTCGGGCAAATCTTTAGCTTTCTCCCCAAGACCGGTACCTGGTACTCGTGTATTATCTTCAGCTTCTAGAGCTGTATAATCTATCTTTTTCTCTCCCACCTCCCATTCTTTTTCCTTGAGTTTTTCATATACGCCCGCAGGCAACAGGACCTTTAACATTTTAATGATATCAGGATACGTGTATTCTCCCATACGGAGCATGTCCTTTAATTCACGGTGGAACCCTGCTGGATCTTTATCGTGACAGGGAATTAGCTTTTTCATCTCTAAGAGTTCCATTTTTGTGATGGGGGTGTAAACAAATACTCGTTCTAGATCACCACCCGTTGTCCTAACTGGGTGTACTTCTCGTAACGGATTCTGTCTATCTATGTAAAATGATTTACTTTCTGGAGATGAGACGTGAATGAAATGTGGATTCAGAAACGTTCGATATTTGTGGCGCTGTTCTAGAATGACACTAATTAAATCAGTACCTAGACCTCTCCATCTGTACTGGAGTAACTCGTTCAAAACATCATGTAGCGGACCTGGATCAGAATGCTGTTCCTCATACAGTGTAATGAGGTGCTGGATCATATACATACCCACCAGTCGCTGCTCGGCTGGGGGCAGTTTCAGAAACGTTTGTGCCACTATTTCGTCTGGAAAAGTGGTAGAATCAGTAGTCCACCGGACCGCTGATCGGGCTAGTTCTTGTTCATGCATTGTACTGAGCTCACTATAGCCTATTCGTGATTTCAGAATGTGATCGGTAGCTTGGAATACTTGCTCAAGAGAACCTTGTTCTGGTGCTGGAGGAGGGAAAACTTTCTTGTGATCTGGGCGTGAATGTCGGGTCGGAAAATCTAGTTCTACCTACATACGCTATTCTGGAGGGATTCTCGTCGTCTACCTCTTCAGTAGAAGAGTTGTCTTCTTTCTCGGTTGCTTGTGTTGCTTCTCGATTCTCGTGTAACTTTATTATTTCCCTACGAATTTTCTTGTACATACTCTCTATACAGTTTTGTGTCCTGTGTCTTCCCTCGGCTATATTGTCACTCCACCTGGTCAGGACTTTCATTTCTTCTTGGTCTTTTTCCGGATAATCTTGTTCTCTTATTAAACAGTTAATTAAAAACTTTAAAAGCATGAGCTGAGTCTCGACTTTTCTTTGAGCCATGGCGTCGCGAATACTTTCTGGATTCACTCCTGTACGGATAAAACGATATATTCTGTCTAGATGTTCTCTCATATCGGGCAGGGTGTCCAAATAGTCGGTCACCCGTCTTAAACGTAATGAATATATGACCATAGTACCATCGCCTGGAACTGGATCATAACGACATTCGGTAAGTGCTCGCTTGATATCTGTGAATGTATGAACTTTTGGCGTACGCTGTAACGCTAGTTCATGTAGCGTCATACGTCTGTGTTGAGGCGGGGTACGAGGAGAATCTCCCCCCGCGGCTCCTAAACTAGAATCGTCGGTGTGTACTGTACGTGCTGGGAGAGTGACTGATGTAGCGGGTACATGTACTGTGGGCTGGGGGGGGGTGCTGTAACAGATGCTGCAACAGGTGCTGTAACGTGAACTGTATCCACGGCCCCGGTGGCTGGAGGAGCAGGAATTACATTATTTACGGGAGCAGGCGGACCAGGATTTGCATATTCTGGGACTGTATCGTCCAAATAGGACGAGAGAAAAATATCAGCTGCGGTCGGTTTGTGACGTAGCTTAATCGGGACCAATGGCGGCGGAAAATTACATGGTGCTTCCGGGGTTGCTTTTGGCAAGCCCTCTGCAAGAAGAGGATACATACCCTTAATAAGGGCATTTCTCTGTCTGTCTGACTGTTCTGCTTTAACTCGTTCACCTACTTCGATTAATTCTCTTTCTTGGGCTCTTTCTGAGGATTCCCTACTTAATTCTGTTCTTCTGATTTCTTTTTCGGTTCTTTTATGAGATTCTTTGCGCCATAACTCGATGGCATCTTTCTGGGACTGTCTGGCTTTCTTTTTCCATAATGCTTCTTCTACTCGCATGATGCACTCGGCATCCCATGTACCTGATATGGGCCATCTATATTTCTCTTCTAACTCCTTGGTATAGTCCACCCATAAATCTAGATATAATATGGCACCTAAGCCATGCTTATGATACATAAAATGTCCGGGACTGTCCCTAGGCGGGACAGGAACTGCTTCCTCGAGTAACCCTTTTCTGGTCTTTATCTGACGTAACTTGGAAAACAGAGGCATTCTATACTTGAATCCGAACACAATACAATACACGATAAACACAGTAATGAATAGAAAAACAAATCACTCATACCACGACATTGAAAACATATTGAATAACATTTAGAATAACAGTTCGGACAGAATATTACCTGGTGTACTGAAAACAGAACATATGAATTTCTCGAGAACGAAACTTACTAGAATTACTAGATGCACTGCTAAAACAGTACGAAACATACCGGTCCCATAAAGAGACACGTCAGGACCCGTGTCCACCTAGGTGAACACTTCGGACTGGATCTGTGTACCCAAACCCACTGGACCAGAGACAAATTAATTGACCCTGTCTAGATACTACCCCAGCAACGGTACTCACCGGGCAGCAAGAACGGAAGGCCTCGGACTGGACTGGACTGCTACGACGTCGGACTACGAACTTCGGACTTCAGTTACAGGTGGGCCTCCGGATACCTCGGACCTTGTACTCTCGGCTTGGGCTCTGGTCGGGACTCGCCGCGTTCCTCACCGCCTCGTCTGGATGCTGGACCGCAACCTCCGTCTCCTCCGTGGGCCTGAGGGATACTTGAAGCAGAAATATCTGCACGTGCACGGTATGGTTCCGTCACGGCTGCAGAAGGTCAGGGGGCATGCGTGGCTTCGCCGGCGCGTGGGGAAAGGGCAAGTCCCTATTCGGGTGCCATTATGTGGTAAATAAATAATTAATTACCGGTACTATTTTTGAATACAGTGAATAAAACAGATAGCTCAATAAATAAGAGACAGGATTCGAGGTATCGGAGTCTTACAGGCTTTAATCAGGCATAAGGGAAGGGACAGGAACGGGATAGCCTGCACGGAAATAGAATGAAGGCAGCTGCAATGCTTCATCGACATTGCAGCATATATATAGTAAAATACATTTCATTACATTGCATACAATAGGCGTAGCAGTAGGCGTAACTCGTAGCAGTCGCGAAAGATAAGAGTAAAATGGGTGTAACAAGAAGGCGTGTACAGGGCGTATACATAGACATGTGATGTAGACGTCACAAAAGTGTCATAAATGGGGCGGAAACATGGAGGGGGCTACCTGAGCAGCTGGGACCTTTAACCTAGTGGTGCGCGCAAACGGGCAATGACGTGTTACCAGGGAGAACTGGGGGCTATGACTTCTGCGCTAGAAGAGGAGACTAAAGTCTGCGGTGTCAGAATGACATGTACCTATAGCATATCTGGTATCTTGTGTTTGGAGTACATGTTGATAGAATCCAAAAGTTATCAGGGCAAAAGCTACTTGACACTAAGACTGGTGCATGCGTAATTCTACATGTATTGCGTGTGCTAGTACTATTCTATGAATATTAATACAGTATTTCTCTTATATAGAGACAGAAAGACTAGACCATGGCTGAAGCTGTTGATGCGATTCAGTAGCTTAGGAATGCAGAGAAGGAGGGCTGGACTGATAACTAGAAGCATAACATACTCTTGGCAGACAGACAGGCAGAGCCAGGCCGGGCCGGGCACTGTGAGGCAGGAAGTAAGTAAAGGGTCAGGGATGCAGGTGGGGGCTGCATCGCTCCTCGGAGTGGGTTCAGGAAACTGGAGCTGAATCTGATGTCCGGGCCCTTTTGAGGCCTAGGAACGGGGACAATTCAATGGATTAACGTGCATGCTGTAAAATGTGGCAACATAGGCCTAATACTCGTTGCTTTCACGAGAACTGGAAACTGGCATACTAGAGTTGGACACAACTATAATTGCGTCTTGAATCGATCATAGGGGAATACATGCATATCGATAATGCACATATAGCATAAGATGGGGAACACGTAGGCACATATAACATGGCAAAATTTACTTTTCCACACTGCAACCACGGACTCAAATTAAGCACTGATGTCAAGGTCAGAAGGATTTGCAGTGCTTATAAGGAATCGGTGGATTTGCAGAGTGTTACGGGACAGTGGACTTGCAGTGTGAGGGCTTTAGTATGGTTTACAACATTGTGGGATTTGCAGAAGCTGTTAGAGGTCTTCATGTACTGCTGGCATATACTTTCACAAAGCACGTTACGGTTTTATATTTTGCTCTCACTATTGTTCGTGGGTATGTAGCAAGTTTGGCCGTCTGGTCGTTGCTGTGGCAACACCATAGCCACTTACACTTGGTGCTTGTTTGTTTCTTATGCTTCTTGTTGTGCAGCCAACACATTTGTTGCATTTCAGACTATGGGAGTGCCTGGGCATATTAAAACCAAGTATTTTTAGGAGGAGCTAGAACTCTGAGTTACTATGCATTACACGCATATATTTGTGATATGAACATATATTTGGCCTCCTCTCACCCCTTTCTTCTGCCTCATGCTATTGTAATTCTCACTAATCGAAATTAACACCCATACTATTCTATTCATTCACCTCCCAAATCTTAAAAACTGCTCTTTTCCTACTAACACTATGCTTTAAACTACTACACAGCTAACAAAACAATTCTAACTGCATACAACTACAACATATCACAAATATACACTAAATAATGCAAAACTAGAATACATTACCATTAGCAAAGCAAATGGGTTTAACTTAATTAAAGGCGAGACCTGTTGCATTTTCAATGCTTGTTTTTTACAGCATTTGGTACCTAAATTGAGCCAATGACAAAGAGACATAGGAATAATGACAGGACATTCAGATTTGGACATCAAATCTGTCAGTGGTTAGTCACGGAGTCTGTGGTTGATACTGTTGCTTACTGTTCATCTCTGAGGGCCTGAGACACTCTTTCCAATGGAATGCCAGTTATTTGTTGTGTACAGCTATGTCTTCATGTAGGACAGAACATTAGGCAAGGACTTGATGAAGCTGTACCATGTCTCAGCCTGTGGAGCCATGCACAGTCTCCCAGTTAAGGTTTGCACCCATAGTTATAGCCTAAATCTGTGTCTTCTTAATTCTATCCATAATTAATTCCCTAACCCCAATTTCTTCCATAGGAATGCACCTATATTTTTAGGTGATCTCATTAAATTGATTGAATTGATACAGTGTTTTATCATATAATCCTGCAGCATTTGTACCGCAAACGATAACCCTCAGGAGGACCAAAGAGTTTTCTGGCTGTTTGATTAAGAAACGTTGTAGCGCGGCATAACTGGCAGAGTGTTTGCTCGCACTGACCTAAATGTAGTATGTTTGGTGTCATAACTGAGGTTGAAGGTGTGCTCCAATTGAGATGTAATCAATCTGTAGAAGCATTTATGAATGGAAGTGAATGTGAGTGAGAAATAGCTCAACGGGTTGCCTACATCTCCTGTTACATCCTATCACCTGCACCTAATGTGCCATTTGCTAGGGAGCAGTTAGTCTTTGCTTTTTGGTGATCTTGACAATTGTTGATTATCCTTACTCGTTCCAGGAGGGTTGACCAGAGTTTGAGATCTTCTGAAATTGAACAAGTAGTGGAGTTATGTCAATTCTTCAATGGATTCCACACTGGTGGATCATAAATATTCCATTGTTTAAGTCCAGAGACTGCTAGAGGTGACAGACCAGCCTACAAATGCATTTAAATATGTTTGCCTCCCTTTGACGACTGAGAGGGTAATTGGAATCAAATAAAAAAACACATTAAGCACTTGGTAGCTTATAGACAGCATTTGCTTGCGTAGGGATTTGTTGCATGTCGACGCATGCAGCCTTAGCTGTGGTGCACAAATGTCCTTCTTTGCCGCACACAGTGGATCATAAGTGCGGTTATCTTGCAGGCAACAGGGTCATTATTTGAATGGTGTAGCAGGTGCAGTGGCACTGTGCCCAAAAGTAATCAGAACTCCTGTAAACACCTAATGTTTTGCTATATTTTACAATTAAACAGGCAGTCACAAGTGCAGTTATCTTTCAGGCACTAGGGTCATGATTTGAATGGTGCAGCAGATGCAGTACTATCGGGCCAAAAAGTTGGCAGAACTCCTCAAAACACCTATAATTGCTAAATGTTACTACTAAACAGGCAGTCACTATTGCAGTTGCATTGCAGTTGAAAGAGGCTTGAATGAAATGGTGCAGCCTTGTGCAGTGGCACTGGGGCCAAACTTTGTTATAACTACACTAAACACCAAATATTGCTATATTTTACTACTAAACAGGCAGTCACAAGTGCAGTTCTCTTGCAGGCAAAAGAGTCATTATTTGAATAGTGCAGCAGGTGCAGTGGCACTGGGCCCAAAAGTTGTCGGAGCTCCTCTAAACACCTAATAATGCTATATTTTACAGCTAAACAAGCAGTCATAAGTGTAGTTATCTAGCAAGCACTAGGGCATGATTTCAATAGTGCAGCGGCAGTGGCAGTGGGTCAAAAAGCCCCAGGCACCCCACTAAACACCAAATATTGATATATTTTATTCCTAGACAGGCAGCCGCAAGTGCAGTTACCTTGCAGACAACAGGGTCATGATTTGAATGGTGCAGCAGGTGCAGAAGCACCGTGCACAAAATTTGCCAGAACTCCTCTAAACACATAATATTGCTATATTTCACTACTAAACAGACCGTCACAATTGCAGTTACCTTGCAGTTAAAATAGACTTGATTTGAATGGTACAACAGGTGCAGTGGCACTGGGGCCAAAAGCTCTAAGAGCCCCACTAAACCTAGATTATTGCTAAATTGTACTACTAAACAAAAAAGTCACAAGTACATTTATCTTGTAGACAATATGTTCATGATTTGAATGGTGAGCAGATGCAGTAGCACCAGGACCAAATCAATCAATCAATACATTTGTAGAGCACGCTACTCACCCGTGAGGGTCTCAAGGCGCTGAAGGGAGAGGGAGGGGGGTGCTGCTATTGCTCGAATAACTAGGTCTTGAGGTGTTTCCTGAAGGTGAGATGGTCCTGGGTCAGTTGTAGGTGTGCGGGGAGGGAGTTCCAAGTTTTGGCTGCCAGGTAGGAGAATGATCTCCCTCCGGTGGTGGTTTTGCGAATCCGTGGGACGGTGGAGAGGGCGAGGCTGGTGGAGCGGAGCTGGCGGGTGGGGGTGTAGAACGAGAGGCGGTTGTTGAGGTATTTGGGGCCCATGTTGTGGAGCGCTTTGTGTGCGTGGGTGAGCAGCCTGAACGTGATCCTTTTGCTGACGGGGAGCCAGTGCAGGTTTCTCAGGTGGGCAGATATGTGGCTGTGGCGGGGGATGTCGAGGATGAGTCGTGCGGAGGCGTTCTGTATGCGTTGAAGGCGTTTCTGAAGTTTGGCTGTGCTTCCTGCGTATAGAGCGTTCCCGTAGTCCAGTCGGCTGGTGACGAGGGCCTGGGTGACCGTCTTTCTGGTTTCGGTGGGGATCCACCGGAAGATCTTTCGGAGCATGCGCAGGGTGTTGAAACATGAGGACGAGACTGCGTTGACTTGCTTGGTCATCATGAGGGAGGAGTCCAGGATGAATCCCAGGTTGCGTGCGTGGTCCGTGGGTGTCGGTGCGATGCCCAGTGTCGTGGGCCACCAGGAGTCGTTCCAGGCGGATGGGGATTGTCCGAGGATGAGGACCTCCGTCTTGTCCGAGTTGAGCTTCAGACGGCTGTGCTTCATCCATTCTGCGACCTCTTTCATTCCGTCCTGGAAGTTGGCTTTGGCGGTGAGAGGGTCTTTGGTGAGGGAGAGTATCAGTTGGGTGTCGTCGGCGTAGGAGATGATGTAGATGTTGTGTTTGCGTGCGATGGCGGCGATGGGTCTCATGTAGATATTGAAGAGGGTTGGGCTGAGTGAGGAGCCCTGGGGTACGCCGCAGATGATCCTGGTGGCCTCTCAGTGGAAGGGAGGGAGGCGGACTCTCTGGGTTCTGTCGGAGAGGAACAATGTGATCCAGTCCAGGGCCTTTCCTTGGACCTCAGTGTTGTAGAGGCGGGTTATTAGGGGGCGGTGGCAGACGGTGTCAAAGGCTGCTGAGATGTCCAGGAGGATGAGAGCGGCTGTCTCTCCGTTGTCCATCAGGGTCCTGATGTCATCGGTGGCTGCGATGAGGGCGGTCTCGGTGCTGTGGTTGGCTCGGAATCCGGATTGGGATGCGTCGAGCGAGTTGTTTTCTTCGAGGAATGCAGTCAGCTGTTTATTGACGGTCTTCTCAATTACTTTGGCCGGGAAGGGGAGCAGAGAGATGGGGCGGAAGTTCTTGAGGTCTTTGGGGTCCGCTGTTGGTTTCTTCAGAAGGGCGTCGATTTCTGCGTGTTTCCAGCTTCCAGGGAAGGTGGCTGACGTGAAGGAGCTGCTAATGACGTTCCGGAGGTGGGGTGCGATGATGTTGTCGGCTTTGTTGAAGATATGATGAGGGCATGGGTCGGAGGGGGAGCCGGAGTGGATGGTGTTCATGACGCGGGTGGTGTCTTCAGTGCTGACGCGGGTCCATGCGCTGAGGTTGGTGGTGGGGGTCGTTGGTTTGGTGGCTGGGGGCAGAGTCTGGGGTCCGAAGCTGTCGTGTATATCTGCGATCTTGCGGTGGAAGAATGTGGCGAGGGAGTTGCAGAGGTCTTGCGACGGTGGGATGTCGTTGTTGCTGGCGCTGGGGTTGGAGAGCTCTTTGACGATGCTGAAGAGTTCCTTGCTGTTGTGGGAGTTGTTGTCCAGCCGCTCTTAGAACAATGTCCTTTTGGTGGTGCGGATCATCTGGTGGTATTCGCGGGTGGCGCTCTTGAGGGCTGTCATGTTTTCTGATGTCCGTTTGTGGCGCCAGGCTTTTTCGAGGGTTCGGAATGATTTCTTTGCGATTTTGAGGGCGTCTGTGAACCATGAGGTTTTTCTGTTGGTAGTCTTGCCTGGGGGTTTCTTCAGTGGAGTGAGGTCGTCGGCGCAGTTGGTGATCCACTGTGCGAGATTGTGTGCTGCATCGTTGGTGTCAGGGGTGTCGACAGGTGGGTTCTGGCTCAGCGATGTGGTTAGCTGGTCTGTGGTGACTTTGCTCCAGCATCTGCGGGGGATCTGTAGCGTCTGGTGGTGGGAGGTGGTTTTCTTGACGGTGAAGTGGATGCAGCTGTGGTCGGTCCAATGTAATCCGGTGGAGTGGCTGAAGGAGACGTGGTTGCTGGTGGAGAAGATGGGGTTGAGTGTGTGGCTGGCGAGGTGGGTGGGCGTGTCAACCAGTTGCTTGAGTCTGAGGTTGGCGAGGTTGTCGAGCAGGGTGGTGGTGTTGTTGTCGTTGTTTTTCTCCAGGTGGAAGTTCAAGTCCCCTAGGAGGATGTACTCTGGAGAGGCTAAGGCGTGCCGGCTGATGAAGTCGGCGATGGTTTCGCTGAATTGTGTCTGTGGGCCCGGGGGTCTGTAGATGAGTGTACCTCTGAGGGTGGTTTGGGGGTCGGTGTAGATCTGGAAATGTAGGTGTTCGGCGGCGG
Organism: Lissotriton helveticus; assembly: GCF_964261635.1. Lineage (NCBI taxonomy): Eukaryota > Metazoa > Chordata > Amphibia > Caudata > Salamandridae > Lissotriton > Lissotriton helveticus. The sequence goes on from NC_136070.1 coordinate 139,108,520, forward strand.
TGAGTGTGTCTTCGGCGTTGGTCGTGACGCTGATGGTGTTCCTGTAGATGATGGCGATTCCTCCTCCGGTTTGGTTAACGCGGTCCTTTCGGGTGATCTTGTAGCTGTCCGGGATGGCTATGGCGAAGTCGGGGGCCGAGGAGGCGTTCATCCAGGTTTCCGTGAGGTAGGCGACGTCTGGTGCTGTTGTATCAAGGAGTTCCCAAAAGCTCTATGCACCCCACTAAAGGCCTAATATTGATATATTTTACTACTAAACAGGCATTCACAAGTCAGTTACCTTGCAGACAACAGGGTCATGATTTGAATGGTGCAGCAGATGCAGTCGCGCCGGCCCAAAAGTTGTCGGAACTCCTCCAAACATCTCATATTGCTATATTTTACTACCATACAGGCAGACACAATTGCAGTTATCTTGCAGTTATAAGGGGCTTGATGTGAATGGTGCAGCAGGTGCAGTGGCACCGGGGCCAAAATCTCTAGGGACCCCACTGATCGCAGAATTTTGCATAACTTTGCTTCTAAACAGGCAGTCACAAGTGCAGTTATCTAGCAGGTACTAGGGACTTGATTTCAATGGTGCTGCAGGTGCAGTGGAACCGGGCCTTACATTTGTCTGAACTCCTTTAAACATCAACTATTGCTATATTTAACTACTAAATAAGCAGTTGCAAGTACAGTTACCTTGCAGGCACCAGGGTCATGATTTCAATGGTGCAGCAGGTGCAGTGACACTGGGCCTAAAGCTCTAGGAACCTCACTAAACAACAAATATTACAATATGTTACTACTAAACAGGCAGTCACAATTGCAGGTACCTTACAGGCAATAGGGTCATGAATTGAATGGTGCAGCGGGTGTACTGGGACAGGGCCCAAAGTTGTCAGAACTACTCTAAACACATATTAGTGCTATTACATCAATTAATTATTTTATTTCATTTCTCAAAATTTTGCTATTACTTACCGGCACTATACCACTAGCAGCAGCACAATATGTTGCCTATTTGTACATAAACAAGTAATAACACTTTAACAGACTTTCTGTAACTTTTATTGTACAACTGCTCAGCAAGCTTCAACTTACAATAGAAAACAGCTTATTATTAATCACATAGGCGAAACGTAATGCATTTAACAATGCTTGCTTTTAGAAGGGAGCAAGCGAGACACAGGAGTAGGCACGCGGCTCCTCCGGACTTTTTAGAGCATAAGTAGTGCTCAGCTGGGGAGGCTGGAGGTTGCATTCACATCTGCCCCAGGCAGTTTATCTTTTAATAATTAGCAATCAGAGCACTTTTAGCAATCAGGCACTTTTACAATGCACTTTTCTGCTTCAGTAATCCAATAGACACACACGCCGGATTTTCCTGCACACTTTACTAGATTCTCTGCTCCTAGGAAACCCCAGGACGCTCATTGAGTGGCAGATTTACAAGCCCCTTGCGCCACTTTTGCGTCACTTTTAACATGGGAAAAGTGACGCAAAAGTGGCGCAGGTGGCTTGTAAATCTGCCGCTGAATGTTTTCGTTTCTTTGCACAGTGACGCAGGTTTAACCCCTCAATGATTCCCGGTCTCACTTACTTAGGTACAAGTCTGGAATATTTCGTCAGTGAAAAATTCTGAATGGGGAAAAAAGGGTCATTTTAAAATGCACTGGGGACCTGCGTTCTGGTAAAGGCATCATCCGGACCGGATCACTTAAGAGAAGTGAGCCCCAGGCCTGCAGATGAGCAGCCATTTACGTGATCCGCAATCTTATATAGCTCACAGAGCTGCCAAAAGCCACGTCAAGGCGCACGAAAGGGTTCTGGCTGTTTTAATATAAAACAATAACTTCTATACAGCTGCAGAACAACGAGCTAGGATATCCTGCCAGGATACCCTTCATTTGTAATTATATTTTAATTGTAATTATATTTTAATTGAGGCGCACTGTAAATCACCTTGACACTCGATTCGTGGCATTAGAACGAGAGAGCAGTGCAAAAGGAGCAGTGCTTTCACTACAATGCAAGGATTCTGCCTCAGAGCGTTGGGTCTGAGCCAATCAGCACTTAAACCTTTCGCAACCCATAAATAAGTCACCGTGGAATTATGCAAACCTTACAGAGCAGGAATCTGAGGAGGCACCTGGAGCCCCCTAGAGGAGGCTGTAGAAGAGGCAGACAGGAAGTCAGGCAGCCCGCACTCTGCTCTCTGTGTCACTTGTGCTTCTCAGCCTGTGCAGGTGATGGGTGTGTTTCAGAGACATTGTTGCTTAAGGGCGTACACGTGAGGGTTTGGAGTCCACGTTCCAGTGACATATATATGATCTTCGTCACAGTGACTCGTGTTTATTAGGGGGCGTGGAGGACAGTGCAGCCAGAGATGTTTATGTTTTTTGAAAGGTTTAAAGGCTTATTTTTTTTACACATGTAAAGTTTATAAACAACCTGATAAAGTATAAAACATCCAGAATTGTTACTCAATAAACATCATAAATAGCAAAAGGAAAAAGATTTTGTAACATTTTGTCATTAAAAGGTGGAGAAGCCGGAGCTGGCGGGGACGCCGAGCGTTGGTACGCGACCCCCTGACCCCCTTTACAGGACAGTGAGTCCCGGCTGGGACGGCGGTAGTACGGGCGGAGGCGCCCCCCCCGTTACACGCCGCTGCACCTGGCCCCGACCGCTGACGCACAGCCCCATTCTCGGGAATACTACCCCCCACTAGGAGGCCGAGCAGCCCGACGATCCAACACCGTCACCAACTCGGGCACAGAACATACCACGTCACCCCTCGGAGCAATACTTTTGTGAAGCGCCACGCAACGGACCGCAAGTGTCTTGCGCCCTCCACCACGCTGCTACTTGGGGAATGGTCGTCTCTTTCCGGACACCATATATACATGCTCTATCCTGAGGACTCTGCCCACCCACGCCATTCCTGCTCACCGGCCACTTTCTGCTGAGCCACAGCACAGGTACCCTACTGACGTCCCCACTGCGCCGGGGGCGGACCCCAAATAGCTGAGTGAGAGCTGCCGACCGGACGGAACTTTCGCCCTGGAACCGTAGTGAGGGCTGCTCTTCGCGACCTGCCTCCACCGCGAGCCGTGACCACTCACACGTGCCGCTTTGCCCATGTCTGGAGGAGTGAAGACGCGCACTGGAACGGGCGGAACATCTGTAAAGGGGAAACAAGCCAAACAGACGCCGGCCATGGATACCGATGTCAAATCCAAACTGGATAGTATGCTAGCTGTGTTGGAGCGGCTGGAAGAATCTCTACAACAAACTCGCACCTCCCTAGAACATAAGATTGATAGTGTGGCAATTGATCTGACCCACCTAAAAGCTGACCACAAAAAACTGCAAGATCGCACAACTGCGCTGGAAACCACGATAGCTGACCTGGGACCCCGCGCGGATCAGACAGACAAGCATGTTCGTGACTTGCTCAACAGAGTTGAATTTCTAGAGGAGCGGGCCGAGGACGCAGAAGGACGGGCGCGAAGGAATAACATTAGATTGGTTGGTGTGCCCGAAAAATGGGAAGGGGCGAATCCAGCGCATCATGTCGAGGAGTGGTTGAGGGACCTCCTGCCGGAAGGGTCACTCGCCCTATTTCGTGGTGGAGCGGGCGCATAGGGTGCCCACGCGGCCCCTCCCTCCGGGCTCTAACCTCCGGCCTTTGATCTTTCGCATACTTAATTGCAGGGATCGTGACGCCATTCTGCGCGAGTCCAGGAAATTGGGTGACGTCCGCATAGACAACGCTACGGTCATGTTTTTCCCAGAGTACACCATCCAAGTACAGCGGCAAAGACATTCCTTCCTGGAGGTAAAACGCAGGTTGCAACGCACAGGTCTCAAATACTCCCTCCTCTTCCCGGCGCGCCTACGAGTAGTGGCGCAGGATAAGACGCACTTCTTTACTAACCCCGAGGACGTTGAGGCTTGGCTGGATGGCGGAGTAGAGGAAGCACCTCGTCGAGCGCGAGGCACCGTCACACTGTCGCGCTCCCGGGGGCCGCGACGGCGGAGGAGACACGGATCACATACACCTCGGAACCCACAAGGCACGCCGACCCGCTCCCCCCCAGTGGAGCAGGTACTGCAGGAGCAACAAGATGCGCTACGAAGGGTGACGGAAATCAGCATCTCTCCTGTACCATCTTCTGACCCACACGCCAGCCCACGCAATTTCCCCAGCGATGACGAGGCGATCTACGGCCTCCCAGACTCCCAACACTCTGCAGACCCACCTGACGTCACGCCACAGACAGTAGATTTACTTGGCTAACGAGCGACATCCCACGGCTCCTCTCATCCTAACGAAACAGCGACTGCTTCATATATGGACCCCTGGTTGCTGTGAGATGTGAGTTGCTTGCTGACACTAGATGAGAGGAGGAGCCCTACTTGTTCCACATGGATTCAGACCGGCAGAGCGCAGTGGGTACTGTATGATAGACACTTCCAACACCTGGACTCTGTGAGTATGGCACCATCCTATCTCTTACTGTAATGACTAGTAGCCTGGTGTTCTCTGGCCTGACCTGGTTGGAGGGAGGTGTCGCTACACAGGCTTTCATGAGCTTTCACATCACGAACAGTTGCTTTTCACTTCTGTCATATCTGCCGGTGCCAGGCGAAGCTTGTTAAGGCACCACCTGCCCCATCCCGGCCCAGGGTGGGATGTTCCTTCTCTTGCAAATATTGTTGTTGAGTTGTTGCTGTGCCACCTTACTGTCACCCCCCTAGAACTGTCAAATTAGAAGCTCACTTTGACTCACTTGAGTGTTTGGACGGCAGCATGTTCCGCAGCCGACCTTTTGGTATTCGTTATTGTTCTCCCTCTTTTGAACACTGTTTTTTCCATATTACCCCTCCCTCTTGGAATCTGTCTGGGTTGCTCCCCAATGTGCAAGCAGTTGTGTATGGTCTGGGCGAGGGGAAGGGTGCTGGGGAGTCACTGGGAGGCTGCACTCCGGAGATTGGGTTTAGACGCCACATGTACCTTCTACCCCAGTGACGACAATGGCTGAAGTTAGGATATGTACATGGAATGGTAAGGGATTGCATACACCGGCGAGACGCTACCAGATTTACTCCTATCTGAAACGTCATAAATTTCACGTGGCACTATTGCAGGAAACACATTTGAATCAAACAGAGGTGAGCGCGCTTCGCCGCAGATGGCGCGGACAACTTTATGCCACTGAATTTTCCTCCTTTGCCCGCGGAGCGCTCCTGTGGGTCCGACCTGGGACCCCGTGGGTGGCTGCGGAAGTTCAAGTGGACCCAGATGGCAGATATGTGATAGCCCGGGGCAGATTGGATGGTCAACCCATAGTACTGGCATCAATATATTCCCCAAACACTGACCAGGGTGGTTTCCTTAATCGCCTCTCTACAGTGTTGGCGACCTGGCATGGGGTCCCCTGGATACTGGGGGGTGATTATAATTGCGTCCTGGATGCGACCATAGATAGATCTTCTCTGCCCCCGACAAATGCACCGACATATGCTGCCACGAAAGCATTAATTAACTGGGCGACACAGTGGGATCTGCATTGCTAGACGCTATCTTCCGCGAGTCCGTCCTCACACAAGCGGCCCAATATTTTGAGAATAATGCTGGCACGGCGTCCTCCCCCCAAATCGAATGGGATGCATTCAAAGTGGTTACCCGGGGACATTGCTTGGGCACACAGGGCTGCATACGACGACAGTTGGAGGGCAACTTGACGAGACTGGAAACTACATTACTAGCTCATGAACAGGACGCGGTGGGTGGCTCAGGTGACCCTCTGATGGAAGCAAAAACAGAACACGAACGCCTTCTGGAACATCTGCTTTGTCTCAACTTCGCTGCCCACTCTGCCCTCACACATCGCCAAGGCGACAGGCCTGGCAAACTGCTGGCCTGGCTGATTTCACGGGAAGACCGCATGACCCCAATATCGGCAGTACGGGTGGAGGGGAGGGGGTTACTCTACACGCAACGCCAAATACATGAAGCGTTCATAACCCATTATACAGCCCTATACCGCTCTCGACTCAACAACCCACCTCCCAACATAGCTGACTATCTCACACCCCTGCAGCTACCTACACTGACGGCTGCACAACAAGACGACCTCGGGGCATCACTTACTCCTGAGGACCTCCGTGACGCCATTTTCAACTTATCAAACGGCAAGTCTCCTGGCCCTGACGGCTTACCAGCTGAATTTTATAAGGCTGGCTCAGACATACTCATACCCCAGCTCTTAAAGGTATATGCTGCGGCTGTAGATGACTTCTCTCTCCCCGACGCTCAATGAGGCTACCCTCATTTCCCTACTCAAACCTGGCAGAGATGGTGAATTGCTGGGCTCTTACCGCCCTCTAGCCCTCCTTAACACCGATTATAAAATCCTCGCCTCTGCCCTTGCCCGGAGATTAGCCCCCCTGGTTCCGACACTGGTACATCATGATCAAAATGGGTTTGTGCCGACGCGTCACACCTCCTACAACATCCGCCGCCTATTCCGTATACACCTGCCGGGTGCCTGGTGTTGGACCTAGAGAAAGCGTTTGATTCGGTGGAATGGCCATACCTGCGGGCGGTCATGGATACATTTGACCTGGGGGACGACTACGAGACCATGGTTGGCTTATTGTACCACAGACCCACAGTTCGTGTCCGCACCGACACGTTGCTTTCCGATCCTATCCGTGTACAGAGAGTCACCAGACAAGGCTGCCCTCTGTCGCCCCTGTTGTTTTCATTGGCCATGGAACCCCTGGCCACGATTCTCCGGACTCGGGGTGCGGAGTGGGGTATTCCAATGGCGGATGGCCTCCACGTGACATCGCTGTATGCAGATGACCTCCTCCTCTATGTTAGAGACTTGACTAATGTCCCGGGGTCCCTCACTGACATCTTCCACACCTTTGAGGAGATGTTGGGCTTAAGAGTCAACTGGGCTAAATCTGGGGCCTATTCCTTTAGTCCGGACATCCCTGAAAGCGACATATACATTGGCGGCGAGAGGCTACAATGGTATCCCACGACATTTAGATACCTGGGAATCCACATCTACCGTAATCCTACGGATATCCTGGAGGGGAACCTGATGCGGGCGCTTGCTTCCATCCGGAGTCAGATTCGGTTCTGGAGAACTTTGCCCCTGAACGTGCCTAGCCGATTGACGCTCACAAAAATGATAGTCTTACCGAGGCTATTGTACTACTTTGCCAACATCCCCTCCTATGTCCCCAACGGGATATTCCGGGACCTTGAAGTCCTCCGCGGCTTAATTTGGAATGCGGGCCGACCACGGGTGGCACTGACGAAGCTATATCTGCCCACCGACTCGGGAGGCTTAGCGGTTCCCAACATGGAATTATATTACTTGGCGGCGCAAATGCAATGGGTGACGGGATGGCTAAGTGGCAGAAACCTGGGGGATACTGCCACGGACGACACTACCTGGTCTCACTCACAAATATGCGCCCTGTTCCATCCACTGGCCCGCCCCCCCCAGATACACCTAGCGGTGGCGCGCAAGTGTTTTCTGAGATGTCTACGGCTTACCCGATCAACTATACCATATGCCCCGATACTCCCACTGCTGGGCATCCCTACGGCCAATGGCGTACTGACGGAGGCGAAGTTGGGCAGTTGGTCCACCGCGGGTGTGGAGGCATTAGAAGATCTATATGCTGACGGAGCCCTCCTTCCCTTTGCGACCCTCGCGGAGGATACGACCCTCCCGAATGGGCAATTCCTATTGCATGCATCCCTCGTCCGCACGCTAACTGTCGCATGGGGCGACATATCTGAGGAACCACCGACACATTATTTCATGCAATACCTCTATGTTATGGGCAATGGCTCCCATGTAGTGCATTGGTTGGCGCAGGCCCTTCTGATTCACACGCAACCCACCATCACGCAGTTAAGGGAGAAATGGGCGGCAGACAGAGGGAGTGTTTGGACGGACAAGGAATGGGCGATGGTGCTCGCTGGGCCGGTTAACATCCCACGCAACCCCCGATTTAAAAGTATACAACTCTACATACTACACCGCGCCTATCTCACACCGGACAAGATCTTTAGATACTTCTCAGTCACAGATACTGCCTGCAGCCGCTGCTCCCGGGTGGGTGCAGACTTCTTACATATGCTCTGGTTTTGCCCCAACATCCAGCAATATAGGGATGAGGTTACAACGCTGGTCACACACTGCACCGGTGAATGCATACCGAGAACTTGGGAAGCCTGTCTTCTATAACTGTACAAACGCACTAAGCTCAACAAGGTGCCGGCCTGATATTGGGATCTCGGACTAATCACGGCCAAACGACTGCTTACAAAGCGGTGGAAGGCCGCCGCCCTCCCGCAGATACGACACTGGTGCATGTCCCTCACCAATTGGGCACGAGCGGAAGGCACGGTCTTACGATGGGAGGAGACAGCAGGGCTTAGGAAATTCCCCATTGCTCATTACTGGGATGACATCCTCCAATCCTTCCAACAGAAGTGCTTAGAACAGGGGATCACCTGAGGGTACTCGCAACTGACCTCCATGCGCTTATGCAGATCACTACGGGCTGCGCTTGTACCCACTGCTCCCTCCATCAGCTCGCTTCTCCCCTTCCCCCCTCCCGACTAGGTACTACGGGCTAAGACCCACACCCCTGTATCCCCTGCCATGCTGCGCGTCATACAACACGCCCTAACAGTGCACCGCCCACTCCGAGCTTCCCACACAGCGTGCCCTGCTGTCGGCGTCGAAGCGTTAGTGTTCCGCCTACACACACACACACGCCAACTCCTCACTTTCTGACTTGGACAAAACTGCCTCATAGGCTGTGCACTGTGGGCGGCCCCCTGGGTCCTCCTGTGGTGCCCCCCCCCGAACGGAAACGCCGACTCCATGATGCCCCTGATCCCCGATCATCAGACCTACACCCACATGAATGCTGCACTCCTACCCTTGTTTTCCCCGACCATGCACAAACACCCAACCAAGAGTCGTTTCCCCTTTGTATATAACCCCCCTCCAGTTGAGGTTTTGATGCTTCTTGAAGCAATAGTTCGGCTCCCTGATCAGACCATGGAAGAGGTGTGGCGCCGCGGCCAGGGCGACTGACGCTGGAATCTGGGGACCACGGTTCGATCCCCGGCTCCGGCGGCAGGTCAGCCCAGCACCATGTGACTCTGGGCAATAGCTCGCTTAATCTTCCCGACGGCCCCCCAGCGCCTAGAGACCCTTACGGGTGATTGTGCGCTTTACAAATGTGGACTTTACTTTACTTTACTTTACCTTCATACTTTAGTTAGCTAAGACATTGTACGTGCTACACGACCACCTTCACACACCATACCCTGCTCCACGCGCCTGGCCCCACTTCCCCTCTGTCCAGGGTTGACAATACACGATATCACCATAACACAGACGGGGGGACTGGCCGCCACGCACGCTTACTGCCCGACACTGGGTAGGTGAATCCGGATGGTATTTCACACCACCAGCTAACTTACTCAAACCACCACTATTGGGTGAAGCCACACACATGAGACCGCCAAGTGCGACGGACATGCCTGAGGCGGCTCCCGCCAAACGCTGCCGTCCTTCCGACATTCTTCCATAAGGTATAATCAAATATGCACTCATACATCCTTAACACATCTACGATGTTGTATCGCACAACACTTCCGCGTCGATGCCCCGCGTCGATACCCATAGACATGTTTACTAATCATATACGCTCATGGGTGCGGGCTGTCATCCGGCTAATGACCGTGACACCCCCACTATTACTCTACAAAATTAAAAACCTCACAGACCTATTTGTTCGATGAGATATGTGGTTTGCTAAACTATGAATGCTACACACGATACATATTACGCCGCCGGACCTCCGGGTTGTCGGCCAGACGGCTGTGTTCACCTTATACTGTTATGTGTAGTTATTGATTTACGCGGCTGGCCCCGAGGGGTTGTAAGCTGTAAGCTGTGTAAGATGCATTTAGTACAATAAAGGTCTTTAAAAAAAAAAATAATAATAATTAAAAGGTGGAGAAGGGGAGGGAAAAGGGTGGGAGAAAACAAGGCAAGGAATCATACATATATAAACGCAGTGAATATCAACTTCACAAGTTGCATAACTAATCCATATAATGAGAAATATCATAGGTCCTAAAACAATATTAACCAGTAGTCAATAATGAAGAAAAAGAAGCCGAGAGGTATATCTTCAAGGTAGCCATTTCTAACATTGTTCTGTAGGAAGGCGGCAACCATAAAGAGTCTCTATTATGTAAACATAGAAGAAGAAACATAAATATATCAAGTTATGATGGTGACAAACAGAATCCCACCAAGCCTTATATGAAATTTTAAAAGAGCATTTCCAATTAATTGCAATTTGTTGAAAGGCTAGTGCTAAAAATACATCAATCAATTTAGTTGTAGGAAAGTGTGGAGAAAACTCATTCATTAAAGTCCCTGAAAAGAAAGTAATGACATTAAAAGGTTGAGAAAGCTTGAATACCCATTTGATTTGAGCCCAAACCTTACTTCAAAATGATAAAGTGTTAGGAAACCAAAATAATATGTGTGTAAAATCACTGGCGGGAAAGTCACAAAACAAACATTTAATTGATTTGTCAGGAGAGAACTTCGCACAATTGAGGGGTGTGAGATAAAGCTTGTGATAAATAGAAAATAATGTTTGAGTGGTGCTGGCTGACTTGGAGACTTTGTAAATACGAAACTAAATCTTATTCCAAAATGGAATGTTCCAAGTAGTCCCTAACTTTTGTTCCCCGAAGAGTTCAATGTTGGAAGTGGTTCGTATGGTAGCTGAAGGCAGAAGCAATTTATAAATCATAGAAGCTTCGGGACCAGAAGGGAGGAAAGGAGACAAAATGGAAGTGCACTTAAGTATGGATAAATGATCTTTTAAAGTGAATATGCAGGGAAAAAGGAGTCAGAAAGGATTGTAGATAATTAAAAATGCGTCTGAAGTGAGGAAAATAAATAGGAACATGTCCTTGAAAGAACTGCGAAATCCACCTAATACCCTTAACTTTCCAAGATTTCCATGTGAATTTGAACCTGGTTATTATGCCATATAGGCATGGCTAAGAAGGTAGTCCGAGAGAGAATGACAGGAGGATATACTAACCGAAGTAAAGAACAAGTATGACGAAAAAGGGGAGAGGGGGAGTAAGGGATGATTTAGAGGAAAAAGATAACAACTTCTGTAGGCTGAAATAGTGAAGTAGTATCTTCTTGATATCCAGTCAAAGAGGATGGAAAGGAGAAGTGGACATTGAAGTCCAAAGGGAAGCTTGACGTAGACCAAAAGCTTTATGAGACCGACTGAAATCAGGAACATTTACCCCACCTTCCAATTTACATTTTTTGAGTAAAGAAAGAGAGATCCTAGCCTTCTTATTCCCCAATAAAAACTTAGGGAGAATCAAGTCAACCTTCTTGAACATATAATTAGCACACATACCGGCATCATAGAAGTAATATATAGTAACAGCGGTGAAAGCATCATCTTAATGGAATCCAAAAGTCCCCACTAAGATTAAAATAAAATTAATTCTATGATGCTGCTAATTGATCCATAAGAGAAATTCATACCTTAAATTGAATATGAAAAGAATCCTTAACAGATTGTGTTAACCAGATGCCTAGATATTTTATTCTAGATAGTGCCCATTTATTAAAGGATTGTTTGGTTGTATATTCATTTGAGGGAAGTATTTCAGTCTTATAGAAATTACTCTTGTATCCTAAGACTTCAGAAAAAGAGACAATGTCTGAAGAGACACCTCAGGATTAGAGATAAAAAAGAAGAACGTCATCAGTATAAGGGCCAGTTTTAAATATTGATCTCCATACGGGAAACCTGTAATGGAGGAATGTTGTCTAATATGAGTGAGGAAAGGCTCAAGCGCTAAAACAAATAATAATGGGGAAAGTTGACAACCTTGGTGAACTCCAGGGTGAAGAGAAAAATATGAGGATGTCAGACCATTAACTAGTACTGAAGCTTTAGGGCACTGGTATAAAAGCGAAATGAAAGCAATAAATTTAGTACCAAAACCATGCCAAGCCATTTTCCCAATTTATTCTATCAAAAGCTTGCTCTGCATCAACAGTGATTGGCAAGAGAGCGACTGGAAGAAGAGGGGCTTTATTTAACAAATTAAAAAATAAACTAGTATTACCAAATGCCAATCTTCCTTTAATGAAACCTGAATGTTCTTTACCAATAAGATGTGGAAGGAAAGATTAAATGCCGGATGCCAATATTTTTGGAAATATTGTATAATCTACATTTACCAAAGAGACAGGTCTTCAGTTTTTACATTGAGCAGGATCGTTGCCATCCTTATGCATAAGACATATTGTGGCTTCCTAAAAATGTGCCTGAAGTGTATAGATGAGGTAGAAGAATATTTGATAAATGTAGGAAAACTTCTACTGTAAAACCATCCGGACCAGGTGATTTCCCTTTACGAAATAAGATAAGTGCTTGTAAAATGTCTTTCAAGGAAACATCTCCTTCCAGAGAATTGACATTGAGATTTGTGAGAATGGGCTTAGAGGTATTTTGGAGATAATAATCAATAGAGAATTAATTCATTTGGGATTCCGATGTATATAAAGATTGATAAAAGTTGGTAAATTCCTCCTAGATATCTTACCAGCTTTTTTCCATCCACCATAAAACTGTGCACGACTTTTCAGAAAGATGGAAGAGGGTTTCTTAGTAGAAAGTTTATTAAACTGTAGTGAGGCTCTGAGGAGATTTTGAATCTCATTGTTTGAATTGGAAGCATAATACTTCTGCTGTAATAGTTTTATGGAAGCCAACAAAGATTTGTGTTCCCCCAGGGCTCATCCCTCAGCATGTTCAACATCTACATGGCCGCCTTCGCACAAGTGGCCCGCCATCATGACCTCAACATCATCTCCTACGCTGACGACACCCAACTTATTCTCTCCCTCACCATGGACCCACTCACCGCCAAAGCCAACCTCCACAACGGAATGAAGGCCGTCGCCGACTGGATGAGGAACAGCCGCCTGACACTGAACTCGGACAAGACGGAGGTCCTCATCCTCGGACCCACCCCCTCAGCCTGGGACGACTCTTGGTGGCCGACCACAATGGGAACAGCACCAACACCCACCGACCATGCACGCAACCTAGGCTTCATCCTCGACTCCTCCCTCTCCATGGCGAAACAGGTCAACGCCATCTCCTCTTCCTGCTACAACACCCTCCGCATGCTGTGCAGGATTTACAAGTGGATCCCGACCGAAACAAGATGAACGGTTACACAGGCCCTCGTCAGCAGCAGACTGGACTACGGCAACGCACTCTATGCAAGAATCCCAGCAAAACATCTACGCCGACTACAACGCATCCAAAACACCTCCGCCCGACTGATCATCAACGTCCCCCTCCGCAACCACATCACCCCCCACCTGAGAAACGTACACTGGCTCCCCGTCGACAAGAGGATCACCTTTAAGCTCCTCACACATGCACACAAAGCACTCCACAACGCCGGACCAGCCTACCTGAACAGCAGACTCAGCTTCCACACCCCCACCCGCCAACTCCGATCCTCCAGCCTCACCCTCGCCGCTGTCCCCCGCATCCATCGTACTACCTCCGGCGGCAGATCCTTCTCCTATCTCGCCGCAAAGACCTGGAACAACCTCCCTGCCCACATACGACAGACCGAAGACCTACTCGCATTCAGAAGACTCCTCAAGACCTGGCTCTTCGAACAGTAGCAGGTCCCCCCCACCCAGCACCTTGAGACCCTCACGGGTAAGTAGCGCGCTTTACAAGTGTTCTGATTGATTGATTGATTGATTGATTGATTATTTAGCCCGGATCTTATTCTTTTTTGAGGCATAACCAATGACAAAACCTCAAGCAGCAGCTTTAAACGTGTCCGCTAAAAGAGGAGTTGAAATATCAGTGGAGTAATTAAGCAAGAAGAATTCAGAAGCAAAAGATATAAAAGATGAGGAGAATTTAGTTAGTGTCCGTTAATAACTAGTTATTAAACCTCCAATGACGTACATGAGGTGAGGAGAAACCAAGTCAAATTACGTAATAAACAGCATGATCTCAAAGTAAAATAGGGCTAATGGTAGATTGAATATTATTTTGGGATAACGGTTTAGAAACAAAAATGTGGTCTAATCGAGTGAGTGAACCATTCATACTGGAGTAAAAAGTGTAATCTCTTGAAGAGGGATTACACCATAAGTCAATTCAAGCGTTGATTGAGAAGGCGAAGTGAAACTATCTATGCATCTCATGTGGAAGGAATCTAATCAATGATTATCTGTCAAGATAGGGATCTATAATCTGGTTACAATCCCTGCCTAAAAAAGTAAGTATTATAAAATTGGTAGCCCTTTTGAGACATAATGGGCCAAAATTATAGTCAATTTGTGTAGGGGCATAAACGTTACAAAATGTTATAGGGATTGTATCAATCAACAACTTGACAATAAGCCTTGTACCTTCAGTATTGATTTCTTGTAAAACAACAGTGAGGCCCAAACTCTTCCGACTCCAAATAATAACTCTGTTCTTTCTATTTGAGGTGGGAGACAACAACACAGAACCTACCCAGCCACGCTTAAGTTTCAACGCTTCAGATTCAGTGAGATGAGTTTCTTGCAATAGAACCAAATCTGGATTAACTTTATCTAAATGAGATAACACTCTCTGATGCTTTATAGCATTAATAAAACCATTAACATTCCATGAGATAATCCTGAATGTAACAAATGAGAGATAAAAATAACAAAACATGTAGGCAGACTATCCGAAACGTAAAATATTTCACGGGATAAAAGTATGATTACATGTGGATCCACAGAATTACCATGCCTAAAAGAATATAAAATCACTGAAATATGTGAAAGGGAAGAGAGGGTAGAGTCATAAGGAAAGAAAACATGAAAAAGAGCAAAAGAAGATAAGAAAATGTCAAAATTTGATGACAGAAATCACATATCTCACTGAAAATTAGGGTGGTAACAACACAAATGAAGATGGAAGATCTGACAGGGGCCACACACTGACAACGGAACAAGACACAGAAATAAGAGAGAAAATCGTATAAATCTTTTGCACCTGCAGGGGAAGAAAAAAAGAGTTAATTAACATGCAAATATCATTAGGAAAAAAAACATCCTACTAAGAGAAAAATGTTGAGAAATGAATAGGCAATTACAAAGTCATTAATGGGTAGATGAATCAGCAATATCCATAGCAACCGTCCTGTGAGACTCTATGAGCTTCCTTAGTGCAGACGGATCATCAAATGGACTAGTCCTGTCCTAGTAAGTAACTTTGAAGAGACAGGGATGAAAGGGACTGTAATGTGCCCCCAAATTGTGCAGTGTAGGAAGAAGACTAAGAAATTCTTTCCATCTGCTAGCCGTAGCATTCGAGACATCCTGTGTAATAAAGATCCTTCTGCCAGACTACAGAACTTATTTCCTGTATTTAGCCGCATATGTAGTTTCAGAAGGTGTGTAAATTCTAAAAAGAAAAGAATCACTCCTTGGAGCTTAGTAGAAGAAAAAGAAGTAGAATGACTTTGACTCAGTCTATGAGCCCTTATATATTTAAATTTGTAGATGGAGGGGGGGCGCTAGAGGGCGCACTTACGGAATGGCTGCCTAGGTGCGTAGCTCCCGTTCCTTGGTGAATAATCCTTCATAAATCCTGCGCCACGGGGTGCTGTATCGCCCCTACATTTCGGATCCTGCTTCAAGACATCGCTCTCCACGATCGACCCAACTCTGAGGGCTCTGCGTGCACCGAGGTCTGAGCTACCGGCTGCTGAACTTTGCCCGGTATCTGCTCTGGAGCTGCCGTGAGCGGGTGGTCGGCCGCTGCTGCTCACGCGACCCTGGGGACTGCCACGAGGCTCTGGGCCGCATCGCAGAGCTGCAGCTGACATCCTGTTGGGACGCTGTGCGGGACCTGGGACGGAGGTAGGCGGCTGCCGGTGTCTCCGCCGTGAGCCCCCCCCCCCCCCTGCTGCTGGTAGCTCTCGCCGCTGGCGCTGAGAGGGGAACTGCTTCCCACAGGGCGGGAACGACTGCAGGGCCTGGCGGCCCCCCCCGAGTCGTCGCGCCGACCCTCCGCCTGCCTGCTGCTCCTGACCTGGGCGGCGCGGGCTTTCGGCCGACTGATCAGGAGTAAAAATCAGCCTCGTTGTCCCTGACGCTGCGATCACGAGCCGCATTTGCTGCGTAGGAATCCCCTACATTGTCTCCAGAGTGAGGAGTGCTATCGCCCGTGTTGTGGTGCGTGGCGGCCATGCAGAGAGGCCCTGGACTGCTCCCCTGAGCGCCGCAATTCTGTGCAGCACCTTACCTTGTATGGAACCGCCATTGCTCGCCCTACTGCTTGGGATCCTGTTGATTGCTGCGGCCACTGATACCCGGACCGCTTCTCCACCGGTACTAGGCGGAAAGTGACTACTATAGCGCTTGTCATAGCACTTGGGGGACGTGCGGCGCTATTCACGGACTGCGCCTCCCTTGCGTTCGCCGCTGCCAGCTGTGCCCTTTCCGAGTGGACTGTGCTCATTTAATTTGCAGGTGCAGACCGCCCTGTCATCTTGCTCCTTGGCCTGGAGGCCGTTCCCTGACGTCGCCATGGGTCGGACTGAGAACCGCCAGCCTAAGCTGAGCTTCGACAGCGTGAAGAGGGGCGCAAAATCGACGCAGATGTCTCCGGGACCTAGCGCGTCTACTCCGCGACCTATCCCGCCTCCTACTAACGATGTGGACCTTACCAACCTGATTCAGGAGATGAGACAGGGCTTCGCCACTGTCGTTGAGAAGGTGGACGGAGTCACGGCCCGGCTGGATGCTTTGGTACACAAGGTCGACCGCCATGAGGAACGCATCACGACCGCGGAGCAGCGGATATCTGATAACACTGATGTCACCACGACCCATACGACGCAATTGGCCAGGATGGACAATTTACTCCGGATTATAGCGGCAAAGAATGAGGACTTGGAAGCGCGCAGCCGCCGGAACAACATACGCATCACCAATGTGCCGGAGTCCACAGATACAGGAAGGATGGAACTGTACGTTGAAAAACTGCTCAGAGGCTCGATCGGAGAGGAGGCTTTCTCGCCTCAATTTATTGTGGAGAGGGCCCATCGCTCCCTGGCGCCTGTACCGAAGCCTGGCCTTCCTCCCAGGCCCATCATTGCTCGGCTCTTGAACTATCGCGACCGCGACGCTGCCCTCAGAGCGGCCCGGACCCAAAGATCGCTGCAGTATAACGGGGTTACTTTCTCCGTTTACCCAGATTTCACACCGATGGTCCAGGATGAACGGCGCAAGTTCCTGCCGGTGAAGAAGAAGTTGCGGGAAGCCCAGATAGACTATGCTCTCTTGTACCCTGCGAAGCTTCGAGTCACCCATCAGGGTAAGCAACGGTTTTTCACCAACCCGCAAAAAGCAGAAGATTTCCTAAAATCGATACGGAGGGCACGCAGGGACGATCATGTTGATATAGTTGAACAGGAGGATGCTGACCTGCCTCCAGCACCACACGAAGACTGACCGTCCCTGTGCACTACGAGCGGAGGTTTTTTTTCCATGCCAGCTGACTTTCACCCGGCGGCTCGGACTTCGGACATTGGGGTGATTCGTGAGCGATGGACCTACATGGACTCTGCACCCCTGTGGTAATGTACACCAAGGACCACTTTCTCGGCCCTAGTCTCCACCGAGGGCGGTACAGTTCTGGAGCTACGGACCGGGAAGTGGCTGTGCGCACTCTATGTTTTACCCCTACTGGGTGATCCCCATAGTCCTGTTACAGGTTTTGTTGTTCGTACTACTACAGTTGGGGGGGGGGGGGGGGAAGGGTGGAGGGGGGCCCATAGCTTGGTTGTGTTTTTTGGAGTCGCTTTTGCGGTTGAAAGGGGGATGGGGGCGGGATTGTGAGGGTGGGATCCATGGCTTCTGGCATGTTTGGGATGCTGGGGTGGGTGGGGGGAGGTTGGATTTTACGAGGCTTCAGATGCTTGGACTGTATATTTGTCTGCTACACTGGTGTTTCTTTGGGTGGGGGCGGGGCGGCCGGGGCACTGTCATTAGGCCTACTGGGACACTTTCACATATAGACTTTCTGCACCCATGGCGGTTTCGAATGCGAATGCTAGATTGACGTGCTTATCGTGGAATGTCAGGGGGCTGAACAATGCTAAAAAATGCAGAAATGTCATTGCCTATCTGAACAGGCATCATGTACAAGTTGCTATGTTGCAGGAGACGCATCTGCCTGCTCAGGGCACTGCCGCTTTTGCGACGAAGTGGGCTAGCACCCGTGTTTTTTCCTCATACTCGACCTATGCCAGAGGGGTTGCGGTGCTTATTGCCCGCGGAGTGCCTTTCCATCGTCTCGGAGAGGCAGTGGACAGGGAGGGGCGGTATGCTTTACTATGGGGGAGGATTGGCCGTGATATCTATGTTTTTGTATCTATGTATGCACCGAATGTTGATACTCCTGTTTTTTTTTCCACATTGTGGGGGAAGATTGTAGCTGTTGGGGCACGGCATGTTATATGGGGTGGTGATTTCAACCTCGCACTGGTACCCCCCGTGGATAGGGCGGATGGTGTCAGCTCCTACAAGCCCAGGTCCAGGGAGACGCTAGAGGGAATCATGGAGGAGGGTGGTCTCTTGGATGCCTGGAGACAACTGCATTCTCAGGGGCGGGAAGGGACACACTTTACCTCTCACACAGGGACATGGGCGCGTCTAGACTACTTCCTAGTTAACAGAGAAGCTGCTGCAGAGTTGCTGAGAGTAGAGCACCTTCCTAGAACCTTTTCCGATCACTGTCCTGTGTCTATGCAGTTCAACATTCCCGGATGGAACAATCCACGACCTCCGTGGAGACTGCGTCCTGATATACTCTTGGACAATGTTTTCTGCACTGAACTGGGGGAGGAGATAGCAGATTTCTTCCCTAGAAATAAGGGGTCGGTAGAGTCGGTTGAGCACATCTGGGAAGCTTTTAAGGTCACCATCAGGGGCTTCTGCATCTCCAAAAGTCATGGGGTGCTGCGTGATATCCTTCAGTCCATATCTACACTGGAACGCGAATTGCGGACTCTGGAACGCCGCATGATCACAAATTCTGACCCTCACTTACACGCCACCTTTAGAGAGACACTGTCAAAATTTGAAGAGGAGGCGGCCAGGGAGGTGAAATACCGGGGCAAACACTGGGTGGCCCGGAGATATTGTGAGGGGGATAGGCCCGGGAGGGTGCTTGCTGCACTCACACGACCACCACGGGTACATAACACTATACTGGAACTTATTGATGACACCGGCACGGTTGTCAGGGACCCGACAGAGATACTATCCACTTTCACAGCACACTACTCTTCACTTTATACCTCTACGGCACAGGTACACACTTCATATGCTACCTACCTTAATGATGTGGCGTTGTGCTGGCTCAGCGATGGGGACAGGGAGTTTCTTGCGGCTCCCTTCGAGCTGGATGAGATCCGTGAGGCCATCATGTCCCTTCAGAACGGAAAAGCGCCGGGGCTCGATGGCTTACCGGCCGAATTCTATAAAACCTATGTTGACATAATGGCACCGGTGCTCAGTGAAGTTTTCACGGAATCTCTGGCCGATGGGATACTTCCCTGCTCTATGCGTGAGGTGGCGATCACCTCCCTTCTGAAACCAGATAAAAACCCTGCCGCTTGTGACTCGTACCGTCCCCTGTCCCTTCTGAACTGCGATGTTAAGATACTGGCCAAAGTCTTAGCTACCCGGTTGTCGCTACTCATGACCCGGATTGTCCTGCCTGATCAGTCTGGCTTCGTGGCAGGGAGGTCTACGTCCCACAATCTCCGCACCCTTTTTACCTTGCTTCGCACGGTCCACCCCGACACCCCTGTCGCTGCCGTGTTCTTAGACGCCACTAAGGCATTCGACTCGATTGAGTGGCCATACCTGTTTTCGGTTTTAGCCAGCATGGGTTTCCCCACATTATTTCTCTCTTGGGTTCGACTTTTATATACGGACCCGACGGCGAGGGTACTAATCAATGGCCACCTGTCACAACCAATTGCGCTCACCAGAGGCACCCGGCAGGGATGCCCGCTCTCTCCCCTGCTATTTGCCATCGCGGTCGAACCGCTCGCCTGTCGTATACGGCAGTTACACCGAGCGGGAGCAGTGCACTGCCTACAGCGGCAAATAGATGTCTCACTTTATGCTGACGATATCACGCTCTATGTTAAGCATCCCGAGACGCATCTCAATCCCCTGCTTCGGGAATTCATATTGTTCGGAGGGGTGTCGGGTGTCCACATCAATTGGGCAAAATCGCAGTTTTTCCCCCTCACGGATGCGGTGCATGCCTTCCCTCTCGATTACCCACTGGAGTGGTGTAATGCAGATCTTCGATATTTGGGAATTCGCATATCTCGCGATAAAGATGAGACGCTCCGTGCCAATTATGGAGTGGCCGTGACCAAATTGACGGCTTCGGTGGACAGGTGGATCACGCTACCACTCTCCATGGCGGGAAGAGCCTCACTTATAAAAATGGTGGTGTTGCCCCGCTTCCTATATCTTTTCCTCAATATCCCCTACTACCCTGGTGCCTTTTTTTTCAGGACGCTCCGTGCGGAGCTGCGCAGACTTTTCTGGGGCGGCAAGTCCCCCCGCTTAAACTGGTCGACGCTGACCCTTCCCTACGATCGAGGAGGTTTTGACATCCCTAATTTTGAAACTTACTACCAATGTGCACAGGCACACTTTGCCTACCATTGGATGGCTCCAACTCCTTTCATGCCGCACATAGCGGTGGAGGACTGGATTGTGCACCCTATACCACTCAACGGACTGCTACACTGTCCTGAGACGGCCATCACCACTGCGCATACCTCAGTTTCCTGCACATTGGATGCATGGCGTCGCATTGCTAGACACCTGTCGTGCCCGATGCCCTACTCTCCCAAATTACCGCTTGCTTATCACCCGCAACTATCTCTCTTGTCGGAACGAGGTTTCCGTCAATTATGTGGTAGGTTACTCATCGCCCGTTGGGGCGACCTATTCCATGAGAGTAGTTTCAAGACTAAGGAACTGTTCTTTAAGGCACAGGAACACACCACCCTTGAGCTCTTTTACTATATTCGGCTGCGTGCGGGGATGCGGGACATCTTACCTGACTATCCCAATGAACCTGAGACCCTAGCCCCACTGCATTTCCTGTTGGGATCACAAGACGGGACCCACTTGGTCTCTGGTCTTTACCGCCAAATCCGAAACGCGGCTCCGGAACCGGTCTCCAATGCTCGGCTGCGATGGGCTGCTGAACTTGCCCTCGATATCACCGATGAGCAGTGGAACTACTGTTGCACACTCACCGCTCGCGTTTCCGCTAGCAGCAGATTGAAAATTATTCACTACAAATTCCTTCAACGGATATACTATACTCCGGCTCGGAAGTATAGGTTTGGGCTGGCTGACAGCGACAGATGTGAACGCTGCCATGCCGACCATGCTGATTTCCTACACCTGGCATGGGCCTGTCCCCAGGTGGCGCATTACTGGCAGCTGGTTGTGGAGGCTATCGCGGAGATGATGGGTGAGACGATGCCCGCTGACCCCTTGATCGCTATCCTCGGATACACAATGCACTTGCCTAGAGGATGCAGAAAATTTGTTGACACCGCCTTGCTCTTAGCCAAGAGACGGGTGGCTTGTCGCTGGGGCAGAGGAAGGGCGCCCAAATTTAAGGACTGGCTTACAGACTTGACTTATTGCCAAGACCAGCACACTACTTTTGCTGATTTGATACCCCCCTCTTGCAGGCCCAGAGATATTTGGGAACCTCTGAAGCACTACCTGCTCACGCACTCGGATGGCGATGCACGATCGGATGATCTGCCTCTCCCTCCTCAATGCCCTGACGTCCTTATTGGAACGCAACCTGTCAATCCCTCCTGATTCGTCTGACTTTCCTTGTTCCCCGTGCACTCTCGTGTCCCTGCAGCGTCCTGAATGACCTGGGCCGCTCTCTATTGGCCAGACCCACACCCCCCTCGTGATTGGGCATACATTTCCCCCCCCCCTTTTTTTTTTTCTACATCCACAGCACGCCTCACACTACTGCTAAGTGACACCCCGTTATACTTCATGCTTCTATGGGATGCACCTTTACAGTCCTCTGTTTCACTGGGTTGCAGTCCTGGACATTAGCTCCCCCATGGGCTGCGGCCTGCCTGACCCGCCTTGCTACACCACCCTTCATTGGAACTTTCACACAGTCTTATACAGCCTCATAGTTGTTACCTAAGTTGGGAAGTTTTGGTTCTTGTTTGACGATGAAAAACGAAAAGAGGAGAGAGATTTCATCTCTCTACTGCAACGCCCTGTTCAGCTGCTGCTCATCCTTGCTTGTCCTACGTCCCAGGCTGCAGAACCAGCGTATTGTATGTTTTCCTATACGCCGCCGGGCCCCCGGGATGCCGGCTTCTGGGCTGTGTACTGTTCATGATTTTTTTTTGCTGCCGGCCTCCGGGTTGTAGGCGGATCGAGCTGTGTACAATACTCTGTTTTCTCCAATAAAGCAGTTTTGAACCCCAAAAAAAAAAAAAAAAAAAAAAAATAATTTGTAGATGGAGGGAGATCCAGTAGTTGTTATAGAAAAGATGCAAAAAAGGAAATTTAATCTACCCCTTCTATTTCCTCCGGGATACCATAAATGTACAAGTTATTGCGCCTGTTCCTGTTTTCTAAATCTTCTGCATGTCTTGAAGAACCACTTTTTCCAACATTGTGATTTTATTTGTTTCATCTTGTATGTCACCGACTCGTTGGACCATTTTTCACTTTTAACTTTGAATTATTTTGCTGGTCTTTTAAAAAACTGGATGAAGGGCTCCTATTTCATCTAATAAAAGCTCCATTGAAATGGGAGAAGTCGTTTTCTCAGGAGAGGATGGTTCTTGCTTGAGGCTTGTACTCAAAGAAGAGGATGTGTGTTGTTTTCCTAAAGTAGTACCACTTGTTGAAGAATGAGCAGTGATAGCTTGTGACATGGCAGTAGAGGGGATAGAGTCATCCATGGAAAGATCACTAGAGGACTGGCTTGGAACATTTAGATTATATGGTGGTGTTTTAATGGGGAAATTAAGCTTTTTTAATCTACCCATACATCCATGAAGGAGAGGCTCTAGAAGGATTGTGGTAGAAGATGTATGGATATTGTGGTAAAACTACTGAGGAGTAGTACATAATGTGGGAAGGTAGGATCTGCTTTCATGATTAGCCCCACTTTTTGCTGGTGTCAGTATGTTTTTTGACTAGTCTGACTGGGATCCTGCTAATCAGGACCCCAGCCACTGTGCTCCCTCCCTAAATTTACCATGGTAAGTACTTCTGCACATCCACAATTGGCTACTGGTGTACCCTTATAAGTCCCTAGTATATAGTACTAAGGTGCACAGGGCATAGGTACACCAGGGGTCTCACAATGGCCTGCAGAATGTATTGTGCTGCCCATGAGAGGCCACTACACTTTAACTACAGGCCTGCCATTGCAGCCTGTGTGAGTTGGTGCTTGCACCCCTCACGCCAGATATACATTTTCTTATATCTGAGGTCACTACATTTAAAACCTATAAGTCACACCTATGGCAGGCCTTTCAGTCCTGAAGGCCGGATGCTTGTTTACAAGTGCGAGGGTACCCCTGCATAAGTAGGACACACCCACAAATCCCAGGGTTAATTCTCCAGGCTTTGTAAGTGCAGCCAGCCATTTTGATACATATAGTGACTATCCGTCATTACGCCACAGCTAACTATGTAGTGGCTGTGCCGACCTCAGGTATTTTTGGTATCAAACAGGTTGGAATCATACCCCAACACCGGTAATGGTCTTGGAGGTAAGATTCCATGTACTGGGGGGGCTCCTCCAGAAAGCCCCCAAAACACCAGGTAACAGTCTTTCTCGGTCTGCCAGCAAGTTAGTGCTGCTGCCGATGCCAGACACGATTCTACCTCCCTGCTGACGAGCTGAGGTCCAGCAGGGGAAGGTAGAACAATAGGTTTCCTGTCACAGGGAGGTATGACCACCTCCCAGACAGGACTAAGGGTATTGGGCTGGGTGGGGACGCTTGCCAGTGCCACCAGACTGCTTTGAAGGGCACATTTGGTGCCCTCATTGCATACTCCAGTTTGAACCAGTTCAGGGAGTCCTTTGTTCTCACTCTGGCATGAAACTGGACAAAGGACATGAAAGTATCCTTCCCTTTGTCCAGTCTCTCCTCTGGGAGGGACACCTCAGTTGTCCTAACTCCCCTTCCTAGGGCATTTAAGAGCTTACCTGTGGGTGGGTCCCACATCACTCTTCGGCCGTCTGGAAACTTGGACTTCGCCTGGAACCGAGACTGCATCCCGGAAGACTCCTGCTGCTTCTGGTCTCGCTGTTCTGCAAGTCTTCTCATTAGCAGTGTCTATGTTTCTTCCAGGATCTTCAACAGACCTGTGAGCATCAAGGACATCCAAAGTAATCTCCCTTGGAGTAAAGGAGTCACTCCCATGCATCTGCATACACTGCAACAAAGCTGACTGGTCTGCTGCTCCTGACGTCCCATGGACTTTGAAAGGCTCAGCAACACTGGTGGTGGTTCTATATTTTCCTCAAGACCTGATTTGTCCTGTCTGCAGTTTTGAGGTCAGTATCCCTCACCGGAACTGCTGGGACCAAACCCCTGTGCATCACGTTGACTTGCCTTTGCCAAGGCTTGTTTGCTCTGCACTCCAGAGATCTTCGATTACAAGAAGCTCCAGCCTCGAGCATCTCTTTCTGCCAAGTACAGCATCTCACCACATCCTCTGGACCATGGGCCTTCCTTCTTGGTGAGCTACTCGAGGTCCTCTTGCGACTCCTGTGCCTTCAGCCAGTGGGTCCTCTTGAGGGTTTTCTTCTCCTCCAGTGGGCTCCTCTGCTTGCTCGGGGTCTGCTCTGACTCCTCTGCTTGTGGTGAGTCCCTTGGACCCTGCTGGTTCCAATGTTGTTCCTTTTTCGCTTTCCACACCTGTTGCAGCTCCCAGGGCTTGTTGGTGCTCCCGTAGGACACCAACCCTCCAGTTCTTGACTTCCAACGTGGGACAGCTCATGCACGGCTTCTGGTCTTCCACAACATCGCCTGGTTCTCACAGCTGCAGGAACAAGGTCACCATCCACTCTTCTGAACCGTCCGTGATCGGTGGGCATTGCTCTTCCGTGCCTCCTGGTCACCTCTGTCTTCTCTGCTTACAGGTTCTCCTCTTCCAGAATCCACCGTTGTGTTGGTGTGAGGGCTGGGCCTTGTTTGCGCACATTGCTATGTTAGCATAGGCTTATTAGAAGTTTAAACACCATTTTACCTTTTGCTGCTTTTGCACACAACACTGCATATAGCTGTTGTTGTAAGTTAGGCTGGGTGAATTACTTGAGAAAGGCGTGTTTTCGGCATCCCTAGACCTACATTGCAACCCTTCTATATTTTATAAAACATAGTTCCTACCTAGGGAGGGTGATATACTAGGCGCTATAGGACCTGTTTTCACCATCATTGTAATATGATTTCTCCTTTTGTGATTTATGGAATTGTAACAAAGCTGATCATATTATTTCTAATCATATGTCTGTTTGTGTTAGCACAAATACTGCATCTTGGAGAATGTTGTTAAAATAAACATTTTAACCTTTCCTGTGTCTCTTTTACTCCTGTTGTGGACTGGTATGAGAATAACAAACGAAAGAGTGTGCTTGATTCCCACCATTCCTGAGTATAAACTAAGTTGCATGTTCTGGGTTGTCTAATCATTGGTTCCTTTTTCCATAGGACGAAGAGCTAATGTGACACTGGTGCTAGTCGGTTAGGGGTTCTAGGTACTGAGGTGAGGTTTTTGGTCCACCTCAATTCACTGAGGTCCTGGGTCTCTGTCCACAGTTCTGTGTCTGAGCAGAATCCCTGCAACAGTGTTCCACCTATCTCTTGCACAGTCTTCTCCACCGGCATCTTTGCTGAAGTCATCCGTTGTGGTCTACGACGGTTTCTGATGTCATTTCGCACCTATGCATCAGGCTTCCCTGGTATAGGTATCCTGGTTCCTGGAATATCCACGGATCGGGTGACTCTCCAAGCTTCTGTCTTTCACAGAGTTTCTTCAGGGTCCACTGGGAAGGTTCCTTTTTATCCAAAACTGCAACTCTGACTTTCACGTTGACTTCTACTGGATACATGGCTGTGTTTCCACTCTGCACACAGCCTCTGTGGGATTCCTTGGTACTTACCATGGGTGGTTCCTTGTGTCCCCCGCTCTGCTGAATCTCCTGATCCACGTCCTGACTTTGGTTGCAGTTTGCATTCCACTCTTAGTATATGGTTTGGTGTCCTCCCTAGAGACCACTGTTTATTGTGCTTACTTACCTGTTTACAAATGAAGTACCTTGGGTGGTTCCTTATGTCCCCAGCGCCTCGGAGTCTCCTGTTTCAAGTCCCAACTTCAGTCGCCATTGCGCTCCACTTTTTAGTAGATGGTTTGGCCTCCCACTAGAGACCACTGTAATTTGTGCTACTTAACTTATTTGCAATTGAAGTATTATTAAGTATTTGTGTTTATATCTCCAGGTAGGAGATATACCAATGTGTTAGTGAGTGTTCTGTAATAAGTAAGCATATTTTTATATGTACACTGTGTGGTTCTTTTTTGTTTAACCTACACTACATAATTAGACCTGGCAAAACAAGCTGCTTAATACTCCTTCAAGATAAGCCTGAAGACTGCTCTACACAGCTACCACTTTGAGAGCTTTCTTTGGTTATCAAAAACCACAATAAGGGTTGCCTGAATTAGTGCAAGGTGCCGCTTCACTTAAATAAGTGTGCATCATATACTAAGCCAGCCTTCTACTTTGGTGTGCAACAGTTGGGATTTAAGTCTGCACTGTTTTACCAACTAATTTAGGTGTGGTTAGATGAAAAGACATCACTAGCTAGGCTCATATAAAATACTTTTTGTGAGTAGTAATTTCTACTGAACTTTTTTGATTGGTATATAAGGGTCTAGCACAACCCTTTCTCCAA
The DNA here is from genome assembly GCF_964261635.1 of Lissotriton helveticus. NCBI lineage: Eukaryota > Metazoa > Chordata > Amphibia > Caudata > Salamandridae > Lissotriton > Lissotriton helveticus. The sequence goes on from NC_136070.1 coordinate 139,135,719, forward strand.
ACTTTGGAAGTTTAGTTTTCAATGGGGTAGGTAGGTGCAACAGCGCACTACACTTAGTTTACCATGTCTTTAGTTGGGGAAGCCAGTGGGTCCCAATCTTCTAGATACAGTGGTCTTAAGTTCCAGGAACGTAGGACTCTGGCTGCATCCAGAAAGTTAAAGACAGGTAGCAATCCTACACAGAGCAACTCTTACAGATGCTCTTGTAGAAAGACCTCCAGAATCCTAGAAGGCCAGAGGAGCAGGATAGCTCCGGGTGGGGAGAGACTCAAGAAGAGGTGGTGGCTCACCCCAGTAACAACAATTCTGAACATGACCAGGATGAGTCTCAGGACCCCACTCTGGTAAACTCTGAACTTCCAAGGAATGGGTCAGATGACCCAGAGGAGGCTCCTTGAAGTACGTCCCCCTTTGTTCCTCCTGGGAGGGTGAATAGAGTTCAAGGGAGGTCTAGGTCCTCCTCTGTCCATTCCAATGCCTCTAACACTTCTATAGGGACCTCCATCTCTAGTAAGAGGGAGGACTCCTTAGAAAGGGAATACCACCTGCTCCCACTTAAGAGAGCTAAGCTCAGGCTCAAGAAGGAGCAGTTGTCCCTTTATAAGGAGATCTTAGAAGTACAAAACGTTAGAAATAATTTGGGACTAGGCTCCCATGGTGGCAGCACTAGCAAGCCTGGTATCAGGGAACAATCCTTTGATACTAGGAACCTGAGCAGAATAGTCCCTCCTTACTAGGAGGAGGATGGTATCCATAAGTGGATCACTGCCTTGGAGGTAGATGCTGACAACTACACAGTCTTGAAGAGTTCTCTCATAAATGGGTTTGGTCTAACCGCTGAGCAATACAGGGTTAAGTTTAGGGACACACAAACTTACAAGACTGGTTGACTTTGTAGACACTGCTAGTTAGGCTATGGAAGGCTGGCTTCATGGAAGTAATGTGCATGACTATGAGGGGATGTACAATTTATTGATGAGCTAGCACATCCTGAATAATTGTCCAAATCAGCAGCTGTGCAATTACCTGGTGGACTCTGATTTGATCTCTCCCCAAGAATTTGGAAAGAAGGCAGGCAAATGGGTCTGCACTAGGGTAAATCAGAAAAAACAGTGATGGTGGTGACTAGAAGAAGCAAGATTCTTCTCAGACCCAAGAGAAGGGTGGGGAGAAAGGTAAAGATAAAAAGGAGTCTTCACAAGCTCCCCAGAAATCTTACTCTGGGGTGGATCCCAAACCTCCTCTTCCTCTGACAATTGACCTTGGTGTTACCTGAGTAAGGAGAAAGGCCATAGAGCAAGGGATGCCAATTGCTCTAAAGCTGACACTTTAGAAACGACTACTACTGCCCCTAAGGCAACTTCACTCTTTTCATGGGTTGGTGGAGTATTATGCTAAATTTGTGGGTAATTTCTCTGATAAGAATATGAGCCCAATTCCGATCCACTGGGAAGCACTCCGGACGGCATCCGTCAGGAGCGAGTCCAAGTCGTACGAGCGATTTCCAGGCGACTCGTACAGCTGTACGAGCGAGCAAGTACTACGGGAAAATCGCCTCGCGCTCAGAGTGGCTCGTACGCGTCAGCGAACCCCTCCGGACAACTCCACCATGGCCAACTGGCACAGCGCAACGGGCGGATTCCCAGACGACCAAGTACGATGCACGCCTCAAGCAGCAGGATCGAGCAAGAGCCTCCGACTCGAAAAAGCTCAGGTAAGCGGACTTCGGGGGTTTGTAGCAAGGCCTTACGATTCTATCACTGGGGGAGGTCCCAAGGGCCCCCCTACACATGCATGCATGGTGCGGGTGGGACCGAGGCGTGAGTCCCCGCAACAGAGGGCGCCCTTGTCCGAGACGTGAGTTTTTTGTCTATGGGAGCCTATGTATGCAACATACACCACGCTGCCATAGACTTCAATGGGGCTCCGAGCGCCCCTAGTCCGTCAGCGCTGCAGCAGATCATACTCTTTCGCTGGGAGCCCAGGAACCCAAGTCGCTCGGAAAGCTCTACGGGCGCAAGTCGGCCGTAGGGCTTTCCCAGCCAGATCGGAATCGGGCACTATGTGATTGCGGGAGCTTATGAAGAAAAACACTAAATACGTGTGGAACGAGGAGTGTGAGAGGAGTTTTGAACTGATAAAAAAGGAAATTGTGCAAGCCCGCCCTTTCAGAATGTTTAACATCAATGATGTATGCATCATCTCTTCTGATGCAAGCAATGTGGGTCTTGGCACTGTTCTCATGCAGAAAAGATATGATGGCTCTGAAGAGACCATAGCTTATGCTTCAAGAACGTTGTAAGGGGCTGAAGGCACATATTCCAGCATTGAAGAAGAGCCTTTGGCATTGTGGTGGGGTGTGCAGCATTTTAGGAACTTCTTGTGGGGTAACGAATTTGTACTCAGAACGGATCACAAACCGTTGGAGGATCTTTTCACCACAAATGGAGGTGGAAGAGTTACTCCACGTATTGTCAACTGGCAGTACAGATTGCAAGAATTTTATTACAGACTGGAGTATGTGGCTGGTGCAAAGAATTATGTGGCTGATTGTTTGTTGAGGTTACCTCTAGTGGAAAATGTTGGGGGTAGGGGGATAGCCAAGGAATTGGAGATAGTGTGTAGTGTGTTCTGTGGATGATGCAGTGGGTGTTGAAAAGGAGCTTATTTATGGCAGTGGCCAATTTTGTTTCTGTAGGTTGGCCCAACAGTAAGGATATTCCCATTGAATTTATTCCATACAAGAGAGTTGGGGGGGAGTTTTCCGTTGTAGGGGGGATGATGTGCAGGTGTGGTCAGTTAGTGGGTCCAAGTTGTATGCAAAGGTCCTGGATCTAGCCCATGAGGGTCATCTTGGCATTTGTCAAAGTGTGTAGGAGCGAACTGCTTGCATGTAACAGCACCATTACCCCATAGTGTCTTGGTAGTTGTAGTTCAGTTTTTCACACAAAGTTCATATTATTTTTCAGCTAATGCCGACTTTCAAAATTGTATCTCAAGACACCAGTGTTTCGTGATTCCTCCCTCATCAGTAGAGAATATTTACCGGTCGCTGGACATGCTGCTAATTTTCTCAGGTATAATCCCAGTCACAGCATGCAGACATTCCAAAGCTCGTCAGCTTGGGGGCGGCTCACAAGAGCATTTGGGCCATCAAGTGTAGGGTAAGGGAAGATTTTTGGTGGCCAGGTTTGGACAGGACCATTGAACATTATGTCCAGGATAGTTGCAGGTGTGTTCTTAGTGACAAATCGCAGGTTACGTGCCCTTCTCCGGTTGATCCGATTGTTTTAAAGAACACACCTTGGTGCAAACTTGCATTTTATATTGCAGGACCTTTTGTAGTTACTGGTAGCTCACCCAAGTATGTTTTAGTCTTGGTGGACTGCATGGCAAAATGGCCGGAGGTGAAGTTTTTGAATAGTATGAATGCTGATGTTGTCATTAGATTTTTCAGAGAGGTGTTTCTCAGAAAAGGATACCCTGAAGAGTTGGTGACTGATAATCGGACGCAATTGGTGCCCAGGAAGATGGAATGTTTTCTGAAGTACAATGGCATTAAACATATTCTCGCTTCTCTTTACCACCCTCGTAGTAATTGTTTGATGGAAGGGATGAACAGCGTGATCATGGATCAGTTGCAATTGGCTCTTGTGAATGGGTTGCATCAGAAGAAGGCAGTTACGGACATGTTGTGACCTGTGAGGACCACACCACACATCAGCACAGGGGTTTCTCCATTTATGTTATTAAGAGGCAGGATTGCAGGATGCAAACTTAACAAGGATTGGATGCTCAGGAAATCTGTTGACCTGGAGAAGATGGGAAGGGTGTTGGATGTGAGAACTGCTGTGCAGAACAGGAATTGCCCTAGAGATGACAGTTGCAGAGTGTCTCCGGTTTGCATTGGTGGTTTTGTTCGCAAGAGGTCATCACGATTTGCTGCACCTGTTCTGGTGAAGGAGGTGAGACATTGCGTGGTGGTATTGGAGAACAGAAAAGTATGGAATAAAGGTGCAGTTTCTGTGGTTCCTGAATCCAAAGCTGCTTATGTGAATGGAAAGCTGGGGGTACATTCCAATCCTAGTTCTATTTACAATAGGAGAGAAAGAACTACTCCTGCTAAATTTAAGGATTATAGCAGATATTAGCCAGTATTTCTGTTTATTCTGGCTGTTTGATAGTTCTCTATTCTGTGTATTTGGTATGCTTTAGCATAGTTCTGTTAATTTTTTTGTTCCGTTTTATCGTCCTTGTTATGATGTTTCATCTTTTCGTTTAGTTTGTGAAGGAAGGAGGGTTGCTGGGTCTGGAATGGGAATGTGGGGGCATGCGGTGTTCCCTTCGTGAAACTCCGGGGTAGGTCCATGTAGCAGTTGTTGCTGGACTTGGGTTCTGAGGGACAAATAAAGTGAGTTCCTTACTTCTGTCTCTGAGCTTCTTTGCAGTGTATTATTGATATACTGGGTAAGTCTAAGTATATAACAAATTGGTATGCCTGACTATATGGGACCAACATTATTAAGTATGATATGTTTTTAGTTGACATTCTTTAGAACCAAAAGTCCAAAAAGAGAGACGGGTGTAAGCTGGACATCAAGTAGGCATAGAAGATGTAGAGGTACCTTGTCAATTTGTAGAACATCATTGAGTTAGATGAGGCCATATCAGAACTCTATTTGAAATAACGATCTGCAAATTAACCTATGAATAAGGTCTTTGCAGGGTCCTCAAGACTGGCTATTCTATTACCTTTTTACTTTTCTTGATGGGTTACAGGCTCAAGGACTTCCTTGAGAGCTAAATGCCTGTTAGGACTTAACCATAAAAGTTCCCCCTGGTTCCATTTTAACCACAACTTTCTGCTGATTCCCACAATCAGTTTAGTGGCCCATTGCTCTTCTAAGTCAGAGCAGGTCCTTTTTACAGGTAGCTTATTTTTTGAGGATGGAAACATTGGCAATCTCTAAATTAGTGCTACATTGCTGCAGCACGTACAGGAGCACATACCATTTCCTCTATGGTGGCCAGACCAGAGGATGGAGCAGAAGGCTCACATAAAGCATAGGTCATTTGCTTTCTGCTTCCGATGCTCCAAATATACTATCTTCTTCTTTCTGTTGACTTCCACGTAGGCACACAGGGGCTCGTGGGTGGGGAGGGCAGGCACGCAGGGGATGGGGACAAGGAGGCACAGGTTGCATTTAAAAAATAATAAATAATAACACTTACCTTGCCGCTGCCGCCGGATCCCACGTCTTCTCTCCTGTGTCCGACTCCAGGTCGGAACAGGAAGCAGGCAGCCAGGCTCCCACCCCTAAGCCAATCCAATGCAGCGTTGTGATTGGTCGGAGCGCAGTGACACAGCGCCCAGCCAGGGGCTGGACGGGTGCGCATGTTCTCCATGCAGGCTGTAATGCAGCCTGCATGGAGAACGGGGAAGTGAGCATTACTGTTTTGGGCGGCCCGGGAGGGCCGACTATACAGTCATTGCTCACAGGAGTGCTCCACCACTCCTCCCCTGCTCTGCAGCCACGCTTGCCACACCCCCTCACGTGCACTTCTGCAGCAGAAGGACAATATAAAATGATAATATCATTCAGTTATTATCATTTTATTATTTCCTTTCTCAAACCCACCGACAGGAATCTTGCTCTGGAGTTTCGATGATTTTATGTTCTCACTCACAATGTAGTACTGTCTTGATGTAAATAGCAGCCAGTTAGAGGTTGGTATCTGGGCTCTTTACTTTGCATCCTGCTTTCTTGTGTACCTCTAATAAATTAAAGTTTCTAAACTGGAGCCTTCTCAATTTTATGAACACTGGAAAGCTTTCCTTTTTCTCAGAGTTCAAGAATGCCCTCCACCCTCACATCTTAAGCCTAGAAAATACACCCAGCTGATCATCATGTCCCGCCTCCCTCACTACAGTCCTACATTTACTTTCACTTCCTGACCTGCACATGCATTACACTGTAATTAAGTATATTTGTTTTTAAATTACCTGCATATAATGGATTAGATCCATGTAAATCCAACTACTTGCCTGTATGTATAACAACATTACCTAGAAATAAGCACCGCCTAAGAAGATCTTATGCACCACCTCGTTGATACCCCACTTTGTTGAAAGGCCTTCTAGCTCAAAATACAAATTCAAAGTGTCTTTGGATAGGACAGACTTAAGCAACAATCTGGCACGTTCTCTTTTTCACCCAGCACCTCTGCCTCCAACCAGTATTAGGAAGTTGAGCTTGTGCATTGAATTCCCGGAAGAAAAAAAACTTTTTACTGCTAGCCTATAAAAATTGAGTTTGGTTTGCTTTTATAGATCATGTCTGTGACTTTGTTTCTTTCATTGGTGTCTGCGTGGTGCATTTAATTGGTAGATGCAGTGAGAAGCCTGAACTGGTCAAAGTACCACCTATAAAGGAGGCCTCATAGAGGTAAAGACAAGAGGCTGGTTGGCAACCTTTCTCCTTCTCAGAGTGACCTCTGTCCCTCTGGGCCGGTCACTCCACCACGCACCGCGCACACTCCCCGTGGGTGTGCCCAGGCTGCCTCGTTCCCGCCGCTGCCCGCAGCTGTGCTCCTGACCACCAGGCGTGGTCTCAGCTTCTGTAGCGCAGCGCCGCTTCCTGCTGCCTGCTCGACTTCTCCCCTGCTGCACGTTGTTTCCTGCCTCTGTACTTCGCTCTGTCTTCCCCCTGTATTGGTGCTGTTTCCCCTGTTGCGGCCCAGCCTTTCTATCTTTCTTTGTTTCTCTCTTGCCTAGTCCGCCGTTTTTCCCGCTTTTCCCCCGCCGCGCTTCCCGCCACCTCCCCGCTCCCCGCCGCTGATCCCCTGCGGCCCCGCCCCCTTACACCTGGACCCTTCCCATTAGCCGCCCCGCTCCCGCCTCCCAGCTGCCCCTCCCTCCCACTGGACCTTATAGGGAGGAGTGCACGCAGTGGTGATCAGTGACCTCTGTCCCTCTGGGCCGGTCACTCCACCACGCACCGCGCACACTCCCCGTGGGTGTGCCCAGGCTGCCTCGTTCCCGCCGCTGCCCGCAGCTGTGCTCCTGACCACCAGGCGTGGTCTCAGCTTCTGTAGCGCAGCGCCGCTTCCTGCTGCCTGCTCGACTTCTCCCCTGCTGCACGTTGTTTCCTGCCTCTGTACTTCGCTCTGTCTTCCCCCTGTATTGGTGCTGTTTCCCCTGTTGTGCCCAGCCTTTCTATCTTTCTTTGTTTGTCTCTTGCCTAGTCCGCCGTTTTTCCCGCTTTTCCCCCGCCGCGCTTCCCGCCACCTCCCCGCCTCTGATCCCCTGCGGCCCCGCCCCCTTACACCTGGACCCTTCCCATTCGCCGCCCCGCTCCCGCCTCCCAGCTGCCCCTCCCTCTCACTGGACCTTATAGGGAGGAGTGCATGCAGTGGTGATCAGTGACCTCTGTCCCTCTGGGCCGGTCACTCCACCACGCACCGCGCACACTCCCCGTGGGTGTGCCCAGGCTGCCTCGTTCCCGCCGCTGCCTGCAGCTCAACACCCGCTCCGTCCACTCACACGCCGTCGAGCTCTGGAACCTGCTCGACACCTCAGCCCGAGACGTCGCCTTCCTCACGGAAACCTGGATGAACGCCTCCTCAGCGCCCGACATCGCCATCGCCATTCCGGACGGCTACAAGATCATCCGGAGGGACCGCGTCAACCAGACAGGAGGAGGCATCGCCATCATCCACAGGAACACCATCCGCATCACGACCGACACCGACGACACCCTCGCACCCGCCGAACACCTGCACTTCCAGATCCACGTCAACTCCAAGACCACCCTCAGAGGCACCCTCATCTACAGACCCCCGGGACCACGCACACAATTCAGCGAAGACATCGCCGACTTCATCAGCCCGCACGCCCTCCCCTCCGCCGACTACATCCTCCTCGGGGACCTCAACTTCCACCTGGAGAACAACAACGACCGCAACACCACCACCCTGCTGGACAACCTCGCCAACCTCGAGCTCAAGCAACTGGTGACCACCCCCACCCACTACGCCGGACACACACTTGACCCGGTCTTCTCTTCCAGCAAGGACATCGCCTTCAGCCACGCCACGGGACTCCACTGGACGGACCACAGCTGCGTCCACTTCAGCTTCAGGAGGACCACGGTCCACCATCACCAGCAACAGGTTCCCCGCAGAAGCTGGAACAAGATCACTGCTGACCAGCTCGCTACCTCCCTGAGCAAGAACCCTCCCACCAGCACAACGAACCCCAGCCAAGCAGCCACCAACCTCACGAAATGGATCAGCGACTGCGCAGACGACCTCGCCCCTCTGAAGACCCCGCCGAGCAGACCCGGCAGCAAGAAAGCACCATGGTTTAATGACGAACTCAAGAGCTCCAAGAAGAACTGCAGATCACTCGAGAAAACCTGGCGCAGAGACCCAACACCGGACAACATGACTGCCCTCAAGCTCGCCACCCGAAAACACCACCAACTTATCCACGCCACCAAGAAAACCGCATTCAAGGAACGACTGGACAACAACGCACACAACAGCAAAGAACTCTTCAACATCGTGAAAGAGCTCTCCAACCCCAACGCCGGAAACAACGACATCACCCCTTCGCAAGACCTCTGCAACTCCCTCGCCTCCTACTTCCACAACAAGATCGCGGACATACACAACAGCTTCAGCACTCAACCGACGCACGCCACGACCGAACCACCGCCCCCCACAACCACCCTCCGCGCCTGGACCCCGATCAGCACCAAAGACACCGTCAACACGATGAACTCCATCCACTCCGGATCTCCGACAGACCCCTGCCCCCACCACGTCTTCAACAAGGCTGACGCTGTCATCGCACCCCACCTGCGGGACATCATCAACACCTCCTTCATCACCGCTACCTTCCCGGAGAGCTGGAAGCACGCCGAACTCAGCGCCCTACTTAAGAAGCCATCAGCCGACCCCACCGACCTCAAGAACTACCGCCCCATCTCGCTGCTCCCGTTTCCGGCAAAAGTCATCGAGAAGACCGTCAACAAGCAACTGGCCGCCTTCCTCGAGACGAACGGCTCCCTCGACCTCTCGCAGTCTGGCTTCCGGGCCAACCACAGCACCGAGACCGCCCTGATCGCAGCTACCGATGACATCCGAGCCCTGCTCGACAACGGAGAAACAGCGGCCCTCATCCTCCTGGACCTCTCCGCGGCCTTCGACACTGTCTGCCACCGTACCCTAGTACAGCGCCTCGGCAACGTCGGAATCCAGGAGAAGGCACTGGAGTGGATCATCTCCTTCCTCGCCGGAAGGACACAGAGAGTCCGCCTCCCCCCGTTCAGATCGGAGGCCACCGAAGTCGTCTGCGGCGTCCCTCAAGGCTCCTCGCTCAGCCCAACACTCTTCAACGTCTACATGAGCCCCCTCGCAGCCATCGCAGGCCAGCACAACCTCAACATCATCTCCTACGCCGACGACACCCAGCTGATCCTCTCCCTCACCAACTACCCCACCACCGCCAGAGCCAACCTACACGAAGGGATGACAGACGTTGCCAAGTGGATGATGAACAGTCGCCTGAAACTGAACTCGGACAAGACGGAAGTCCTCATCCTGGGATCTTCACCCTCCGCCTGGGACGACTCCTAGTGGCCCCCCGCCCTGGGCAGCGCACCCAAACCCACGGACCACGCACGCAACCTGGGCTTCATCCTGGACTCCTCCCTCTCCATGGACAGACAAGTCAACGCCGTCTCCTCGTCGTGCTTCAACATCCTGCGCATGCTACGTAAGATCTTCCGATGGATCCCCACCGAGACCAGGAAGACGGTCACCCAGGCCCTCGTCACCAGCCGTCTGGACTACGGCAACTCCCTCTATGCCGGAACCACCGCCAAACTCCAGAAGAGACTCCAGCGGATCCAGAACACCTCAGCACGACTCATCCTGGACATCCCCCGCCGCAGCCACATCTCCGGACACCTGAGAGACCTGCACTGGCTCCCGGTCAACAAGAGAATCACCTTCCGGCTCCTCACCCACGCACACAAAGCCCTACACAACCAAGGCCCAGGATACCTCAACAGCCGCCTCAACTTCTACGCTCCCAAACGCCAGCTTCGATCGACCAGCCACGCCCTCGCCGCCGTCCCTCGCATCCGAAGAGCCACCACAGGAGGAAGGTCCTTCTCCTACCTAGCCGCCAAGACTTGGAACTCCCTTCCGACCCACATCCGCCTGACCCACGACCACCTCGCCTTCAGGAAGCAACTCAAGACCTGGCTGTTCGAGCAGTAGCGGACCCCCCCCCAGCGCCTTGAGACCCCCCGGGTGAGTAGTGCGCTATATAAATGCTTTGATTGATTGATTGATTGATTCTTCTGCAGTTGTACGTTCTTTGATCGTTTACTCTTCATTAGTGGCAAATCACCCCAGGTATCAAGGGACTCAGGAGGACTGTACCAGTATTTGTACATTTCCTGATGTTTCCAGAAGAATCAGGAATTACACCTGTTTCATAATGTGGCCCCAGGTAGTGAATTCAAAACTAAGGGGCAAATTATCAAGAGCTGGTGATATAATTATCGCTGCTTTAGCGTCCGTTTTCAGGCGAAAAGTTGAGATAATTATATCGCAATATCATCAAGAACAAATTAGCACGTGTTTTCCTAACTTAGCGCCCGTTTCCAGCACATCTACCATCGCATCGCTAATGAGATGCAAAGTAGGCATGGCTGTCGAAACAACACGGGTAAACATCGCAAAGGCAGCTTCGCGATATTCCCAACGAGTTGCAGCGATAATTTTAATTCTGCTAACTCTGCCTTAATGCAGGAATTTAACGTCTGTTAAATTCCTAACTAAGGCATACCTAACATGGGGGGTGGATTGTGCGACTAAGGCCACAGGGCCTTATTATCAAGCCTATCGCCGTTTTCCATGGAACATCGCTAGAAAACCAGCGATGTTCCATGGAACACCCTGCTATCGCTGGATTTCTTATCCCCCTTGAGATAAGCATTGATAATACAATGCTATCTCAGCGATTTAATCCAGCGATAGCTGCCGATAAAAATAACAGCGCTAAGCACGCTTTGCGATATTTATCTCAACTCCTTGGTAATATGCCTCTAAGTTACTAACTGAAAGTGACTATTCCCCAAAGTCCTGCAAAGGCACATGGGGCCTAATCTGCTGCAGGTATTTCAACAGGGCTGCCCAAACTTTAGCTGGAAATATGACACCCTAAATAACTTAAGGATTGCAATGACATCTCCAGGAGGTCACTAATTTAAGAGCTGAAGTACTTCAGGTTTCTCCTGGTGAGGGGACCTAATTTTTCAGCAAGACCCCTGTAAACTCCTCACACGGGTGATTGCGATAGCACCTGAGCCTGACTCTCCAACAAGAAAGGCATTCAAATGGCAGACAGGGGTGTGCTTGATGTCTTTTAACATCAGGAGAATAATGACCAGCATCTCAAAGTTTGGGTTCATGTCCCATCGGAGGTCGAATTTAGCCACCTTAAAAATAACAGTACAAGAATCTGATACTTTATGAAAAATATAGGGTCAAAAAGAAATGCTGAGAACTAATGGATAAAAGTATCTTGCGAATAATGTAAATACGCATTGGAAGCCGGTTAAGGAAGATTTTCCGTCTGCTACTGTAGTTCTCCGCCTGCCCCTCACGCTGCATTTAACGTAGGCACACACTCATGTCAGACATGGTGTCAGAGATGGAATAAAAGGGGATCTGGTGTGCATAGTTCCAGGATTGAGAATTTACACCAAGGGGATGGCGTTTCGCTATCCATTGCATTTTCTCCTCACTACGCTAGGGTTAAGGTTGGCCCAACTTGTGTCTCCAGTGCCCCATACCTTGCAGCACATCAGGTCAGATCCTGGCCTGACACCTCAACATTGGTGTGAGTGACTGCTTACATTGAGTCCAGTTGGCCCTGGTCAGGGCAGAAGAGTGGACTCTTCCAGCAGCAATTGCTTTATTCGACTTTGAGAAGGCGTTTGATACAATACATTGGCCATTCTTAATGACAATGCTTCTTAGCCTTTATCTCTGCCCTATAAGCCGCCACAGGGAGCAGATCAGGCTTAATGGTGGCGCACTCAGACCTCTATGATATAGAGATCCAACTTGGAGGGAGGGGGTCAGTTTTGCTTAATTAGTTTGTCATTTGCTTAAAAAAGAACCCCCATTCATTTTTAATCACTCCGCAATCTAAAATCAGATTACACTTGATTTTGTAATATTTTACATAATAAATGAAAAAAAATTCACTAACTTAATTTCGACCACTTACATTCTGCATTTTTACAACTTCTTTGCTATTTGAATCAATTGACATGTATGCACTGCATGGATTATTCTGAGCGAAGACTTCCTGCTTCAATTAGCTATCAAAAGTAAGCAAAGTAGTTGTGACTTAAATCAGCATACCCAACAGGAGCCATATTGTTCGGCCCTTATGGGAGCTCATGCACAGCTCACATCCCAATAGTAACATCTCTTCCACAGCTCAACTATCCAGTTTCCTAGAGCCCCCATAAAAGTACCTCTATCAAGTCCAAGTCGTCAGTCAATGAAATTTAAATTGGTACCTAGGAGAATGTAAATGCTACACCATTGCCACACCTTTGTGAAAAGTTTCAAGTTTTTTCACCAATACAGTCTCATAAATTTGATCTAACATTAAAGTTGCCAGTTTGTTTTTACTCCCAGTTGTTGAGGAATGTTTCTGCTAGTTGACACTGCAAACTGCATAATATATCTTTGAGTGCCAGTTGTAGTTTTTTGGCCCATAATATGGCTAGCTACCATCATGGACATTATCCAGTGAGTCGGGTTTCTAGTAAGCATGTAAAATAGAAAGCCTTCTCAAGATGATAAAATAAATAGCAGTGACAAGGCTATAGTTAGCCCACTGCTAACCAGAAATCATTAGATAAATATGCTTCTTATAGCTTCTGACCCACATGTGTTCTCTCAGAGACCTCCAAAGTCTGGAGATGGGATGGTGATGACAACAGAACTATACTACTTTGTTGCAAGGAACAGCTACCTGGATCTCTTCAACGCCGGTTTAAACCACGTCTTAAAGCAGATGGATGCATAGCCTCAGGACATAAATTGATGGGACCTTTCAATGCTCTTGAAACCATCAACCATGGTATCTTCTTTGGCCATCTAAAAGAAATTACAATATCTGGAATAATCTTGACCTGCATTAGATCCTATCTGGCTTACTGACTGTGGCATGCCGCAAAGGTTGGGGAATGACCTAGGTGCATCTTCACAGAGCTTTCAGATGTGCATGTCATCACTGCTGACGTTGTCCCCGCAAGACGTATGTGTCAGTTTGACGGTGCAAGGGGGGTGGGAGTTTGGGGGATAAAAGCAGATACTGAATGGTGATGTTAACCAAACGCCCGGATGGGGTGAACACTGTAGCATCTTCTTGCGGGGGAAAAAAACAAAAGGACCTGGCGCGCCGCCCAGCCTCTGGGATGTGGGCTGACTGGCTGTGTACAACTTTCACGTTGTTTATATGTTGCATGATGCACTCGGTGTACTGGTTGACCTACTCTGAGGTCTGGTTTCTAATTCTGCAATAAAAACAAATTAAAAAAAAAGAATTCAGATGTGCATGTCAGATATGTACCTCTGGATCAGCAGCCATTGACCAAACTATACTCCAGCATGTTGGAATGGTAAGTTAAAAATGGCTGCTATGCATCATGATAAATTCATACTCAGTCATTACAAATCACTCTCACACATGTGTTGTCACTTGTGCGTGCGCACCAGTCACGAAGCAAGGTATCCATCTTCAATGGGTTTACGTTATCAGGAAATCCACTGAAAGGATGCGAGACATGTATGCACATGTACGTTATGAAATGTGTTCGCATCAAGACCATCTGAAACTAAAATCTATTGACCTTGCCAATGCTTGCTGTATGGGAGCTTACATTTGGATTTGCTTTTTAACATGCTGTAACGTGCACATTTCTGCAGTTTGCAAAATGGCTGTAAGTTGACATGCCTGATCAACCTCAAACACACAGACATAATCAATTAAAATAACTTTTCGAAGAACTTTTCGAATAAAAATGTGAGCATGAAGATACTTACAAAATGCATTTATTTCCTATTGATCAGACTGCCGTGGCACTTGGGACTAATCATAAAACAATTTGACCTCAAATGAATGACAGAAAGAATCTGACCCAAACAGAAAAGCCGGGTTCTGGCTAATTTATCATTGCATGTTGGATGTAAATCCAGCTTCCTCAATGCAATCCTTAATTTGTTGACAGGCATTCAGAGAGACTGGAATTCACATGTGAGCTCCAAGGCCAGTCATCTAAATAAGGTCACACCTCACCAAACCCTACTTGGAATCTGTGATCTGTTCAGACAGCGTGTTCTCTACAAACTCTTGAGGAAGTCTGCAAATTCATTTAACAATGCTATACACATACTCTAATGGCACCCTATAATAGTTCCACATAAGTCTGGTCAACCTGCATTGACTTGCAGTTCATAATACATTGGATTTTAAGGCTTGTGAGCCCATTTAATGTATTAGGACGCACTTTCCCTGTTTTCACCTGGCGCACCTTAAAACCGGTACTCTGGACGCAAACAGAGAAAGTGCACCCTATTATATAGCATGCACTGCCCCCAGGGCAGCCGCGAACACGTGCCGCCCTGGGAGCCGCGCATTCAGGTGAAATACGGAGCGGCTTTGAAGCAGCTGCTTCGTGTTCCACAGTGCAGGTGGCAACCCACCTGCACTTCGATGCGGGATTAGGGATCCCCTTGCAGGCGGGTGCAGTCAGTGACTGCACCCGCCTGCAAGGAGATGTCTGGGGGGTCCATAGAACCTCCTTCACCCCCTGGAGAGGGTTGCTCTCAGGGGCGCACTGACAGTGTGCCACTTTTTAGGCGGCGCACTGTCAGTGTGCCTCCTGACAACTTCTTTGCTTCTGAGCCTGCATCTGAAATGTGGCACAGGAACAGAGGCAAAGTGCCCATGGGGCCAAGTTTGCATGGGGCATGCCCTCATTAGCATGGGGCATGCCCCAATGCGAATGAGGGAACGCCCCCTGCAGATAGCGCTGGTGCTTTATGTATGCCAGTGCTATTGGTATTGCAGAAGGGGCCGCACTATCATCTGCGGCCCCTTCTGTAATACCAAAGTGCCCCCGGGGCACCCAAAGCAGACACAAACGCCATTGCGCCCCTGGGCCACTTTCTGTAATAAGGCCCCAGGTGGGTTAAATGTATGAACTAGAACATTTTATGTGGGTTCTTATTGCGGCCCAAAATCCATAAAATCATTTGGAAGTCTTCTGGTCTGATGGGTTGGCCCTGGAGTACACTGTGTTGTAGCCTCACCAGGATATCTCTGAATTCATAGCTTTTGTCGTTAGTGAGTGGCTCCTCAAATATACACAATGGTTGTCTCTATTAGTGTTGAAGAGCTATCCATAACATCAGTAACAATGCAATTCCAATGACGTCAGTAAATTAGGGTGTTGCCAAAGCACTTATATTTTGAGATTCCTGTCGTATTTTCTTCCATTGCTAATTTAATGCATCAACATAATCCTAGCAAGCCTCCAGCAAGGATATGCTTCATTTCATAAAGCAAAACTAGTCAAGTGAGTATTGTCCCTACTACTGTCAGCAGATCGTTAAGACTGGCCCTGTGCTAGGGAGTCTTGATGATGTGATTGTTGTGGAACAGGTCTGTATGTACTCAAATAAGCACTTATGCTGAAAGCTGCAGATCCTCAATAAAAGCAGGGAGGTGACCAAACGCTAAAGATTGAATGTAAGCAAACTTCTTGTATCTGTTGCATAGTGCACAGAACGGACAGAAGAATGCTTGTATTGTATTAAACTGCAAACTATTCCTCTCCAACCCTGTCAAAACTCTGGGAATCACACTTAGCAGAAACCTGAACATGAAAGAGCACATCAATGCCTCAGCTAAAAGTGTCTTCTACACGTTGAATCACCTTAAAATAATCAAACCCTTCATCCCAGTTGAAGACCTAAAGACTGTGGTGCAATCCTTAGTGCTCTCCAAGCTGAACTATGGTAATGCAATGATCACGGGCACCCCATAAACACACAGTGTCCCCCTTTGAAAGCTACACTCCATGCAGCTGTCATACTTCTGTTGGGGAAGAGTCACTTTTGAGCACATCACTCCTACTCTCAAGAAACTCACCTGGCTACCAATCGAGGCAAGACGTATTCTCAAAACTGCTTACATAACCCACACAGCTCTCTACGTGGAAAAACATTCTACCTCATAAACAATCAAAAGCCAGACCAGAGAGACCTCTACGAAGCTCTAACAGTCTACTCCTGATTCTGCCCAATTTTAAGAAAGGGAAATCGCTACTTCTCCGGAAACACTCCAAGAATCTGGAATTCGCAGCCTCAGAATTTACGTGACAATCAATCATTCCCTCACTTCAGGATGAAACACAAACTACTTCTTCTCAATAAGTACCTAAACCCTCACCACTAAACCATCTGCCAGGCCTGATCTTCCTACCCTACACATTCCAAATAAATCTGAGCATCACTACCTCAGGGAAAGCTGTGCCTCTACTCTCCCCAATTTTGCAAGACCCTACCATAACTACCTCAGAACTATATCGTCCACACATCCTACTATCTATCGTATACCTCTTTTATATACTGTTAATATGTTTTTTGTTTACTCCTTATGTATCTCGTGTTATTGCTGCTCTGCTAACTGTGTAAAACACTCTGATGCCTTTGGGACAGGTTCTCTCAATCATCCACATATCACACTGTCTATTGTATACTTCTTTTATATACTGTTCCTATGTATTTTTATATACTCCATATGTAACTTGTGCAGTTGCTCCTGTGTCAACTCTGTAAAGCGCTCTGATACCTTCTGGTCAAGTTGCGCTATACAAAACTCGATAAACAAATAGATAAAGTTCAAACCTCTGTAAAAGGAGTGTGTAAATATCAGTCCTTCCTTTGTACAATAGTTCACAAAAGTATAATCTTGGCCCGTATACCCCCTACTAGTGGAAATTTGAACATCAGAGGAGGAAAAGTCACGGAAGAGAGAGCTCTTGATACAGCAGATGAAAATATCAACCAAAGGATAGTTTGAGGTTAATATACCGGGATTAGCAAAACACTCTGAAGAATCAAAAATTGGTGTTTCAAGTAGGATCATGAGACCTGATGATGTTCATATTGGACGAAACGGGTTGGCTGGAATGATTTGACTGATGGCTGGATTGATGTGACTGCTTCTATTTTGATGTATCATGGATTAAATAAATTTGGAACTGAAAATTCAGCTAAAAAAAAGACTCCCAAGAGACCATTTGTGATTGGATGATAATGAATATACGGACCAAGATTATATTTTTGTGAACAATTGTACAAAGGAAGGACTGATATTTACATGCTCTTTTTACATAGGTTTGAAGTTTGTTTGATGTGGCCCAGTGGCACTGGAACCACATTAAGTAGAGGGTGATAGTAACATTATTGAATTCCCCAGATTATACACCAGTGCGCCCTTGATCATAGCCCTCACTCCCAACAAGTTGTGTTTAAATAAATAAATAAATAAAAATAAATAAACATTTCATTTTGTGGTAAGACTCACTTCTAACATGGCTTCTACAATTGGAGACATTTTTCTACTACTGACCTTTTGAGGACCACATTTGTGGATAGTTGAGGATAGCAAATGTCTCCCCAAAAAATAATGTCTAAGGTATTTCAAATCCTCTAAAAAAAATAAACAAATGCATGACATTGAGTTTCCTCCAAATGTCGATCACCTCCTGGTTTTGTTAGCCTTATTGTGTTTACTCTTCTGTAAGCTTCAACCAGATGAGAAATTAAGGCTATGAGTTGATCTGCAGAACCAGGATGGAACTGTCTCTGTAAATACCGGTTAAACAATACTCCATATGCTGGTTTACAACTCTTTTCAACATCCATAGCCCAAGACTCCTAGACGAGAGTTGCGCTTCCTCTGAAAGAATCAGAATGAACTATTTTGCCCAGAAACCCACCACTAAAGCAGAATGAAGGAACTACCGGAATCAGGGCAGTGGGTGGCCCCCAGAGTTCTGCACCCGAAAATTAATTTGGGGAAGATGAAATGAAAGATTAGCATAAAGTTCCAGAAGAGCTTGAAACCAGCCTTGTTTTGTTCAGAGGGGAGGGGTAAAATGAGATCCTTCCTTTCAGCCTCCTGGACTGAGCTATGACTTAGAATCATTACAAATGGAGCAAATGTCTAGCTCATAGTTCAATTCAAACGTCTCCATTAATAAATCCCTTGTTACCGCTTTTAAGTCCAGTCTCCAGGAGACCCAGTGAAAGTAAATGTTGAGATGGAACTCAAAGACCCATCCCACTGTCATCCCAAAATTACTTTAGTTACTGAACATCCAACCTAATGTCACTACGGTTAAGATGATGTCTGAAATGTCAGATAACCATATCAGTCTCCAACCTCAGAAGGAAATCTGTCTGAACCCGTTCAGAGGGGGCCTGGCTTGGCAGTTAAGACTGGAATATTCATACTGGAGCAGGACCTAGGTTGATTTGTATAAAGTTGAACTCTGCCTAGAATGAAATAATGGATGGAAAACAAATGACTGGAATACATCTTCAAGCAAATGGCAATGGCCTTTTGCATGCATTTCAACAATAAACTTAGTTTTTTAAAAGACGTGACGCTATGCTCAAAAGATATTCTCTTCCCTTTTTTAATTCAAAAACCCCCCTGATGAGTGTTTTTGCATTTATAGGGACTAAAATCGGTTCAGGAATAGTTGCAAATTGGGAGCGTCCTGGGTTTACCAAACTGTCAGATTTTATTAGGAATGGATCCTGGATATCCTTAGCAGAAATGGTATGTTTAATTGAGGGACATTTCTTGCTGATAGGTTCCTATAATCTGATTTATAAAAGTCTGGTACAAATGGACCCATTACACATTAGCAATCCTACGCAATTGACTAAGGATCTTTTTCTGGATATGCGGATAAAGAAACCGGGGGAATGGAAACGCTGATTAACACAGAGTAAGGAAGGAGATTTGAGCTCTAAAGCAATTAAAAAATGGCAGAAACAGGAGAACCACGGGTTATCCCTTAATACCTGGAAGACCATTAATAAATGTTAATTTAGTTTATTGAGGGGAGCCAATTGGCGCAGAATGCTTTTCTTTAGCAAATGGCTTTTATATCGTACTCCGGCGGCCATTGCCAAAATGTATATAAATGCTTCCTCCAACTGCTTTAGATGCCTACATTTTGATCCAGCCAACTGGTCTCATACAATGGTTCATTGCCATAAAATTAAGCTATTTTGGGATGAAATTTTTGCTTTTCTTCAATTATATTATAAAATTAAGATTTTCTGGAATGTTAAACTAATGTTGTATGGCTTTGATCCGGATCTTAAATCTTTAGATCATCCTGTAGAATTGATATACATTATAATGGCAGTGGCTAGGTCATTATTACTGCAGAATTGGCGTTCAACTCAGGTTCCCTTGTTGCAGGAGTGGTTGCAAAAAATGAAGAAAGTTAGAAAAAGTGAACAACTTTATGCTCAGAGAGTAGGGGGATAAAAAAGTTTGAAAAAATTTGGGGATCGTATTTTGACTAATCTGTGTATACATTTTTTTTTTTTCAATTTGACAGAATGTGAAGGCCTGTTTGTATCTTTTTTCGTAAATATGTTCTTTATGTTTTGATTAAATTGTTACCAAGAACTTCAATAAAAATCAAAAAATTAAAAAAAAAAAAACTTTTTGGTTTCCTCAGGAAGATTAGGGGTCCTTCAACAGATCTTCGACAACCCTGGACATTGTTCAACATCATGTTTCCTTTATTTTGGTTCATATAATGCCATAAAGGGTGTCACACATACATTCATGTAAAAACAATATATACTTTCAATTTAAAAAAATGGTATTAAAACAGACATATTTGCAGGTAACATTTTTTTAAAGTTTGCAAAAACCAAATTCAAGTGCTAAACGTCAGTATGGTAAGATCTATGAGCTCCTCTCAAAACAGAAATCATCGTGTCTAAGTAAAGGGTTTAACTTCATATGCTGTATTGCAGATAAATATTTAACAATTGAAATGACAACTGGGCCACCGGTGTTAGTTTTACATACGCTCAGGGCTAAAAGGCATTCCCTAAAGCCCATAAGTTTGCAAAAGGGTTGCCTTTTGTAGGCCATACAGAAGAGTAAAACATGCTCAGTGGTCTCCCCTGTCTGGCATTGCATCGGGCATGAATTTGATATGTTGTTCTGATTATTCCATGAGCAAGTAAATGCGGTAAAATCCCCAATCAGAACTTGACATACAGTGTGCGTGCAAATGGTTTGGACCACATATTCAGATTCAAATGTACATTCAAATTATAAAAACAAATCTGCCAAACTGCCTGTAGCTGCCCTTGGGGTTTTTCC
This sequence comes from Lissotriton helveticus, assembly GCF_964261635.1. Taxonomy (NCBI): domain Eukaryota; kingdom Metazoa; phylum Chordata; class Amphibia; order Caudata; family Salamandridae; genus Lissotriton; species Lissotriton helveticus. The sequence goes on from NC_136070.1 coordinate 139,156,255, forward strand.
CACCCAGGATGAAGTTCCCATAAGACAATTTTAACTTTTCATGTGCGTCACGTGGGAGCTCTGTAGGGTGCAACCAAAAGTTCCCCAGGTTTGTTTAGCTATCCTGGACATTGTTCCTTTAAAGTGGTTGTTATGAATGACTATATAGATATTGTTCAACGCAAAACAGATGCAGCGCTGAATCTTATATATGGCCAAGCACCTGTGTTCAACAGATCACACTATAACAGGGGTCTTCAACCTTTTCTGTAATAAGAGCTACTTATGGTCAATGAAAATTCTCCCAAGCTACTAATATTATTGAGATGTAATAGACTACATAAGACAACATTACTTTAGTGGCCATCGTATGCAAGTTTACCAACAGCGATCACCTTAGTGCATCAGGCACGGTTGCTAGCAGTAATGTGAAAATGCCTTGTCAATGTGGAATGCCTCTACATTGGTAATATATAACAGACATAGGTGTAATGCCCTGCCAAGAAGTTAATAATATTAGAAAAACCTCCCCAATGCCATTTGATTTTTCTCATTCAAATATAGGGGTAGGTTTATAACAAAGTAACGCAGCACGGTGCAGCAAGTCATTTTGCTGCGCCGTGCTGCGTTAGTTTGGAAAGCACAGAGATGCGACATATTTACAGGAATATGTCGCATCTCTGTGCTTCCCCTGCGCTGGTGCACAAACTGCAGCCATGTGCCGGCGCAGGCACCCTTGCACCATGGTGCAAGGATGCCTGCGTCACGGGAAGATTGTTTTTGTGCAGGAAGGCAGACCTTCCTGCACAAAAACAATCACAAGAGGCTTTTTTCTCTTTCAATGCGTGCTGCAGAATGCAACACGCATTGAAAGAGGAAAAAACGAGGAGAATTGAAAACATTTCTCCTCGTTGCGCCTCGCTACGCCACCTCTAGGGTGGGTAGCATTCACACGCATCTCCAGATTTGCGATTTCTCGTACATCTGGAGATGTGCTTGTTCCATGTGTGTTGCGTGGGAACACCCACAGCAACACCCATGGAACGCCCCTTCCATGCACAGTGCTGCGTGTGAAGGGACCATATTTACGAGGAGAGGAAAAGTCACGCAGGGCAACTTTTCCTCTCCTTGTAAATATGGAGAAGCCCCCTGCGCCACCAGTACGTCACGAAAAGTAACGTAGTGGTGGTGCAGGGGGCTTTTAAATCTGCCCCATAATCTTTAAATATATTTTGGAAATTCAGCCATTTTTATCCACACATCCGCTTGAGTTCTGAAAATACACACATTTTCGTCTCAAATACATGCTTTTCAATTTTGGTACATATATACTAATTCAACCAAGCACAAGATTTCAATGTATTTATCTAGGCTGCACACATAAGAGCCACTTACAGGTTCCTGGAGAGCTACCAGTAGCTCACAAGCTACTCATTGGAGAAGCCTGTACTTGAAACTCCAGTCATCTAATGATAAAATCACACACAATTTCTGCCAGTGAAAGAGAAAAAATATAATTAATCTATCTTTGCCATTTGATTTTTCTCATTCAAATATAGGGGTAGATTTATAACAAAGTAACGCAGCACGGTGCAGCAAGTCATTTTGCTTCGCCGTGCTGCGTTAGTTTGGAAAGCACAGAGATGCAACATATTTACAGGAATATGACGCATCTCTGTGCTTCCTCTGCGGTGGTGCACAAACTGCAGCCATGTGCCGGCGCAGGCACCCTTGCACCATGGTGCAAGGATGCCTGCGTCACGGGAAGATTGTTTTTGTGCAGGAAGGCAGACCTTCCTGCACAAAAACAATCACAAGAGGCTTTTTCCTCTTTCAATGCGTGCTGCAGAATGCAACACGCATTGAAAGAGGAAAAAACGAGGAGAATTGAAAACATTTCTCCTCGTTGCGCCTCGCTACGCCACCTCTAGGGTGGGATAGCATTCACACGCATCTCCAGATTTACGATTTCTCGTACATCTGGAGATGTGCTTGTTCCATGGGTGTTCCGTGGGAACACCCACAGCAACACCCATGGAACACCCCTTCCATGCACAGTGCTGCGTGTGAAGGGGCCATATTTACGAGGAGAGGAAAAGTCACGCAGGGTAGCTTTTCCTCTCCTTGTAAATATGGAGAAGCCCCCTGCGCCACCAGTACGTCACGAAAAGTGACGTAGTGGTGGTGCAGTGGGCTTGTAAATCTGCCCCATAATCTTTAAATATATTTTGGAAATTCGGCCATTTTTATCCACACATCCGCTTGAGTTCTGAAAATACGCACATTTTCATCTCAAATACATGCTTTTCAATTTTGGTACATATATACTAATTCAACCAAGCACAAGATTTAAATGTATTTATCTAGGCTGCACACATAAGAGCCACTTACAGGTTCCTGGAGAGCTACCAGGAGCTCACGAGCTATTCATTGGAGAAGCCTGCACTTGAAACTCCAGTCATCTAATGATAAAATCACACACAATTTCTGCCAGTGAAAGGGAAAAAATATAATGAATCTATCTTTGCCCAGAGCTGCAGAACTCACACTCTTTTAAGTTTCGACAAAATACATTCAAAGTCTGGCTTCCTTTATATACATTTTTTTAAATACTTTATTGAAATATAGTCAAAGACGGAGTTCATCTTTTACTGTATTATTTTAAAGCAATAATATGATACATTTAAATATCCCCGTCTTGCATATATGACTGCCCGGCAAGCAGAGCTCAGAGCATGAGTGAACTGGGGGTTCAGTGGGTGGCAGGGCCAGACTGGGAACAGAAACTGGCCCTGGTAAACTGCTCATCTGGCACCCCTGGGTGAGGGGGAGTGCAGCCGAGCAGTTTGCGCCTGCCGGCTGGTTTCGGCCTATATTGCCGACCCCGGTAACAACAAGCATTTACAATGCAACGGTTTCGCCTTTGCAAAAGTTAGAGCTATGGGCATTGTAAATGACAAACGTTTTATTTATGTGTTTTTTTTAAAAACAGATAAATAAATGGCATTGTCATTACAATGCCAATAGCTTAATCTCTCGCAAATGCGTAACCTATTGCATCTGCACCCACACACACCCACAGAGCCACAAGCCCTTGTGCTCAAATTAGTAATATTACACGCACACCATAGTTAAGGGGGAACCATGCAGGTGGTCCTACAAAGCCAACGTTTATGATGACGTTATGACAATTAAACATAACGCCAAAGCCAAGTGGTTTACCAGTGTTGCCAGTTTACAGAATTTAAAGCAAACAATGAAACCAAACCCCTGTTACAAGTGCATCTCACCAATAAGCAAAGCCCACAGTGTGCAGTTTGCTGCTGCAGAAGAAAGTATTGCAAGAGCATAGAAAAACACCACAACTTTTGCAGAGCAAATTCCCCGTCCGCCAAGGTCCCTTTGGTTACACCACAATATAATATGAAGGTAGAGGTGTCGAATCCAGCAACCCGAGATATCTTCAATTGTAGGCTTGTGACCTCTGCTGCCGCAGACCACCCACTCAGACGCCATACAGCAATCCCTTTTCCTCTCAGATGACATTACTGAAAGATGATGTGAAGTGCTACGTATTTTTCATGTTACACTTAAAAATCAAGGTTTCTGTTGCGATCCATAATTCAATGCTTATATGTGAAATAATTCAAGGAAATAACATCATTCATGTGAATTCCAGGTGTAGGGACTACAGCTGTTCGAGGAACAACAGGCGAACAAGTGAGAGGCAGTATTGTTATGCCCTGTTTAGTGCTTGCAACACATGCTGCTCATGGGCCGATCCACGCACAAACATACTAGCAAGCCACATTTTTTAATCAGATGCCACACATTTGGGACCTGATTCTGAGTCGCTCTGTGTTTTCTGACCCCTGTGCAATCAGGGTTGGAATTCCGATGTGTGTGGTATTCACTGAACCCCGACATTTATTGGGTGCGTTAAAAACGTTGCCTTTGATTAAATTTCAGCTGAAGCTCACCAGGGCAAACAATACGTGTTTACGACGACATTCGGATTTCGGTGTATTAAGTTCGAAAATCAGCCTCTTATTCCCCAAAAACTTGGTATATGCGTTCGTAATTCGTTGCACCTGATCAACAACACACCCCACAGTATTGTTATATATCAGGTGCAATAATATTCCACCCCTAACACTGGGCCGCTGGTAATGAGGAGCTTAATAATTACAAGCACAGTGAAGTGTGTGTTTCTGATCTCTTCTGTCCCTTCCATGCCACCCTTCCAGCTGCAGACGCACAACAGAAAAGTCACATCCAAACAGCATTCAGCAAGCAAGCTACTGCTCAACACAAGGAATGACGCTGAGAGGGCTGCCGAGACACGTTCCAAAACCAGGCTTTCCTCGAAACGTTGTGGCAAGATGTCGACTTGTGGAAACGGGCAGCTGTGCAGCAAGGATGCACTGGACCCTGATGCAAGCAAATACAATGGACTTCCTGTTCCCTGGCTGGGCAGTACAGGCGATTCCAGGTGCCCCTAACCTCCCTGGCTTCACGCTGCTCTGTGGCAAGCCATACCCCTAGAAATGTCAATCTAAAGACACAGTAGACAGGCGACAAGAATCGTAGTGCACCTAGCAAAGGGAGCAAATATCTCCCTACACAACTTTACCTATAGTTTTTTGTATTACCCCCTGAAAAGTACAGCACAAGCTGTGTCAGTCGAGTTAACACTGAATGGAAGCCATGCAGAGCATGGCTGGGATGACAATAGCTGTCACATCATTCCCTGACATCACCAAACACAGCAACACCCCACGAGGCCCGCCTGAGGGAAGACCAGAGAATGTCTGGAGAAGGGGCCCTCTGTTCCATGTGATATAGAAAACAGTATTTTAAATCTGCCCAAAGTGCCATCGCAGGTGTGCACAGAAGTATTACCACCCGGTGTGAAACCTTTGCCTTCCGTTAGACCCCCAAAGAGCAAGCTGTGAGGCCTGCGCTGACTTCAAACCAGATGACTTAACGATGAGAGACTAACTGAGGCAAGCACACCATGCCAATCAGGAGCAGAAGGAGACTGTCGCAGAGCGACCTGGGGTTGTCGAGTGAGGAGGAAGACAACTTTGCCCTAGGAGCGGAAAAAAGGAGGCTCCGATGCTGAAATTAGGTAATTGATATAGAAAAAACATTAAACCGTAAGGAGAAACATTTGCAGGTAATGGCGAAAAAACAGACTGGGGTGAGTCTCGATCAACAGACTCAAAAGCATAAAAAGCTGCTGTGTGGCTGAAAATCTCGCTAACTGAAGGCAAGTAGAAACCGAAAGAACCCCTTGGCTTCCATAACGAGGACACCACAGGCCGAAGAGCTTCCCAGAACGCAACAGCATAGAAGCAGGACCAAAGTCGAGAAATGGCAATAAAAGGTCGAGTGAGACCCAGCCGCCAGAAGCTTCGATGTTGAAAAGAAAATAGACACCCATGCTGGAAGCCGATGATAGTGGGGCTGAGATCGAACGTAAATAGAGGCACCTCAAAGCTGAAATGGCCACAATCTTGCAAAAAGAAAAGGAGTTTGATGCCTCTGTGTCTTCAAGATTCCGCCGAAAGCTTAGACGAAACAGGCATGTAGGGACAAGGAATCAGAAGAACTAGAGCCCCCGATAACTCCAGAACCACAGGAGGAGGAGGGACAAGAGATCTTCGTCGAAGAGGTCCCAGGACATGGTCCAGGAGACAGACGGGTCGGAATACCTCGAGACTCAATGGCAGGACCTCGAAACAGATACCACAGAAGTGGGGCTAGACACTTATCCGTCGAGGCCTTTGCTACCAGACAGCATCACCATGTACAATCAACTAATAACAAGAGCAGTCATAAATCCCAAATACCAAGAATGAGTGAAGGCAACGGTGGAAACAGAGGATACTCTTACCTCTACTCGTTCGGTCCGCTCCCTCATGGAAAGCGGAGGGCGACGCTAACCCCCTACATCAGTCTATGGACCGCTGCGATTGAAGCACGGAGGAGTTTCCAGAAAGTAGCGAGCAGAGTCCCTTTCCTTTTCTGGGGAAAAGAGGGCAGCGGCAGTGCTCGCGCTCGCACTGTGGCAGGGAGGCGCACCGAGGGCATGTTGAGCGTGCTGTCTAACTAGCAGAGGAGGGGAGCGGTACAACTCAGCACAGCACAACCGGGGGGAGTTCTTGTCGGGAAACTGGCCCGGATGGCGGGAGGGGGCGGGAGGGGGCGGGAGAGGACACGAACGGCGGGAGGAGGGTGGGAGAGGACACGAACGGCGGGAGGGGGGCGGGAGAGGACACGGACGGCGGGAGGGGGCGGGAGGGGGCGGGAGAAGACACGGATGGCGGGAGGGGGCGGGAGAGGACACGGACGGCGGGAAACGTGCAAAGGACAGCGAGGGGGGGGCGGAAAGGCACACGGAGGGGGCGGGAATGGACAGCGCATCTGAATTCACTTTCAGTGAAAGGGGAGGGAACGGGAAAAAACTTAACTCCGCCCTGGGAAAAAATCTCGGGAACGCCCCCGAATCTGGTCCGGCCTTGACGGACAGATCCGGCACTCAATGGCTAGCCTCCATTTATGGAGCTAGCCAATGAGAGCCGGGGGACGTTCCCGAAGTGCTTATTGTCAACATAGGATTTCACCTGCGCTGAAAAGCTGCGCAGAGCGCAGCCTTCGGCAGGCGAAACCCAAAAATGAACCCCCAGGGACCCAAAACCGGCCCCCACCCTAGCAGCCTACTTGGGAAACGCCTGGTGCCTGCTATGGCCAGTCCGGCCCTGGTGGGTGGTGGAGGGAACAGGGCCAGACTGGGATTCCAGAGCAGCCCTGGCAATTTTGTCTGACCAGCCCGCGAGGTGGCTGGGGGCATGCATGTGTGAACACTGCTTATGTTACTGGGGTTTGGTATTGCAGCCCTGCTGCAAAACCTACCCTCAGTAGCAAAATCGCCCCCCGCCACTGCAAAACCAGCCCCCACACTTCCAGCCTTCCAGGAAAACGCCTGATGCCCACTACGGCCAGTCCGGCCTTGGAAGAGGGGTTGTTTTCAATAAAGAGAGTGGGGTGCATTTGAAGGGGGCAGCAGGAAGGAGCTGGAAGAAAGGAGCAGGGGCTGATAATGAGGGAAGGAAAATAGTATCTCAGAAGCAGTGCAATGCAAGGTCTGAAGTCATCACTAGAAGGAAACGTACCACCCTATCAAAACAAAATAAGACAAAATGCTCTTGAACAAGACAAATTGCAGATATGGAGGATAATTACTGAATCATGATGAAATCTGAGACAACAAACCCTACCAAACCTTAACATGGGATGACTCAAAGCTCACGCTGTATATATGTAATGTATTTGAAATTAATTGGCCTAGATAAAGCTGGCAGGAGCCGAGACCTAGGAATAATGGGCTTTTTATATTGCACTTCAGATCTTACTCTACGGGAAACATTGTTTACAATGAGTGTTATTACAACACATTTTTTGCATCGCAGAATCCATTACAACGCATGTCATTACATCCCATAATCCATTACAACGCATTCCCCAAAGTACGCCCCATTGGAGTTAGAATATTAATTGCGTTGTAATAGATTATGCGTTGGAATACATGCGTTGTAACAACATGTGTTGTAATGGATTTTGTGATGTAAAAAATGTGTTGTAATGACACGCGTTGTAAAGCGTGCTTTGTAAAATGTCATATTCTTACTCTACTTTTCTCAAGCTCCATCAACACCAGATTTTTCTTGTACCGAATTTATTGTGCTCAAGTTACCAACCTTTGGTGGATTGAAGGCTGAGACATTCTTTGCAATGCTTTGAAGTTTGACATGTCGATCACTGCAGATGACTGTGGAGAATTTATCCACTACGCCTTCCTGCCAATAGAATATTTATTCAAGGAAAAACTGGCTCTACCCAGCAGAAGATGTATTGTAGTAGCCCTTCCTTCCAAGAAGAGCATGAAATACCAGTAAACACATCTCCCTGAGCAGATCACGCATGCCAGTTACTGTGACACTCAAGGTTAAATAATCTTTGCACGCACAGTGAATGCCTAAAAGTTATTTTTACCAGTAGAATGGGGATGCAGGCCGGGTACTGTCCCCTGGTCCTGTCCCAGTGGGGTTAGGAGAAATAGAAGAGAAGGGAGGGAAGAGGCAGGGCTCCTTTGGTGCTTGAATGTTCATTTAGGAAACAGCACTGCTCAGATGAAGTCTAGTTATATTTCAATTACACTAATGCCTCTTAATGCAGCATTTACAGAATTTACATTATATGAACATTGACATAACCATGAGAGTGTCTTGACAATGGCAGCAGCTTCTAGATGGGTTTTCAAGCCAGTCAACTTCAACAAATACAAATCATTGCACCCTATCCCAAATCAGTTTCCATGGAAGTCATCATCCACAAAGCACTCCTTGTACCATGACCAGAATTCTTAAACCATAGTCGATAACAGAAAATAATGAGCTTATAAGCCTGAGGATTAAGAAACATAGGCATGGGAGGTAAGTGGCCAAACATCCTCTTCAGATCATAGCCACAATCCAAGCAGATCACTGTACTCTACAGGAGGTGTCAATCTCATCTGTATCTCCAAATAAAGGAAAGTAAACAAAATGGAGCAGAGCTCTTTCTTGGAAGAAAAACTGTGGAACTCTTTGCCAGGAGTTCACCCAGCTCAAATACACCCAAGGATTAAACACCAGGCCATTAAGGAAATAGCCCACTCTCTTTTGTCCTTCGACTGTCACACCTCTTATGTTTTTTTCAGCCCCATCTGCTTCACAATTACTGATGTGGCTGTCTGGTATCCTATGGGCTGTCTGGTGTCCTACCCAAGAATGCCCTATCTATCACACCTCCCCCTTCACTTGCACATGCACACATATCAACACATATTCTCACATAGACACAAGAAAGACTTAAAAAAAACATGTCCTTTAAATATAATTTGCACGCCCCATGCCTATGGGTATACCTGCCATGCCGTTCTTTTAAGGCGCTGGCATCAGCCCTCTGGAACTCCCTACCTGTGACCATCGGAGTATCCAGAATGATGTGGCTTTCAGAAGGGCCATAAAAACCTGGGGCCTCATTTATGAGGCTGTGCATCACTTTTACGCCACTGGTGCGTCACTTTTTGTGACGCACCAGTGGCGTAAAAAATGCGCCTTGTTGCGCCATATTTACAAAGTGACGCATCTAGGTAGATGCGTCACTTTGTAAACCCCTGCGCCACATTATACCTGCGCCAGGTATAATGTATGCAAGGGGGGCGTATTGATGCAAGAAAGGATCATGGACGTGACGCAGTGAAATCTATGAGATTTCACTGCGCCACTTCTAGGACTCAAATGCGTCAAAATCTTACACCTGCCTCACAGCAGGCGTAAGACTGACGCAGGCCCTTTCACATGGGGCTTGCCCCATGTGAAAGGACACCTTGCTGGAGTTGCGTCACGTTTGTGACACACTCCAGCAATGCGTCACTTTTGCGCCTACAGATACGTCAGAAATACTGACGTATCTGTAACTCCTTGCGACACGATGCGTCATACTGTAATTATGACGCATCATTGGTGTCGCAAGGAGGGCGTAATGAAAAGTGACGCATCGCTGTTTTCACGCAGCGATGCGTCACTTTTCATAAATGAGGCCCCGGGCTCTTCCCGGTCTAGTAGTTGCCTCCTGTTTTCTCCACCCTGTAATGTTATTTCCGGTTTCAGTGCTAGGACGCCCCGTTGCTGGGGCAGCTATGCGCTTTATAAATTTAGTAACATAGCAAAACATGCACTGGCTAAACACTTTTATGTGATACTAGATACTATATATATTGCAAGTTCATCAAATTGACATCAGGAATAAACTAAATACTAATAGACCTATTCACAAACTGAATTCTGTACTACATTTAGTAGTATTACAATAGTACTAGTAACGTACTACAAAATTAATTTCATAAACCTACCTGCCTCTCCTATCTTTTTCTATGCAGTGATCTCTGCCTCAATTGCAGAGTCTTTGTACATTTGAGTACACATTTTAGTACTAAATGTGGGAGGGACAGAGGGCAGTGGCTAGAAATGGAGATTAGTTACTACTAAAGAGGAGTGGGTAACACAGGAGTAAGGGGGTTAAGGGAGGGCTCAGGAGGGGCTTAGAGAGGATTGTGCTCACACACACAAACAAGTAATCCCACTCCTATTCATAAACTGCACTTCTGAATTTATTACAGCCGAACGGAACCAAAAACGATTGTAAATAAACTCCACCCCAGAGCTGCAGTAACTCCCCCCGTGGCCACCAACTATAGTGTGGTGGGTGCCATGGTTGGGCACCAGGGCACCCACATTTAGTTGGCCAAGCCTATGGAGGGGAGTCTGCGTGCCTTTCTCTAGATTTATTTTAAGCATTGCTGGGGCCCGAGGGATTGGATAGTGGGGGTCGGAAACGGTATGTGTGTGCGCTCCCCCTTTAGGAAATGGCCAGGCCCGGGAGATTGGGTCCCTGAGGCCTAAATCGGTCCAGGGAGATGGGCTGCATGCCCCCTCCCCCATAAATATAGTGGTGGACCCCAGGGATGGGGTCCCCGGGGTCAAAAATAACCTGGGTAGGGGAAGCCACATACCCTCCTAAAAAATGTGTTAGGCCCGGGGCCAATATCAGCCCAGTGAGGGGGACATGTGCACCCCTTTCCCCCAAAATGTGCCGGGGATGGGGTTCTTGGGGTCGAAATCAGCCCGGGAAGAAGTCTGTGTGCTCCGTTCCCCATTAAATACAGTGCCAGCCCGGGGGGTTGGGGTCCCTTGGGCAGAATTCGACCGTGGCGAGGGGGACCTGTTGCCCCCTACCCCGGAGGTATGTTGCCTGGCCCCAGGAGATGAGATCCCCAGGAACAAAAGCATCCCTATAGTAACTATAAGTTGCGCCTGCGCCATGCCCTGCCAGTTACCCCAGATATTACATTACTCATGGCATCTTCTATGATACCATTTATAATATGACTGTAACCATTGCTGTAAAATTAATGATGAGAAAACTGTGCATGGTGGGGGCACGAGTTATAGTTACCGTAGGGCCAGAGTTATAGTTACTAAAAAATATAACCAGGATACAACACAACTTCACATCACCAAAATAACATATGGAAGAATTTAGCCTTTTCCTTCTCCCTTGGGTGGGAGTTTGGTCCATGAGATATTTCACAACATGTTTCATGTCCCATTATAATATCTAAGTGGTGTATTAAGATACTTAACTTCTAAGCTAAGGATTTTGATGAAATTGAGGACCCAGCACTTCAGTGTTTTAGTTTGTTATTATCAAATCACACAAGCAGGTAAAAATTCATGTATGCATGTATTTGGTATTTCTATAGCATGAACCTTGATAATAGGCAGTGGAGTACTGCCCAGGGTCAAAGACAAGCATAAAAACAACTGATAGAAAAGAGAACTGTTTTGTGGGCTGTTAATGCCTTGTGATCTGTGTTCTATAAATAAGTGAGTCTTCAACTCTGTCTTAAACTAGAGCAGCTTTGAAGCTGTCCTGATGGTTACAGGGATGTTGTTCCGGATCCTGGGTGCACATATGGAAAAAGGCCTGCTGTCTTGTTTTTGATTATCTATACTCACTTTGCCTCTGCACCAGAGCTGTATTATCGACTTGGTGCAGAAGAAAAAAGGTGGTGCCCTGAAAGTGTGCCTCCTAAATGCAACCCCGAATAGCGATGCAAGTGGGTCCCATGGAACCCCCAGACATCCCCTTGTAGGCAGGTGCACAGAAAAGCATGGAGTAGCTTTTAACCGCTACCGCCCTACCGCGTTTTCCCGCTGTGCGCTGGAATTTCAAAAATGCGCGGTTTGTGACAAAGCAAACTCGTCATCCGCGTAGCGCAGGTAACGCCCATGACGAGCTGGCTTTGTCATCAGCGCTGAAGGGGTTAAACAACTGCTCCGTATTTCTCTTAAATACGCTGCCCTGAGGACATTGCAAGTTTGCAGATGCCACGAGGGCAGCGCATTCTTCCTGACAGAGCAACTTTGCATGTTTTCACCCACAAACCAGCTTTAAGGTGCGTGGTAACGCAAACATGCAAAGTGCGCCCTATCTGTAATACGGGCCCTTGTCTGCAAGATAAGCGGGGTTGCTGGTCGTGACAGCTTTGTAAATGATACAGCTAGTTTTGAAAATGGGGTTTGATCAGGATGGGCAATATATGATCATGTCTCTTCCGTCCCTAGATGAGGCGTGCTGAGCAATGTAGGGTGCCCTTAAGAGGAGCTAGTGTGTAGTCTGGGAGGCGATGGAGCAGTGACTAGATCTCCCCCAAAGAGCCCATTCCTACCAGCTACAGGGTTGGGTTCACACGTGCAACATCAGGCAATTGTTACAAGACAGTCTCAGGTGGAGTATTTTATTTCCCATGGTCGCATGTTTCACAAATTTTAATCATACACTGAAAATGAAAAAATACACGTAAAAATAAAAAACAGTCTACGATATCGTGCCATGGACTACAAAAATATAATAAATACTCACAGCACGTATGTAAGCTGTTTTATACATGACAGCCTAAAACGTCAGTTTTTTGTTTAAAGGGTTCCCTTCTGATGGCCCTTAGAGATTTAGATGCTATAAAATAATAATTTAAAATATATTTGTAAGAACATAACCAGTTGCTTATAGCCTGGCATCGCTAAGCCTTGCCCCACTAGTGCTAGGCAATTCTATGCCTGACCAGCCAGTTTGATTGCTGTATATCACATATGTGAACAATAAGTTTCACTAACAGAAGACAACAACTACACAAGGTCACGAAACAATCTTTACGAAAAAATTAATGAATGTTGGTTCTCACCTTGTTATTGCAGTGTGAGTGTTCATTAAAATTCCAGGAAACCTGGAATGGAGCACCCCTGTTCCTTCTCAAACATTGCTCATTTTTGGGCACACCCTAGGAGGTGTAGTTGGCAGTTGGTCTTTGTGTATTGCTCCCAGACAATGAGACAAATTGAAGCTAGGTATTGGCAAGATGGTTAATTCTGAGTTAACAAGGTGGGGGAGCTGTCAACTACCACACTTGCACATCACAAAGGCCTAGCCTGGGCATTCTCACAAAGTGTTTGACACTATTCTACTGTGATCCCAGACAATCTGGGGTCAGGGCAGAGAGGCATGACATTCCAAGCAACTCTGGGGGTTGGGCTCTTCGGGAAGCTCTTCCAATTCAAAGTGGGCACCATGTATAAATATTAGACCTCAGACACCAACTCTTCAGTACATTTCTGGACCTGTGGACTCTGCCAGGAAGAAAAACTGCTGTGCTGCTGAAAGACCTGCCACTCTACTTGACTGCTGCCCACAAGGACTGCTGTTCTGCTGTGCTGACTTGCTGACCTCTTGCCTGGGTGAGAATGACTGGAACCAGAGTGACTCCAAGGGCTAGTTGGCTGGCTTGAGCAGGGACATAACAGGCTTTCAACAACCTGGACTCTGCCACCAATGAGACCTACCCTGCCTAGTGGTGCCACCCCAGTACTGGACCCTTGGAAGTGGGCCTGAAGGTGCTCTGCCAGCCGTTCTGTGAACCCAGCAAAACTCACACATCTCCTCTGCTGCTCAGCACAACCCTGAGCAGAACCGCTGCATCACCTCTGAAGCGCAAACTCTCCCTGCACCAGGACTTCGCATCGCACTCACAGCCAGCAGCATGATCGGTCTGTCACTACGCCATGTATCCATGACTTTAGACCCTTGCATCAGTCTCGTTGAGGGCAGCCTCAACAAGTCACAGGACTGCTCATTGCAAGCCCCTCAACTTCCTCTGAACCAGCCAGTGCCAACCCTTCCTCAAGGACTTTGCATCACTAGTCCCTCCGACAACGGCCACCTCGACAACTACACAGGACCTCGCATCACAGCTTTGCAGCTCTTCTGAACCAAATCTGTGCAATGCATCTTCGACCTGGACCTTGCATCACCTTATGTGTGGCGCATCCTTAACAGGGACTCTTCAATACATCGCAACCAGGATTATGATACTCTGTTTAGCGGATCTAAGTGGGTCCCTGTAGCCAGCCCATGCTCCATCATGGTCGGCTTAAACTTCTGACTTAGTCCGTTCCAGTGCGACCAGATATCCACAGTTGGTACTTTTGTGCTTTTTGGCTCTATTTTCACCTAAATCTCTGAAATTGCACATCTGCAAGTCTGTTGATTGAATTTTTACTGTTTCGTCTTAAATTATTTATTAAAATGACTATGTTTCTAAATTAGCGTGGGACTGTTTGTGTGCTTTGTTTTGACTTTATTACAGTTTGGAGTGCTGCATAAATACTTTATACATTGCCTCTAAGTAAAGCCTTACTGCTCTGTGGCAAGCTATCAGAGGGTTAAGCACAGGTGAATTTGGGATTTGCTTGTGACTTCATCCTGGCAATGATTCTGGTTGCTGTTTGAGTAGGGTGTTCCCCCCACCCCCCCTCCCCCTACCCCACCCCAAACTCAGTAACCCAGTTTCTTACAGTGGGGATAAACTGTGAAATGTCCAGGTGTTCTGAGAAGTGTTTCTGTAAAGGGGGGGCATATTACGTATCAAAAGACACACAAATGATGGAAGGAATGCGAAACAACTCAAACATTCACCTCCAGTCAAGAGATCTGGTTTAAATCCATCGTTCATTTGCTAACCATGCCAGCCCAGTTTAGACCCTGCGATATGCAAATCAGTCTTCACTCTGCTCCTCATGGGAACAGTCCAGCTTGAACTGCCAAGCCAGGTCCTGCCTGGACCAGAAACAAGCATCCTGGGACCAGTTTCGGGGTATCACCCCTCATCAGCCAGACTAGCTTGAATCCATTGGCACAATGTGCCCGGGACACATGTCTGGGCATACCCGGTGCACTTTGGGCAAGAAAGCAAAAGACACACAAATGATGACGAGAATGCGGAACAAATCAAACATTCACCGCCCGTCAAGAGATCTTAGTTAAATCCATTGTTCTTTTGGTCACTATGCCACCCCAGTTTAGACCCAGCCATGTGCAAATCAGTCTTGACCCTGCAATTCATGAGAAAAGTCCTGCCCGAACTGCCTAGCCAGGTCCTCCCTGGACCAGAAACAAGTATCTTGGGGCCAGTTTCAGGTCATCACCCCTCACCAGCCAGGCTAGCTTGAATCCAGTGCCACAGTGAGCCCAGGACCCATGTCTGGGCATACACGACGCACATAGGGCGAGAAAGCAAAAGACACACAAATAATGGACAGAATGCGGTATAAATCAAATATTCACCCCCTGTCAAGAGATCGGAGTTAAATCCATTGTTCTTATGCTAACCATATAAATAACAAATCTGGTAGGGAAGGGTCTAAGGAGTATTTAGAGACCCGCCTAGGTAGAACTCCTCACAATCATTATATTCATAACACAAGAACCTAGGGGTCTAACAAGAGGAAAGGGTGCCTCTCTATCAAACAAACACATGAATGACTGGATGTCTGGATTAGTGCAACCAGGTTAAGTCAGGGCCTGAAGAAAGCCTAGGGTCCTATACCCAAGAGGCTGAAACATGTTGGCCCCCATGCAGGTATTTGTTTAAACTGCATTTAGTTGTTGCACTGTTCTTGTTTTTAACAGGAAGAGGCTGTATCATCAATTAAATATTTCTCTATCAGTTCTCTATCCTATTTTAGAATCACCACTTTTACACTGGTCTTTTGTTTGCACTGCACTTATTCTCATCAGGTCCATACCATTTGGTTTAAGAGTGATTGTGGTTTTGAAACCCTTCTTCCTGATATGGGTACGATCCTTGTCTCAATGATCTAGAGACATACGACCCTGGAAGGACGACCAAATGATAACATTGATCATACAATTTCTTTGATGGGAATCCTGAATGAGTTTCTAACACAATCACTATTAGTTCACCGTTGTGCCTTTTATGTCTGAACTAGTAAGTCTTGACTTAACCTGGTTGCACTAATCCAGACATCCAGTCATTCATGTGTTTGTTTGATAGAGAGGCCCCTTTTCCTCTTGTTAGACCCCTAGGTTCTTATGCTAACCATGCCTGGCCAGTTTAGACCCTGCGATATGCAAATCAGTCTTCACTATGCTTCTCATCGGAACAGTTCAGCCTGAACTCCCAAGCCAGGTCCTCCCTGGACCAGAAACTAGGATTCTGGGACCAGTTTCGGGGAATCACTCCTCAGCAGCCAGGCTAACTAGAATCCAGTGGCACAGTGTCCCCTGGACACATGTCTGGGCATACCTGGGGCACCTCAGGCGAAAAAACAAAAGACACACAAATGATTATGAAAAGGCGTACAAATCAAACATTCATCCCCAGTCAAGAGATCTGGACTGTTCCCATGAGGCACAGGGTCAAGACTGATTTGCATATGGCCATGTCTGAACTGGAGTGGCTTGGTGAGCAAAATAACGATGGATTAAACCCAGATCTGTGACTGGGGGTGAATGTTTTGCCATTGTGCAACATTCCGTCCATCATCTTGTGTGTTGTGCTGTTCACCCTATGTGGGAAGGGTATGCCCAGACGTGGGTCCCGTGCTCACTACGCCACTGGAGTCAAGCTATCCTGGCTGAAGACGGCTGATAGCCAGAAACCGGTCCTAGGATACTTGATTCCGGTCCAGGCAAGACAGGGCTTGGCAGTTCGGTCTGGACTGTTCCCATGAGGCACAGGGTCAAGACTGATTTGCATTTGCATGTCTGAACTGGGTTGGCTTGGTGAGCAAAATAACGATGGATTAAACCCAGATCTGTGACTGGGAGTGAATGTTTTGCCATTGTGCAACATTCCGTTCATCATCTTGTGTGTTTTGCTGGACACATGTCTGGGCATAGCGATACAAAAGGGGATGATGGATGAAGTGTTTGAGCAAATCAAACACTCACCCCCAGTCAACTGATCTGGGTTTAATCCATGACCATTCTTTAGCCCACTCAGCCACCTTATTTCAGACATGGCCATATGCAAATCAGTCTGACCCTGTGCCTCATGGGAACAGTCCAGCCCGGGAACAGTCCAGCCCGAACTGCCAAATCAGGTCCTCCCAGGACCATTAACAAGTATCTTGGGGCTGGTTTCGGGGTATCACCCTTCATCAACCAGACAAGCTTGAATCTGGTGGCGCAGTGAGCTCGGGACCCACGTCTGGGCATACCATGCACACTTATGGCAAGGAAGCAAAAGACACACAAATGATGGAGATTGCAGAACAAATCCAACATTCACCCCCAGTCAATAGCTCTGGGTTAAATCCATTATTCTGTTGCTTACCATGCCACCCCAGTTTAGACCCAGCATCATGCAAATCAGTCTTGACACTGCGCCTCATAGGAACAGTCCAGCCAAAACTGCCAAGCCATTCCCTACCTGGACCAGAAACAGGCATCCTGGGACCATATCAGGATTATGTATCAGGCGCGCTGTTCATGTTTGCGCACGGGCAACCTTTAAACAGACGAGCTGGGGGCAAACATGAACAGTGCATCAAATTACAATGAATGCGCTGCTCTCAGGGTATCCAACAAACTGGGGCTGGCGTGAGTTAAGCGCATTTAATGAAGTATGGAGTGGCTGCTTTAATCAGCCACTTTATGTTTCACTGTGCAGGCATCGCCCATAGAGAGAGAATAGAGGTCCCCCTGCAGGTATGTGAAGTGAGTGACTGCACTCTCTTCCAGAGGGGATGTCAGGGATGGTCCATAGGACCTCCTTTGACCCCTCCAAAGGGCTGCCCTAAGGAGGTGCACTGCCAGTGCACCTCCTGATGGCTTCTTTGCCTTAGCTACCACATCCATAATATGGTGCGGGTGCAGAGGCACACCCCCATGCAAATGAGCACATGCCCTCTCGAGGTGGCGCTGGTGCTGTAAGCACCATCACTATCTTTATTACGGAAGGTGCTGGGTAAGCGTCTGAAGCCCATCCTGTAATATCAAGGTGCCGTGGGGGTGCACAAAGCAGGTGCACACATCTATTGCACCCCCACAGCACTTTGTGTAATATGGCACCTGGTGTACAAAGAGGGTTTCGGGCACATGTGATGGAACCCAACACTGAAATGAAGATGTTGCAGGGTAATGGTGGAAGATGGAGTGTAGGACAATGAATATGAGGCTGGGGCCAAAACACATATCTTGATGGGTTGAGGTAGATAAAGTTTTTTGTCATGATTGGGAGACGGCAGACCTGCTGTTCAAAGGAGGTGCAACCAATGATTGGTGTCTGTTGAAGCACCTTATTGTACCCGAGGCCAAATAATTGCCTGGCTAGCCTTTATCACCACTTAACAGCTGTTTTACAGAGTATTGTGAGGAAGGGGTGGGTTCCTGGCTGTCAGCAAAGCAGGTCTAGTCGCAGAGGGGATCATGGGTGACTGTGCATGCTTGTAAAAACTGAGCCGCCCCGCAATGTATGGCCTGACCTCAGTTGTGTGTCCTCTGGAGATTCTTGATGTTTTTGTTGAACTATTCACCCCAGTATGGCATGTGATTTCGACATAATAATCTGTGAGGCAAATGAGTGCTCCTTGACTGTGTGTTTATAGTCTGGGAGCACAGACATTTTTACTTCTACTCCTGTGAGGAGCCCACCAGCTGGCTCTGCCAGTTAAAGGTCCATGCAGCCCCCATATCTATGCTCTCTCAGCTAACCGCGTGTTAGTCATTTGTGATATCTGTATGAAAAGTGCATTAGTATTTCACTGTACCTCAGTAAATTATGGCGTCTCTTAAGAACACCATGTGCCTGCAACATCCCTGGGCTCAGGACACACTCCCCAATCCAGTCTGACCGGCTGGATTGTGAGAAGTTGCCAAGTGCTTCCCAATCTCAAATGAAACCAACCCTTCCCCTCTCTTCCTATGCTGCAGACTGTTAAGTTGTCACAGTCGCCTACTGTTGAAGCTCTGACTTAAGTGGATCCACACCTAACTGGCATGACCTTTGACTTTCTGCTCTAAATGCTTTTGGAAATAAGGCACAAAGAAGGAAGATGCCCTGCTCCCTGACTGGTAAAATAGTTTGTTTTGAATAAATCAGAAATTTGGTCTACAAAGGATTCCTTCTGTGGACACCGAAGTTGGATAAATACTGCCCCCATTGAGCAGTAGCTCAACTTCTTCAGCATCTGCAGGGTTTGAAGCAGGAAGCCGTGACAGCATTGACCTTGGTGGATATTTTATTTTATTATTTTTTTATTTAAAGAGTTTTATATAGCGCTGGCTAGACCCGGAGGTATCAGAGCGCTTTACATCAGAATCAACAATGTAACAGAAAAAGTTCAACAATTACACAATAAATCCCAAAAAATAGGCAATACACTTCGGAGAGGAGAGAAAGGAGAGAGAAAAGTAGTGGTGGGGGAGGGGAGGTCAGAAAGGGAGGATAAGGGAAGAGACAGTACGGAGAGACGAAGAGAAGTCTGTCTAAAGACTGACTGGGTAGGTGAAGACCAAGGAGGGACTCCACGGCCCATCTCACCTATAACTAAACTAGGTAGCTCCAACGGGTATTAGACAGAAAAGTTCAGTCTCAATACAATGATGTCCAGCTTGTTGTTGAATATGCTCCCTAGGTTCCTGGCGTGCAACCTGAGGGTGGGATTAGGTCACAGGTCGGCTGGCCACTACGTGGTGTCCCACAGGGAGTTATTTGTTTTAATAGCACCACTTCTGTCCAGTCAGTGTTGAGCAGGATATTGTCCACAGGGCCAGGCATGCAGTCCCCTTCCCCGGGTTGATTTCGGCCCCAGGTACTCCATGCCCCAGGGCCCTCACATATGTGTTTAAGGAGGGGTTAACTAGCCTTCCTCCGGAGGCATATTTGACTCCATCCCCTGTCGCCCATTGCTTCAATAATGGGAGAGGGGGACAAAAACACCCAACCCTGGCCAATTTTGGCCCCGGGGACCCTATTTTCCTGGGCCCAGGGATATTGTGAATGGGGAGGAGGGCACCAGCCCACCTACCCGGGCCGATTTCTGGCCCAGGGACCCCATCTCCCAGGATCAGTCCATATTGTAGATGAGGAAGGAGGCATGCAGCCCCCCTCTCCAGGCTAATATTTGCCCCGGTGACCCCATCCCCCAGGGCCTATGCAATTAATAATTGATGAGGTGGGCAGCGCAGCCCCCCTCTCTGGGCCAATTTCGGCCCAGGGACCCCATCTCTGGGGCCCAGCCACATTAGGAATGGGGAGGGGGCACACAGCCCCTTTTCCTGGCCCAGTATTGGCCCTGGGGATCCAATCCCCCGGGGCTTGGCCAGTAATGGGTGGGTGCCCTGGAGCCCACCCAGGGTACCAACTTGCTCTATATTTGGGGCCAGAGCAGGATCACTAATGCCCGCGCTACCCCAACCAGATCCGCCTCTAGCAGGAGCCGGCACAGTTCCCTTCCGCAGGGTGTAGCAAAAAATGGTGCTCCTTGGATTCAAAGGTATGAAAAGTCTGCTCCCACCCACTGGGAGCAGACTTAGTGTTTTCTTTCGCTTGTCGGGGTCTATGAAATTGCCCCTCCCAAGTGAGAGTAACACAGATTTCACTGGGGAAACCGTAATGTGTTGGGTTAGCGAGAGTCCAGCAAGCCTACTGCATTAGCGCAAAATCCAAAATAGAGCCTTGTGATTGGTCAAGAGGCCCGATTTTCCTTTTTCGGCATCATTCCCCTTTAAGATCTAGAGATATCAATTTGAAAATTTATTTTTTTCAGCCGCAATACAATATTTTATAATCTTATGTAGATGCGGTTATTTGTATTTAGATAAATTCTCTATTCGCGATATATTTCGCTCCTTAGACTTAGAACATTGTCCGTTTTCGTGTGCACTGTACTATAACGTTGTGCACGCGCGCCATCTTAGACTGGGACTTGTTTCTGAGAGTCTAATGGTATTAGTCCCTCTTCGCTATCCGAACACCGGAAATCATTAATTGAATGTTTTCGCGCCGGTTTAGGGCTTTAAAAAGGGCGCCTGTATTCGGGCGTCTATCCCCTTTGCCGTGGAGGACCGGACCCCACACTACGATTGTCGGAACAGCACCATCTTGCTGTCCACCTTCTAATTACGTATTCATTGTAAGAGCTAACGAATTTCGGTAAATGGAGCCGTTTAACTTTAACATCTGTCATCGCCGCCCTGTTTTAGCTGGAATTGTGTCTTTTTTTGTATCCCTGGCCCTTTAACCTAGGGTATCTATATTATTCACTTTTGCAGCTATGAAAATCCCTTTGAACCTAGACGTCATTGCCTGCTGATGTATATCAGACATCACGCATTCTACCTACTCCAAATAAATAAGGTACTTTGAATACTCACGATATTGGTTGTTTTTTATCACTTCCCTAACTGGTATACTTGCCGCTGATTTCTTTATTTTATGTTAACAGTTAGTATATCCCGCCTCCCGGTCTTTTTTCACCCTCCCCTCAATTTTTTCTTTTAGTCTCTTCTTCAATTACCGATACGTGAGACGACGTCTTTTTAACAAACATCCTGCAGATATACACATTCTCTGTTTATTTTATCATCACCATCTTGATACATTATACTACAAGAAGCTTGGAGACTTTTATCAGGTAAACTTACGATTGTAGTAAACACATGACTATATTAGTAAAATAGGCACTTTAGGAGTCTTCATCTTGGTCATGCTCCGGTTTGGAAGTTCCATTACTTTATTGCTCCCTCTTATCACCAGGAAAACTCTGAATAATGTTTCAGAACTGAAAGCCTTAAAATTAGAATGATTATATCTTGGTTCTCATCCGATACAATAGTCCAGAATGACGTAGACAAATGTAGACATATGAATGGTTGGTCTTTATAATACGATAGGAGGAATTTTATCTTAACATTGTTGTCATTACTTCAATGTATCCTTTAACCCTGTATAGACCGCCTAGACTTTTTGCCTTATCCTTACATAATCTCGGATATTTTAGGCATTTATCGATATGAAACGTCTCTGTTCTTTGTACCATCTTGTGTGAGAATCCATATTTTGATAATTTAGTAGCTATGTGGCCCATTGTGTTCATAGATGAAAGTATCACTAAACACTATTGTGTCTTTTTTGATCAGGAATTAGCCCTTATTAAGAGACTTCTTATTCATAAATATATGAAGATATCATCTTCCTTTGATGTACTGCAATAGAATAACATCTTTTTGATGTAAGTCTATATCTATGTACCATTACATGCCCAATCAATATGTATCTCACGATGTTATGTCTTTATGTCTAAAATAAAATAGAATAAATGTTATGTTTTAGTTTAATGGTTTGTGTTGTATCAACTTACATCAATTTAATTAACATTGTATCCTGAAGGGAAATTTTCCCCAGCACTTTAGGCACCAACTATGATTTTGAATGTACCTTGAAATGTATTTTGTATTATATATATGTAATGTACTTTTTTTTAATAACGCTTGTATATGCTGTTTGATGATTGATGTTTTATTTTCACCATATAGTCTGATCATTGTTCAGTTTCTATATGATTTTTAATATGCTAATTAAAAACATGTTTTTTATATAATTTTTATTTCGATTGTTCCTTTTACTACTGGTTTAGGTTAATTGTTCACTCATTTAGTTGATGGCCTAGGATTTTTTACTCACATATTCCGATTTTCCTTTGAGCCTTCCTGCTCTCGTCGGAGTGAGGTTTCTGCGAGTGACACAAGAGCTGGCTATTGGAATGTTTGAAATGAAATGGCCGCCATTACTGTTTGCTGTGAAAATTAAATAAAAGAGCTATATAAGGGGGCAGCAGAAAGGCATGCTGTCCCCCTAGATTTAGAGAGGAGGTGTCTAAGGGATTGTTGTATAACTCCTATATATCCCTATATCGTGTTAAGTTAGCATAGGTACGTTTGAGATTTAAACGCCATTTTTCCTTTCTTGCAACTTCTGCACACGACCCTCATTTGTTGACTTAGCTTTCAACCTAGTAGTTTGGCGTGGTGAATGTGAGAATAATATGTTATTGCTCTGATATCTGCTTTGTTTAATAAAACATGTCTGCACGGAGAGTGCTGAAGTTTCAGGAGCAACACGATATGGAATTGTTATGAGGTCTGATCTCCACGCCTTCATAGTCATAACACAAGTGCAGCCTTTGCCAACTTGGGCTTGAGGCGGGATTGATATTGCTTTGCACGAGAATTGTTAACACACTTGATGCGGTGCACATGCAGAGAGAGCTGGTGTATGCTGATGTGATTCCTTCATGCTAGGACACTAAGGTATGGGCCCGCCCTAAAACAACCCAAAGAGACCTTCTTAGATAATAATATAATATATGTGTTAGGGAGGGTGAGATATAAGTGTTGTTAACTCTTATTCATTACAGCATGTTAACATGCTGTCACCATTCGCTTTTTATGTCTTAGTAACTATGCTGATAATTTTGCTACTGATAATAAGTATACTTGTATTATCAAAGATACTGCGCCTGAGAAGACGGCATTAGTAAATAAACATTTCAAATGCACATGTGTCTTCTTTACTCCATGTTCTGGTTTGTAATGATAATATAACGAAAGAGTGTTCATGAGTCCCACGTACCCTGAGGTACTGTAAGTTCATGTTCTGGTTTGTCTAAACATTGGGTGTTTGATATGTCCAATGAGACACTGTAGCTAGCTCGGTAAGGGGTGAGTTGGTTGCTAAGGTAAGTTTTGGGACACCCTAATTTGCCGAGGTTCCACTCCTCTGTGCACAGTTCTGTGTGAGTACAGAAACCCTGCAACATGGCGCCCAACATGGCGCCCAACGGTTTCGGTGGTCTTATATCATGACACTCGAGTAGTTTATCATTCATGCCTTAACCCCTTCACATCCGTTTCCGGAAAACGGGGTGTTGGTGAAACCTACCTATTTTTTGAAATAGGTCTTTATTCAAGCTTGATTCTTACTTAAACGGTTTCTTTGAATTACTACCCAGTTGTGCTACAAAGTATTCTTTGTGTTTTCTTGTTTCCAATTCTGTAATGGCGGCAGCGGTGGCTATTGCGCAGCATAGTCGCGTAGCGGTACGCAACCATCTTCAGACGTACCAGGTCCCAGTAGATGGGATGGCTGTGATTTTCGTGGTAAGTGCAGATCCGGCGTTTCCTTACGAGTTGTTTTACTCTTGGGTTACGTTTCCGGCTGTGGACGCTAATTCTGGTTTGTTCCACTCCTACACCGCCTCGGATGTCCCGGCTGAATATACGCCATACAGGGCATTGGAAATACCTATTGATCATTGGCAGCATCGAGTTTGGTTTGATGGCGCCCTCCCCCACTCTTTGTCCCGTGCGAGGTTAGGTCCACTCTCGATTCCAGGTACGAATTGGCCTGCATTGGGTGGCTTTACCCCGCACCCGAATCACGGGGCTTGTACCCTGGCAGAAATTCGCAGGCTTCATGTAGTTTCCATTTCCGTGATTCGTGCTTTAGTGCAATACATCGGTCGACATCTTCCTGGTGGTCCCCAGGGGGGTGCGGCCGCTCCCATGGAACGAGGCGGAATGCGTCTCAATCCAGTGATGGTAAATTCGGTTTTTGGTGCGCGTCCTGTTGACAACGATGACTTCCCATTCTGGCTAGCGGAGAAGTTTGATCAACTGGAGGCGGTTTTTCCGAATTCTACTCCTGCTGATAAACATAGAATGTTGACGATTACTCTACCAAAGGATATTACTCCTGAACTTGCTGACTGTGACAGCTGGGGAAAAACTTTTGCGGCAGTTTATACAAGGTGCTTCGGCACCCCGTCTATGACTGCCCTGCCTGAAATCGTTCGACGTGTTCAGAATGATCACGGTCCAGAGGCAGCGGTTGAATTGGGTATGCGCCTGTGTGGTTCTTTTGAGATTGTAAGTGATCTCATTCTCTCCAATGTTAAAGGAGATGCAGTTAACTTTCAGGTGTCGAATGCTTTGGCTGCTCTGCCCGATGCCGACAAACCCCGCCAGTTAGCAAAGATTGTGGTGGCCGCTTATAAAACGATTGGCCGCACAAGTAGAGGTCTGAAATATTTTCCAGTGAAGGAGAAAAAACAACCACAGGGGCAATCTGCAGTGACAGATGCCCAGCCAAAGTCCAAGAAACAAAATTGGCCTAAAAAACAGACACAGGGGAAGCAGACAATGCAGACTCAGGGTTCTTTTCCTGCAATACAAGCTCCTGCGCCATCCGAAAAAGTTTATGATTTGCGCGACCGCGCGATGATTAAATCACCTGATCGTTTTCAGGGTTCTGATCAACGCTCTCCTCGTTCCTTTCAGGACACATCGGCCCAGAAAACCGGTGGAGGAGGAGGGGGTGGACGTGGACGTGGTGGCCAACAAGGACGTGGTCAGTCCCGCCAGACGGACGGCGCAGTGAAGCTGGAGGATTCTACGCCTAGGCGTCCGCAGTTTGCGAAAAAGAAAGTCGCAGCCTTAACAGCGCATCGATATGCCACAGATAGTGAGAACGCGGCTTCGGAATCTGACGTGGGCTCTGACCTTGCTGGACAGCGCGGCGGAGATAACCATAGTCAGAGAGGCGCTGCGTCCACTACTGAGGGTGACAGCGACTGAAGTCTACGTTGTGATAGAAACAGCGGATACGAGACTTGCTCCCCCTGAAAGACTATATGAAATTGTCCTGTTAATTGAAGGTGACATACAGCGTACCGTTAAAGGTGTATTTTGGGAGAATCTGTCTTCTACATATGATATTTTACTTTCGGAGGCTGACTGGCCCCCACCTTTTGTGCTCGCGGCGCCGCGAGGGGAGGAGGTAATCCTACCCAGTTTCGCGAACACTGTCTCGAAAGAGCATGCGCAGCATTTTGCAGAAGAGTGGGCTCGGGCTCTCGCGCCGGCTCTGTACCGTAACCAATGTGGTTGGGATAAATTGTCGCCTTGCCACGAAATTCCGTTGCGGTCTCAGCCGCAGCCTCAACCTCAATATCCCATTCGACGTGAAGCAAAATCTTCCGTCGCAGAAATCCTTGAACAATTGGAATATCAGGGAGTTATTGAAACGTGTGTGTCACCGATGAATAATCCCCTTTTTACTGTGAATAAACCTGACGGATCATATCGTTTGGTTTTGGATTACCGGCATTTGAACTCGCATTGCCGTAACTGTGCAGTACAGAATACCCACGGCTCTGCCCTAGTGGATAGTCTCGTGCGTAAGCGTTTCAAGACAACGCTTGACATATCCAATGGTTTTTATGCCCACAGATTGGACAGCTTTAGCTCCCAATGGACCAGTTTTACAAGCGCTGGAGTCCAAAAGCAATTCCGGCGTCTTCCAATGGGCTACAAGAATAGTCCTGGTGTATTTACCGCTCGAATTGTCTCTATTCTGGAGGCACTCGACCCTGATGCTTTTTCGTATGTGGATGACATATATCTCACAGACGACGATATTTGGGAGCATCTGTGTCGTGTGAATTCTCTTGTTTGCAACTTCGCAGACATGGGTTACAAATTCAACTTTGCAAAATCGCACATTGCTGAACACACAGTGTTGTTTTTGGGCTATGAGCTCAACAATGAAGGTAGAGGTTTGGCGCCTCACTTCTTGGAGAAGTGCGCACAATTGCGCGCACCAACAACTCTGAAAAAATTACAATCCTTACTGGGCTTTTTGAATTTCGGCAGAACTTACATTCCGGAATATGCCCAGCGTATCAAGCCTTTGTATGCTTTGATACAACCAACTTTCTCAAAATCATGCTGGCTGCCTGAGCATTCAGCCATTTTGCAATCCTTGCAGGCTGATCTGCTCGCTTCTAAATATTTACTGACTCGTGATAACCACACCAACCTGGTCATAAGAATAATTCCTGGGACGGTGGGTTTCACGTACCTCACTTTTAATGAAGGTGACACTGTACCTATTGCTTACAAGTCACACTTGTACACCTCGGCTGAGATGCGGTTTCCCACCATAGAAAAGGTTTTAACTGCTGTACAGATGGCTATTCTAAAGGAACGAGCTCTGTCGCAGGGGAGGCGCATGCTAGTGGTAACACCCTGTCCTCATTTAGAGGCAGTCACGAAAGCCAGTGTACCAAATTCAAAGGCTTTGCACCCTCGGTGGATACAGTGGGCTGCGTCATTGTCATCCGCAGATGTCATGTTTATTTTTGACGCTTCCTTACGGTCGCAGGAGTACTTGCAGTATGAATTCGTTCATCCTGCTCCTCTGGCGATGCGACCTTTGGAAGACTTCCATTGCATCATTTACACTGATGGGTCGGCGCAGGTTGCGCATGGCTCTAAACATGCCTACGTTTCCGCATGCGCCATTGTGGTCGGTGCTATGTTGAATGATGAGTTCATTTCATTTCCAGGGAGGTACACACGTTGCCCCTGGGCGATTGCACCGCACAATTGGCAGAGCTTCGTGCTCTCTTACTAGCTTTGGAGTACGCAGATCCAAGTGTTACTACTCTAATTGTAAGTGATTCTTACTACTGTGTCCAGTCTTACAATGAAAACTTGTTCTTTTGGATTCAAAATGATTTTCATGATTCCAAGGGTAGCACAATAAAACATAAAATGATCTGGGTTCGAGTGGCAGAGCTTAAGGCTATGTTGCCACTCGTTTATGTGATTCATACTCTCGGTCATCAGCGCGTGGGAGTTCACGCTGTTGGCAACTCGCTTGCTGATGAAGCGGCGAAATCAGCAGTATCTACATACTTAGTTGCAGCAGTTACTAGGTCTAAAACCAAGATTGATAGCGACATCTTGGCAGCGATTGCTGCCTCTGAGAAGGGAAGTAAACATCCTCCGGGATTCCCTTCGAAGTATAAATACCACTTAAGTCCCGAAAAGGTTCCTTTTGTGACAATTCCTGATGTTGGGGAACGGCTGATTCCCAACTCGGATCGCAGAGCAGACTTGATTACAGCGGCTCATGAAGGTGTGGCGTCTGCGCATGCGGGCGTCTCGGCCACTGTAACTCAATTACAATTACGTTTCTGGTGGCGGGGACTGTACAAACAGACGCGTGATTATGTCCTTCTGTGTGACATATGCCAGCAGATTAAACCTTCAACTGCTACGCGTCCGCCTCAGACTCAGCTGTACATTTCTAATAAACCACTAGGCTGTGTTTATTTAGATCACTGCGGTCCATTTTCATCTGATACTGCGTATAAATACATCTTAGTAGCAGTTGACTCATGCACACGCTTTGTGTGGGTATGGCCACATCGCAGCGCTGATTCCCGGACTGTCATCAGAGATTTGCGTATCTTTATAGGGATTTTTGCCTGTGGTACCTTCCATTCGGATCAGGGTCCGGCTTTCGCCTCTAAGGCGTATAAGGATGCCATGACTTCGATGGGGGTCCAAGTCAAGTTTTCGTCACCCTACAGACCCGAGGGTAATAGTGTAGTTGAACGAATGAACCGTGATTTAAAGCAATCTTTGACAGCCCGAGTTATAGGCACTGGCAGAAACTGGCTGGCTCACCTCTATGGCGTGCAGCGTGCTCTTAATAATCTCCCTAGAAGGTCTCTGGGTGGGCGGACCCCATACGAAATGCTCTTTGGCATCAAGATGTTCGTCCCTGACCTTGACGGTCTAGACTCGGTGGTTCGCGCCACTTCCTTTGACGCAGATGAACATTGCAATGTTTTACAGAATCTACAAAAGACGAGAGACACTCTTGCAAAGGAACATTTGCCCTCCACATCGGATGATGCGTTGCAGATCCCGGTAGTTGGCTGGCTACCCCAAGTTGGAGAACTGGTTCGAGAGAAGATCGACAACAAGAAAGAGTTTGGTCCCTCCTATCGAGCTCCGGTCCCAGTGCTTGGAGTGAAGGGCACAAGAACAGTCATTTTACCACCACTTCCAGGTCGTAAGGAAAACAGGTTTATTTCTATTGACAATGTCAAGATACACAGAGTGGCCGATTCTTCTTAGCATGACACCGGCTGTTTCCTGTCCTTCCATTGTGAGAAATTCAATTATGCCCACTGCTTCTAATAATGAACCTGAGGTGGCCATCGAATTACCTGCTGTTTCCAGTCCATTATTGAATAATTTACCAGGAACTAACCTTGATGAGACAGACTATACATACCCCACTGATTTGTCCATGCCTGACATGCAAGCTCGTTTAGCCACGGAATCCAGATTTTCATTTGACTCTGCTTCCCTTGCCTCGAAAAAACCCTCTAAAATTGCAGTATATGCTAGCCTGTTTAAAAAACATTTTTTGATACCTCCTTGGATATACATTTGGCTGGTCCTTTTTTCAGTTTACCTTTTTATGTCAATTGGTTTTGTGTTTTATTTTTTTCGCATTATGAATGGACACTATGTCGAGGAGAGAACTTGCATTACTCATTTGAATGGAACTTTGGCCCCACTTTCCTCTTCACATTCTACACACAGATTAAAAAGAGACTTGACTTTGGTTAACATCACAGCGTGGCCTGTTCTGGATGGAATCGCGTGGGATGCAGTTCGTTTTCAGATACATGGTCCAACGGAAGTCGTTAATGTCCCTAATGTACTAAGAGTTAATATGGGGGATGTGGTGAAACAAAACATTCGTTCTGATGATTGGGATGTTAATGCTGTGGAAAGTTTGTTTTCTGATTTGAAATATTATGCTGCTTTTGATGCTGAAGATTTATATTTAGAATCTGCTAATTATGGTGAATTGTTCTGTTACCAACATTATGGCAATCACTTCTTACACAAGACATCTTCCCGAAGGGATGCGGTTAATTTTACTCAGTGGGAACATTGCCCAGCACCAACACAAGGGAGTTCAGAAACGTTTCTTAAAAAGTATACTTATTTCACTGACTTTAATCAGTCCAATCCCGAGTCCTTTTATTTTAAATTTCACAAACAGCCCCTGTCCAAGGTTCGACTTACAAATACAAAATTGTTATATTCAAAGGCCTTCCTGGATCAATTAGTTACTGGAGGGTATGAGTTATGGAAGGATACCATAGACCTTAAATCAGTTTGGGGCTCAAGGGCCTGGCAGGTACAAGGCACTGAGGCTTTGCACCGTGCATGTCTCATCCCAAATCATATGTGGTTTTTAAATGAAACCATTTCCCAGACCACGTGCTTTGGATTGGCTACATCTAAAAGGTTAAACACCCCGTCTTTCCCGGAGTTGGAGGAATATGAGAATTGGAGTAATTTTACTAAATTGTCCATTAGAGATATACAGGCTCTGCTTCTGAATTCCTCCTTTAACATTTCCAGTATGAATCCCAGGGTTGGCTGCTTTGGCACCGTGGTGCTGATTCTTGCCAAAAGAGATTTTTAAATATAACTGACGGTTTTAAGACTGTTA
The DNA here is from genome assembly GCF_964261635.1 of Lissotriton helveticus. Classification (NCBI taxonomy): domain Eukaryota; kingdom Metazoa; phylum Chordata; class Amphibia; order Caudata; family Salamandridae; genus Lissotriton; species Lissotriton helveticus. The sequence continues at coordinate 139,186,595 of NC_136070.1, forward strand.
GATCTGATCCCCGTTTTGATTTGAGTCATACTGTCACCTCTTACTCAGTTGGCAAGTTGTGTCAAGCTTGGCTGAAACATTCAACTTTACCTGCGGTTAAGTATCACCTTTCCAAACTGAATGCAGACGTGGATTTGAATGATTTCATTAAGGGCCCAGCTAGTGGCAGGTCTAAAAGGTGGTTATATGGTGTTTACAATGAAATTTGGAAACTCTCACAGATTGAGGCTGCTTCACGCCTTAGGGCTATTGATCAGGCAAATCTTGAGAAAGTGCTTGCAGTGGTTGACAATAGCATTAACGTGCTTTCCTCTAGAATTTACACATTAGATAATATTGTGTCGTCTGTTGTTGATATTGTGCATGATGAAGTGTCTGTATTATACCATGGTCAAAATCAATTACGTTCAATCATGCAGTTTGCATGGACACTACAGACTCTAAAAATGGGTAAAGTTCCCTGGGGATACATGAACGTTTCCTCTTTATTTGCACCGTTTAATTTGACAGACAAACAACGCTTGCTTTCAATGCGTGATGCTTCCTTTTCTATGCTCCATATTGAAAGATTGGAATCTTTACCTTTTTCTGTGGCAGAGACCACTGCTGCTACGTGGCTTATCCACGGTTTAATAACGCTGCCGTTTGCTTTATATAAGTTTTCAAATTGTATGAAATATGTGCCAATAGGTCGTTTTGAACCCTTAGGTAGCGGTTTTCTTCATGAGGTCTGGTCACTCCCATACACATACAGATGTTTCAAGGATGAACAAGAGGTTTATCTAACAGGGGATGAGTGTACTGAGACGCCAGATCATTCTTTAATGTGTAGACACATACAGTTACACGGTTCATGTAACAGGGACAGACCGAATATGGCTTGCGTTTTACAGGGCACGCCAGTTCCTGCTATCATCCCCACGTTTAAATTGTTAGAGAATGGTAGTTATTTAATGCTCAATAATGAAAACTGCTGTGGTTTAATTAAAGGTATAGCTTTCATAGTAACGGTTAGTGAGCGAGTTATTTGCTGCAGAAATGTTCTTTATCCTCCCACACGTGAACATAGGGAGTCTTCCATTTGGCCACAGATACCGACCTTGGGAGCAGAATTCAGCGGCATGGCTAGAATAAGAGCTCTATTGTCCCAGAAAGAGGTGGCCTTGAGCTCGGCCCGTGAAACTTTCGTGCTTCACATTGCTAACACCCGCACGGAGGTTCAGGCTCTTTTAAACACTGATTTGCCCTTGCATTTCGGAGCCATGGTCCGTTCTATCTTTAACGCATCCTCCACAACGGGCCTAGCACATTTTTTTAAAGTTGTTAGCGGTGGTCTCGTGACTTCCTTTGAGAAGATATTTGGAGTCATCCCTGCATTCTTCCATTCTATTTTTTCATCCTTATTTGGAGGGTTCCCGTTTTTGCTTGCATTAGCGGCTGGCGCATTGGTGGTTTTCTGCCTTTTTAAATATGGATGCCCTTCCTGTGCAAGACCACGCACGGCTACTACTGACGCGGTTTCGCAACCGCATGCTTGATTACTATGGCACACTGCCGTTAGCGACTCTAAGCACGGCGTTTGGATTATCCTTTCGGTTCTCCTATTTCACCTGTGTCCAGCCTGTATTTCGCTGTCTGACCTGTGATTTCCTTTGGGCCATTGATTTGTGTCTCTGCGGACCAGCATCTTCTGACGTCGATTTTGATCAACTGATGAGTCCTATCATTGCTCACGAGTTGGTTTGTTCTGACGAAAGGGTTATGGCCTTGGCGGTGGCACATGGACTAATGGGTCCCTGGGATGTGTTGTCGGCAGCGCAGAATTTCTTGGAACTAAGTTTTCTTGAGAACCCACCGAGCTGTCCTCTGATGGTTATAGAGGATCCGGTGCTGGAAGATCACGTATGTTCCTTTCATCTTTTAAATTGGATGGCTGAACTGTTTTCTGATGAGGACAGTGACTTCCTCCTGGAGGCTGTTGCAGCTTACTTTTCATATACGGTCTTATCATAGACACTGCCTCAAATTGACATGCTGATTGATAGCATTTCCTTGATTTTATTGACTTTTGGTCAAGACATTTTATTTTTTGCTTGCCTATTGGCTTGAGCCACAGTATATTTGTGGGCTAATTTTTTTTGCATTAATTTTAATATTTGAATCTTTATTCATGCTCGTTTATAAATGGATTCTGCTCTCATGTGATGGCACTTCTGTTACCTTATTTAGTCCGTTCTCGGATCATGGGGGGGTGTTGTATAACTCCTATATATCCCTATATCGTGTTAAGTTAGCATAGGTACGTTTGAGATTTAAACGCCATTTTTCCTTTCTTGCAACTTCTGCACACGACCCTCATTTGTTGACTTAGCTTTCAACCTAGTAGTTTGGCGTGGTGAATGTGAGAATAATATGTTATTGCTCTGATATCTGCTTTGTTTAATAAAACATGTCTGCACGGAGAGTGCTGAAGTTTCAGGAGCAACACGATATGGAATTGTTATGAGGTCTGATCTCCACGCCTTCATAGTCATAACACAAGTGCAGCCTTTGCCAACTTGGGCTTGAGGCGGGATTGATATTGCTTTGCACGAGAATTGTTAACACACTTGATGCGGTGCACATGCAGAGAGAGCTGGTGTATGCTGATGTGATTCCTTCATGCTAGGACACTAAGGTATGGGCCCGCCCTAAAACAACCCAAAGAGACCTTCTTAGATAATAATATAATATATGTGTTAGGGAGGGTGAGATATAAGTGTTGTTAACTCTTATTCATTACAGCATGTTAACATGCTGTCACCATTCGCTTTTTATGTCTTAGTAACTATGCTGATAATTTTGCTACTGATAATAAGTATACTTGTATTATCAAAGATACTGCGCCTGAGAAGACGGCATTAGTAAATAAACATTTCAAATGCACATGTGTCTTCTTTACTCCATGTTCTGGTTTGTAATGATAATATAACGAAAGAGTGTTCATGAGTCCCACGTACCCTGAGGTACTGTAAGTTCATGTTCTGGTTTGTCTAAACATTGGGTGTTTGATATGTCCAATGAGACACTGTAGCTAGCTCGGTAAGGGGTGAGTTGGTTGCTAAGGTAAGTTTTGGGACACCCTAATTTGCCGAGGTTCCACTCCTCTGTGCACAGTTCTGTGTGAGTACAGAAACCCTGCAACAGGATGAGTATTGTGAAGAAAATAAAATTATATTGTTTATAACTGATTTTTACAATATCGCAAGACTCTCATGATATCATGAATATAAAAAGGAGCAGATGAGTACTCAATATACTCCATTAGTAGAAATGTATATTGTGGTCATTGTTTTTGAGAGGAAAATGTTAAGATCTCACGAGACTCTCGTACGGTTGTGAAAAGTAGGAAGGAGTGGGTGATGTTTGAATGCAATGCAGACGTGTTACTGTATGAAGGAGTCTTTCTGGAGATGGTATTTATCAGATGCAACTATTTATGCTCATTGGTTTGAGAAGAGTTGTGAGTAGAGTTACGGCGCATTCAAACACCCTACTACACACCCCCATCATCTGAGATAGAGGTTTGAAAGGTGAGCCCGTCCCTCCCCACACCGCAATATGCACACCTATCATTACAGAGAGAGGTGTCAGCAGAGAGGCAGTCCCTCCACACACCCTATGACACACATTCATTATCTGAGGGAGGTCTGGTAGGACAGGGAAGTCCCTCCCCACACTCTACTATGCAGCCTCATCATCTGAGAGAGAGGTCTGAAAGGAGAAGCCAATCCGTCTCCACACAGTACTATGCACACCCATCATTACAGAGAGAGGTCTCACCAAAGAGGCCAGTCCCTCCACCCTATGATGCACACCCGCCATGTGAGAGAGAGAGGTCTGAAAGGAAAGGGCAGTACCTCCCATACCCTACTATGTGCACTTGTCATCTGAGAGAGAGGTCAGAAAGGAGAGGTCAGTCCTTCCATGCACCCTACTACGCACACCCGTCATCTGGTACAGAGGTCTGAAAGGAGAAGCCAGTCTATCCACATACTGTACTACATACACCTGTGATCTGAGAGAAAGGTCTGAACGGAGAAGCCAGTCTCTTCCCACCCCCTACTACACACCTGTCATGTATTAGATGTGCCTTAGGGGAGAAGATACTCGGTCCCATATACAACTATTTCCCTACAGAATCTTGCAAGAGTAGCTCACAAGCATCAGGAAGTGAAGCTTGCTGTGTAGGCATGTGCAATCTCGCACGAGGCTCACTAGATCCTGATGGAAAATTACTGAGCCTGCCACATGGTGTTTTTATGATCCTGCAAGAGTCCTGTGAGATTGTAATGGGAAGAAATAGAAAACAAGCATTTACAATGCAATAGGTCTCGCAGCATTTAATTTAGAGCTTTTAACATTATTTTGTGACCAAGTTCTTTGTAATGAAATGATAATGCTTAATATTATTTGTTCGCGCCGCCGTAGACAAAGCAGAAATATATTAATACAGAGTTGTGAGAAGTCTGCTTTACATATAACTTATTGTAGTCTATGCATAGCATATGATTGGTTTGATTATCATGGATTTATTGTGCATTTTGTTTCTAGAACTGAAGCGTCATCCACTGTTCGATGGCCTAGACTGGAATAATCTACAAAACCAACAAATGCCCTTTATTCCGCAGCCTGATGACGAAACTGACACTACCTATTTTGATGCTAGAAACAATGCTCAGCATTTGACAGTCTCAGGTTTTAGTTTGTAGCTGAAACTATTTGGCTGCAGGTCTTTTTCTGATTGGCTTATCTGTCACTGGCTGTTGTATTAATAAAATGTATTTTTGTTTCTTTTTATTCTGGTGATCAGTGTGCTTTTAAATTGTAACAGAGAAAATCTGCAAAGCCGCCTGAACAATGCAAACTTAACGACCTACTCACTTTTCTTTAGACAATGGTTAGAGGTGGCTTTACGCCAGAAAATACATTTTATTAAAACGAACATTTGACTCAGACCGGCGCGCGACCGGCTCCGATCGCTTTCGCTTTCCCCACCGGAAGTCAGGCAATGTCGCCTGTGACGGGGGCGGGGCCGCGTCAGGACCGGAAGAGGAGGCATGCGTATCGCGGCCCGGGGCTCCTGTGAGCAGTGGAGAACCCCGGGCCCGCCAGCAGGAGGTTAGATGACTGTTGCGGGGCTCCCTTGACCAAGAGGGAGCCCCGTGAAAGGAGCTGGCAAGAGCTGCAGCGGCGGAGTCTCCCGAGATTGCCCCGGTAAGTTAGAAAGGGCTGGGGTGTGGGGTGTGCGCGGGGGGGGGGGGGTGCGGGGGGGGGGGCAGCAGCAGCACTCGTGTGTCTGTGTGCGTGTATATGTGTGTGTGGGAGGCTGTATGTGCGTGCGTGCGTGCGTGCGTGCATGGGCGCTTCTCTGTGTGTGTGTGTGTGTGAGAGTGCGCGTGCTCGTTTGCAATCGCCTCGATGCGCGCGGCCACCAGTGTCTCCTGGAAAGGAGACACGGCAACAATAGGCTGTCGGCGGACACGCGCTTCCGCACGTGCAGCCGAGACCTAAAAACACTCAAAACACAAGGGGGCAGATGTATCATCCTCATCATTTGCGATTCCCAAATAGCGATTTTTAAGGAATCGCTATATGGGAATTGCAAATTGGGATGTATGTAGAAATTCACTATTTTTTAGCGATTTCTTAAAATTTCTTAATTGCGATTAGCAAATTGCTAATCGCAATTAAGGAATAATTTCCCATTCATTTCTGGGAAATGAATGTGAAATTATTCTCAATTTGCGATTCGCAATTTGCTAATCGCAAATTGAGAATAATTTCAAGGGTGCAAGGGTATCTTAAGGACACCCTGCTGCACCCCTGAAATTGACATGTGTGCGCATATGAGCATCACATGGCACCTTTAGAATTTTCAAAGATTGCATTTTTAAAAGAATTCGCAAATTACCAGCAACTACAAGCTGGTGGTAATTTGCGATTTCTTAGCCTAAATTCGCAAAGCTTAAATGCTACATAGATAGCATTTTAAGGAATCGCAATTTGCGATTCCTTATATACTTGTGCAAAATTAAGGAATCGCAAATTTAGCGATTCCTTAATTATGTGGTGCGATTTTTTGATACATCTTATTTATCGATTTTTTTTTGTCGCAAACGCTGCTTTTTTGCGAATCACAAACAAAAGAGATTTGCCTACCCTTAATATATTTAGTTCTTGCAGTTACTGAAAGCAGAAGTGATAAACACGTTTCTTCTGTTTACCATGAAAATTTAATTATCAATCCATTCATAATTTTCATTTTTTTGGACAAGTGTTCATATGTGAAAAAAGATTACCATTGGCTTTTCAAGTTTTACTCACATGCCAACATACTGTGATTAATAAAACAAATTATATCAATGAAAAACACAAATCAAAATCATATACAATTTTCATACAAAAATGAAGTGATATTTGCCAAAACACATATGCAAGTTGATAAAAGATATATTCAACATTACATGAAAAAATTATTTAAAGCATCATTTGTAACATCAATACATTTTAAACATTAAAGTTTTTTTAAACAAGAAAAGACCAGTTTGTCGGTTTCATATGAATGTAAATCAATGCGCCTCGGTGTACTCTTTTGCTAGATTTTTGCGAATCACAGCGTTTGCGACAAAAAAAAACGGATGATACATCTGCCCCAAGGTGATGTATGGGTCCAGAAGCCAGGTGAAGGGATCTGGATAGCATATGCTCCTCTCTGAAATATGGGTATATTTGTAATTACAGCCCTGATGAAACCTGCTGTTACTGTATCAGCCAAAGACTAAACATGTGTTGGCGTGGGCAGAATGAGAGAAAAAGACTGTGAAATAAAGAACACATGTTGAAACCGCAATCTGAACTGCTTACTTACTGAGTGCTCGGGTAACGTTTTAATACACCAGTCACATGTCCATCAGGAGTCAAGGTTTGTGAGTGACGTCACACCAGGTCACATAGACTTCAAGGGTCAGATTTCACGGGTGACATCACACATCCTATCACATGACCACTTGGTCACATGACCATCCAGGCCCTGTGACTGGGGTGTGACATCACATCCAACGCAGGCGTAAGGGCCTTGTATGTCACTTTTGGGGCAGAGTACCCATCAAATTTGAGTTGATTAAAAATATATTTTGTTTTTAATTCCGTACAAAGTTCTTGCACGTTTCATTTAGAGTTCTTGAAACGCAGGCTTCATTGTTAATCTGAGTGAAATAGATTAGATAAAAACGCACTCTTTAAATAAAATGTTATGTACACATCTACAGAAATTAAATAACTCATAAGCATTCAAAAGCTGTATCTGTTTCTTTGATAGACCCACAGGGTCTGTTGGATCGGTTACTCTTCAACAGTAGCAAGTTGAAGGGTGGAGCTATTTCCCACAGCCTTTATGATGCTACAGAAAAACATATAAAATATTCTTCCCTCGTGCAACATGGTTATTTAACATCCATCACTGGCTCGAGGACTGAATCGACACTAGACGGTGCATTTTTTGTGCATTAGGCATAACCAAAAAAATCTTCTTTCCGTTAAGTAATTACAAGTACTAATTGGTTCACCTTTCAGTGTTCTTTAAAACCAATTAATAACACGGTCCTATTTGGTTCTTGAAATTATTTATTTTCAAGAAGAGTTAGAGACAAACTGCAGGAACTGGAGGTACAAAAAAACCCGTTCCCACACAGTTCAGTTTGAACAAAGAGGATCCCATGGCAACAGCAAAACCCACCGTTTGCTTCGTGAAATGCAGCAGTTGACAATGCAGCGCCTCTTAAAACAACGCGTCCTTCTCCATTTAAAACATAATTACGCATTTCAAATTTCAGAGGAAAGGCGGATACAATACAGCAAATAAATGAAAAATGATAGACGTGTCCATTGAAAGGCAAAACATTTGCCTTCGTCGGCGTTAGAAACACAATTTTACTTAAGACTCCACACGTTTGCATGTAAAATATGAAGTTATCTATTATCCTACTTAAAATAAAAGAAAGGGTACAGGAAAATACACCCACCCATCTGTTTTAAAGCTAAAATATTGTTCAAGCAGTTGTCCTGCAGACGGCTAATACGGACATATCCAATGGGTGGCAGTAACGAGCGGTGTCTTTTTTTACGACTTGAAGTAAACAAGGAAACATACTTTCAATCAAATGTGTCGATTTTAAAGAAATACTGGTATCATTTATGCTTTGCAGTTTCTTTCCGACTTGTCCTCCTCGCTTTCTTTCTTGAGGATTTTTCAAGTGAAAAGTGGCGATTAATCAAGATCTCTTATTTGCTGTGCACTTGTCATTTTCAGTGGAGATTAGCATTATTCAAGGCATTTTTTACGATTTGGTCGACGGAAGGGCTAGGACCCAGGAGAGACATCCTTTAAATTCGCATAGGCTCCTATGATTCCAGCAGCACTGTGGAAGGATCTCCCCAGCGCATCGACTACTGCAGGCAGGATTCTTGCAAAATGCACAGATAAGTCGATTTTTCGTGCTGTAGCTTCCATAGTCTGGGGGGTATTTTTTCACGCAGAGCTGGATTTTTTAAAATTATTTTTAACCAAGCTGCATGAAAGAAGGAGGCGTGGAATCCTGTTTCCCTTTTGTATCACTCGCCTACCGATCGACCTCATCATGTTTTGAGCTCTACGTTCTACATCATTTTAGAGGTTTTTTTTTTTGCTTGCATCTGTAATACGTTTTCTTTGGATCGAACTCGGCCATATGAGAAGTAATGTGAGCTCGTTGTTTGGTAAATCGTGTACCCTTGGGATGTTTTGCATACATGGTGAATGTCTGTTTAGAAGCCGTTATTTGCCAGCGGAAAAACACAGGCTCTGTTAAACGCGAAAGTGCTGAACAGGCATTTTGTGATGACTGGTTACTGCTTTATCGTCTGATGTCAAGATTTCTGCTACACAACCCATTCTGGAGCAACAGGATGAAACCAGACACCAGCCTGCTCCGAGAAAATACATAATAAGGAAAAGCTGTGTCCTATGTGATTTGACACAAAATACATGTATTGCTTTGTATCAAAAAAGTATTTTACTTCGCCTTAAAGACTAGGTTGTTATGGTTGACATACAGAATATCAGGCTGCTTGTCTACCCCTGAATTCTGGGGAAAACGACCTACTCACTTTTCTTTAGACAATGGTTAGAGGTGGCTTTACGCCAGAAAATACATTTTATTAAAACGAACATTTGACTCAGACCGGCGCGCGACCTGCTCCGATTGCTTTCGCTTTCCCCACCGGAAGTCAGGCAATGTCGCCTGTGACGGGGGCGGGGCCGCGTCAGGACCGGAAGAGGAGGCATGCGTATCGCGGCCCGGGGCTCCTGTGAGCAGTGGAGAACCCCGGGCCCGCCAGCAGGAGGTTAGATGACTGTTGCGGGGCTCCCTTGACCAAGAGGGAGCCCCGTGAAAGGAGCTGGCAAGAGCTGCAGCGGCGGAGTCTCCCGAGATTGCCCCGGTAAGTTAGAAAGGGCTGGGGTGTGGGGTGTGCGCGGGGGGGGGGCAGCATTAGCACTCGTGTGTCTGTGTGCGTGTGTATGTGTGTGTGGGAGGCTGTATGTGTGAGCGTGCGTGCGTGCATGGGCGCTTCTCTGTGTGTGTGTGTGTGAGAGTGCGCGTGCTCGTTTGCAATCGCCTCGATGCGCGCGGCCACCAGTGTCTCCTGGAAAGGAGACACGGCAACAATAGGCTGTCGGCGGACACGCGCTTCCGCGCAGTGCAGCCGAGACCTAAAAAGGGCCAAGACTCAACCAAATAGTTACCATTTTTATTACATGTTTAAAGAAATGCTGTGATGTGATTGGGTGCAGACCAGAGATAGTTCACATTGTTCTTGGTGATTTGGAGGATAGGGAAGTCTGTTGGAGTTGTGCTCCACAAAAGTGACTGAATTTGGAACTGAGGCAGACTGGTGTATTCAATTGTATATAAGAAAGTGCTCTAAGATTAGGTAAATAAAAACATACTTCATGAACTTTGTTTAGAAATGTCAGTAAGACCACTACTATTGGTAACTTATTTTATACATGGTTTAGTAAATCAAATGTTATTGCAGAGGTACATGTTTTTAATATAGGTTTTGAGAGGTAGTTTTTAGAATGTAGAGAGATATAACTGAGTATTGGATGTTGTGTTAAAAAAATGAAATGTTCAATCTGTATGTAACTGTAAGTAAAAGAGGTAGTGTTTCTGAAATTATAAAACAATATAATCTGTAATCTGTTAATACAAGGCCTAGCATTTTGATGAACCTTACTGTAAACATATTTCACCCCATGAGATGTTTGATTGGAGATATTGCTGTTTCTAAATTACTGTGCTCACTGTTAAGAAAGGTGTGTCTAGAGGGATGTTTTAATTTATAAACTGCTATGGAACCATGTTTGATGAAATGGCATGATTTAATTAACAGGGAGGGTTACTGAGATGGAGGCAGAGCTGGAAGAGGCCCTCCAAGCCATTAAAGCCACATCTGACAAGGTGCGAGAGTTCACCGAGCAACTGCGCATTCTGGAGCGCTGAATGGATGACGCCGATGCCCGCACTCGCCACAATAATGTGCCTTTGGGTCGCCTGCCGCCGGGCACTGGAACTCGGCCCTTCCTGTTCCACCTACTCAATTTTAAAGACCGAGACGCAGTGCTTCGTAAGATACGCAAAATGGAAACAGTTAAAGTGAACAACTCATTGGTCCTCTTCTTTATGACCTATGCCTTGGGGGTACAGAGGCAACGAAGCACGTTTCTGGCGTTGAAGAGATGAATGCACATCATGAAAAGGCTGCTATGCCTAAACTATGCCGCACATGCATGGCGCATTCATGCAACAGCAGATAGAGCAGGTAGGCTGCTAGCGAAACTGATCAGACAGGAACACTCACAACAGCCAGTTCTCTTGCTGTAATCCACGTCAGGGCACCTACTAATTCACCAGCATGACATACATCAGGCGTTCAAAGCTCACTATGCTAAATTATACAAGTCAGTCATCAGCGTAGAGCCCCAGCCCTAGACTCCTATTTGCTTCTGCTGTCAATGCTAACAGTATCTTCAGAACAGAGGGCAGAACTGAAGGAACCAATCACGCTCTCAGAGGTTCAGGCAGCCATACAGGCGCTGGCAACTGGTAAGGCACCTGGGCCTAACGGTTTCCCGGCTGAGTACTACAAAGCGTATCAAACGATTTTGATCCCGCGCCTGCTATCAATGTATCACAGTACACAAGAGTCGTCTGTCCTCCTGGAGACGCTCCACAAATCTCTACAGTTCTTACTCCCTAAACCAGACAGAGATCCGGAACTGTTAGGTTCCTACCATCCACTGGTGCTGTTGAACACAGACTACAAGATACTAGCCAATATATTAGGGAGTAGACTAGCCCCTCTGGTGCCACAATTAGTGCATATAGACCAAAATGGTTTAGAACCCGCTTGCTGGATGTCGCTGAATATACATCGATTCTTCTGAGTGGCCCGTTACTCCAGCAAGAGCTGGGCACACTCAGGTTGCCTAGTTCTCGACTTGGAGAAAGCGTTTGTCACAATAGAATGGAACTTTTTATTACCTGCCCTTAAGAAATACGGGCTGGTTGCAAAATTCCTGGGTCTAGTTAAATTACTGTACACGCAAACCACAGCCAAAATTAAGAGAGGTCCTTATGTATCTAAGGCGATCCAAATCAAGTGTAGTACTAGACAGGAGTGTCCGCTCTCCATGCTACTATTTTTGCTTGCCATCGAGCCACTAGCCGAATCTCTCTGTCATACAGGTGAGGAGTGGGGTATCCCCCTGGGTGATGGCACACACGCAGTTTCTCTATATGCTGACGACCTCCTGGTATACCTCCGGGATATCTGCATGCCGTGCACAGCAATTGAAAGGGCACTGTTGGAGTTCGTCTCTTTATCAGGGCTACGGGTAAATTGGAGTAAGTTGTGTCTATATGCGTTCGTTGACGAAACCCCTGACCCAGCATTGGTGCTAGGTGGTGTACTTGTGCCCTGGCAGCGGTCAGCATCTCGCTATATGGGCATCTGCATTTTCTGCCAATAGGAAGACCTTTTGGAGGGCAAGCTCTTATGGGCCATGATGGTGGTGAGGTCGTAGATTTCTTTCTGGTGCACCCTCCCGCTGGCCACCATGGGCCATATTGCGCTCCTGAAAATTGTGGTGCTTCCACAGCTGCTTTACCATTTTACAAACTTACCGCTATATATTAGGCCCTCGCTTTCCATGCACTAGAGCGAGACCTGGGGCAATTTATATGGCATGGTGCGCGTAGCAGAGTAGCACTAGCAAAACCTTATTTACTCATCAACCGGGGTGGATTAGCCGTGCCTTACATGAAACACTATTATTTAGCAGCGCAGCTACAGTGGGTGGCTCACTGGGTTAGCAGCATGCATTTAACGGACACTGCCACACAGCCCCAAATCACGGCCCTGTTCCACTTCGGCAGAAGGGGAGCAAGGCCGGTTCAACTCCTGCCGTCAGTTGCTTACAAGTGCTTTTGCCGCAGTCTAAAACTCGTGAAGGGGACTAGCCTGTATGTTCCCCCCTACCCATACTGGGCACAGCAAGACAACATTGTGCAGTCTCCACTACACAGCTCAACACCTGGGAGACTGCAGGGCTGCAGACCCTGGGAGACCTGTATCAAGACCAGCAATTAGTGCCATTCAGAACGCTAGCTGAAGACAGTGGCCTACCGCAAGGCCAAATTCTCCTTTATGCCATGTTGATGCAGGTGTTGCGAGCCTTGTGGGGATACTTGACTCAAGAACCCACAACACATCTCACCATTCAATACCTCCATGTGATAGGCACTGGCAGGCACCTTACCAAATGGTTCGCTGAGTCCTTGCAAGCACGTTCAGCACATCCACTGTCCTCTCTCAGGCAGCACTGGGATACAGACCTGCAGAGGCAGTGCACCAAACATGAATGGACGGCATTCCTAGAAGGACCCACACATATCCCAAGGAATGCCCGGTTCCATTTAATACAGTATTTTATTCTACAAAGGGTTTATATGAAACCAGCCAAGATAAACAGATACTTTGGCCATGCAGATGGCAGGTGCCCGAGATGTAAATTAGTAAATGGAGACCTTTTGCTTACGCTGTGGGCCTGCGCAGCTCTCACTCCCTATTGGGGAGCAGTCACAAGGCACTTAGCCGAATGCACTGGTCGCACAGTAGAGTGCTCTTGGGAAACCTGCTTGTTGGGCCTATACCAGAGAATCAAGAAGCATAAAGTAATCCCTAGACATTGGACTCATTGTAGCCAAGTGCCTAATCACTAGGCGCTGGAAGTCATCAGAACCGCCGAGTACAAAAGCCTGGCTGCAATCATTGACATGTTGGGCACAAGCGGAAAGTGTGCGACTGCACAGGGAAGACGCCCGAGGGCTGTGAACACTTCCATGGCCAGCAGCGTGGGACGCAATAATGTGGGATCTCTTGAACTCTTGGCAGAATGGCCTGGAGCCACCTAGGACCCCCCATGACATGCAAGAACCAATGATTAGCACAGAGTAAGTCAGGCGCCGCTAGGTGGCCTAGAGTAGGGGATTCATGTTGTCTCAAATGCTATGCACCTAATGTGCACAACCAGGTCACACTACGTTCGTACATCCAGTCACAGCTAGAATCGCACACCCTAAGCATGTAGAAGAGGCATGTGCAGCCGCACCATGCATCATAGATATGGCAGTGGAACATGGAGCCAGGTGGGAGCTGTCACTTATGCCAAGCAGTACAGCATATCCCTGTCTCAGTTCATACACCCCTGTTTATCAAACAAATGCATTATCGCGTGCTATACCCATTATGTGGGGCACAACAAAATGGCATGTGTCCTCACTATGTAAGTAAACTGTACTCTTTTTCTTCTGCAGTGTGTGCATATATGTGACACATGAAGATGCTTGTTAAATTGTACCAAATTTAAAAAATCAATAAACAAATTTAAACACAAAAAAATGAAGGAGAGTGCACATTATGTGATTTTTTTTAAAAAGACAATCTTGCAAGGGTCTTGCGAGATTGTAAAAAAAGGTAGGGATGATAGAGAAAATTGGTTATAGAGAAAGTTGTTAGTGCAGAGGCTTTTGTGACTGAATACCCTACTATCCACACTGAAGTAGGCAGATCTGTGTTGTGTTCAGCAGAAGTTAATTTATCTGGAGTTGAAATAGATTAAACGAGTGTGGTCATTTACATTTAAGAAACAACTCCAAGTGTAGGTATTTAGCAATATTTTTCAAAAACGTTGTTGTGAAGTGTTAGTAAGTGTACTAATGTTGGTACACTTATTCTACAGTATGTTTACAGAGTGAAATGTTCTTTGGAAAGGTGTAAATGTCTAAATATAGGTTTTGCGAGGTACCTAGAGAGATCTGAACAAGGTTTGCAGATTGTGTTAAAAAATAAATTAAATCTACAAACTATGTGTATTCTTAAGTAATGGAAGCAGTGTTTGTCAAATTATAAAACAAAGAATGTAATAATACAAGCGGTACTGTTGTTATGAACCTCATAATACATATACTTTAGCCTTATGAAATGTTTGAGTCCTGCTATTGCTATTTCTAGAGTGAAAAGCTGCGGTGAGTGCAAGCAAAGGTATCTCAAGAGGAATGTGTTAATTTATAAACTTTTAGGAAATAAGTTTTGAAGGCATATTATAATTTATTTGTGAAAACAACGTGTACTGGGTGATGATGTGGAATTTTTCTGGAGACCGGAATAACAAGTTATTGGTGCATTAGATATAAATATGTGATTGTGGGTGAAAAATGTAGAAATGTTTACAAAATATACTGATGTGTCACTGTTATCAATTATTGACCTGTATGAACCTTTTATCTTTTTCGTTATTGTGTCTTTTTTTAGGAAGAAAATGGAAACTTGCCCCTGAGGAAATCATCTGCTTACATAAGTACCAAAGAAGAGCCTTCTTAAGAGAAGCAGGATTATTGTGTTGTAAAGCAATAACTACATCTTTAAACACAGTGTATTCAGGTTGGAAGGGTGTGGACACACCTGAACAGTTGAGTACTTCAGCAGCACAAGCTAACTCTGGACGAGCTATGCGTTGTGAAATGTATTTACAGATATGCTGCTTTGCTGAGACTTTATTGCCACCTAACCTGTCATAACTCAGCACAACTCTAAAGACTCTTTGGCAGGAGGCTAAGTTGGCTAAAAGACTGAAAAAGAAGTGCTACCTACATCATAATCCAGTAAGCAAAGCAAAAAGGGGAAGGGGGGCTTAGGAGGTGCTTATGAGCATTAGAATTTTTTTCATGAATTTTAAAGTTGCTTTTATTTTCATGTTATAGTTGTTTATACTATTTGTTAATGTAGGTGTTGTAGTTCTGTATTGTTGTTTAATTGTTTTGATGTAATAAATAAGGTTCAGATTATTTTGGAATAGGATAAAGTAACGTTAAAGTTAGGTGTTAGAAGACTATGTTTTATAAAAGCTTTAGAAATTCACTGAAAAAACCAAAGGTTAAAGTAGCGTTATAGTTAGGTGAATTTCTCAGTGACGTTAACGTTTTGAACTAAACAAAAAACAGAAATGTGCCTGTTATAGTTAGCAGCTCTAACTATAACTTGCACCCCACCATGTACTGCTTATGACCTCACATATGACATCAATCATGACATGTTCTATGACATCACTTATGACATTTCAAATTACATTGTTAATGACATCATAGATTGTGATGTATTCCTATAGGTTCTGTATCGATCCCCCTATTCCTGACCCTATTCTGGTTAACAAACTAACAAGTTAACTAGCAGCCATCCCATGAGGCAGAAAACCCCCATGATGCAGGAACCGTTATCTGATAAAGCCACACTACGGCACAGGAGCGTGTTATCTGATTAGGTCATAACGCTTGCCATCTAATTAGACAAGCGATATTCCTCCAGCCCCTGATAAGGCATACGGAGTTCTCAAAACAAATCAAACCTATGACAACCTGGGAAAAACCCTGCGGCCATTGTTTTGATTTCACCGAGAACTTCAGCAAAAGAATGTGCTAACGACCTGGTCGTATGACATCCTTATTGACGTATCTATGTCCATCCTTACGTCAATCTCGGCACCTTAAAGGTATAAATATTACCGATATTGCCCTATGCAAGACACGCGGTGGTGACGAGGACGGAGCAGCCAGACTTGCCGAAGCCCAGAGCAGAGCAGACCCCGCTGGCGCAGCCCCGCCTTCCTGACGCGCTGAGAACGAGAAGCCGTTTTTCTCCTGCCGAGAAATCCAGCTCCGGCGCTTCCGGGTAGCCCTCGCAGGCAGCCTGGAATATCGAGACCAGAGACGAGAGATACCATCCCTCATCCATCCTAGATTCCAGGTACAGAACTGAATAACCCCTCGCAGAGAATTCTTTAGTCAGTCACTTGACAAAACAAACTTAACTTAAACTGTAACTTTCTATTCCCGCCCACGCATTAGACTTAGGTCAGGTACACGGGGTAGGCGTAGTTAGAAACACCAGTTGAGTACGATTAGTCAAATGTATATGTGTATGTAATATATCTTATTCATTTTAAACCTTCATATGGCCTAGAAACCATATCAATGTTTTTACAGTATTATTTTATACTTCTGCTTTTAATGTATGCACTTTACTTAACCATAAGTATTGCAATAATATCGATCCATTTCTCTTGTACGAGAAAAGAGACTGATCAATAAATAACATCTTTTATTGAACACGCCCGTCTCTTCCTTTTCTCTACAATCTGATGAGACTAAGAATGCACGTACTGACTGAGTAAAATAAATTGCCTTTTGTTTTCACACGACTCTCGAGATACACTCTTGATTAGGGGAGAGCAAAGTTGTCATGTTCTATGGTTGTCAGAAACTAAATCCCTTCTTGTCTATCCAGGGAGGTTCAACTCCTCCTTGCCTATTCGAGAAAGTTTCTAGTGAACTCTGAGCTAGCTGGCAAACCCAAAACTTTAAGTCTAATATCGACAGTAGTAGACCTAGTTAACGTCTGGTCTAGGCCTATACTATTGAAGGTATTATTCCAATGCGCAGAGCCTATTGGGATAATAGGAACTACACTACATGGCGCCCAACGCGTTTGGAAGGGCGATAAAATTAACGTAAGACATTTAGAGTAACTCAGTCGTGCTTTCTCACTCAGACCCCTTTTTCCATAATACTCCAAAGACGTCTGGAGTGGGCGAAAGGTAATATCCGCCAAACCTCGCAGGAGGAAACTCCTATGTATGGTACTTGGTTTAGTCAACGTTG